>NC_091784.1:2822442-3434628 GCF_029378745.1 Bos indicus
TGCCTGGGACCTGCCTTCCAGCCTTCCCCTGGAGGTGCTGACCTTGGCTCCCTCCCCCATTTTGCTGGGCTGTCTCTGCCTCAGTCTTTCTGCTGCTTTGTGAGTCTGGGCCCAGGGGTCCCCCAAGGTCACCTGACTGGGGTGACCTTGGCTTCCTCTCAAGTGCCGGGCTAAAGATTTGGGGTTGGAATTTGCCCAGAACCGTCCAGTTTGTTTTGCTTTTCTGAGTCCTTGCAGGCCCAGGGCTAGGGCCCTCTGGCGGGGGTGGGGTGGGGAAGTGGACCCTGGGGTTTGGCTACAGAGCAGCAGAGTGGCCACACCCGGGTGTTCCTGGCTGAGGCGGGGTCTCATCAGCCCAGGTATACAATGAAGGCATGGGGGGGGTTACTTCCTCTATGAGGCAGCCTGCCCAGCACAGTCACTGCGGATACTGCGGTTGTCTCCTGGTATCGGGGGTTCTTTTGGCGGGGGGTGCCTGGCTAAATAAGACTGTGTGTCCCAGCTCCCTGCATCTGGTGCAGACATGAACCTGCGTTCTGGATGATGACAGGGACACAGAGCATGTAACAGTCAGGAGCTCTGCCCTTTTGCTCGGCCCCCTGCTTCCTGGTCACTCATCCCAGATTTTGGTGGCAACTTGGACCCTGGAAAGTGACCTTGAGGAGAGAGGCTTATACCTCGATGGAGCAGGCAGGGGAGTCTGGCTCCCTGAGACCTTGACCACCAGTGCGGAACTTCTGCCTTCTCTGGACTTTGTACTCAGCAGAGAAATAAACTCTTGTCCTTTGTAAACCCCTGCAGTGTGGTTTTCTGGTGTGTGCAGGCAGCAGGCCCAGTGCAGTCTCATTCCACAGGGGCTGCTCCGGTGACCGTCTACCTGGCAGCCCTTCCCCACGGTGAAGGCAGAGGAGGGGCTCAACCTCAGGCCCACTCGCTGACCCCGGGCATGATCGCCCTCCCCTTCCTTCCTGAGGGCCCTCGGTTCTGGGTGCAGCCGTCAGGCTGAAGGATGGCCCCTGTGTCCGCCGACGGTCTCAGCTGAGCCACACTGCGGGCAGGACTCTTCCACAGCCCTGGCTGTCAGCCCTGTCGTGATCTCTAGCCCTCGGGAGCTGAGACCAGGCCGTGCAGGCAAGGAAGGCATGACCTCAGCCCTGGCGGATGTGGCAGCCATTTGGGGCCAGTATCTCTAGGGACTGTCTGGGCTGGGAGGTCTGAGTAGAGTGGACAATGCTGGGGGTGAGGGTGGGGGGAACAGGCTGACCCTCCTGTTGGGGAGCCTGTGGGTCCTGCCCCCAACCCTGGGCTTGGACCTGCCACAGCTCAAAGCAAACCACCAAGGCTGCGGTGGAGGCTTCTGAGGCCCTAATTCTGGTTCTTTGAGGACACATGGCTCCAATGCTGGGTTCCCAGCAGCCTCACAGATGACCCGGGGGTGCCACATGGACCCTAACGGCTCTTGGGGTGTCTCCTAAGCGACACCAGTGTGCCAGAGGGGAGGCACATGGCAGCGTGGTTCATCTCCCACCTGCCGTGTGCCTCCCCTCTGGTCCCCGCTGCTGGAGCTAGGCTGTGCCTACACCCTCCTTTCCACGCCTGCGGACAGGGTTTCGGATCACCAGAGCCCCGCTTTCATCCTGCCAGTCTCCCGCGCGTCTCCACCTCATCTCCCATCAGCAAGCCCACCTCTTCCCAGGCCTGTGCCGTCTGATCTCAGTGTGTGTGCCTCACACACACTGTCCTTCAGTCCTGAGCACCTTTCCTCACACCATGTTTTGTGGCATCAAAGGGAAAAATGATGAATTTCTAAATTTTTAGTGTAGGGGTTAAGGTTAAAAACAAGGCCAGGATGCCCTGCAAGAGGGCTGCTGGGGGACACGCAGCCCGGCCCTGCTGGCCTCTTTCCTCCACTCGAAACCGGCAAACCCAACCCGGCCGCAGCAGCCACGCACCTGCAGACAAGCTGCAGCCCACCTCTCGGATGTTTGCTGCCGGGCAATGTTCAGGGCTGCAACCACCCCTGTGTGTATTTTTTTTATAACACGTAACTAAATGAGAATGTTTTGAAGATCCTTAAGGAGAGTGACAGCTACTGGAAATTATTTTCAGCATTCATAAACTTCGAGAGACTAATAAAAATGCAAAGTTGAAACTGTACCAGATGAACCAAAACCAAATCTTTTCTAAGCCCATGAATTCTAATGGACTGTAAAAGGCTCAGAGATTCAAATCACAGGGATTTAGAAAGCTGTAAGAAATAAGGATGCACCCACCAAAAGGGAGCTGATGCCGAAGAAGACACTTCTGGAAAATGGTGTTGAGCCTACGAGCAGCCCTGGAGCCAGAGGCCCCTGGCTCACCCAGATCCACACCCTCCTCCACCAACCCTGCCTTCCTCTTTCCTCACCCTGGATGGAGGGTCTGTCGAGTGGCCATTTATCCAACCTGCTTTTGTACTTGTAGTTTAGGCTTCTTCCACAGCAGTGAGTTCTGTAAATTTACTGCAAATTGAGAAAAACGAGCTCTTGCTTTCGTGTTTTTTTTTTTTTTTGGCCATGCCTTGCAGCATGTGGGATCTTTGTTCCCCGACCAGGGATCAAACCTGAGCCCCCCTGCATTGGGAGTGTGGAGTCTTAACCGCCGGACCACCAGGAAATCCCCCTGCTCTCATCTAGAACTTGATACAGGAGGCTTGTCTGGGGCTGGGTGGGTGCCAGGGCCGCGGGCCCATCTCGTGACTCACAGACCACGGTTGCCTTCTCTCCCAGCCTTTATTTTCCAGACAATCACTGCGCATTAGGTGCGCCCTCCACGGACAGCCGCTTGGCCCCAGGTGGTCCCCGACTGGCTTCCCAGCCCGTGGCGTCCCCCTGGAAGACGCCGGTGGGATGACGCCGGGTTCAGGGCTGGCTCTGTCCGGTGCAGCGTCCATGCTCTCTGGAGAGGAGCTCCCAGGACACGCAGCCGTGCTGGGAGCCAAGACCTCAGAGCCTAATCCAGCCACATGGCCCCTGGGGATGGTGACGGGCACCCCACTGTCCATACCCAGGCAGCCCATGAGCCGGCTGCCCCGGCCTGCTGGCCTCCCGCTTCACCAGGTGCGAACGTGGGGGTGTGGCTGTGCCCTTGGCCCAGACCCGCGGCCTGCCCGCACAGATGATCGTGATTCTGGACAGCGGGCTCGGGACCACCTGAGACGCAGGCCCGCCTGGGCTGCTTCTCGGCTCAAGGGCAGCGACACACCGGTCCATGCTGTGCCTTGATTCTCATCTCCATCGTAGAGAACAGCGATCAGAAAAGAGGTGCAGGGCGGGGTGGGCGCAGAGGGAGAGGACGCCCACCGAGCGCTCGGCTCCTCACGGACCCGCGTCCTCGGTGGGTGGCTGCACGTGGGCGAAGCTCAGGAAGACCTGCTCCAGTGAGGTCTGGCTCACGGAGTAGTCATCCACCCCGTACTTCTCCGTGGCCTTCTCCAGAACGCCAAACACCTAGGGAAGTGGAGAAGCCACTGTCAGCCAGGCAAGGCCTGGTACCTCAGCGGGTCTGGGGGTCCTCTGGCCATAGTGGGTGGGAAGGGCACCAGAAATCCCACTCCTGCCTGGGGTGAGCAGGCCTGGGTGCCACACCCCACCCTGACTCTTCCCAGCTGTGGTCCCTCTGCAAGTTCCCTTTTTCATCCAATTTTTTTCCCCCATCTCAGATATTTTGGCTATAAACACCCCAAACCTAGTAAGTATTGGGTTGAGTGTTAGAGCAGAAACTGAAAGTGATTGTTCCTTGGAAAAAGCTGACTGGAGAAGGAGTGACTGCTGGGGGCCTGCTGGGGCCCAAGCTCACCTTCGCCCAGCTGAGGTCATCGCCGGGCAGGTGGTAATGGACCATCCCTTGGTGCTCATCCTCCAGGACGCTGCCTGCACAAAGGAGAGACCATGTCCCCAAGGGCCAGGCTGGAGGCCAGGGGAGGGTGGCGTTGGCCCCGGAATCGTGAGTTCCGTCCCAGTGCTCAGGGATGCACAGATGCACGGCGCCCTCTACAGCACATACCTGGGAAGGTCAGGCCCACGAACGCCTTGAACTCCTCCAGGGCCTCCTGCTGCCCATCACTCCGGATCTTGGCCCGCAGGGAGTAGCCGCTGCCAAACTTGCTCTTGAGGTGCTGTGGGCTGCCCAGGCACTTGAACTGACCCTGCACCATGATGGCCAGCCGGGTGCACAAGGCTTCACACTCCTCCATGCTGGGAAGAGGGGGCGGAGCCTGATATATCAGCGGGGAATGCTGATGCCTGCCCTCCACGCCAAAACCGTGCACCTAGGAAAGTGCTGATGCCCAGATCAAGCTGTTCCTGATTCCACGCTCAGGGTGTGGCCCACTCGCCTCACAGACTCTTCACCAGAGGCTGACAGATCTTCTGTCCACCCAGCCCCTTCTGGCCCACCCGGCCCACAGCCCCCATCCTGGCTGTACCTGTGGGAGGTGATGACGATGGCCTTGCCAGACTCTCGGGCCCGTGCCACAGTGTCCCAGAGCAGACGCCGGGCCACAGGGTCCATGCCAGTGGATGGCTCATCCAGGAAGATGACTGCAGGCTCTCCCAGCAGAGCAATGCCAGTGCTGAGCTTGCGCTTGTTGCCACCGCTGAGGCCAAGGGGGCGTGGGGAAAGGTGAGGCTGACAGTTAGTGTGGGGTCCCAGGTCCCAGCAGAGGACGGAGCCCAGGGATGGCAGAGCCCCCGGGAAGAACAAGGTGAATGTGCCTGGAAGGCCCACCTCACAAAGCAGGAGGCCCTCAAGAGCTGTGCCCATGGGGTCATCCTGCAACCCCCAGAGAGCGGTACCACTGTCTGTCTGCACCCAAGGGGGCCTGACTGGGGGCCTGGCCGTGCCTCCAGTGGGGAGCACCTGCAGGGTAGCCTTTCTCATCTAGCACTGCCTGGGCCTTGCTGCCATATCCCTGTGGGTCATGGAACAACGGGTGGGAGTCCCTGACCCGTGTGCCCCCTGCTCTATGGTAAGGGATACTCCAACCCCACCCTGGGGAGGTCTGGGGTCACCGGGACTGAGGCACACCTGTACATCCTGACCAGCTTGTTGGCGTGCGGCTCCAGGAGCAGACCCCGCAGCGTGTTCTCCACGCATGCGCCAATGTGGCGCTCGGGGATGCCCCGGAGCCGGGCGAACATGACCAGGGTCTCCCGGCCTGTCATGTGGTCCAGCAGGGCATCGAACTGGGGACAGTAGCCGATTCGCTGCCGCACCTGGGGTTGGAGCACAGCAGGGAGTTGGTAGGTCAGAAGCCTTCTCTCAGGAGATCTCCCCAAGGTGGTCCCTCGCTGGTGCCACTGGCCCTGGCGGCTACCCTCCGCCAAAACTTGCCAAATGGCACTTCGGTGGGGACACTAGAGAGGCTTGCCTGGCTCAGTGAGGGCTGGGAGCACTGGGACCCAGACTGCCCCCAAACCAGGGGTTAGAGACTGGCCAAAGCCTGGTCTACCCTGGGCAGCAGGGGGGTGGACAGCTACAGGAACGCATTGATTGTACAAAGTGACCATGTCTACGCAATGCTTTACAGCTGAGAGATATCCACTCTGTAGTTCATCGGATGTTTAACAAACACCTAACGTGTGCTGGGACCTTCCCTTTCTCCCTTTATTAAGAGATGTTTGTTGGTGACACCTTTGGGGCGGGGTGTAGCCTAAGAAGACGGCATGGCAGCTGGTCTCGGGTGAGTGGCCACATTCGGCAAAGCCAGAATGCCGCATGGCTGGCCTCCAGCTCCAGCCACGTTCGGCAGCTGGTGGGCACAAGCGTGCCTGGGTTCTGTGGATTCCAGAGATGGGATTTCTTTTTCTTTAACCTCCTCTGGGTTCTCAGGCTTCCAGGATCTGGTCTTAACTGGTTTGGAGACCTTCTTGGCTGTGACCGTGGCAGTTACTATCTCTTCCCTATTCTCTCCCTTCCAACTGAAGCACAGAATAAATGTGTCTCAGGCTCCTCACCCTGGCCTGCGTTTCCTGGACCACATTTATAGATCCCTCTCCCTTGCATGCCTTTTCAATCTTGTTTATTTCTCTGAACAAAGGAAACACGGTTGTTTTATAATCTGGGTCTGCTAACTGCAAATCCAAAGTGGTGGGCTTGACCCCCTACAGAGCCCTGGTGTCTGTGGGCTCCAGCCACAGCCTGGGGTCTCCTCTGTCTGCTTTTCTTGTGTGCTGTTCAGGCCTTGAAATACTACGTGAGGGGTTCTCGGAGGTCCAGGATGAAAGCCTTCCTGCAGAGAGGATGCTCTGCGTGCTGTGGTCGTGGCATGGCTGACTGGGAGCCCCTGATGCCGGTTCAGTAGATGCTGTCACTCCCAGGCACAGGCCCTTCTCTGCTCCTTCCGCTGCCATGCTCAGCACACGTGGAACTGTTCACACAGTCCCCGGGAGCAGGATGGCCTGCTTCATGCTAACTCAGAGGGGTGGCTCTTCGTTTCTGCCCCCTACACACAATAAGGTCCTTAACCCACGCCCAAGTCTCAGGGGCCAGACTGGCCTCTGTGCAGGGGTGGCTCCTGCTTGCAGACTCCAGCTGGGGGTCGTCACTAAGCCTCTCACTCTTCCATGATCTCAACCATGGGGTTTAAGGTTAACCTTTCATCCAGCTTTTGGTTCTTGGTTTGAATGGCCCAGGGCACCATTGCCATCACTGTGCACACAGACTAGAGTCCTTTTGAGAGGACAGAATTCTGTGGGTGCCGCTCTGTGCCCAGGTCCAGAGATGTCACTAGTCCGGGGTTGGGGGGGACCCAGTCTCAGCCTTCCTGCCTGCCGTGCCTGGTATCTTCCAGCCCCGGGTGCTCTGATACAGCCTCACTCCTCTCTCCACCACTTGCTTAGCTCTGGCCGCGGCTACTGCCTCGTCCTGCTGTCCCTGAGCCTCGAGCCAGAGGCCAGCCTCATCCCTGCCTCCCTGGCCGCACCCACCTTCCCGATGTCAGAGCTGATGCTGTAGCCCCCAACAAAGGCGTCCCCAGAGGTGATGGTCTCCTCCCCGGTCAGCATCTTGAAAGTCGTGGTTTTCCCGGCTCCGTTGAAGCCCAGCAAGCCGAAGCACTCCCCTTTCTGCACCGCGAGGGACACCTTGTCCACAGCGAGGAGCGGCGCCCGCTGCTCATACACCTGCGCGTGCGCGGAGAACACAGCCATGCGGAGGTGGGGGCAGGAGGCCCAGGGCAGGGCCAGCCGGGGTGGGGCGGAGCAGAGCAGTCTGGGCGGGGCCAGCCGGGGCGGGCCACCTCACCTTGCAGAGCTCCTTGATGATCAGAGGTGTGTCCAGCAGGGAGTCCAGGCTGGGGGACAGGATGCGGTTCCTTTCGTCCATCACGTCCTGGTCTTCAGGGAGCGCCGCCGTCTGGGTGTACACTTCTGTCTAGTTGTTTGGAAAACAGCCGCCGGGGTGAGCTCCCCCGAGGGGTCCGTTCCCGTGGGAGGAAGAGCTAACTAACTAAGGTCTCCCAGGCCGCTCACCCCATTTCAGCCCCACGCGGGCCAACTCAGGTCTTCCAACTCTCTCCCAGGAGAGCTAGGCGGCCATCAGGGCTGACACTGGCCCCGAGGAAACACACACTCCTTTCCTTAGAAAAGCCTAGTGTCTTTGCCCCATTAGCCCTGGGGCCACCTGTCCTGCAAGTGATGTCTTGGCAGGTTTTGTTTGTTTGGGGAAGAAATGTATGTGACAAACACGAGGGCGCCGGGGCCCCCAGGTCTCCGGGGAGACTGAGATCCCCGAGGCCTCAGGCTCCCTCGACCCATGGCTTCAGAGAGCCCCAGGGGACGCTGTGAGCACTGCCGGTGGACTCCCTGCGCAGTGGCCCCAAGGAAGGCCGACCTCGGTGGCAGGGTGCCCCCCAGCAGAGCGGCTGGAGGCCCAACGGGCCACTCACCAGTGCCCGCCTCCTCTGGAAGGCACACAGGCAGGTCTTCAGCCTCCATAGCAGGTCGGCCTCCACGAGGAAGAGCAGGGTGAGGTAGGCAAACCCTGAGGCGGCCATGGAGGTCACGAACCTGCCGACCCCCGGGGTGCTCCACGCGTAGAAGTTCTCTTGGTACTGGATGTCTGTGAAACACGGGACAGGGTGCTGCACCCGTGGCTTGGAGCGCCCCTCCCCTCTGGGGGTCCCAGCCCCCCCAGTCCTCTCTCACGACCCCGAAGTGCCTGTGCCCAACCCCTGGGTGAAGGCTGCACCGGTGGGGCCCACTGGGCCTCTAAGGGTGTGTCACAGCCACATGGGGACCCAAGCACTGCCCGCATTTTGGCGGCTTCACCTTCGAGGTGGCCCTTGTGCCTGCGAGGGGTTCAGCTGTCCGGAGTAAGGCCTGGACACTCACTGTATTTCCGGCAGTAGTGGGCCGCCACGTCGGAGGAGGTGCAGTACCGTCTGGTTTCGTAGTTCTCGTAGAAGTTGCTCACTGCCATCCCCAAGCAGTGGTTGGGAAGCACCAGGAACACGCGGTCCAGGGTTCTGGAAAGTTCTTCTAACTTGACCGCTGTGGGGAGGAAGCACAGGCCAGTCAGCACGGGAGGACACACTGCACCTGTATGTGAGGTGCAGGAAGAGCTGGTGTCTGGAGTTCCCCATGCAGCTCAGCCGTGCCTGCCCCAGGGATCCAGCACCGGCCCTGCTCTCCTGCTGGTGTGGGTGCACGGGTGCCGTGGGGCAGGGCCGCCTGGGCACAACGGCTGCAGCACGCCTGGCCAGGGTGCCGGCTGGTTGAGCGGCTCTGCGGGTCACGGAGTGGGTGAAGGGGTGGGCTCCTGGCGCCCACCTGGGATGCGCATGATGGTGACAACGAGGAAGGTGGCGATGCCCGACAGGATGTTGAATATGGTCAGCCGCGTGTAGGCGGTGGCCGCCCCAGAGAAAAAGAAGCTCATCAGGTACATGAGGGGGATGATGGCCCAGCCGTAGAGCGTGAGCAGCAGCAGGGCGTCGGCCACGTGCCCGTCCCGCGTGAAGGCGTGCACGTCGAAGGCCTTGAACACCACCTGCAGCGGCACAGACAGGGTGCGTGAGTCCCTGCCCAGCAGCCCCCAGGCCCCACCTCCCAAAGGAGGAGAGGTCGGGGGGCGGGGCGTGAAGAGTGGAGGGGTGGGGCACAAAGAAGGGAGGAGGTGGGGCGTGAAGGTGGGCAGGGTCAGTCAGGGTGGTGAAGACAGGAGGGGCACGGCCTGAAGACAGGCAGGGGCGTGAAGACCGGAGGGGGCGGGGCTGAAGAAGGGCGGGGCGGGGCTTGAAGGCGGCGGGGCGGGGCGTGAAGATGGGCGGGGCTGCCAGGGCCTTCCCACCCTCCTCCCGCAGCAGGGGTGGTGCCGCCAGCACCTGCTGGGAGCCCAGGGTGATTCTGCGGGTTTCCCCCAACCCCAGACGCGGGGAAAGGCCCCAGCGCCACGCAGCTCACCAGCAGCAGCAGACTGGGGATGAGGAAGGACAGGAGGTCCCACAGCAGAGCCGAGAGCCAGAAAATAGCCACGTGGACACCACTCACGAACTGCACATGCTTGGCTTGGATGGCCCTCTCGCTGACTGCTAGGATGGAGAATGTGCTCGCCAGGAATGCCATGGCGAACAGCAAGTTGAGGGCGATGTCAAATCCTTTCCGGCCCCTGTGGCGGGAGGCAGGGAGGGCACAAGACAGGTCAGGAATAGAGCACAGCACGTCCTGGCAGCTGGGCCATCCAGTGCTGGCTCACTATTGTCCAAAGCGGGTGATGCAGTGACTCAGCCACTAAAGAGGGTTAAGGAAGAATCCAGAGCCTCAGGGGGCTCCATACCAGGAAAACTGCATCCCCCTACCCCACCCAGGAACAGCTCCCCTTCTGGGCATCCGGTCCACAGTGATGGCACTGCCGCCCTCCCAGTGGCCTTCCGTTCCCTGTGCACCCACTCCCCACAGACACTCAGGTGTGGATCCGACACTTCCGCCCCGCTCTGTGGCAGCCCAGGTCAGACCCGCCATTGGGCATGGCATCAGGGTAGTGGCAGTCTCCCCACTCTCATTCTTGAGTGGGCAGGACCTTCAGGTGCCAGCAACACCTATCAGAGACCAGGGCCAACAGCACCATTCTGTAGCTTAAACTGCCCCCTCCCCACCCCCTGAACGTTTCAACACGCCGTGCTGGGGTGGGGAATGCTCTGAACTGATGAAGTGCTGGCACATGTAGATGAGACTCGAGAGTGAAAGCCAGTCACTCAAGGCCACATGGTGTCTGATTCCACCTACGGGAAATGTCCAGGACAGGCAAACCACGGGGACAGAGAGTGGACTCCCGGCTGCTTAGAGGTAGAGGGAAGAGGAACGGGGAGTGACTGCCACGGAGCCACGGTTCCTTGAAGATAATGAAAACATTCGATAAAACTATATTGTGGTGATGGCTCCATCACTCAATGTACTAGAAACCATTCGATTGTGCATCGTGAACCACAGAACCATATGGCAGGTGGGTCATATCTCTTAGAGCTGTTTCAGCAAAAGAAAAACTCCTGTTCTCATCCACTTTCACCATGCTAAGCCCGACTCCCCAGCCTGACCCCTGGTGCAGCGAGAACAGAGGACTGCCACCCAGTCTCTGCTTTCACAGTGGGGTCGAGAGGGGGCGGAGGGGAGGAGGACACCGAAGGGCCAGGAGGCAGTCTAAAGTGGGAGGTGGCGATGAAAGCCCCATCAATGAACTGCCCTGAGGTGGGGTGACAGTTCTGCAATAAACAGACTTTTCTGGTTTCATCTGGACAGTCCCCAGAGGTCTAGGGGCTCTGCAATCGGGAAGAGGAGAGTCCTACACCATGAAGGTGACAAGGCCAAGGACAGAGATGCCTGAGATGGTCCCAGACTTGAGGCCACTGAGGGGCAGCGACACACACATATGCCGGGCACTGAAGGCCGTACCCCCAGGACATAGATCGGCAAGCGCTGGGTGCAGATTTGGGAAGAGGGTGCAGCACCCTCCAGATCCACAGGAGTCGCCGGTGGGGCCTAAGTGTGTGTGGGCTGGGGTCTCCCCAAAGTCTCAGCTGTCCCAGGAAAGGTTTTATGTGGAAGGCTGGGGAGGCTGTGGGGTTGGGGTCCCCGTGGGAGGAGCCCAGCAGTGCCTCGGGTGTGGAGGCGGTCAGTCCTGGTGCTAGGAGCAGGTCCTGAGCACTTGGGGACGGGGTCCTGAGGGGGTGGGACAGGGCACATACTCATTGAACTGATCCTTGGCAGCCTGTAGGGCGCTCCGGGGCTGGGGGAAGTTGGACACCGTGATGGAGGCCCGGGGGCCACACAGCAGCTTGAACAGGAGGTTGTCCACGACGGCCAGCGCAGTGGCTGGGGAGTGGTACGCTTGGTTGTTGAACAGGGCGGTGATGACCGTGCGCTCGCCCGTGTCTCTGAAGGACGCTGCCACCAGGCACCGCTCGTTGAAGCCGCCCCCCTCCACTGAGGCCCTGAAAATCAGGAACTCCTCCAGGTCACCTGTGTGGTGGCGGCAGGGGCAACGGCAGGGTCAGTGGCGTGGATGACTGGCTCAAGGCCGGCAGCCCGCCAAGGCCCCGCTCTGAGTGCCTGTCCTGAAGGGCCGCAGGAACCATAGAAAGGACACATCACCTTCCACCCACACACTGTCCGGGGCTGTGGGGCCACGGGGTGGGAGCCACAGGACCCAAGGCTGCAGGCCTGGGGGGCACCCCCATAGCCACAAGCTCTTCCTTCTGCACCTCCACATGGGTGAGAAGGGGCCTCTGCCAGCACAAGCCACGCCCCCAAGCCCCCCAGGACACCCCCCTGAGATGCCCCTTACCCAGCACCTCTCGAGGCTCCTGGCCCTCGGCCTGCAGCATGTCTTTCAGATGCTCCGACAGCTGCTGATCCAGCCGAGAGGTCCCGGGGACCGAGAAGGGCACGACGGTGTGGCCGTACTCGCCCAGGGTCAGCTTCAGGAGGGGGTCGTCGAAGATCTCGGAGGAGTAGTTGATGGCCAGGAGGGCCAGGGTGAGGCACGTCACGGGTACCAGGACCTGGGCCGCCGCCACCTTCCACTCGCGCCAGCTGTAGATGGCCTTCTTCAGGAACATGGCCCAGAACTGCTGGCAGTGGAGGGCCAGCTGCAACAGAGGGGGACGGGGTGACGTGGCCGCCAGCCTGAGCCAGCCCTGCCCCTGCCCCCGGGGCCTCCGGCTGACAGTGGCGCGCTGGGTCCCGGGCCTCCCCCCAGGGCTCGGGCCCTGACATGGACGACCCATGAGAGCACCTCCTTGTAGGTGCCCCTGGGCCTTGGGGCCTCACACCAGCTGTGGCGGCAGGGCAGGCGCTATTCCATCATCCAAGGATGTTAGGGGACCCTGTGCTACCCCAGAGAGGAGCCAAGGCCTCCGCCTTCCGTCCCTGCTGGTTGGAAGACTCCCGCCGCGCTCACAGCAGAGCAGGTGCACAAACCTCCCGCTGCCTGTATTCCCCACGCTCAGTCCTTCACTGTGCAGGTCAGGCTGGCAGGGACCAGAGCCCAGCTCCGCTGTGAGCTGCCCAGGCGACCTCGGCCCAGGCCTCAGCTTCCTGTCTGTAAAACGGGCCCACGGCTGCCTCTGTCTCGCTGGGTACAGGGCACATGTACATGGGGCGGTCAGCCTTATGAACGGCATTTGCCCTTGTTCGTGAGTGGCCAAGTTAGAACAACGAGAAGTGGCGGGTGTTCAGTTAAAATGCTCCGGGTTTTCCTTCTCTGGGCCAGCCTTCAGGAGCATGAACTGCGACCTGCCCTCTTCCTGGGGGCCTGGACCCTCTGGATGCCCGCGTTTGCCCTCACGGCCTCTGATACTCTCACGCTCTCACCCCGGTGTTGAGCCTAACGGCAGTGCACTCCTCCTCAATCAGCGCACCGACCCCGTCGGTCGGGTCCATGGTCGCACACAGGTGGCCATCCGCGGCCCAGTCGCTGGCCCGCCTCTCGTGCTGGTACTGCAGGGCAGGGAGCTGGATGGCCTGGATATCCATGCTGCTGTCCACCAGCTTGCCAACCCTGGCCGAGACACGGAGGCCGGGTCAGAAAAGGCTCCTCGGGGAGGGGGGGGGGCAGCAGAGGAGGAAAGCCAGTGACCGTCAGGGGAACTCAGGCAGATGGCCATCTGTTCTGCCAGCTGGGCCTTCATGTGCCCATTCACACACTCATCCCTGCCTATCTCCAGGACGCCAGCTGCGGAGACCAGGCAAAGCCCAGGAGAGAGAGAGAAAACCAGGCAGGCCCTGATCCTGAGGGCCCTGGTCTCCTGGAGAGACTGACCACGGCCAGCATTTATGCCCCAGACGGTCCAGGGGACAGGATGGGGCACAGGGCACAACGGCAGTGTGGGGAGGGCTTGTCACAGTGTGGAGACCTGAGGGTCAGGGGTCACTGCATGCCAAGACAAGGAGGCAGAAGAATGTATCTTGGGAGGGGCCACCTCGGGGCGGGCATGATGGTGCATGCGGGGGAGCCATCCCATGGACTGTAGCCTGCCAGGCTCCTCTGTCCATGGAATTCTCCAGGCAAGAGTACTGGAGTGGGTTGCCATTTCCTTCTCCAGTGTACTTCCCAACCCAGGGATAGAACCCGGGTCTCCTGCATTGCAGGCAGATTCTTTACCAACTGAGCTACTCAGAAGTACATGTAGGGGGTGGGTGGGGGCAAAGCTGGCAGGTCCTCAGGTGGCAGAGATCGGAGTCATGGCCTTGGGCTGCGTGGGGGGCTGCACTGAGGCTGGGAGCCAGCCAACCTGTGCACCTGTGTATTTATATTCACTGATGGTATTGCCTCCTCTAGGCTGTGAGCCCCAAGGAAAAAAATCTGCATAACATTTATTTTTGTATTTCTTGTTCCTAGCACTGTATCTGCCGAATAAAGCATTCAAGAAATGCTTGACTAATGTGTTAATTGTTTGGAGCCCATGCCCCAGTTCTGAGAGGTGAAGGCTAAATTTCGAATCTTCACTACAGAAGGAGACATGCCTGGGGATGATCACCTGAACTCTAGAAGAGCTCCCTGGAGGGGCCCAGGGGAGGGGCCGACACACACAGTGGGAGTGGAGCATCCGGGCATCAGAGTTCCACTGCTCTGCGGTCTGAGTCACCCGAGTGTCGGGAACCTGGCCGAGTCTGTGCCGGTGTTACTAACAGGGCCCTGCAGATGTGAGCTCAGGCCCTGAGGGCTGGCCTGCTGCCCTCCTGCCACCCCGGGCTGCGGGTCAAGCTCGGACGGGCGTTCCAGATGACAGTCAAGGGCACTGCTGTATCATCACCCTTTAGAAAAGCCACCCGCAGGGCTGAGACCCCGGCGGATGCAGATGCACAGGTACTGACCGGAGGAAGACCTCCTCCATGGTGGTGACGGAGGCCCCGAAGCTGGCAATGCCCAGCTCCTTCTGCTTCTTCTCCAGTTTAGCAAAAAGACTTTCAAACCTGAAAAAAAAAAAAAAGAGACCAGGGTGGTAAGTCGCTTCTCAGTGACTTTCTAGATGGTGTGTTCCTAAACAATCACCTCAGTGCAGTGTGGGGGAGGGGCAAAGGAAGGTGAGCCTCTGGAGATGGTGTCTCAGAAACAAAGCTCAGCTTTGTCACCCCCTGTCCCCCTTCCTCCTCCAACATAGCACTTTTTTAAATAATCTTTTTTTTTTTGGCCAGCCATGCTGTGTGGCTTGTGGAATCTCAGTTCCCTGACCAGGGATTGAACCCGGCAGTGAAAGTGCCGAATCCCAACCGTCAAATTGCCAGGGAAGTCCCCACACAACCTCTTTTGGGTACTTGGGCCTATAAGGCACTCTTTGATGGCACACACGTACATGAAGTCACAGACCAAACCAAAAGAAATTGGGGAATATTCATGGACTTGTAGGACACAGAAGTCCTTTCTAAGGAGAAATCACAAAGGAAAAGATAGAACCCATTTGATGTAAAATATCTGCGAGGGAAAAACCTCTCACAAAATTAGAAGGCAGCAATGAATTAGGTCTTCCTAGTGGCTCAGACGGTAAAGCGTCTGCCTGCAATGCAGGAGATCTGGGTTCGATTCCTCGGTTGGGAAAATACCCTGGAGAAGGAAATGGCACCCCACTCCAGTACTCTCGCCTGGAAAATTCCATGGACTGAGGAGCCTGGTAGGCCACAGTCCAAGGGGTCGCAAAGAGTTGGACACGACTGAGCGACTTCACTTCACTTCACTTCAATGAATGGGAAAAAAGGTACAACAGAAGTGGTCGATGTTAATACTGAACACACAGGACTGGGGCGTGCAACGGCCAGAAGCAGCGACGCTTAGCACCCAGTAAGCACCGGAAGTGCTCAGTCTGCCAGCAGGAGTGGAAGAAACACAAATGATAAGTACGCAGTGTGGGCCATTCCCACCCATGAGATACACAAGTAATGAGGAGAAGTCTGATTCAAAGCTGGCGTCGGTAAAATGGACCCTCCCCGTCCTGCTGCTGGGGAAGTCAAACTCAAAACCTGTCCGGGGAGAGTCTGGTAACAGGTACCCCACTGCTGGGGATCCATCCCAAGGGGCCACTGGAGACCTCAACAGAGTTTTCTAGAAAGATGTGCATTAGCATATTTGCATGTGTGTGTCTGTAAAACATGAACATGTGATGACAGAGTAGGTGTTAAATTATAGTACATCTAAGTCAGGGAACGCTGCCGTGATTAAAACCACATTGCTCAGTCAGGCTGGTAGCAAGATTAATTGCACCTGTAAGTTTTCTATTCCAAAGTTTCTGCATGTGAATCAGAAGTTCGTTTTTACCTGCCCACATGGGGAGACTGCTCTGTTTACGAGGCATGTGTCCACAGCTCAGACTACGAGACCAAGAAGATATGTGAGTTCACAGCTGCACACTAACCCTGAATGGTTGCAGTGTGAGGAGCAAGCTACGCATGGAGAGCGCCAGTGCACCCAACACCCTGTGATGACCACCCTTCCCCTCGGGTACAGCCCTGACGCACAGGGAGGCCTGGCACCCCAGGCCCAGCAAGTAGACTCACCAGGTACCAACCATCACCGGCCCAGGAGCTGAGAGGGACCCTGGCCAAGCCCACAGGTGCAGGGTGCGTGTCTCACACACAGGCCCCTTAAGTCCCACTGAGCCCCCTTTTCAGATCTGCACCTGTGTGTGTTCTGGGACATGTATGTACCTCTGTGTGCTCTCTCTAGGATGTGTGCCTAAGCATGCTCCAGGACACATATGTACCTGTGCATGCCCTGGGACACACACGTGCTCATGTGTGCTCTGTGACACGTATATACCTTTGCATGCTCTGGGACACATATGTACTTGTGTGCGCTCTGGGACACACACAGCCCATGCATGCTCTGTGACACGTATGTACCTGTGCACAGTCTGGGACACGTATGTACCTGTGCACGTTCTGGGACACAGATGTACCTGTGCATACTCTGGGACAAACATGTGCCTGTGCGTGCTCTGGGACACATATGTACTTGTGCATGCTCTGGGACACACACGTGTCCGTGTGTGCTCTGGGACACGTATATACCTGTGCATGTTCTGGGACACAGACATGCCCATGTGTGCTCTGGTACACATATGTACCTGTGCATGCTCTGGGACACATATGTACCCATGTGTACTCTGGGACACAGACGTGCCCGTGCATGCTCTGGGACACGTATGTATCTGTGTGTGTTCTGGGGTACATGTATGTACCTGTGCATGCTCTGGGACACACACATGCCACACGTATGTACCTGTGCGTGCTCTCCTTGGGAAGAATGAACGACAGCTCTGCCCCGGCGCTGCTCTCCAAGGTGGCGTTGGGGACGTGGTGCTGGACCAGCCGGGAGATGCCCTCCGGGTTGCAGTGGGGCTCCTTCACCAGCGTCATGTGGTAGCCTGCGCCTGAACACCCCAGAGTGTTCGGTGCTCACCCAGTGAGCCCAGTGGGGTTCACCCAGGGCCCCGGGCTCCCTGGGGAGGAGGCAGGCTCCTGGGGAAGGGGCTGCAGAATGGGGGCAAGTGAAATGGAATCGATGCCCCTCAGGGTGCCTCAGGGCTGTCATGAGGGGCTCAGCTCCCCTCCCCTCACCCTCGCTGGGGAGAGATGCTGGAGGACCCGCAGTGCTGAGCACAAGGAGGTGAGAGCAGAGCTAGACTTCAGACTGCAAGTGGCAGAGGCTGGGTCCAAACTGTCCCCAAGACCTCTTCTCCCTGCTTCCTTGGTAACAGAGCCTCAGGACAAAGGCCGTCCTCTCCAGCCTCCCCCCAGCCTGATGGTGAGCACTTGGGGTCACCTGCCACTTGCGGGGCTGTGTGTTGGCCAGGGGAAGCTGTGGGGGTTCAGAGCGCACCTCCTGGGGTGTCTGGGGGAGGGGCGCTGCACCTCTGCCTTTGCTTCCTCTGCGGGTGGGACATGAGCAGACCTGGCCTGCCAGGACCATGCCGGATGGCGAGCAGTCCTCCAGAAGGGAAGCTGCACTCACATAGCAAAGAGGGGGCTGACTGCACCCACTGCCCACCCGCCCTGGGCAGTGCCGCGGGCCCCCCGCCTGTTCAGGAGCTGTGATGCTGGCAAGCAGACTTGGCTCCTCCAACGGCACCCCCGCTCTTGGCAGGGCCGGCATTGACTGTTAGTCCACCAGTCAAGGCCAAACAATGCTCCAGATTAAGACTTTCTGTTCTCCTCCTCGTCATTCTCACAGCCCCTCTGCCTGGGCCTCGGGTCTCCACCCACAGGGAGCAGACAGGCCGTCTAGAGAAGGCCGCTCCCCACCTGACCTCAGGGGCCCTCAGGGAACATGACCAGTGGGCACTTTCTCCGGCACCTGGACCAGCCACGTGGACCCCGTGCGGAATGGACTTTCAGCTACCCGCCGGCCCCGCTCACCGTATTTCTCCTTGAGGAACAGCGACGACCCGCAGCACTGCAGCTCCCCCTTGGCCATGATGGCGATGCGGTCCCCCAGCAGGTCAGCCTCGTCCATGAAGTGGGTGGTCAGCAGGATGGTGCGATCGCTCTTGTGCTGCTGCAGAAGGTCCCAGATGGCCCTCCTGGAGATGGCGTCCACGCCCGAGGTGGGCTCGTCCAGCATCAGCACCTGGAGGGCGGAGGGGCAGCCCCGTGAGGACGGCAGAGCCCTGGCCTGGGCTGCAGGCCGCGCCACAGGCCCCCCGGGCCTACTTTGGAGCCCGCGATGAGGGCGATGCCGATGGAGAGCTTGCGCCGCATCCCGCCGCTCAGAAACCTGCTCCGGGAATCCCGCTTCTCCTCCAGCCCGAGCACGTGCAGCATGCGTTTGACCTCCTCAGGGCACTTCTGACGTGGCAAGCCTTTCAGCTGAAACAGCAGGGATGGAGATCTGGCCCGTCCAGGCGGCACCAGCCTTGGTGCTGTCCCTGTCCCTCCCCATGCTGGACCTCATGCCCTGACCACCCCGCACCCCACAGTCTGCTGACGGCTCCCTGGGGCAGGTTCGGTTTTCTGGGAGGCTAAGGGCTCCGAGGCTGCCTCACGGATGATGGGACCACCGCGGCAGCCCGCACACCCTGTCCCCTGCCGGCTCACCTGAGCGTAGAAATACAGGTGCTCGGCAACGGTCAGGTCGTCAAACAAGACGTCATGCTGTGGGCACAGGCCTAGGCTTTTCCGGATCTGATCCATGTCCTGGGAGACTTCGTACCCGCTGATGTATGCTCGTCCACTGGTCGGGGGGAAGAGACCTAGGGCCGAGCAGAAGACCCCGGGGCCTGAGGTCAATGCAAACACCCTCCAGGAGCAGAAGGAGGGCTGAGCCTCCCTGGTTCGCGTGGTGAGTGCCCCGCCCCACCGAGTGGGCCTCCAGAGGCAGAGGAGGGTCATCAGCCCTGGGTGCTGATGCGGCCCTGAGCCCTCAGGCAGAGATGGGGTGGCTGGTACCTGGGGGAGCAGGTCAGAGGGCAGTCCCAGGAACCCAGGAGAAGCAAAGCCCGGAGGATGGTTACTGCCCCATGACCTCCTGACCCTGTGGCCTGGTCCCCACAGGATCTTGATCCCGGGCACCTTGGCTTATTAGGGATGAGTGGCATGTCCCCCACACCCTCGGACCCCAGGTCCCAACTTGAGCCTGCACTCAGGGAGGACGGGGCGACTGGCAGAGCTGGGCCGGCGTGTCCAGGATGGCTTTTAGGAGAGTGGGCGCGGGACCCCCGTCAGTGCGGGTGGAGCCCCTCCCTGTGGCCTAAGGGGCTCCCGCCCTGTCCCAGGGCCCCCACGGCTCTGCAGCTCTCAGCGTGGACAGGACAGCCACCTAAGGGCAAGTGGCCGGTGGTCAGGGGTGGGGAGGGGGCGTGGAGGCCGGGTCCTCACCCGTGAGCATGGAGAGGGTGGTGGTCTTCCCCGCGCCATTGTGGCCCAGCAGGACAGTGATCTGGCCCTCGTACAGGTTCAGGTTCAGGTCTCTGACAGCCGCCTTGCCCTTGTTCCCCACTCTGAACACCTGCAGGAGAGGCAGGGGCGACCCTGGGCATCAGGAGCCCCCTGGGCCCTCACCGCAGAGGCCCTCCATCTTACTCCCTCGGGAATCCCCGTCCACCCGAGGGTGTTGGGTGGAGATCATGCCCAGCGCACCGCAAGGCCAGAGTACTGATGGAAGACCCCTTCCTTCCTGCGGCTCCCGACCTGCCCCTCCCCAGGCCCCCAGCACCCAGCGTCTGGGCAGGACTAGAAGGTCTGGAAGACCAGGCATTGCATACAGCGAGCCCAGAGAGCGTCCACTGCCAAGCTGGTCAGAGGTTAAGGGGGGCAACAGCAGGTCCTGACTCGATCCTGAGCCTCCACACTGGGCCCTGGGGCACAGCCTGGGTAGCCGGTGCCCAGGTGCCAGTCAGAGGGCAGCCCCAGGAACCCAGGAAAAGCGAGGCCCAGAGGATGGTTCCTGCCCTGTGATGCCGTGGTCTAGTCCCCACAGGTGTGGCACCTTGGACACGTGCTTGATCTTGATCCCGGCCACCAGGTCCTCAGGCTCAGCTTCAAAGTACTCGGTCCTGAGCACCTTCTCAGGGTCGTCGTCCTCCTCCTCCTTCCCGAGCGCCGTCCTTGGGCGTCCGCACCAGTACGAGGGCTAGAACAGAAATCTCGATTGGCCCAGTCACGTCAGCTCATTTTTTCTTTGCCACACACAGAGCAACCATTGACCGACACGCTGGAGCTGCGAGCCTACCAGCCCCGGCCTCCCCCATGAGGTGCTGCTGCAGAGAACGCACTGCCAAGAGTCCTGGGGTCGGACGGAGACCCCGCGCAGCTCCGCGCCCACTGCCTGGGAAGTGCTGAGTCTGTCCCCTGTTCTGCCACAAGGCTCACTGTGCACAGAGCTCAGAGGTGATAGGAGGGAAAGTAAACCAAGAAACTGAACACAAAGCCAGGTCACAAAGCGGTCCTGCCCAGGGCGATGTGGGGAGGCCCGGCTCCTCTCAGGTGCTCGTGAAACAAACCAGACGCCCGCGGGCCGGCCTCCCTCCCATGGTCTGGCTCCCGCAGCGCAGGGGTCACTCGAGGGTGGCACATGGTTGGCACAGTGGTGTGGGCGGGGTCACAGGAGAGGTGAGCACAGGGCCCTGGAAGAAGCCCCCCAGGGGAAGCCCTGCTGGGGGAGAATATGTCACCCACAGCTCCAGCCCCACTCCCCGTGTACCCCACAGCCAATGGGGCGGTTCCAACGTGTCACATTCCATTGGTTTGGGGGACACCTGTCTCTCATTGTAAGAGACTTTGAAATCAGAATGTGTCTTACAGATTACAGAAACCACCACACAGAACAATGGCCAGTATTTTTCTTTCTTGGTGTCAAAGTGATGGTGCCTCTAAGAATCAGGACCATCTTAGATTTGATGAAATAATGGGTGGAGCCTGATGCTGGGAAAGACTGAAGGCAAAAGGAGAAGAGGGCGGCAGAGGATAGATGGTTGGATGGCAGCACTGATTCAATGGACATGAACTTGGACAAACTCTAGGAGATAGTGAAGGACAGGGAAGCCTGGCGTGCTGCAGTCCATGGGGTCACAAAGAGCCGGACACGACTTAGCGACTGAACAACAATGACAAAGTGAGTGGACACTTGATAAAGATTAGTTGAACCAAAGATAAACAATAAAGTGGCTCCTGGCTAACCTAGCTAATCAACAGGAGGGAATTTGTTAACAATTAGGTGGTGCACGCATGAATACTATATAGTTGTTAAAAAGTGAAGCTGGTTGAGAAAAATGCATGTTTGAATAGAAATATATTTACAAATACATTAAAAAATTATAAATATGCACAGATAAAATCTAAAAGTGTATTTGTAAATAGACCCATATGTATATGTACTTAAAATACCTAAGATGTACACTGGGCTTCCCTGGTGGCTCAGATGGTAAAGAATCCACCTGTAATGCAGGAGACCCGGGTTTGATCCCTGAGTTGGGAAGCTCCCCTGGAGAAGGGAATGGCTGCCCACTCCAGTATTTGGGCCTGGAGAATCCCATGGACAGAGGAGCCTGGGGAGCTAATGTCCATGGGATCACAAAGAGTTGGACACGACTGAGCGACTAAGACTTTATAAAACGTACCTAGAAAAAAAGAGCAAGTCTCAAGCATTTTTACATCATCCCGTTTTCTAAGAACAAACGTATAGATGTCAGATGACATACATGCGTGCCGCACACGCACAGGAAACCATGTGAAGAACTACACCTAGAGTGTCAGTGGTGTTCCTCTCTGGGTGGTGGGCTTGTGCTGTTCACTCCAGCAACATGATCAGTTTTGCAAGAAGCTCTGTTACTTTGTGTGCAGAAAACCCAACCAGATATTTTTTGAGGAAGGCGGCTTGGGTGGGGCTGCATACAGGCCCTGTGGCCAGCCAGTCAGTGCCAGCTCCTACTCTCGGACCTGGGCACTGTAGGTCAGGGGATGGAAGGGCTTGGGGCACGCAGGTAGCCATCAGAACTCACCAGGATGAAGAAGTACCAGGGCTGGGGCACGCCGAACTGGCCCGGGAGGACGGCCTCCACATACCAGGCCACAAGCCCGTAGAGGACGGAGTCCAGCAGCAGCATGCCCAGCACCTGCCCGAAGGTGAAGTCGTCGTCCACATTGACGGGACTCAGGAGGTCTCGCCACTGGATGCCTGTGCCTGGAAGACATGCCAGGAGACGGGCCTGACGCGGACCCGCAGGGCAGAGTCAGCATGGCGGCCCCCCCGCTCCCAGCAAACCCGACAGCTCTCCCCTGGCCTTTCAGACCAGAGCAGGTCACCAGATCGGTGTCACAGAACCAGCAAAGCTCATGAACTGACGAGAGGGCCTCATGTTTGATTTGCAACATATACGTGTGCAGACGTGTCCATCTACACAACACACCTATACACAGACACACGGACACATGTACACATTCACGTATGAGGTGCATTTAAGACAGGTCTTTTCAGAGAAGGGAAACATGTCAGTGCACACAAAGCTCTGTTTAGCGGTGCTCGTGGTGTCCTGTCTTCTCACTGGTTTGTAGCATCACTGTCCAAAGGATGCCTGGGGGTTTCCGTGTGGCTGACTCCAGGGCCCCTGGTGGAAATGGCTGGTCTTCAGCCTTGTGCTCTGTTAACTTCCAAACTACAAATTTGTCTGTTTTAGGAAAATTCAGTATAGAATTTTGAAAACAGTGTCATCTAGTTTGACTTCTCTTTGCAAATGTCTATTTTAAAGAGCATCTGAGCCCTGGAAGGTACTGTGCATTAAAAAAAAAAAAATCCACAGTTTATCGTACACTGCTGAACACAGAGAGACACATATATTTAAAAGTCCCGTGTCAGCTGAAGAAAAACATTCTAATGAAGGATAAAGCCACACTGAAGGTTCTTGTGGACATCCACGCCCTCCCTCCTTAGACCACAGCCAGAAAGCCATGAGAAGTAGGAATTGAGGCCTGGAAGAAACGCAGGCTTTGAGCCTGAAAGAGGATGTCTGTGTGGGGTGGGGCTGAGAAGCGGGGTCGTGTTTCCCCTCCTGCTAGCAGAGCAATGCCAGGTCTCCCAGGACGGATGCCAGCACAACACGGGCCATGCGGAAACCCATCGTGTCCCTCCTGCCTCTGCTTAGAGCTGAGGAAGCGGGAAGGTGGGCCACGTCTGGGTCCACGCGCCTCTTCAAGCCCTTCCATGAGAGGGTCTGAGTGATGGGAACGATCAGGGCCTTCTCCTGAGAGGTGAGTGCTCTGCCACTGGAGATCTCCCAGCAGGTGTGGGGTGAAGGGTAAGACCAGGTGCACTTTCAGCCTTCAGAAGAGCCTTGACTCCACGTCAAGTGAAATCTGAGCAAAAACGGGAGCCCCCAGGCCAGCATCAGCCCAGCAGCATTTATCTGACTGCCAAGACACTTTACGCCTAAGCCTAGTGGAGCAGAGTGTAAAGAATCCGCCTGCAGTGCAGGAGGCCAGGGTTCGATCCCTGGGTCAGGAAGGTCCCCTGGAGAAGGAAATGGCAACCTGCTCCAGTATTCTTGCCTAGAGAATTCCATGGATAGAGGAGCCTGGCAGGCTACAGTCCATGGGGTCGCAGAGTCAGACGCGACTGAGCGACTAACACGTGACATTTTACAGGTTAGGAAATGTCACAAAACCCGAGAAAGCCATGTCCCGGTGTGTCCCTTGTTCCTCTCTCAGGTTCCCTGTCTTCATTGCCAATCCCTGCAGGAGGTATCAGGGAAACAGGGGGAGGGGAGACGCTAATTCCACCGCTTTACCGAAAGCTGGGAGCTATTGAACTCACAGACTGAGACCCCAGGCCTAGGAACCCTAAACCCACGAGGCAGGCGGAGACTCAAAGGTGACCAGCTTGAGCCCCACGACCGGCAAATGCAGACTCTCATGTCCAGTGTCTTCCAGCAGTGACAGTTGGTCCCAGGCAGGGCTTCGTGGGGAGCTCAGAGAAGGGATGGGGGTGGCTGATGTCGCGGTGGACACCCTGACTCTCTGTACAGTCTGCCACGTGTCTTTGATCTGCCTCCCTTGTGGCTCCAGCCCCTTCTCCCCGTTGTGAGGACTTGCCTTTCGGGTGCTCGGCTCGTGGAGCTGCGCTGAAGTGGCTGGAGCGAGCATCTCGGGGCTGGAGGGCCCTCTGCTCAGACCCTCTTGGGGCAACTGAACCAGCAAGAGCAGCTATGAAAAGGGAGACTACTCACCTTTAGCTTCAAATTTCCCTATGAGCTGGGCTCCCATCGCCATGGCGACATTGGACAGGAGGCAGGAGAAGAGCTTCTGGCTCAGCGTCATCCAGTTGTACCGAGGAGCAACGAAGAAGTAGGGGATGTAGGAGAAGAAGTAGAGGAAGCCGCCAATGGCTGCTGCCATGTTGGCTGTGGATGGAGAGAGGGCAAGATGGGCGTGTGCACCCCCAGCATCTCCTGGGGCACCAAGGACCCGTCCCTTGTGCGAGCCGCCCGACCCCAGCCTGACATTGGCTGGGGACCGAAGTTCAGTGCTGGGGGGCCCCCACTCAGTCCACAGCCTCTTCCCTTGTTGGGATGCCTAAGCTGCAGGGAACACCACTCCACCTGGGGCGGCACGTGTCTGCCCCATCCCAGGGACCCCAACGTGACTGCTCCACCCTCTCCCACAGACCCGCCTCCAGCTGCCTTTACCTGATGTGACCAACACTGAGCCCTGACTGCCCACTGCGCACCCCCAGCCCTGCCCTGTCTCGTTCACTCATTTGGCCTACAGAGACTCGTCGGACCTGCTCAGTGCCAGGCCCTGGTCCAGGCACCAGGGAGGCAAAGCCCTCCACTTGGGGAGCTTAGGACCAGTGCGTACATAGCTGGTGGAACTGGGGGAGCTTAGGACCGGCGCGTACATAGATGGTGGAACTGGGAGAGTTTAGGACCGGCGCATACATGGCTGGTGGACAAGAAAGCCAGCAAGGCAGGGATGCTGGGTGGGCACAGCCTGCGAGGGGCAGCAAACCGCTGACCCGGGACAAGATGCACCCTGGGCTGGGGGCTGTGACTGTAACCAGGTGGCCAAGGGAGGCCTGGATGGGCAGGTGACACGTGGGAAAGACCTGAAAGAGGCCAAGTGTCCACAGGTGCTGGGTGGGGAGACAGGGGGCTTTAGTCCATGCAGTGACCCCCACAGACTCCAGCATTAAGAGTTCTTTATGCCCTAAAGATCTGTTGAGGACATCAGGGGCTTCCCTGGTGGTCCAGTGGTTAGGAATCTGCCTGCCAATGCAGGGGACGCAGGTTCGATCCCTGGCTCAGGAAGATCCCACATGCCTCGAGATAACTAACCCCGTCCACCACAGCAACTGAGCCTGAGCTCTGGAGCCCGTGAGTCACAGCAAGAGAAGCCGCCACAAGGAGAAGCCTGCTCACAATTAGAGAAAGCCTCCGTGGAGCAGCGAAAAACCCAGTGCCACCAAAAACAACCAAATAAACAAAATTGGTTAAGGCAGTAAATTTATATGTATTTTACCACAATAATAAAAAAAAAAGAAGTTAGTTACAAGACATGAAGGGCAGCCTGAGAGGCTCCGAGTCAGGTTTAATAGGAGAGATGGGGGAATAACAGGGCACAGTCAGACAGATGATGAACTGAAATGAAGGTCTGAGATCCTCAGATCCAAACATCCACACAGAAAAACCAGACCTAGACCATTAGCAGCCTTCTTCCCAGCAATAAGGGAAGCCCCGTGGCCACAAGCTAATGTTATCAAAGTGCCAAGGAGATGCTTACACTCCAGCTAAACAGCCTTCAGAAGTGAGGGCAAAACAGAGCTCTCTTGGGACACAGAAAGTCAAGGAGAATTAACCCCTTGCCGAGCTTCACTGAAAGAACTGTTCAAGGATGTATGCCAATACTTAGAAAGCTGAATGTGGAGGAGGCGCAGAGTAAAGAACACGTCGGCCCCTGGGTCATTTCTGTTCAGATGCCCTCGGACCCCTGAGCCTCACTCATCCCAAGAGAAACACCGCCATCTTCTGAGCTGGGGATCCCCTAAGACAGGACAACTCACCTTTGCTGAAGAAGGTGCTGACCATGAAGCTGAAGGAGATGGAGGAGACAGCAAAGCAGGCCAGGAAGACCAGCACCAGCGTGGGGTCGCTGTGCGCCAGCACCGCCACGTCCTTCTTCACCTGCGCGGCAGGGGCAGCTGGTGGCGGGGGACAGGGACACAGGGCCACCTCCGTGCCCTCTGTGGGGGCAGTCTCCACCATCGGAGCTGGGACGGGCAGGAGGAGGTGCCACACGGTGCTCCCTCCCACCAGGGCGGAGTCTTGGGGGTCTCCCTGGGGGTGCGACGGATGTCTCTGCCCACCAGCCCCCACCCTGGACGCCTTGCTTTTCATGTCAGACTCCCTTCTGGGGCCGCGCTCACCTTGACACAGAAGAGCAGGGTCATGAAGGAGACGGCGACGAGGAGGAGGAGGAAGAAAAGGAGGAACCATGCAGTCCAGAGCAGCCAGCTGCTGAGCCCCATCATACGCATGTACTCCTGGGGGTGCACAGGATCTGCTGCACTTGATCCACGCTGCCTCCCCGGGCCCCAGTGCGCCCCCACCACGCCACGCCACGCCAGCCCTGGCCCATACAGCCGTGCCCGCGGCCACACGGGGCTGATTTGGCTGAAACTAAGATTAAAAATCCTGCTCCTCAGCCCTGCCTGCTGCAGGTGCCCAGTGGGCCCACAGAGGGGGCGGACCCAGGCCCGTCTATCTGTATGGACTGCGCTGCTCTCGGGGATGTGGGGCCAGGGCCACCTCTCCTGGTGAAGTGTCTCTCCTGGGCCGGCAACCAAGCAAGGCTGATTTCCAAGCTTTCTACTCACAGTTTCAAATGGCGTGAAAAATGGGATGATTGGAACAGTGGCCACCCACACCCCCACCGCTTGGGCTCAGTGACCATTCAGCGTCTGGTCATGCTGGGTCCATCTATGTTATCTGGGGGCGTGTACACATGCAAACACCTTCTCCTGAACTGTGTCCTCGTCCACAGCTGACTGCTTCAACACTGCACCATTATCTTAAAGTTATTTAGGCGCCAAGAGAACAGGACCCACTTCATGAGTTCCCTGAGCCCCTCGTTTTTGCAGCAGTTTAAAAGCTCCAATAATCACAGAGTTGGCACTGCTGAGAATACTCTAAACGCCCTTCCACTGGCACTGCAGACATTGCTAAAGGGAGTGCTATGCTGTGCTTAGTCGCTCAGTCGTGTCTGACTCTTTGCAACCCCATGGACTGTAGCCCGCCAGGATCCTCTGTCCATGGGGATTCTCCAGGTCAGGATACTAGAGTGGGTAGCCGTGCCTTCCTCCAGGGGATCTTCCCGACCCAGGGACTGAACCCAGGTCTCCTGCATTGCAGGCAGATTCTTTACCTTCTGAGCCACCAGGGAAGCCCAAGAACACTGGAGTGGGTAGCCTATCCTTTTCCAGGGGATCTTCTCAACCCAAGAATCAAACCGGGGTCTCCTACATTGCAGGTGGATTCTTTACCAGCTGAGCTAACAGGGAAGCCCCGCTAGAGGGAGAACCTCACGTAAATTCTGATGACTGGCAGAATTAGTGCTGGGAGCTCGCAGGGGACGCAGCTGCGTCCAGGTGTCTGCAGCTACGTCACATCAGTGAGGTGCACTTCATACACCTCCCAGGCCCCCACAAGTCTGCCCAGCAGCTGGACACTCCGGCCGCCCTTGATTACCCCCAGAGTTAGCTTTCTGCTCGCCACATAGGGGAACGTTGACCTACAACGTTGGGGAACGTTGACCTACATTCTCAACAGAAAGAGGATGCAAGCCACACACATAATTCGGAATTTCAGCAGCTGCATCAAAAAAGTTTAAAGGGAGGGTTTCCTGGCAGCCCAGTGGCTCAGACTCTGTGCTCTCACTGTTGAGGGACTGAGTTCAATCCCTGGTCAGGAAACTAAGATCCCGCAAGCCGCATGGCATGGCCAAAAAAAAAAAAAGTTTAAAGCAACAAGTAAGATTAGTTTCAGTGATATGTTTTACTTAACCTGATGTATTCAGAACACTGGCTTTTCAATGTTCAGTCTTTAACATGAAAAGTAAAAAACTGTTAGTTGTTCAGTCATGTCTGACTTTGCAACCCCATAGACGATAGCCCACCAGACTCCTCTGTCGATGGGATTCTCCAGGCAAGAATACTGGAGTGGGTAGCCATTCCCTTCCCCAGGGGATGTTCCCGACCCAGGGATCGAACCCAGGTCTCCTACATTGCAGGCAGATTCTTTCTTGTCTGAGCCATCAGGTTAAGTCTTTAGTGTACAGTATATGAACTACGGTGCTTTATCAGGGTGGTAAAAATCTGGATGGACCAGGCTTGATTTCAGAGAAGCCCAAGATGGGCTGAACCTCGTGGGCATCAGCCCCATGCCCAGCTGCCCCGGTGACCTCAATGCCCAGCAACTGCCCAGGCTGGACAGCAGGACTAAGGACAGGACCGCCTGTGGCTGCACAGAACCAAAACCCAGGGTCCCTCCAGGCAGACACAGAAGGGTTACCTTCAGCTTCTTCTCCTTCTCCTGCACGATGGCCCGGATGATGCTGAGGGAGGTGTAGGTGAAGCTCAGCATGAGCAGCAGTGGAAGCTGGTACTGGATGGCGACCAGGAAGGGGTCGGAGATGAAAGGTGGGTAAGGGAACCGCTTAGCGATCACTGTGAGCTTCTCGAACAGCTGGTGCGCGGAGGCGTTGGCGTGGTGATGCATGATGGCCCTGTCCACCGCGTGCTGCACGGCCAGGAAGCCCTCACGGATGTAACCTGCGTGCAGGGGCAGAGGGTGTTCTGGCTTGTGGGGGCGACACGCATGGGGGACATCACATCCCAGTGCAGGTGCTCGGAGCACTGTGGGCACCGAGCTGGTGACGGGCTGAGGTCTCCTGCAGGCCTGCCGTTCGCAGGGGCCGCTCACTCCTCTCTGGCTCCTGAGCCCTCCCTCGACCTTCCCAGCCATCCAGGCAGCATCTCTCTGACCGGCCTCCATGTCATCACATCTTTCTCTGTCTCTCTTCTGCCTCCCTTGCCTGCTTTTAAGGACCTACTGAGATAATATTTATCGACAATAGTCTTGTTCCCTTGAGACCAGCTGATCAGCAACATTCATTCCCATCTCACAGGGAGGCAGGATCCACAGACCAGAGGCCAGCACTACACAGCTCTGTGTGCTCAGTGATCCTTCTCTGCTGGCCCTGACTCCTCACAGGCATCCGTGATAAAACTTTTACAATGAAAAAGAGAGGGACGATACATATTCTGGTCCAGAGCAAGGCCTGCTAGGGGCTGAGCCTACGAAAGAGTGGACACAGCCTCAGAAGGGCGGCCTGGGTCCCTAAGGTCCGAGCCCCAGGGGATGTGGGGTGCAGGCCTGGGTGGCGTGGGCACCCTTGTCCCTAAAATAGTGAGTGATATTTGGAACACCTAATGTCCTCTGACACCAAACTGTCAGCTGCCTCTAGAAAACAGAAAAGCAATTCTATGCCCACCCCCTGCACAAGGTCATCACGTCTGCCATCTCCCTTGAGAGTAAGTGGTTTCATGGCTGTGGTAACAGCAGGCGCCCAGTGAACGGTACCCCTTGCTGTGCGGGGTGGCGGTTTAGTTCTTGTCTTCACAAACACCCTGCAGAATAGGCAACACTGTCCTCATGGGACACACAGGGCCACCGAGGCCCAGGTGTGGAGCCCCCGCACAGCAGGAGGGGCCGCAGCCAAGATGGACCCTGGTCTCCTGGCTTGAAAGCCAGCGTCCCCCAGGAAACACCCTGCCTGCCTCCTGCTCACATGTGGTTCCCCCACGAGGCCACGTATGCTGCTGCAGGGTCTTCACCACCACAACCTCTGTGGTTGCTCAACACCGACGAGCAGCTACCCTCTGTGATCAATCATGGCCCCACAGCTGAAATTTTAATGATCGTAAATAATGCTGTGGGAAACATCTTTGTGTATCTGGATTTTCTCCTTTCAGGCTATTTCAGGGGCTGTGTCTTTATCAGGGATCAGGGGTCTAAGGTATGGACACTTGGGGGTGGGCTTGGGGACAACCCTGGCCTAACTCATGGCAGGGGGTGCGGTGCTGTGAGGCAGCTTCACGTCCTTTCCACGCCTCTCGGGATCTTCGTGGGTTTTTTAAGCTGATGTGGACTAAGGAGTCCTTTATGACGCAGGAAACATTCACCCTTCATCATTTGCTGCAATGTTTTCCCAGTCTCTTGTTTTAAAATCATTGTTCTATCTTTTCCTTTTTTTTTTTTTTTAAGCAGATTTCAAGTTTGTACACAGTGAAATCTGTCATGCTTTTCCTTGGGGAACTGCTTCCTCTATTGCTTCCAAGCTTAGGAAATTGTCCCCACAAACAGGAGGGACAGTGCTGCCCTGGGTCACCGTGGCCAGGGTTTCCTGCCGCTGGCCATAGGCAGTGGGTGTGGCAGCTGACATGGCTTCTCCTCCCCACTCGGGGACCTGCCCAGGGCTCCACTGTGGGGCCTTATACACTTCACCCTGCCTTGCTTGTCCCAGCTCCACTTTCTGATTTAAACCTTTTCCCTGGAACTTTAGCCTGGTGACAGGGCCCTGGCCTCTGAAATGCATCTCCAGAGGCTGGCCGCCTCCTGCAGTCCCAGCTCTGTCTAGGGACATTCCTGGGGTCTTTTCATCAGACTCTCTAACAAGTTCTGCCTCTTGCAGACCTAGGAATTCTACATTCTTTGAAACACCCAGGATGCTGCCTGAAGGTCTTAGCTTGAGGGCAAAGCCTAGTCCTGGAGCCCAGAAACTCAGTTTTAAGATGGGACCATGGTCAGAGGAGACAAACAAGCCAACTACACGTCAGAGTTCCACTGGATAGACCAGTGCACGCCGTGATGGGACAACAAGCCGAGATCTGACTTCTGCAAACACTCCACTGATGCAATGAAATCGTGGACACTTACACAAGGACCACAGAGCTTACAAAACCTATAAAACTGTACACAGAGAAGGGCAGGAGAGAAGGGAAATGCGGAACCTACCCCTAAAGACCCTGTGCAAATCGAAGCTCCTTAAAAACAGAAATATGAAAGCCCACGTCTCCTGGAAACAGACAGCCTTAGATGTTTTTAAAGATTATTTTGGTCTCTCAGAATCCAGGCTTACTGGATGTCTTCCTTCTACTGCGTGCGTGCAAAGTCACTTCAGTCTTGTCTGACTCTTTGTGACTCCATGGACTGTAGCCCGCCAGGCTCCTCTGTCCATGGGATTCTCCAGGCAAGAACACTGGAGTGGGTTGCCGTGCCCTCCTCCTGGGGATCTTCCCCACCCAGGGATGGAACCCTAGTCTCTTACGTTCCTGCATCGGCAGGTGGGTTCTTTACCACTAGTGCCACCTGGGAAGCTCCCGTTCTTCTGCAAAGAAGATCTAATACTCATAAAAAAATCTTCCTCCAGGGCTTCCCTGGTGGCTCAGTGGTAAAGAATCCACCTGCCAATGCAGGAGACACAGGTTCGATCCCTGATCTGGGAAGACCTCATATGCCATGGAGCTACTAAGCCCAGGTACCACAACCACTGAGCCTGTGCTCTAGAGCCCAGAAGACACAAGTACTGAAGCCCGTGAGCCTAGAGCCTATGCTCTGCAATAAGAGAAGCCACCGCAACGAGAAGCCTGGGCACCGCAAGGAAGAGTAGCCCCTGATCGCCGCAACTAGAGGAAGGACCACATGTCAATGAAGACCCAGCACAGCCATAAACAAATAAATAAGATTATTAAAAAAACCTTCTTCCAAAGAAATGCAGAGTGGGTTCCCCCACGTGACTATCACCAGCCAGCACCCGGGGAGGGAAGAAGGCCCCTTGAAAGTGCTCCTCACCAGGTTCTCCGCCATCAGGGGACGTGGGCTCCCTGGGTCCTGGGTTTGGGAAGAGTGGAAAAAGGGAAGTGGTGTGCCATCCCTCTGTCTCTTTCAGAAAAAAGGAGCCTGTCTGAGTCCACATGTAGTTTCTTCGTGTGTAACTGAAGCGTAAGTGGTATTTCACCTGCAGAAGTAAAGAGAAAACCAAGCATTGTCAGGGGTCTGGCCAGAGGAGCAAACGTCCACGCCCAGTGTCAGGGGGCTGGGGGACCTTTGTTCCTGTGACCTCAGCACTACCCCCCCAACAAGGTCTGGGTCTCAGGAGGTGGGAGGGAGTGGTCCTGCTGGGGCACAGGGAGCCCGGGGGCATCTCTGCACCACCCATCACCACCCTCCTCTGCGTCACCAATGGGAACTCCACCTGTGACGCACCACCGCTGACCAGCAGGCCTCCAGCGTAAGGCTGGGGATCCGATGGCTTCCCAGCCTTAATGCCGGCAGGGGAACCAGAAAACCTTTCTTTCTGTTTGTTTAAACGTGTGACTGAAGTTTTAATGCTATGTGGCACCAAGTTCCAAGTATCTGTGGCTTTCCTACTTGTCCTATTTGATTCTGTCCAGGGAGATCAGTAATGCCTTTTACAGAACAACGGGACAGTGGGGCCACAGCGACAGTCCACAGCCACTGTCCTCAGGCGAGGCCTCTAAAACTTCTGGATGCAGGGGACAGTCACATTTGTTCCCAGGCAGGCAGAGCGTCTGTGGGTGGGGAGGGGGCCATGACCACCAGCAGCCTGGCTCCTGGAGAAGCAGCTGGTCTCTTTGGGGCTGGGGTCCTCACCGCCAGCGGCAGGGGGTCCCGGCTGTGGTTGAAGGTGTGCTCAAACACCAGAGCGGCCAGCACATTGGTGGAGCGGTTGTCGTATCTGATGTAGTCCTCGAAGTCCTTCTCGGAGGTGAAGCCGCGAGCTATGGGGAGAAGGGGCGCCTGGAGTTGCCCAATCGCCTGCTCTGCTTGAAAAAACTGCACCTTCAGATCAAGGACTAAAACTCCCAAGTTTCTCTAGCACTTTATAAACCTCTCCTAAGACTCCAGGAGGCTTTTGTTTCTGGCAGAGACGGGCCGCAGTGAAGACTGGCAGAACCTCACCATCCACGCGGGTCCTGGGCTTTGGGAAGCTGAGAACTGGAGCTGGGCCGGCAGCAGCGCTGAGTGGTGACCGGCCCCTCTCTGGGGGTGGCTGCCCTGCCCTGGATTCTGCAGCCCACCTCAGTCTCTCTCTCAGAACCGTAACGGTGGGCTTTAAAATCCCAAGGGGGTGTGAACGTACAGTCTGTTCAGGGATCTCTCTCATCCAGACTGCGTTCCACGTGAAGGATTTGACTCTTAATCCCCCAGGGAGGAAGCAGAAACCTTGCCCTAAGTGCTGGCTGCACTGGACTGTACAGATCAAGGGAGAGCGGTGCCCAAACCAAGGGCAAGAGAAAAGGGGAGATACTCTTGGTTCTGAGAGCACAGACCTAATGAGGGCGGCTGCACGTTTCCTGGGGATGTCCCTTAGTGGGCTTCCTGCTGACCTTTGTCAGAGCCGCCCTCACAAAACCACATCCCAGGAGAGGTCCCTGGCACTGGGCACTGGAAACACGCCTCGCCCTCGTGACAAAGAACTTCTCTGGGGTACGTGGATGCCATCCCCACTAGAACAGCTGGGGGCTGCAAACCCTCACGGCCCTGGTTCCTGCTACACCGAGACTCCACACGGCCGAGGGATTCGGGCAGTGTGGCCACGATGGGGGCGGCAGGGTCCACCCAGCCGCTGCCCGGCTCCTGCACCACCAGCCCTGCCCTGAGGCCCAAGCCTAGCAGCGCTACGGACCCCGCCCCCCGCGCCCCAGACACCGCACCTCGCAGGTTGATCACCAGCGCCCTCTGCACGTTCTCCACCACTGTGCGCACCGCCTCACTTTGGGATGGGATGTAGGCCAGCTCCCAGGTGGCCCCCGGCGGGGGGAAGCTGAAGAAGAGGGGCAGCTCTCGGATGGACTGGCTGGGGTAGAGGGTGGCATTGGGCACGTTCTCTGACTGTATCTTCAGGCGGAGCCAGATCAGGATCCCAGAGAACAGCAGGGGCAGAAAGAGCTCCAAGAGGGTCACCAGCACCTTCCGCTTCTGGGGAGAGACGGGACTTCGGGGTGAGGGAGAGCACCAGAGCCCCTCCCACCGATGCCCCTCCACCAGGCCCCTCACCACCCCCTCAGCTGGAGGTGGAGGGCCCCGCAGCCCCTCCCACCGATGCCCCTCCACCAGGCCCCTTGCCCCCAGCAGCCACAGAGCTGGGCCCACCTGCAGAGTATAGTTCTTCCAGAGCAGCAGCGCCAGCTGCCTGAGCACCGCCATCCTCGCTGGAGGGGCCGCTAGTCGTAGATCAAAGACAGGGTCAGGGTGTTGGTGAGACGAGAATGGTGTTGGCGGAAGGTGGGAGGTGGGGGGACAGTTGGTCCTGAGACACAGACCCTCAGCACCTGTCTGTGTCCCAGTCTGACTCAGACCAGCTCCGGGAGGAGGGGGCGCCAGGTCTGTTCTGTCCTGTTCTGTGAGTTCCAGGAACACACGCCCTGTTAGGAAGCTGACTTAGTTTCTTTTGGAACCAGCTGCACCGTGACCACCAGAGTGGCAATCGTGATGAATGCTATTCACACGTTCTCTGCAGTTGATATGAATGTGCTCTCTCTTTTTTTTTTTTTCATTTATGTGGATATGCCGGGTCTTAGTTGTGGCATATGGGATCTAGTTTCCTGACCAGGGATGGAACCTGGGTCCCCTGCATTGGGAACGCAGAGTCTTAGCCACTGGACCACCAAGGAAGTCCCTGAATGTGCAGTTTCTTGGCCGAAACTCAGACTGATGGAATCCCAGCCCTGACACTTTACTCTCCACCATCCTAGGACAGTAAAAGCAAAGTCAGCTCAGAGTCCTGGCTGTGGGCTGATGTCTGAGAGCTGGAGAGGGCTGTGGGGGAGCAGTGAGGGCCCTGACCCGGGAGCCGACACCACAGGACACAAAAGTGGCCGGAGGGCGCGTGCTCTCCCGCCTGGAGCCCTAAGGACCAGTTTTTCCTGCTTTAACTGTGAGCAGTGGCCTGCGGGCCTCCACCTGACAACACTGATCACTTTCCTCTAGAGAGAATCTACCTAAGTCACTTGTGAAAGTTGATATTTTTTCAACTGGAGGATAACTGCCTTACAATGTCATGGTGCTTTCTGCTGAACAAAAACGTCAATCGGCCGTAAGTATACCTATGTCCCCTCCCTCTTGAACCTCCTCCCACCCCGAATGTTCTAATTTAAATCCAGCACACGGAGCTGGGAGAATCTGATGCGAGATGGATCACCAAACACAGAGACAGCAGAAACAAGAACAGAGGCTTATCAAGCTCTCCCTAGATTGAGGGAAATCCGCCTTCTGAGACTGCAGTGTGAGAAGCAGAGACACGGAGCCACACCAACCTCTAGAGAAGGAGGGAGTCGGAGGAGCTCAGGAAGGCCCCAGGGCGCCCTCAGCTAGAAGCACGTGGTTCCAGAAGCCGCAGGCATGAAGGCCGAGGCTGGAGCTAAGGTGGGCGGTGAGGCCAGCAGAGGAGGGCGGCCCGAGAGCTCCTGGTCACCGTCCACGCCAAGGACGCAGTTGGAGCGCAGAGGGGCCCTTCACAGCTCCAGGTCCTGCCTGTGGGGAGAAGCGCCCATGACTCACAGGAAGAGTCCTGGGTGTGACCAGCCGGCCCCACACTCACACGGACCCAACACCGCCCATCAGGAGGGTCAGGACGTGAGGGAGACTCAGACAAATGGCTGGAAAATCCTTCCCTAGTTAACCCACTCCAACACTACAGCCCAGAGAACCCACCTCCAGACCCAGTGCTCACAGAGCGAGAGCTCATTTGTTTTCTGAAACAGCCAGTTTTACTTCTGTCTCTAGTTAGTTGAAAATCATTTTCAGGAAAGCTCATTTTTAAATTAAACTCTTGCTTTAAAAAAAAAATGTGGCTGTCCGTATCTATCTAATGGTAGTTCCTCAAAATGTATGCTTTAAAGGGCACTCAATAAATATTAATAGAAAACACAACTGCGAGAAGTTATTTACAAATTAACTTAAAATATGGCTTTTCATTAACCACACAGTTAAAATACGAAGCGATTAAAGCTAAGATAGTATGAAGTGCTATTAAGCAGCAACTTAGTAAGTCATCCGAATTCTTTTAGAATTAACAAGCTGGAAAACCTGTCTTAAGAGAAATCGTAGACCATTAATAAAAGAGTAGTTGTATAGCGTTACCCACGAAGGCCTGTGGTCTGCGAACAGTTTCAAGAACTGGTTCAGGCTAAGCTGGGGAAGGGGTGCCTCCAGAGGGGCTGGTCATCCGCACGGCTGGCTGACGGGCGCCTGGTGAGGCCAAGACAATTGCTCCTTGACCAAGAGCGGAGGGTGAAAAGGTCACAGTTCAAAGACGTCTTCTGGACAGAGGAGTCAATGACTTCCTTTTCTGGAAAGGTCTGGCCAAGAAAGGACATGTCCCCAGGCTTAATCCCACCTCTCCAGGAGCAGGGGGGCTGGGAAGGCAGAGAGACAACCCGTCCAGCTTCCCATGAGCAGAACCCCGGACAGTGGCGCCGGGGAACTGACCTGAGTCCCTGTAGTGGCTCCTGGCTGAGGCCTTCCTCTGGGGCTACGGGAGGTCTGGCTGGGAGGAGGTGGCCCCGCACGAACGGCTCTGGGGTGGGGCTGGCAGGCTTCTGGAGTGCAGGGGGCTGACCTTGGAGCTCGGGAGCACGGACGCCTCATGGGACATCGGGAGGGGCCCGGGGCTCGCTGGCATGACGCTCCGGCACCTTTGGGCAAATGGGGGAGGGGGTGGGCGTCAGGGCATAATTCAAAAAATAAAAAAATAATCGTAAAACACCTCTCACTGAGTTAGAAAATCAAAGTGCAAAAGAGATCGCAAGCAGGTTTACTTCAGCAGAACCAAATACTCTCAAAGAAACTTGGATTCCCGGAAACCAAGAACTCTGGAGAGGCACTGTGTTCTTTATTCTAGTGCCACAAACCATGAGAGACTTTCCTTTCCTATTCTTTATATTTCAGAACTTCCTAACCCAGCCCTGGCTCTGGTACCCTCCTCCTTTCTCAGATGAGGAGGAAGCGACTGTCCCAGGATCCCACCCCCCCGGTCTGTTTTTACCACGGAACCCCTACAGTCTTATGTACCCTAAAAGCAGCAAACACCACTATAAAATCTGTACATATTTCCCCCAGAACCTAACACTAGAAATCCAAAAGAAAGCATATCCCTGGAGCCTCACTACCATACATAGTATGTATTTCTTTTTTTAATTAATATATTTGGCTGTACCGGGTCTTAGCTGCAGCACATGGGATCTTTTTTAGTTTTAGCCGTGGGATCTAGCTCCCTGACCAGGTACTGAACCTGCTCCCCCTGCACTGGGAGCACAGAGTCCTAGCCACTAGACCACCAGGGGAGTCCCATTGTATGTATTTCTGTCTCCCCACATGGCTCTGCGCCAGCTGGCTCTATCTGAAGTCTTCCTGAATGCCATACCAGTGGTCTGCTCTGTCTGAGCGCAAAAGGAATTTAAAGCAGGAGATTCCCAGAATTACAAAATCTGGGAAGCTTTCTGGTTATGAAAGCAAATGTACACGAGGAAAGGAAGTTCAAGTTCCTCAAAACACTTGAGGCCGCGGCACTCAGAGTCTCCCAGAAGTGGCGGCGGGGTGCAGGGTGGGGGATGGTGCTGGGATCCAGAACCAGCCCAGGTGGGTCCACTCCAGGCTCTGCCCGCAGAGCCCCTCAAGAACATCTGAGGACTTCTCACTGGGCTCACTTCACACCTCCCGGGACGGAGCCAGCAAAGGAAGGGAAAGCTCTTTCTACCACGGAAAGGCTTGTTTGCTTACTGTTAAAACATTAAACATTACACAAATCATTGACTATTTCAGTGTTTGCTTTTCAGGTGAGCAATTGAGCTGGTTCAGAGTGAGTGCAGCCGTGGGCTGCTCACTCCTGAGCATGCTCTCGAGGGTGCACCAGGTCCCTCTGAAAACCATGCTCCCAGTTTGGGAGCACCGTGTCGGGTGCGCGCCAGCACGTGCTGAGTCCTGATACCTTCCTTCCTGATTTGGGGACTTTTTCACTATGGGCTTGAATATGTCCTCCAGTTTCTATGCACCCAAGCAAAAGAAGCTTTTATCTCTGCATACACAGAACAGAATGGTGGGAAGTATTCTTGACTGGGAAATCCCACGGATGGAGGAGCCTGGTGGGCTACAGTCAATGGAGTCATGAAGAGTCAGACACAACTTAGCCACTAAACAACAACAAAACACTTCTGGAAAAGGTCACTGCCAAGCGGGCCTCAAGGCCAGCAAGAACTGGACAGGCCCCTGGGGCCCGGCACATAGCGTTCCATCACATGTTCTGATATGTCCCAAGCTTGGCACCTGTTCTTCCACAGAAGCCAAGTCTGCACAGGCGTGGAGGGAGGCATGGCTGGGTGGGAGGGGTCTCAGCAAGGCCAAGGTGTGAGATCCCCTCATCATGGAGAACAGACAATCACAGCTCTGCCCTCTTGAACACAGATGCAGAACAGAGAGAGATGGCCTTGTTGGTGACGTTGGCTGGGTCTTGGTGCTTTTCCTGAGGACCAAGGTGGGCAAGGGCCCATCTCAGCTGGGAAAGCATTTCCTGATGGACACAGGGAGCCCACAACAGTCAGCGGTTTTAAGCCTATGTGTGTACCCACTGAAGAAGGCACGAGAGTACTTGTGTGCTGGCGGAGCCTGAGGCCTTGCAAAAAAGCATTTACTCATCCAGCAAACACTTGCTAAGTGCTTATGTGTGGTGGGCACTTACATCAGGTACTAAGGATTTGGAAATTAAATTCAGTGTTCTTAATCCAAGGAGTTCACAGTCTGCAAATGCTCGCATGGACTGTAATCGCTACGTGCTGAGTTGCTTCAGACTGTGTTCTGAAAAGTTGTGTTCAACTCTTTTGCAGAGCCATGGAGTATATATAGCCCGCCAGGTCCCTCTGTCCGTGGAATTTTCCAGGCAAGAATATTGAAGTGAGTTTCCATGCCTTCCTCCAGGGGATCTTCCCAACCCAGGGATAGAACCCATGTCTCTTGCGTCTCCTGCATTGGCAAGCAGGTTTTTTACCATTAGTGCCACCTGTGATCGCTACAGCTGAAGCCAAATGAAGCATCACACGATTATGGAGGAGCTCCGGATTGTGTGCGTGTGTGTGTGTGAGTGTGTGGCTCTGGGAAGGCTTGCAGGAGCTAACACAGAAGACCAGCATCGGGTTTCTTTTTCCTTGGGGTGGGGAGGGCATCCCGGATTTTGTGTGTGCGTGTGTGTGTGTGAGTGTGCATGCGTGAGTGTGTGGCTCTGGGAAGGCTCGCAGGAGGTTACACAGGAGACCAGTTTCCTTGGGGTAGGGAGGGCATTATAGGATTCTGGAGAAATTAAAGAGTGTGTGTGGGGAACAGACAGAGAAGGCAATGGCACCCCACTCCAGTACTCTTTCCTGGAAAATCCCATGGACGGAGGAACCTGGTAGGCTGCAGTCCATGGGGTCACTAGGAGTCGGACACGACGGAGCAAATTTCCCTTTCACTTTCCACTTTCATGCACTGGAGAAGGAAATGGCAACCCACTCCAGTGTTCTTGCCTGGAGAATCCCAGGGATGGACGAGCCTGGTGGGCTGCTGTCTATGGCGTTGCACAGAGTTGGACACAACTGAGGCAATTTAGCAGCAGCAGCAGCAGCAGTGGGGAACAGAAAGTAACTCTGAGTGGCGGGGGAGGAGCAGCAGGGACTGAATCAGGAAGGGGAGTCAACCAGGGCCTTGGGACTCTCTGCCAGGAAGGGAACTGGGGTGGAACCTGGGTGGGGGCGGAGAGTGGGTAGAGGGGTATCCAGAAGTGCTGTAATTCTGCTCGAGGGTGTTCTGTTTTGCTTAATCTTTTACCTAGTACATGATCTCTTAAATTGTGAAAATATCTGATTCAATGGATTCCACAGGTGAATGTCCCAATACCCCCAAGGAACATAAAAAAATCAGACTGAAAACAGTAGGCATATGTATAGAGGATGGTTCCCAGTGAGCCCCACTGCTGGTCTTCAAGCATGATGGGAAAGACAATCTGGAGTAAAGGAATGGTGAGAAATTCTATTTTAGAAATGAGGGAAAATTTGGTTTTACTAATATTTAATACAGGGACGCACCCTGGCACTCTTGCTGGCCTGTGTGTCAGTGGCTGCGGCTCCCTGATGGAAGAGGGGCTCTGTCATCACTCTGTGACACGTGGTTGATAATGGGCCCTCGCCTGCTGGTTTACTTGACATCTCTCAGGTGTGTTGGAGTTTACACACTTCGGGATATCGTGGCTTTAAGCAGACCCTTAAAGAGCCAAAGCTTTATGATACTTTGCAGTGATTTGGTGAGCGTCTCTCATGAGCACTTAGAACTTAAGAAGGAAATATACATTTTCTTTCACGAGAAGTTTTAAACCTGGAAATCTTTTTCTTTTTTCTCTAGTGACAAAGGAGTGCAGCAGACTGTCAGTTAGCTTACTGGTTTTAAGCCAATGCACTCAAATCTATCCCTTCAAGGAAAAGGTGAAAATGCGTGAGTTACAGCTTTTCAAAATAACCTGTGCTGAGAACACAGCATTTATGAACACAGAGTCTGGGGATGTTTACACCAGCGCGTGATAGTATTGCCACAGATGCGGCAAGAGCACCATTACGTGAACACTTGCACCTGAACAGCAAAAGCTTTAGGAGCCAGAACGTCTACCCCACACCTGAGAGCCCCTGAACACTCAGCAGCCCAGATTCATCAAGAGCTCTGGCACAATTGGTGGCTGGGATTGACAAATAAGTATCAGGCGCACAGCACAGTCTGCATGCCTTCCTGAAGTTCACTGTGGACCGCTAGAAAACCAGGAACTGACAGACAGAGAACTCAGAACCAGACTTGCAGATGCTGGGCTCAGGCCTCACCAAGAGTTCATAAATGGGATGTAGACTTGATCACCTGGCTCTCTTTTAAGAACAGCACACATTTGTGCAATAGATTTCACGCTATTGAAAAAATTAATCATGTTCACTTTGCCTCTATGGTTCTATGGACATGGTTCTATGTCCATATTAAGGACAGTAGCATATGGCTATCTTTAAAAATTTTACTTATTTACCTATTTTTTGGCTCTGCTACTGCACAGCATGTGAGATCTCAGTTCCTTGACAAGGGATCGAACTCATGACCCTGTGGAGTCTTAACCAGTGAATCACTGGGGAAGTGCCCATATGGCTATCTTTTCTAATAAATGTATTAGAAACGTTTTATTTTCTAATAAATACATGGTAGTGCATGATCCAGTTCTTTTACATATAGCAGTGCCCCGGAAAAGAGCTTCTGGACAACTTATTCACACAACTGGCCCTTCTCTGGATAAGGTAGGAACAAATCTACAAGACGTGGTCACGGCCCCAGGGCCCTGTAAGGCCAGGTTCAAGGCCATGCTTCAGGGACATGGTCATCTGGAGGCCCAGATGGAGACCTAGTTGGTGAGTCTCACACTCAGTGCCATGATCTGTGGTGGCGGGCTCCTCAGAACCACATGGCTCTGAGTTTGCACTGAAGCTCCCAGCAACAGGTGATGGGGTATATTTTTAAACCAAAGGTGTGGCCCAGAGGAGGCTACAAGGAGAGAGTTCCACAAAGTCTATGCCACCTTGGCTGCAGCCTTGGTCTGCTTTGCCGTCCCACTAGCCTTCTGCCTCTCGAGGTGCAGGAAACGAGGTAACAAGGCAATTGAGCATCCCCAGAGAGAGGTAACCATGGATCTTCTGTAACAAGCAAGGCAGCAAGCTCATTAGCTCCTGCAACAGTGCCTCTCTGCCCGTTGACTCCAGATCTCTCCAAATGTAGGGGACGACTCAGCAAGGCAGGGGGACAAGTACTGCCCAAGTCTCCCAGGACAGGGATGGACATCGCCTAACACTTTCCTGGGGGTAGGGCATAGGCCTGCTGTGATTTTTGTCGGCTTGGAGTATCATCCACTATTCCAGTCTCTGCTTTCCGAAATCCTTCCTATTATTTCCCAGTCTAGTCCTCGCCCCTTCATGCAGCCACCACTGACAACCCTGACTGGTTTGGGGGTTCATCTTGGCTGCATGATGGAATTTTCTGGAGTGCTTTAAGATAGAAACTGATACCTGAGGCCCACCCCTGGAGATTCTGGGCTGTGGTGTGGGCCTGGGACTCTTTCCTGGGAGATTCTAACCTGCAGCCAGGGTTGAGACCTTCTGTTCTTGTCAAAAGCCACCCCTCCACCTCTGCACACTTGCAGCAGCTTTTCTGGATATCCTGTGTGGCACTTATCTCATTCTGTTTGAGGTCAGTTACTTGGGAATAAATAATTTCTTTAGCTCTATCCCAAGGTCCCCAGTCGTGCACAGAGTCTTGCCTATCACTCTCCCTAGAGTTCTAGACTGCTCTGCTCCCCCCCACACCCCTAAAAGCCTCAAGAGCAGAGGAGTCTACTGTTATTTCAGGAAGTAGGGCTGGAGAAGAAACTGCCAATTAGGGAGTCTTACCTGGGCCTTCCCAGTTGAGACTAACTGAAAACAGGTTCCCATGAGACTTCCTGGCATATACACTGTGGAAAGCTAGTGACTTAAAAAAATAAAACAACGTGAACTCCCTGTCTTGTTCCAAAATGCTGTTTCATCAGAAAGGTGATCGATAACCTTAGAGAAGGGATGATGTCATCCTGTTTGTTGAACATAATAAGCAACTGTTCAATTAAAAAAAAACAACACCCTGAGAAGTTAAAAAAGGTAGAGGGGATTCCCATGGCATCAGTTTTTACCTGTTTTCCCTTTCTTTTACTTTTCCAACGACCTTAACTTTTTAAAGGAAAACATCCTTAATCTTAAAAAAAGCAGCACCAAAGTGTTTTGAATCAAATGATGCATGTGCTCAGGAGAAAAAGAGCCTAACTCTTCCACCTGCACCTCCCCTGCCTGGGTCTCCACACCGCTCTGAGGTCTCATCCGCTCTTTCAACAAGCATTCCCGGAGTGCCTGACATGTGCCAAAGTGCTGGCTATGTGTCCCAACAAGAGCCATTCCGTGCCTTCAGGGAGCTCACAGCTCAGGAGGCAGAGGGGCAAACAGAAATAACCCTAGCAGGTAACTGTCTTTAATCAGGTGAAGTCCCAGGAAGTGGGGAGGGGCATTCATTCGAGGGACAAATATGCACCAGGATGCAACCCAAGCCTTCTTTTAGGAGACGGCCCCCGCCCTCATGAAGGTTACAGTCTACTTCAGGAAAGAGAGGATACCTAGGTAAACACAAATTCATACCAAATACAGACTGATCATGGGCACCAAGGCTGTTGCAGGCCCTTCCACCTAGACCAGGAGGTCCTCTTCCTTCGGTTCCCCACACAACTCCCACCACTAACAGTGGGCCACTGGACCCCCACCCTGAGGCTCATGAGAAGGAGGGTTTGAGAGCAGGGCGGACTCCGATACGAAAATGCATTCCCACCCACACTGGTAATCTCTGCACCGAGAGATGAGCCAGCAGCATCCTTGGCGGCCCTGCCTCGGCTCCCCCGCCAGGGATGCTTGCATGGCTTTAGCAGCAAGTGCTCAAACTGTCTGCCGGGTGAAGGCCCGCGGCTCTTAAGGTAGGAAATGTCTGTCCACCCTCCTCGTCTCGGCACAATGGATTCCGCAGAGGTTCTAGTTCCGGGAAGGTTAAGTTTCTCCAAGGGGAGCGGCTTTGGGCAGCTGCCTGCGGGGATGAGGACACGCCCAGAGCTCTCGCCGAGGGGCAGCCTGAGTCAGGGCGGCCTGGCATTGCGGGGAGATGCACCTGCTGGGCCGGCGCCGGAGGCCGGAGGCAGGGCGGGGGCGCGGCGGGCTCGCGGGAGCGGCCGGGTGCGCGGCCCGGGAGGCGGACGGCCGGCGGAACGGAGGGCGTCCCGGGCGGGGAAGTGGCCCCCAAGCCAAGAGCCCTGCGAGCCAGCGCGCGCGAGATGCGGGTCCTGGCTGCACTCACCGACCCTCTGCGCCCGGGCGACGGCGGCCGGCGCTGCCCTCTCGCGGGGTCCCTGCCCTCGGCTCCCGGCTCCGCTCTTGCCTCGCGGCGGCGATCGCTGCTGACAGCTGCTGGGCCGCCGCGGAGGGGAGGGGGCACCTGCGACCGGCGTCGGGCTGAGGACCTCGCCGCTTCGGGTCCTGCAGGGGGCGCGCCGGCCGGCTCGCGCATGCGCAGCAGGCCGCCCCTGCGGGTGTCGGACCCGCCCCGGGGAAGCCCCGCCCCGGCCCGCCCCGGCCCGCCCCGGCCCGGCTCAGTTCGCGCCTGCGCAGTGCTCCGCGCGTCCGCGACACGGTCGGCAGGGGGCGCGCGACGCGGGAACCTGGGTGCGGCGTCCACCCGTGAGGAGAATCGCGTGGTCCACATGCATTTCCAGGCAGCTGAAGTAGTCGTTGCCCGACTTCTGGCTTTCCTGGCCATCTTCCATTTCTTCTCCAGCACGGTCTTTCGTTGAGTTCTGGGCCTCTTCTCCCGACGGTAGAAGGGTGCTTTGCCACCATGGGCCTGGCGAGGACACGGCTAGGCAGACGAGGCCCTGGGGAAGATGGAGGGCTTGGAAATTTCTAGAAAACGGCCGTGGGGTGGGCAGGACGGCCCAGACTCCCCGGGTGTGGCGTCAGTGCCAGGGGCAGTTCAGGGGGTAGCAAGGCCTCGAGGGTCACCTCAGGCAGGAGGGTCGAGAGTCAGAGCCAGGGTCACCTCAGGAGGGTCACAGGTCAGGTTGGAGTCCCCTGAAGCCGAGAGAGTCGTGAGGCTAGGTTAAGGGTCACCTTGGACCGGAGGGTCCCGAGGCCTGGCCGGGGTCACTGGGGGCGTAGGGGCTCGAGGAGGGGACGGCGCGAGGCCAACAGTCGCTGAGGGCTGGCCACTCGGCTCCTGACTGCCCGGGTCGTGAGCGCGGCCAGCGGCGCGTCGATTCCGAGGATCCTCCCGCGGCCCGACGTCCGCCTGCCGCCGGCTGCCTGGCTGCCCTTGGCCGGGCCTCGGGCGGCTCCTGGCAGAGGGCGCTGGGCCGGGACGCCGCTTGCTGACCAGCCGGGCTCCTGCCTACTCGGAGTGCTCCCCTGGGATGAGGACACGACCCTCTGAACCGTAAAGTAATGACCCGTGGCGGGAGCTTACTTCTGCCCCCAGACTCCTAATGGATTAGCGATGGAGCATCACAGAGCCCTGAGTCTTTACTTTGGAACTTATTTCACTCTCTGAAGTGGTGTTATTTACTTGTTTGCTGTTCTTCTGTCTCTCTCACCAGAAGATGGGCTCCAAGAGGGACGTTGTTTAGTTCACAGCGACATCCTAGGGTTCGGGCACAGAGGAGGCATTTGATAAATATTGAATGAAAAAGCCACAAAGACCTGGCTTCAGATCTTGCCCGGATTCCCTAACTAGTGCAGGCCTGGCACTTAAAGTTCGTGAACCTTAATTTCCTATTCCTGCAATTAAAATGATAATACCAACTCAAAGGTATTTAGTATTTCAAAATGAAATGGAAAAAACCATAAGCGCTGATTGCAATGCCCTGGCACCTACAAGCAGAATATAACTAGGGATTTAATCTAGACTGGTTTGTGTAATGAGTATTCCAAAAAAAAAGTTGAAGGCAATTACTGAATAAGTGGATTATTAATAACACAAACATCTTAAAAATTGTCTCTCCCATCTTGTATACTAGGCCCCTTCCCTCACAATGAAAGTATTGGGAAAAACTCTGTGAACCTGGATGACTGGTCCTTCTCTTCACCCTGCTTCTCTTCATTAATCTTTTTTTATTTCAAGAACCAATCCTTCCCATTTCTAACTTAAGTTGGTTACACCATGAGTTTTTTCAAACCCTTTCTAAACCTGATCACAGTTTTGCCTAACCAAGTCCAGAAACAGAACTGGCTGACTCAGAATTTCCCTTTTATGCTTGGGGCTACAAGAAGAAGAATGATCTTGCGGATCAAGGCAGACAACTGCAGAGTTCTATATCTTTGTTCTTAATCATGTTAGGGTGCCTGCTATTGTAATTATTATCAATTTTCATAGTCATGAACTGGGACGGTGTGAAGGTCACTGGCAAAGGCATATTGTCACATGTAAAGGTTCCAGGCTCTGGACTCCCAGTTTGCAAGCAGCTGCCAACAGTGAACTGGACTCTTTTGACTCACTTCAACTATCACTGAGGGCTTCCCAGGTGGCGCTAGAGGTAAAGAATCCATTTGCTAATGCGGGAGACGCAGACCAGGACTCAATTCCTGGGCTGGGAAGATCCCCCAGAGGAGGAAATATTGGCAACCACTCCGGTATTCTTGCCTGGAAAATTCCAGGTACAGTGGAGCCTGGAGGGCTACAGTCCATGGGGTCACAGAGTTGGACACAGCTGAGCCTGCATGTGCATGTGCACATACACACACATCCCCCAGTCACTGAAAAATCCACCAACCTTCTGCAGAAGGTCCACTACTTAAAAGCAAGGCAAACCTAAATGCGCCATCTAGTCTTCGTCCGTTGGGAGATCCATATAATGGTCATCAAAGTACACAATAGAGCTGAGACCAGAACCCAGGTGTTCAGATTCTTGAGCTCTTTAATACACTCTGGTATGTGAATTAGTCTCATTCATATACCATGGATATATGCCTAAAAGTTATATGATAAACTTCTTTGGGTTTGCATGGCTCAGACATTTATCAAGATTGATGGAAAATCCTAAAGTGGATAGTGACACTCATAATCAAATCTTGTGGCTTTACAAGCATCAGTAAGCCTAGTCATCATAATAGTTGGCTGACAAATGGTGGGGCTTCCCAGGTGGCTCAGTGGAAAATAATTTGCCTGCCAGTGTAGGAGACAGAGATGCAAATTTGATCCCTGAGTCGGGAAGATCCCTGGAGGAAGAAATGGCAACCCACTCCAGTATTCTTGCCTGGAAAATCCTGTGGACAGAGGAGCCTGGCAGGCTATAGTTCATAGAGTTGCAAAGAGTTGGACAGGACTGAGTGAGCATGCACGCAGGACATATATAGTAACGTGTATATATACTGTATACATTTTTAAAATGAAAGCAGTATTGTAGCTCTATTTCTTTTGAGGGGCACAAATAGTATCTATATATCTGCATATGCTTACATATATGTCTTTTTATACAGTAGTTCAGTTCAATTTAGTTCAGGCCTCCCTGTCCATCACCAACTCCCCAAATCCACCCAAACCAATGTCCGTTGAGTTGGTGATGCCATCCAACCATCTCATCCTCTGTTGTCCCCTTCTCCTCCTGCCCTCAATCTTTCCCAGCTTCAGGGTCTTCAAATGAGTCAGCTCTTTGCATCAGGTGGCCAAAGTATTGGAGTTTCACCTTCAACATCAGTCCTTCCAATGAACATCCAGGACTGATCTCCTTTAGGATGGACTGGTTGGATCTCCTTGCAGACCAAGGGACTCTCAAGAGTCTTCTCCAACACCACAGTTCAAAAGCATCAATTCTTCAGTCCTCAGCTTGCTTTATAGTCCAACTCTCACATCCATACATGACCACTGGAAAAACCATAGTCTTGACTAGATGGACCTTTGTTGACAAAGTAATGTCCTTGTTTTTTAATATGCTGTCTAGGTTGGTCATAACTTTCCTTCCAAGGAGTAAGCGTCTTTTAATTTCATGGCTGCAATCACCATCTGCAATGATCTTGGAGCCCAGAAATATAAAGTCTGACACTGTTTCCACTGATTCCCTATCTATTTGCCATGAAGTGATGGAACCAGATGCCATGATCTTAGTTTTCTGAATGTTGAGCTTTAAGCCAACTTTTTCACTTTCCTCTTTCACTTTCATCAAGAGGCTTTTTAGTTCTTCTTCACTTTTTACCATAAGGGTGGTGTCATCTGCATATCTGAGGTTATTGATGTTTCTCCCAGCAATCTTGATTCCAGCTTGTGCTTCCTCCAGCCCAGCGTTTCTCCATAGAAGTTAAATAAGCAGGGTGACAATATACAGCCTTGACGTACTTCTTTTCCTATTTGGAACCAGTCTGTTGTTCCATGTCCAGTTCTAACTGTTACTTCCTGACCTGCATACAGGTTTCTCAAGAGGCAGGTCAGGTGGTCTGGTATTCCCGTCTCTTTCAGAATTTTCCAGTTTATTGTGATGCACACAGAGGCTTTGGCATAGTCAATAAAGCAGAAATAGATGTTTTTCTGGAACTCTCTTGCTTTTTCGATGATCCAGTGGATGTTGGCAATTTGATCTCTAGTTCCTCTGCGTTTTCTAAAACCAGCTTGAACATCTGGAAGTTCAAGGTTCACGTATTGCTGAAGCCTGGCTTGGAGAATTTTGAACGTTACTTTACTAGCATATACAGTAGTTACTGATATTCAATGCGGAATTTTAGAATAGGGCTTCTCCAGTTGTTTCCAGAGGACTATGTTATAATTGGGGGATGCCTTCTAGACCAAGGGCTGTACACATAGTCCTTCATTCAGTGATTGAGAGGCATTCATTTGTAGTGGTTAAAACCGGTTATGGGCTCTGGCCACACAGTGTTGAACTGAAGCCCAGATCTTAATGTCTTAACTCTTCTCTGCCTTGATTTCCATGTATAAAATGAGGATGATATAGTACCCACTTCAAAGGATTGTTATGAGTATTCAATGTATCAAAACATATAAAATACTTTAAAAAGTGCTTTATAGCTCAGTTTCCAATTTTGGGGAGATTATGAGTAAAGCCTTTTATAATCATTTGTGACAGGTTCTTGTGTCAAAAGAAAATTTTTACATTTGAAAATAAATATTTTCATTTTGGGGGGTAAAAACTTAAGAATGGGATTATTGGATTGCATGGAAGTGTGTGTTTAGCTTTATAAAAAACACCACCAAAGTATTTTCCCAAGTGGCTCTACCAATTTGCATTGACACTGGCTCTGTGTAAGAGTTCAGTTGTTCTGTGACTTTGCCAGCTCTTAAAATTTTTTAGCCATTTTAGTAGCTGTGTAGTAGTATTTTATTATGGTTTAAATTTGCATCTCCCTCATGACTGATGATGTTGGCGTCTTTTCATGGGCTTGTTTGCCATGCATGCATGCATGCTAAGTTGCTTCAGTCGTGTCCGACTCTGTGCGACCCTATGGACAGCAGCCCACCAGGTTCCTCTGACCATGGGATTCTCTAGGCAAGAATACTGGAGTGGGTTGCCATTTCCTTCTCCATTGTTTGCCATACATGTATCTTTTCTGGGGTGAAGCATCTTCAGTGTTTTTGCTCATTTTAAAAAATTGGGTTGTTTGTTTTCTTATTATTGAGTTTTGAGAGTTTTATGTATTCTGGATACAGCTCCTTTGTCAGTAAGCAATTTACACACATTCTCTCCCCAGTCTGTGATTTGTCTTTTTATTCTGTTTACAGTCTTTTGCAGAGAAAAAGTTTTTAATTTTGGTGAAGTCCAGTTTATTAGTTTTTCTTTTATGACTTTGGTGTCATAGCTAAGACTGTTTTCCTTAATCCAAGGTCACAAAGATGTTCTCTTTTTTTCTATTAGGTTTTTTTTTTTTTTACAAAAATATTTTCCTTTAATAAAGATTTTCTCATCATGTTTAATGGGAAACAACGAAATATCATGGAAACGGTCCAGTAGAGAAACTTTTCCTATTAGGTTTTGAGTTTAGGTTTGTGTTCTATTTGAAATTAATTTCATTTAATGGATTGAAGTATAGATCAAAGTGGGTTTATTTTTTCCTGTATGGATTCCACTTGCTCCGCCACTTGTTAAAAAGATTACTCTTTTTTCATTGAATTGGTCCGTTGTAAAAAAAATTGACCTTATTTGTGTAGGTCTATTTCTGGACTCTTCTGTTCCGTTGATCTGTGTGTATATGATATTTTAGCCCAGAATTTGGAAAATTTTCTGTGAAGGGTGAGATAGCAAATTTTTTTGACTTTCCATGCCAAGAGGCAGAGTTGAAAATATCATATGGCTACTTGTTACATGAGACAAAGCAAATTTCCATAAAGTTTTTATTAGTGGGATTCAGTATAATAATTGAATGTGGTTTTTTTCAAAACATATATCTACTAGTGAGAAGAATGGAATTCTTTTTTATGGGATAGCATACTGTGTAGCTGTGTTCAAAGACAGTGTCCCCTACCATCAAAATTGACTGTAAATGTTAATCTGTAATGAGATTTGCATATTTCATCATGAACATATGATTTAGAGTGCGTTCATGACTTTGAAAGGCATTGATCAAATTCTATTAAATTCTGTCCTTTTAGCTTGTTCTTACATTCCAGATTCATCACATTCAGTAGAAAGTTAGGTGCAAGCTCCCCTATTGCACAGTTAAATGGATTTTGAAATATGAAGATTTCCTTTGCATTTTTGTTAAGGTCTGAAAAAATGCTTCTGAAATGTAGTTTGACCTTGGAAAATCTACCTGCTGCAAATTTGTCTGGGGATGGAGATTGCACTTCTTGTGTTCTGACAGCATTGAAAGTGCTTAGATCACCTTGCGGTTACTTGTGACAACCAAACAACATTGGTTGTTATCAAAATGGCTGTACCACAGTATAAGTTTCACATAAAAGTACTGTAAAAGCTAATCTTCAAAAGCTAGTGTTCAATAATAGTAGTTGAGGGCAGCTTTTCTAACCAGTAAAAGGTGTCAAAACCATTCTTAGTTTACAGGCTGTAGAAAAATGGGTAGTAGGCTGGATTTGGTCCACGGGCCATAGTTTGCCTGCTTGTGCTTCAGCTAATACCGTATTGCCTTTTTAAAAAATAGTTTTTTTTTATTCATTCATTTACTTATTTATTTTTGTCTGCACTGGGTCTTCATTGCTGGGTGAGGGCTCTCTAGCTGCACAGAGTGAGGGCTACTCTAGTTGCGGTGTGTGGGGTTCTCACTGCGGTGGCTGCTCCTGTTTGGAGCACAGGCTCTAGGGTATGCAGGCTCAGTAGTTGAGGCACACAGGCTTAGTTGCCCACGGCATGTGGGATCTTCCTCAACCAGGAGTGGAATCCATGTCCCCTGCATTGGCAGGCAGATTCGTAACCACTGGACCACTAGGGAAGGCCCGGCCATTCTAATAGGTGTGTGGTGCTATCTCATTGCTTTTATTTGCAGTTCCCTATGATCAATAATGTTGAGCTTTTTCATGTACTTATTTGTTATCTCATTAATTTTTTTCCTCATTTTTAAGTCTGGTTTTTCATCTTCTTACTGTTTAGTTATATGAGTTCTTTGTATATTTTAGATAACAGTGCTTTATCACATATGTTTTTTGGTAAATGTTTTCTGCCAGCCTGTGGCCTGTAGCCTCTCATTTTCTTGGTCTATATAGTATTTTGTGGTTTAGGAGAGAGTTTGTAATTTTCAAAGATTTGTGGGGCTTTTTGTTTATTTTTCCTGTTCTTAGTGTTTTTATCTTATTAATATTTACTTTCAATGCATTCTGATCTAGGAATATGTTCAATATTATTCAGCATTTTAGAATGCTGACTTTTTTATGGTTATACAACTGTGTTTTCATAAATAGTCCATGGAGGTGTATGAACTCTTTTGACTCACTTATGTTGACCCTGTTTTCATGTGGTGGACATTTTGATCCCAAGGATGATTTGCGTGTACACTTTTAAGGTAGAATTATACCAACAATGATGAATTTTCGTCTTGAATGTATTTTCAACAAGAACTCCACTAAACTAATTTCAGGGAAGGGAACCACATCAATATGTCAGTCCTTTCAGAGTCAGGGGCTATGACTTCTAAAAGTAAACCGAGAACCTGAGAGACCTTATCTGTGGAAAGAGACAGAACTCCATGGCTGCCATCCAGACTCAAGCCCTGTGCTTGAGCAGAGTATCTGGTTTTAATTCCTAGCTTAGGGAGCCAACATAATGTAAATTGACTGGCAAAGACTGATATTTTGATGGACTTTTATTTTTGGAAGTGGGGGAAATGTTTAATAAATAAAACTCTGTAATCTCTCAAACCCTAAGGTAATCTCTAGGCACTTCTCAAAAATCACATCAATAGGAAGTGAGCTACTAAGGTTCTGTGACTGCTCAGAAGGGAAATTGCCTCCTATTTCCTACTTGTGAAGGGCCATGAAGGATCGCAGATTCAACCAGTTTACCCCTTTTCAATATCTGTTAAGTGACTTGGGTGATCATATTCTCATCTTTTAGCACAAATTGCTATGCCCTGGGGAGTCACATGCACACCGGGACCAGAGGAATGCTCGTTGCCCGACAGCCTAACCTTGATCCTGGATGCAGAAACTGCACAAAACCTGGCAGACCTTCTTTTTGGAGAGGGAGCGAGTGTGTTTTATGTTGTATGTAGATGGTTTTTTATATCAGGCAGAGAAGTTTAGAAATTTTGTATGCAGGATGAATTTCTGTTTTCTGGAGAAAACAGAAATTGCCCCTGCCCCCCCGCCCTCCTGATTTCTGCTGATAACAGAAAGCTTCTTTGTCTGTGTATAAGTAGGTGTGTAAGGGGATAAGTGTTCCATATGGTTCAGGAGATGCTGACCGCTTCTCTGCCACTTTTCCCTACCCTCCTTCCATCTGCCACCCTGCTGGGACTCAAGCTAACCCATTAAGAGTCCTCTTGGAAACGACCAGGACAGAGACTCTCTTCTTTCTGGGGTTTTGATATAAGCCTAGAGCTCCTGGGGGCCATCTCCCTGCAGCCCCATGTATTTAGAGCCCACCTGACAAGAAGAAAGGCAATGCCAAAGAAAGCTCAAACTACCGCACAATTGCACTCATCTCACACGCCAGTAAAGTAATGCTCAAAATTCTCCAAGCCAGGCTTCAGCAATACGTGAACCTTGAACTTCCAGATGTTCAAGCTGATTTTAGAAAACGCAGAGGAACTAGAGATCAAATTGCCAACATCCGCTGATCATGGAAAAAGCAAGAGAGTTCCAGAAAAACATCTATTTCTGCTTTCTTGACTATGCCAAAGCCTTTGACTGTGTGGATCACAATAAACTGTGGAAAATTCTGAAAGAGATGGGAATACCAGACCACCTGACCTGCCTCTTGAGAAACCTGTATGCAGGTCAGGAAGCAACAGTTAGAACTGGACATGGAACAACAGACCAGTTCCAAATAGGAAAAGGAGTACGTCAAGGTTGTATATTGTCACCCTGCTTTTTTAACTTCTATGCAGAGTACATCATGAGAAACGCTGGACTGGAAGAAGCACAAGCTGGAATCAAGATTGCCAGGAGAAATATCAATAACCTCAGATATGCAGATGACACCACCCTTATGGCAGAAAGTGAAGAAGAACTAAAAAGCCTCTTGATGAAAGTGAAAGAGGAGAGTGAAAAAATTGGCTTAAACTTCAACATTCAGAAAACTAAGATCATGGCATCTGGTCCCATCACTTCATGGGAAATAGATGGGGAAACAGTGGAAACAGTGTCAGACTTTATTTCTTTGGGTTCCAAAATCACTGCAGATGGTGATTGCAGCCATAAAATTAAAAGACACTTACTCTTTGAAAGAAAAGTTACGACCAACCTAGATAGCATATTCAAAAGCAGAGACATTACTTTGACAACAAAGGTCCGTCAAGGCTATGGTTTTCCCAGTGGTCATGTATGGATGTGAGAGCTGGACTGTGAAGAAAGCTGAATGCCAAAGAATTGATGCTTTTGAACTGTGGTTTTGGAGAATACTGTTGAGAGTCCCTTGGACTGCAAGGGGATCCAACCAGTCCATCCTAAAGGAGATCAGTCCTGGGTGTTCATTGGAAGGACTGATGCTGAAGCTGAAACTCCCAATACTTTGGCCACCTCATGCGAAGAGTTGACTCATTTGAAAAGACCCTGATGCTGGGAGGGATTGGGGGCAGGAGGAGAAAGGGACGACAGAGGATGAGATGGCTGGATGGAATTACCCCGACTCGATGAACATGAGTTTGGGTGGACTCCGGGAGTTGGTGATGGACAGGGAGGCCTGGTGTGCTGTGATTCATGGGGTCGCAAAGAGTCAGACACGACTAAGCGACTGAACTGAACTGACAAGAAGACACGAGGAAAGTAGAATGGAGAGAGAAAAAAACTCTGATTATGTTATTTGACTGTTTGGATTCAGCTGTGTTCTCTGGCTTATTCCACTTTGGACTTCCAGTTATGTGAGTAATGAATTCTTTTGGGGGGGGAGTACTTAAGTGAGGTTGAATTGGACTTCTGATACTTATAAATGAAAAACACAAAGAAAGAAGTGGACGATATTGAGATATTTTTCAGAGACAGAATCATTAGGACTTACTGATGGATTTGATATGAGAGGTGAGAGAAAGAGATTAAGGTTCAAACCTAGATTTTGGCTTAAGCATCTCGTATAAACTTACCGTTTACTGAGCTGGATAGTAGACAAGGCAGAGAGAATAAAATCAAGAGTACCTTTGTGGACACTTCAAGTTTGAGACGCCCTTTAGATTCACTGCCCAGTAAAAGTACTTTTCTTGTGAAAGTTGACCCATTTCTGAGTTATTTGGAATTATTTGAGCACTGATTGCATTTCGTCCTCAATTTTTTTCCCCAGGGTATTTATGGGTCCGTTGATGTTTGCGTGCTTAAAAATATCTGCCTGTTAACCCAGCTGATTATAAGGTCTTAGAATTGTGCCCTTTGCCTCCATCCTCTAAGGAGACTCCTGCACTGTTTGCTAACAGTCTCTGGGGAGAGGACTGAGGGAGGCTTGATGATTTTCTCCCTTCTGGTCAGTGATGTGAGTTGGTATTTTTGTTTTTTTTTGCCTGGATGCTTGTAGGAATATTTATCCATAATGTTCAGTGATTCACCAGGATGGTCTCTATTTTTATAGTTCTATTTAGGTTTTTACTGGAACATGAAGATCTTAAAAAAAATTTTTTTTTCCAAATTCAGCTCTTCCATCCTTTAAAGCATGTTTTCTCCTAATACAAACGTGTATCTATATATCTATGTATATTTCTGTTCTTTTTTAAAAAATACAATCTTTTTTATATTCTTTTCCATTATGGTTTATCACAGGATATGGAATATACTTCCTTATGCTATACATTAGGACTTTGCTGTTTATTCATGCTAAATATGATTATTTGCATCTACCAACCACAAACTCCCAGTCCATGCTTTTCCCTCTCCCCTCCTCCTTGGCAGCAAGTCTGTTCTCTATGTCTATGAGTCTGTTTCTCTTTTGTTATGTTTTCTGTTCTAATTATGCCATGGGCTACGAATTGAATTGTGTTCCCCTAAAATTCATGTGTTGAAGCACTCACCCCCAGTGACTCACCTGGAGACAGAGTTTTCAGGTAATGGAGGTTAAATGAGGCTGTAGGAGTAGCACCCTACTCTGACAGACTGGTCCTGTGAGAAGAGGGAAGGAGAGGGAGGTCTCTCTCCGTCGTATGAGGGTGCAGCGAGAAGGTGGCCATCTGCGAGCCAAGAGCTAAGCCCTCACTGGGGGAATCTGACTGTGCTGGCACCCTGATCTCAGACCGCTAGCCCCCAGAACTGTATGAAAATAAATTTCTGTTGTTCAAGCCATGGAGTCTGTACTGTTTGTTATGGCACCCAAGAACACCAGCACATGATTCTGTGCTCAGGGACATTAATTATCTGCATCTTTCTTACCTTTTATGTCTATAATCTTGTCTCTTTCGTCTCTCTTCTTTTTCTCATATATTTTCTCACATTTATTATAAATAAGAAGATATATTTTCTCATATGTATCTTGCAGATCCCAGATTTCTGCTAGTACATAGAACTCTCCCTCACCCTTTTAAAGATTGCATATGATTTCATTGTTTAGGTAAACACCGGTTTATGTAACTGTTTATATCCCCTACTGGTGGGCTGTTTACAGTTCTTTGCTGTTATGAACACTGCTGCAGTGAATAACCTGGTACATGTGTCATTTCATGTTTGTGCAGGTTGTGTCTGTAGAATAGATTCCTAGAAGTGGGATTGGTGGGTCAAAGGACTAGCAATGTGTTCGTGTAGAAATTCTGAATAGTTGTTGTGTTGCTTATTTTCAGCCCTTTTTTCTTTGTCTCAGCCATCTGTTTCCCCAAATATAGCATAAATGGAGTTTCCTTAATCCCTTCCCTGCTTTGCTGGGACCTGTTTGAATCCTAGAGTCCTCATAATCGGGCATGAGGCTGATAATTCACATTTTGTGTTCTGTTGTGATGCTGTGAGCCTACGGAAGTGACTGAGGCCTTCATCCTGACTCCACTGAGGCCTGGCTTCTCTCTGCTCAGGCCTGCTTCCTTTACTCTCCAAAGCACTGATTTCGAGAGTGCTTTTCAATAAACTTCTTGTGCAAAGATCCCCATCTCAGTGTCAGCTGTGTGGTTTTAAAATGCACTTCCTTGATGACCAGATAGGTTGAACACTTTTACATGCTCACTGGCCATTTGGTATCTCATTTGGAAATCATCTGTTCAGATTTCTTGCCTGTTTTTCTGTTGGGATGTCTGTCTTTTTCTTAGTGACTTGTAGGAACTCTTTAAATATTCTGTATACCAGTCGTTTTGAAAAGATTGAAGGTGGGAAGAGGAGGGGACATCAAAGGACGAGATGGTTGGATGGCATCACCGACTCAATGGACGTGAGTTTGAACAAACTCCGGGAGATGGTGAAGGACAGGGAAGCCTGGCGTGCTGCAGCCCATGGGGTCGCAAAGAGTCGGACATGACTGAGCGGCTGAACAACAACAGCAACAGCAACAGCAACAACAAGTGCATTATAGATAACATCTTTTGTAGAATAGAAATTCTTAATTTTGATATAATTCCATTTATCATTTTTCTTTGTATTTAGTGGTTTGGAGTCATATTTAAGAAATACTTGCCTACTGTAGGGTCATGACTATGTTCTGCTTTCCCCTAAAAGCTTCATTGTTTTATCTTTCACGTTTTGATCTGTATGTCATCTGAAGTTGCTATTGTGTATATGCTGGAGGCCCAGTTGACTGAGCAGTTTTTTGAACCCTGTGTCCTGTCGTGTCAGCTTTGTTATAAACAAGGGCCTGTATACCTGTGAGGTCTTTCTAGGCTTGTGTTCTGTTTCATTGGTCAGCTTGTTTACCCTTAAGTGCATCTCTGTTGATTCTCACTTTCTACTTGTGCTGTAATGTTTTCCTTCGTACATATTATTTTTCTTCACTAGGCTTTTTTTCTTCACTGGGTTCCATGAAGATGAGCTCCACTACTGATCAGTCTTTTTATGGTATCATTTTGCCCAGAGACAGTGCCTTAAACACATGATTGCTGGTTGTTGTACGTGCCCTCCTGCGTGCTCACTCAGTCGTGTCCAACTCTTTGTGACCCTTTTTGACTGTAGCCCACCAGGCTTCTGTGTCCATTGGATTTCTCAGGCAGGAATAATAGAGTGGGTAGCCGTTCCTCCTCCAGGGGATCTTCCCGATCCAGGGTTCGAACCCGTATCTCCTGGGACTCCTGCATTGCAGGCAGATTCTTTACCACTGAGACATGAGGGAACTCCTGTTGTATATTACAAGCATCTAAATAAAAGCTCTTTTATTTTTATAAAATTTTGGCTGTTTCTGGCAGCATACGAAACTTAGCAGTCAAGGAATTGAACCTGTGCTGCCTGTATTGGGAGCTTGGAGTCTTAACCACTGGACCATCAGGGAAGTCCAGATGTTCTTTTAAAAGAATATCTGTATTATCACAAATTTTAAAAGATATGAAAACCTCCATCTGCTCTTACTATTTTGCTGTTCCATTCCATTGAACTGGAACTGTGATCAGAGAAAACCATGTATTCTCATTGTCTCTGGCTGTTACTTTTTGTGTTGGGCCAGTAATGAGCCAAAATATGTCCTTTTTTCAGTGGTGAGGGTTTAGGTTGGCAAATTCTAATGGAATTTTTAAAGAATTAAATGCAGAATGTTTGGTAGATGGATATTGTTCCCAGCTCTTCACTCTTTCCTTGAATGAGATTTCACATGCATGCCCTTCACCATGTGATGCTGCAGTGCTCTCACCAGAGGAGTTCGTTTCTTCCCCTGTTGCGCTGACACTGGGCTTGGGATGGGGTTTGCTTTGGCTGGTAGGATGCTTAGCAAGTGTTGTGTGAGCACAGGCTTTCCATGTACCTGTGTGGTTTGTCTTGGCCTCTTGCTACCAGAACAACATGCTACAGTGGGTGACTGGTTGAGGAGACACAGAACAGGCTGGTATTATTTCAGGCTGCCGTAACAAAATACCATAGACAGGGGGACTTAAAGAACAGAAATTTATTTTCTCACAGTTCTGGGGGCTGGGAGTCTGAGACCAAGGTGTCAGCAGATTTAGTTTCCTCTGAGACCTTTCTCTTCGACTTGCACACGGCTGTCTTCTGGCTGTGTCCTCGCGTGGTCTTTCCTCTGTGCTCTGCATCCCTGACGCCTCTTTGTGTATCCAGACTTCATCCTCTTCTAAGAACACTAGTCGGATTGGATTAGGGCCCACGCTAACAACCTCATTGTAACTGAGTCACCTCTTTAAAGGTCCAAACTCCCAAGGCAGTCACATTCTGGGATACTGTGGTTAGGACCTCAACATATGAGTTTGAGGGGACACCATACAGCCCATGACAGACCTGTAGACAGGTCCAGCCAGTCCCAAGAGGCCAGGACAGCCACAAATCTCCAGCAGACCCATAGGCAGGAAGTAAATGATGCCTGTTGCTCTTGGTCACTGAGTTCTGGTGTGGAGTTTGTCATGTAAGGTTATGGCAGCAGTAGCTGACTAAGTAAATGCATCACTTCATTCACTATTATTTTTCATCAAGGGGAGATTCACATAGCACATAATTAGCCATTAAAAATTGTAAAATTCAGTGATACTTCATGTACTAGTCATAATGCTCTTTCTTTAATTTCTTTTTCTTTTTTTTGGCCATGTGGTGAGGAAGTGTGGGATCTTAGTTCTCTGATCAGGGACTGAACCCATGCCCCCTGCATTGGGAGCAGAGTCATAACCACTGGACCACTAGGGGAGTCCCCAGTTTCTTTAACTGCTAATGTGCAACATCAGAGGTACTTTAACTGAAGGAAAAATATGCATTTTCTTTCCTCAATGGAAAAATATTTTTCTGAAAAAGAAAACCTCATTGTGGTAGTATCTAAAAGTTAAAGCATATGTTACACTTGGGAAACACAGACTGAAAAGAGAAGGAACTTGGTGCTATCCAGCATTTTAGTCTCCTCACAATTATGTCTGTTCCAACCACATTCCTACAAAAATTGTCAGCCCTTTAATTTATTTATTTATTCATTCAGTATTTGCTGACTGACTACCCCATGCTGGCCCTACTCTTGTGTCTGGGGATTCAGTGGTAAAAAAAAAAAAGACAAAAAATTGTTGCCTTCTTGAAGCGTGTGAATTCTAGTAGGGAAATCATATTAAATCAGATAAATATCAAGTTAAATAGTTTAAAGGTGCTAAGAAGCAAAATTGACAGGGAAGATTGATACAATATGTTTAGTGTTTTGAAATTTTATATAGGATGATCAAGAAAGGCTGAGAAAGTGACTTTTAAATAAAGATCTGAAAAAAGTAGAAGAGCTGGCCATGTCAACATGAGAGGGAAGTGTGTGCTGGGCAGAGGAGACAGCAGGGGCAAAGGTGTGGGGTGGACACCTGGCTCCTCTGCTCAAGCCTGTGATGGGAGTGCAGAAGGAGGGGCGGTAGAGTAGGGGACGGGTGAGCAATGAGCGAGCTAACAGGCTGCATCCCATGGGATGCTCATTGTTATTAGCAAGGCCAGGCTCTTCCCTGCGGTGAAACAGGAGCCACGGGAGAGTTTTGAGTGAAGGAGTGGATGTGGCCCGACAGGATCGCTCCTGCTGCTGCAGGGAGGATGGGCTGCAGGTTGGCAGGAACAGTGATACCACTGAAGAGGCCCTTGCAGGCATTCAGGCGAGAGATGAGGCGATGTTGGACCAGGGTGCCAAGAGAAGCGGTGGTGAAAAAAGATTGAATTCTGCTCTATTTCAGAAGTAGAGTCAGTAACCCTGTGTAACTGGAAGAATGAACTGACATTGTCTGAGGAGAGGAAGACTGTAAGAATGATCTGTTTCAGGAGAAATATATGAGCAGACTTGTTTGGGCAGGTTGAGTGGAGATGACAAGCAGGCAGTTGAACATTTGGGTCTAGAAGCAACTCAAGGCTGGAAATGTAAATTTAAAAAGTCATCATGTAGATGGATTTAAACCCAAAATAGTGAGTGAGAGCACCTACAGAGTGGTGCTGCTCTGAGTCCACAGGTGGGGCCTGGAACACTTTAATACTCAGAGGGCAGGGAGGGGAGGGGCCAGCACCGCTGGACCGGAAGGAGGAAAAGTGGTCCAGGCGGGGCTCCGAAAGCCTGGGAGCAGAGAGCGTTCCCAGGCCCAAAGAGCCACTCAGGATTTTAATGTTAGTAACATCTCCCCATTTGTCTCCCAGCTAGCGGCGATCACTCCTCTTCAGCTAGAAAAATGGCGATGTTCAGGAACTTAAAACTTCTTCTCTGGAAGAATTTCATTTTAAAGGTGGGTATGGATATCTGTAGGGAGAATGTGAGTCTCCTTCGGAGGAACTGAATGATTTAGTTAAATTGGTTTCTAATCATGGAGTAAAGAAAAAATTAAGAACTTGTAAAGCAGCCCTTTTCTGTAAATGAGCCACATTTCTGTGGTAATTCCGTTAGTTCTAATTACTGAAGATAACCATCATTGCTACTGATTTCTAGCCATTGGTGTTACAGAAAAGATAAAAGCAGATGTTTCTAGCTAATTCTCATTGTTTTTTTTTTTTTCCTTTTTCATATGTTGTACAGGGTGGCTGGAAGAAATATAAGCATTCTTTTATATATATATATATATACACCCACACATACACACACACACACACACACACACACATATATAAGTGAAGCATAGTTGATTAAAAGTGTTTTTAATGGAAGAACATTTGCCATGTAGTGACTCAATGCTTGTGTTCTATTTTGGATTAGCATATTTATTAGTGAAGTGTAGTTGATTGAAAGTGTTCTTAATGGAAGAACACATGTAGTGTCTTAATGCTTGTGTTCTATTTTGGATTAACATATGGCTTTTGTTTTTGTTTTAGAAACGAAAGACTCTGGTAACAGTCCTTGAAATCTTGATGCCGTTACTGTTTTGTGCAGTTATAATATATCTTCGTTTTGGTAGTTTGCCAAGAAAGAGACCTCCTGTAGACTACAAAGTAATTGACATCACTTCTCTGCCAGAATTCTTCAATCAATTTCCTCTGAAAAATAAATTTCAATTAGTTTATATCCCTTCCAAAAGTGAAACTTTGAAGAATATCACTGAAATGGTGAAAGACTTCTTTACTGTTGAGTTTGAAGGTTAGCTATAAAGATGGGGGCAGGACAGAGGGGCCATTTTTATAAAGTCTAATCTGAAGTTTTTTCCTGTGAGGTCTTACAGTAGTGGTTCCACATCTGGGCTCTCCAAATTCTAAAGAGTCTGCATGTATCTTTATTATTTTACACAACACACACAAGAGACTTGTATATTTATGTCGCAAGGCTTCAAGGCTAATTAAAATGAGAAGTGTTTGTTCTAACTCACCAAAGTGACACTGGTCATCTCATATATTTAATCAGAAGTTCTGGTTTGCAGTTATAATATGTCTCTGTCTAATAAACAGAAAACACTCAGAGATTCTGAGTTAGCCTTTTACGCGATCTCTTTTCTCCTCTTCTTGTCCCGTTCTCATCCAGTCTCTATGTGGAGCCAAAAAGGTCTTTAAAAGATGGGTGGGATCTGGCCAGTGCCAAGCCTGCGCCCTGCCCTCAGTGGCTCCCGCCGCGCTGAGCCAGGTCGGGCCTTCCCCAGTCTTGTGTGCTTGCCCTCCTCGTGCCCCCTTTCATATCCTGGGCTCTGGGAGCCTTTCCTCCCTCTGACAGAACCCTTTGCCTCCAGCTTTTCCTTCTTATCATTCTGGTTTCAGCTAAAATGGCACTTAGGAATGCAGGTTTTAGGTTTCCCAATTCTGCCTTTTTCTCTCTCACAGAATCCTGTTGATGTGCTCATAGCATCTTGATAGCTGTGTAGCTATCTGCCTTTCCCTGCAGCACTTTGCCTCCGCCACAGGGCAGAGGCATGTGTGTTCCATGCACACACTGTGCCGGGTGCACAGTAGGTGTTCAGGACATACTTACTGAGTGAATGAATGCAGTTAGGTAGATACAATTTTTCAAAATGTGGAATAATTTTTCAAAGTTACTATAATTATATGTTTTTATAAAGTATTCTAATAATACATAAGGCAGAAAGTGAAAAGAAAGGGTTCTACTCCCCCACCTCTTGAGTGCCACTCAATGTGGCAGTTCTTTTAAAGGTCCTCAGTTGTCGAATGTGGGGAAACTATTTCGAAAGTTGTGCTTTATACTTTCCTAGTATTCTAAAATACTATTCTAATTCAGCTACCTTTTATAAATACAAGATTACAAAATTAAAAAAAAAAAAAAGAAATCCTCCCTGATGAGGTGATAAGTGTGATAAAACACGATGATCCACCCATAGGAAATGGGAGGGTGGTGGCTTTCAGGGGCTATCCAGGAGGGGGACAGTGAGCAGCCAGTCCCTGGGGTGACTGAGGATCTGGAAGTCAGCAGGTGAAGCTGACATGGTTGAGTTAGGTGAGGTCGGGCACGTCTGTAGGAGCCACAGCGTGCAGAGCTTCGCTGGCCTTGTCAGAGCATCGGGCTTTCTTCTGCACGCAGAAGGGGTCCATTGCAGGGCTTTGGAGAAGACAGGTTAGACTGCAGTGTCATTTGTTGTACAAAGATTTCTCTGGCTGTCCTCTGGAGTGGTGATTGGAAGGGGCTGGTACTCGCAGACATTCACGAGGGAAAGATGGCTTGCTGACTGCTAGACCCAGAGCTTCCTCGCCTTTGCCCTCAGCGTGCAGGGCTGCACTCATGCGTTTCCTGCCTGGGATTCTCTGCTGCTTGAGTGCTGTGACACTGCAGTCTTCACCTGTTCCCACCTCCCTGCCGTTTCCATGGCTCACTCCTGTCCTCAGACAGCTCTCGCCTTATTACAGAACCATATGTGACACAGAACAGAGTTCAGAGTTAAAGTCCCTTCCCTAATCCAACTCCCCAGAATTCTTTGTTAACTGTTTGGGATGTATTTTTCTGGAATTAAAAAAAAATTTTTAAGGAACTTAAAATTTACAATAAATACAAAAATTCCTTGCATTGAAAATTGCAAACAATATTAAAGAGATAGGGAATAAAAGTTAAACTCCCCTGTTTATGCCATGGGTTTCCTTAGTGGTTCAGTGGTAAAGAATCTGGCTGTAATGCAGGAGATGCGGGTTCAACCCCTGGGTTGGGAAGATCTCCTGGAGGAGGAAATGGCAACCTACTCCAGTATTCTTGTCTGAGAAATCTCATGAACAGAGGAGCCTGGCAGGCTGCGTTCTGTGGGGTTGCAAAGAGTCGAACACAACTGAGTGACTGAACAACAACTAATACCTTCAGGCCATTCCCCTAAACAAATCCTCCAGCCTAGAAGTAAGGACAAGCAATAGCTTGATGATCTCTTCCAAACCACGATAGACATCTGGGTTTTTCTTCCCTTTCTATCCACCCTTTTGATATACACACAGAGCCTGTTCCTCCCTGGAGGCCTGATTTCTCTCCCACTCTGAGCCCATGATGGCTCCACCCTGGGTGCAGGATGAGTTGTAATCTCTCTGTACTAGTTGGCAGTCCCCTCACTGTAGGAGTTTGTCCAGGGAAGACACATAACTCGGTAAGACTCAAGGAAACAGCAAGATTTTTTCCTGGGGATCTCTGGGAAAGAGATTATTGCTGTTCTGCTTCTGGAAATATGGCACACTAGGTTATATGGACCAACCCAACTATCAAGACAAATAAAATAGGGTAAAAATATATTGATCCAGGGATTAATTACTTAGATGTTAATTTCATAATTGTTCATTAAACTGAACGTTTGTGTTTTGTATGCCTTCCTGTAAGTATACTATTTTGTACAATTTAACAAAATATGTGTGTATGTATATGTGTGTGTTTAAAAAGGCAATCTAAATAAGGCTAAGGAAACAAAAGAACAACAGCAAATCTTTGTATAGGATAAAAGGCAAATGTACTCATAATCCTATCACCCAGATAAAAGTGCTATTTAAAACCTTGTATGGGCTTTCCTGGTGGCTCAGCTGGTAAAGAATCCACCTGCAGTGTGGGAGACCTGGGTTCGATCCCTTGGTTGGTAAGATCCCCTGGAGAAGGGAATGGCTACCAACTCCAGTATTCTGGCCTAGAGAATTCCATGGACTGTATAGTCCATGGGGTCTCAAAGAGTTGGACACGACTGAGTGACTTTCAGTTTGATTTTTCAAAGCCTTGTATACACCCTTCTTTCCTTTTTTCTAACAAAATTGGATCGTCTTGTATGAACTCTTAACCTACTTTTTATTTATTGTATTGTTAAAATATTTCTGTACTCTTGGATATTTTTCTAAAAAAAAAAACCAGGTGAAGGAAAGAACACAGAGAGAGGTCAATGGAATCCCCAAACTGCTTCTTGTGAAACCTGCATCATACAAGAGGGAACTGAGCTCATTCAGGTGGAATGTCTCATAGGAGACCATCTCCCATGGAGCCAGGACCCCAAATGCCTGGACTCCCACTGTAAGCCTGAGCCAGAAGAGAACAAGCCTCTTTCCCACCCTGGAGGGGCTTCGAGAAAACAGCACAGCAGCAGAAGTGCCTGCCCCCAGGGTTTGGAGCCCAGATTCACATCCCCTGGTTGTCAAAAGAAAAGAAGAGAGAACCCCTCAAAGTACAAAGTGAGATGTCGATGGCCAGATGCAAATGTCACCTCCTCTGAAAGAACACGTCATGATTCTGTATCTCAAAGAAGGGCGGCCACAAATGTGTCACAGTCAGTGAGCACATATCAGAAAATGAGAGCAAGGGTGAAGATCAGTGTGAACGACAGATGGCAGAAACAGAACCAGAGATACTTCAGATAATGGAATTATTAGCCTCACATTATGAAATCACTATGTTTACTAGATTTAAAAATATAAAAGACAACCTGAAAATATTTGTAGCTAGTATTCCACTATAAGAGTTGCCTAGCCGATGTGAGGGGGGAGAAGAGCCAAACAGAACTTCTAGAAGTAAAAAAATAATCAGAATATGATACAAAACTCAGTTGAAGGTAAAACTGGTGAACTGGAAGACAGCTGAAGGAGACTTTCAGAATACAACACAGAGAGAAATGAAATGACAAAATAGAGAAGAAAAGTTAAGAGACAGGGCCCTCACTATTCCATTTAGAACTTCAGTTGGGAGGTCTTAGTCCCAGAAACTGCTAGCATCAAAAAAATAATCAAAAAAGTAATACAGAGGAAGAGAAAGAAAGTGTTTGTTTTTTTTTTTAATTTTTTATTGGAAGTTCCACGGGATCCCAAAGGAGTTGAGCATGACTGAGTGACTAAACAACAACAACGACGACAGCAACAGCATCGTGTTAGCTTCAGGCACACAGCAAAGTGAATCAGTGACACACACACATCTCCACTCTTTTAGGTTCTTTTCCCGGGTAGGCCATTACAGAGTATAGTGATATGTGCTATACAGTGGGTACTTATTATCCATTCTGTATACAGTGGTGTGTATATGTCAGTCACAGTCTTCCAATTTGTCCCTCACCTTCACTGTCACACTGAGTGAAGTCAGAGAAAGACAGATACCATATGATATCACTTATATGTGTAATCTAAGAAAAAGGTTCAAATGAACTTATCTACAAAACAGAGAAGTCTTGAGACTGGATACAGTTTGAGAACTGGATCAAGTCTCAGCTTTTGTGGATCAAGTGGTTGTCTAAAGAGTGGGTTTTGTTCTGGTAAAAAGGTAAAGTTCAGTTTCACCAAAAAGTCTTTTCAGGAGTTGTTTTAACCTGTTTTGTGTGTTGGGCAAGGTGTGGAACAGCTTTTACCTTAGAGTTAATTTATTCCATTACTAAGGTGTGACTCTTGTGAACACCTCAAGTGATCACCAGGAACTATCCCCACTGGCTGGTCAGAACTCAAGTGCCTCCTGATCTCAGTGGGCTCTGGGCACCACTGAGCCCGTCCTGTCCTGCTCACCCGGGCAGGGCACATCATAGGAGTCATTAAAGTGTCCTCTGAGCAGGTTTCTGGGGCCATTTCCCAGCGCAGCCTTCTTCTCCTGGGAACTCTGGCCTGCAACTTAAAGCCACTTCAGACTCTTCCAACTCAAACCTCTGTCAATGCAGCCACATAGCTGTCTGTGTTCCACTTGGGTTCCCCCTCCCTGCTCTGTGGTCTGAAATGTGCCTTCAGACAGAAAACCAGAGCGCTCTTAGTGGTCATCTTATTTGTTTCTCTTTTCCTAGGAATCATAATGCTGTGCTATGTATTGGCCGTTGTCTGAAAAACTTGATTCTTTTCTTTCCTATCCAGTTTTTTGGTTATTTGTGGTAGGAGGATAAATTCAATCTCTGTTACTCCATCATGGCCAAAAACATAAGTCATGGATTTTTTTTTTAATATACAAAAGAAATTGGCTTACAGAGATTGTGTCATGATAAAGGAATCAGGAGCCAATGGTAGCTGAAGGACTCCACTGTTTAACCTTTAGGATCACTCAGAATTCTACCAGGTGCATGCCCTGTTTTTGTTTTTTTTTAATCTAGTTAATAAAAAATTCTCATTAGTATTTCCAGAGACATTTGAGAAAATATTACCACTCCAAAGTGAAACCAGACCCCCATAAAAAAAGGAAACAGTGGAAGAAACAGAGGACTTGGAAATTAAAAATGATTATCAAAATAACATTCATGGAAATAATAGGATGGACATGTGTGAAGTTCTGTTGGTGATGGGGAAGGTAAAGTCAAGAGAAGCGTCTAAGATTGTAAAGCCAAGAGACCAAGAAATGGATGAAGGAATATGGATGAAGGATGAAGGAGGGGATAGACATGAAGGGTATGTCTGGATGTCTCAGCTCGTCTGTTCACATTTCTGGAAGAAAGGTGACAAATGACAGGAGGAAAACAGCAATAGAGAAAAGCTTTCTGAACACTGGCATCTCCAGCTCGGGCAGATGCGCTCATCACAAGCAAGGGAACAAGAAAGAGCAAAAAGGTGGGCCTGTGTTATGACATTTCTGAACCCAGGGATCAAGGAACAGAAGTCTCACAGGTTTCTGGTCACCTCCGAGGAATCAGACATCACCCTTGGCAGCGCGGTGTGCTCAGTGGTGTGGTGACACCTTCAGCCTTCTGAGAAAGAATTATTCTCAAGGAGGATCCTGAATCGCCAGTCAGATGTGAGGACAGGTGACTTTTAAAACTTAATTCTCTCATCAGAGCAGCTATACTTCTTGATGATTTTGTTTCCACTTTTGGTTTTTATAACCATGAAGAGAAGCTGGAAATGCAGTGATAATTTTCTCGTTAACGTGAACAAGAATTGTGTTCTATCTACTTCAGTCCCAAGTGCAGCTTTGTTGTTGTTCAGTCACTAAGTTGTGTCCGACTCTTTGTGACCCCATGGACTGCAGCATACCAGGCCTCCCTGTCCTTCAGCATCTCCTGGAGTTTGCTCAAACTCATGTCCATCAAGTTGGTGACACTATCCAACCGTCTCATTCTCTGTTGCCCCTTCTTTTGCCCTCAATCTTTCCCAGCATCAGTGTCTTTTCCAATGAGTCAGCCTAGAAGAACTCAAATATGCAAGAGCTTTGAGACCCTGCAGAGGTTTAGCTGTTATCATCAACTATGCATTCCCACTGCCCAGGATGGTTCTGGGTGTCTTATATAGGATGTGCACATTCGTTTGCAGGATGAAGGAGTGAGTGAGTGACATTTGCCAGCTGAGGAGATGGAAGTCCGTATCTTTTGGGGTAGAAGAGGGTAGTTGGGCAGCATTTAACACCCCTATCCTCACTCCCCTGCCAACTACTCACTAACTGGATTTTTCTCTTTGTAGTTCTAGGCTACCCTTCAGTACCTGTGTTTGAAAAGTACATAATTCAAGATCCCAAAGCTTTTTATGTATTGACTGGGATTGTTTTTGATCATAACTTCAATGACAACACGGAACCCTTGCCACTTGAGGTAAGAGCATCTCTTCCGTCACAGTCTTCTCATGATGCCTGCCATCAACATGAGTTCAGTAAGCAATCCTGTTACCGAGCTGTGCCTCATCAGCTTTGTCGGCTGGTGGCTGTCTTATATCCAGAGGAGATCAGACAATACTCCTGATTTCATATCTTAAATCCTGTTTTCTTATTCTTCAAAAGAGAAGGCATTTTGGAGCGAGCTTGTGTCCTGAGGGTACAGGATGGCATATTTTCAGCCACTGGGCTACAGAAGGGAGCCTCAGTGCCCAACCCCATAGACTGGAGTCCCAGTTCTGTACTTCCTCCTGTGTAACCTTGGGATAGTCACTGTCATTCTTGGGCCTTAGTTTCTCTATCAGTGTAATGGAACTAATAGTAGTTCCTAACTCTTAGAACCAGTGTGAGGATTAAATGAGTTTTATGCCTATAAAGTGCTTAGAATGGGGCCTGGAGCAGAGGCATTTTCCAGAAGGAATAGTAATTGTCATTATTACTAATCCCATGGACTTCAGATATGGTGGATCTGTTCATTTAAGGAAAACGCAGTGTTTTAAATATCAGAATATTTGATTTCTGCTTTAGGATGGGAAAATCACTGATGTATAGCTTTTGTGCTCTGCTGTGGCAAATAGATGGGGAAACAGTGGAAACAGTGGCTGACTTTATTTTTCTGGGCTCCAAAATCACTGCAGATGGTGATTGCAGCCATGAAATTAAAAGATGCTTACTCCTTAGAAAGAAAGCTATGACCAACCTAGACAGCATATTGAAAAGCAGAGACATTACTTTGTCAACAAAGGTCCATCTAGTCAAGACTATGGTTTTTCCAGTGGTCATGTATGGATGTGAGAGTTGGACTATAAAGAAAGCTGAGCGCTAAAGAATTGATGCTATTGAACTATGGTGTTGGAGAAGACTCTTGAGAGTCCCTTGGACTGCAAGGAGATCCAACCAGTCCATTCTAAAGGAGATCAGTCGTGGGTGTTCTTTGGAAGGACTGATGCTAAAGCTGAAACTCCGATACTTTGGCCACCTCATGCGAAGAGCTGACTCATTTGAAAAGACCCTGATGCTGGGAGGGATTGAGGGCAGGAGGAAAAGGGGACGACAGAGAATGAGATGGTTGGATGGCATCACCGACTCAATGGACATGGGTTTGAGTGAACTTCGGGCGTTGATGATCGACAGGGAGGCCTGGCATGCTGCACTTCATGGGGTCGCAAAGAGTCAGACATGACTGAGCAACTGAACTGGAACTGGTGCAGTCTATCTAACAATCAGCTTTTAGAACTAGTGCAGGATGTTGGACACTTACAAATGCCAGGCCCATCCCAGGGACCATCTTATTTGATCCCACAGCACCTTGGAGGTAGGTACTGTTAACATCATTCCTGTTTTACTGATGAGGAAGCCTAGGCAAGGTGAGGTAACTTGCCCAGATTGCTGTGGCTGCTCATTAGGAGACGGGGGTTTGGATCCCGGTGGTCTGGCTCCAGAGCCTGCACTCAGAGCCTTTTCACTGCTTTCCTGACGGGAGTCGTGACCCCTCTTGTTTCTTAGGCTGGTCACAGAAGGATGCAGGGAAGACACGTCCGCGTGTGCCCCCAGAGGATGTCTGCCCACGCGGGTGCCCTTCCTCCTGTCACAGCTAACGTCAGGCACACCCTTGCTGTGTCCTGTTCCGTTTCGGAGTTCCTCGATCTCATGACTGCATTTGTTTTCTCTCTGTTCTTCATAGGTTAAGTACTACTTGCGCTTCAGTTTCTTTCAGAGGAATTATTTATCCTTGAGGTTAATCCTCCAACAAGATGACATGCAAGGCTGGCTCACATCCTTTCTTTATCCTCCTAACCTAAGCCAAGAGCCCCGAGACTATGGAGTTTCTGAAGGGGGAGCTCCAGGTGAGGAAGCCTCTGTGCATCGTCGTGAGCTGGTTTCATCCAGTCTTAATGACGCCATTTGTGTTGTTTTTGTGTCTGAACACTCGCTAAACTAACATTTCAGAAGAGGTTGAAGCAGTGCATTTAGAAATGTGGCATTCAGGGAACTACCCTGGTGGTCCAGTGGCTAAGACTCTGTGTTCCTAATGTGGGGGGCCTGGGTTCGATCCCTGCTCAGGGAGCTAGATCCCACATGCCACAGCTAAAAGATCCTATGTGCCACGATTAAGACCCAGTGTAGCCAAATAAATTAACATTAAAAAAAAAGAATGTGGCATTTAGTAAAATGCTTACATTCTAGAGTAAGTTAGTCCAGCAGTTTAGCCGCTAATTGTTTTGTAATGATACTGAATTGTTCAAGAGAAGAATGGAAGCATTTTACAAGAATGAGTGCTTTCTCTATGTTCCCGCTTATAACAGTGTGTACTTGCCGTTAGCTCCCTGCACTGAGGGAAGACAGTGGGGCGGCGCGGAGACTCGCGCATCCTGCTTCCTCCACGGTAAGCAGTGGCCTCCTGACTGGAGGCGCATGAACCAGGCCTCTCTGGGACTTGTGCCCTCCAAACCCCTGTCGTGTTTTGGTCTCGGTCTTCATGAGGGGTTTAGGGTGACTGTCCTCTCTGGGCCCTCGAGGATGAACTGCTCTTAGAAAACTAAGTCGCCAGTCTGCAGCACCTTGTAGAGTGGCCACACTATTGACCTGAAGCTTTGGGCTTGCAAGCCCCCCAAGTGGGAATCCAAGTCCCAGGGTTTATAGTGTCATGTAATTCTAGAAAGGGTGTCAGCAGTTGTGTGGCAGTTCTCCTGCTTGCAATCACGGATAGGTAACAGTTCCCAGACTTTTATGGTTAACAATTTGTTCCTGCCTTTTTCATCCTGACACATCTGGAGGCCTCCCTAGGTCTCGGCCACCAGAAGACCTCAGTCCTCTCTACCCTAATGCTGGCATACCCCACTCAGCTCTGCCGGTATGGAGGGCTGGCGACCCTTGCTTGGACGTAGGCCATTATTTCTTAGAAAACTCCAGGACCAGGGATCTTTGCCTTTCGATCTATTTATTGTTCCCAAAAGGTGACCTTGGCACACCAGCTATGCTGTATTGAAACAAGGGTTGCTTATGGTGAAGACTGGTTTTGAGGTCTGGCAGCAAAATTCAGTGACCATAACCCTTGGACTACAGCAGGGACAGTTCAGGGAAAGGTCACAGCAGTTGAGAGGGGCTATGTCTTCCAAGTTCTTTGAATTTGACTCTTCCTGTGTGGTGCAGAGCACAACTGCAGAGTGTTCACCCTCCCCAGAGCCTGAGGACTCGGGAGGAGAAGCCCCCCTGCCCCAAGGATGGTTGTATTGGGTATCCCTCATTTGTCTGCCCAGAACTCCCGTTTACCCTATTTCTGATAAAAGACAGCATCCCTCAGCCACACGAGTCCCACTGTGACTTTTTCTTGTATATCGTAGCACCTTGGCTATAGCAGTGCCTTTTCTATTCCTGACTGTATGAATGGCTAGCCATCACCCATCTGAATTATCAGTTGTTTTGCATCTTTGTCCTTAATCTCTTGTGTTTGTATCCACTGCTTTTTCGTGTAGGATACTACCAAGAAGGCTTCCTGGCCATACAGCATGCGACAGATAGAGCCATCATGTGGCACCACGCTCCCACGGAGACGACCGGGCTGTTTCAGAGCCTCAGTGTGCTTCTGAAGAGATTCCCACATGGTGCATATGTGCGGGACATCTTCTTCTTGGTCCTTCAGAATGAGTTCCCTCTTTTCCTTATGCTCAGCTTCATCTGCATTGAGCTCATCACCATCAATTCCATTGTACTGGAGAAGGAGAGAAAGCTGAAGGTAATCCTGTCATAACAGACAGGTGGCCAGGAATGTGTGGGAACTGCTAATAAACGATGGCCAGGGTAGGAGGGCAGCCAGGGCAGGTGAGAGGTGGCTTTAGGTGTGAGAGCAGCCTTTGAGGTGAGCTGGAACTTGGATGTTCTTTCACCATTTTAACCGGCTTTCAGCTTAGTTCATGTCATTAGGTGAACTCTTACTTTCAGAAGAGGAGTGTCTGTCCTAGGTTCCTGACTTGCCAGCACACTGCCTCACACACGACAGGTGTGCGAAAATGTTTGTGAACTGACTGACAAATGAGAGGAATAATCATCCAAAATTAACTCAGTCTAATTTTGTGGCAAGGTAGACAGGGAGCGTTCTCTAGAAGCCACAACTTAAGATAGGGTAGATCTTTCTGCCCTCCTCTGTTCCTTACGTAACCTCTCTCGTTACTTCTCTCCTCACTTTTTGCTCTTTAAGAAAATCTTCTCAGTCTCTCCGCTTTCTTCTCTTTTTGTTGATTCTTATGTACTAAGATAGGTGGCCAGTGGCTCTGTGAGCCACGCGTGGCCTCACCAGTGATGTCTGGTTGGCTCTGCCTTCTCATGTGATCAGTCTGCCGTGGGAGGCCGTGGGCAAGGGGGCGTTTCCTGCTTAATCAGATGTGGTGGAAGGTAGGGATCTTAACCCACTGCGACGGGTGCTGCTGAGACAGGGCCTGATGGCAGGCCTGTCCACTTGGCTCTGCATGGAGTGAACAGCTCCACGGAAGCCAGAAGCTTCTGGTGTGCCGTTGGAAACCCTTTTTCATTGCCAGCTCAGGGAGGGAGTTTTCTCTTTACTATTTGTTAAGTCATTTCGGCAACAGATTGGTGGAGGGAAGAGGGTGGGTATCAAATATTTTCACCCAGATCATTGACTTGGTTGTGTGTTTCCTATTTCACACTTGAGTTTGCTTTCTAGACAAGAATAAAGAACACTTTTGAAAAGCTTAAAAGTAAACACCAGATAGTATTGAAAAGTAGGACATTTAATTCTTAAAACCCTGGAGAAAATAAAAAGAAAGAAAATATAGTCCATATACCAAAAGATAGAAAACAAAGGAAATCACATACACACACACACAAAAACACATACAACAGAAGATGTAATATTAAATAAGAGATCGGAAGGCCTTCTTTGGCATCTCAGCGGTACAAAATCCACCTGCCAATGCAGGAGACACAGGTTCCATCCCTGGGCCTGGAAGATCCCGCGTGCTGTGGAGCAGCTAAGCCTGTGGGCCACGACCACTGAACGCACGTGCTCTGGGCCCGCGAGCTGCCGTTGCTGAGCCTGTGTGTCACAGCTAGTGAAGCCTGTGGTCCCTGGAGCCCATGCTCCACAGCAAGAGAAGCCACCGCAATGAGAAGCCCGTGGACCACAGTGAGGAGTAGCCCTAGCTCGCCACAGCTAGCGAAAAGCCTGCACCCCAGTGAAGACCCAGCACAATCACGTGAGCTCCAGCGCTCCAGCGAGCAGCACACACTTCAGAAGAAGAGTCCGTGTTCTGACATCGCAGTACTGGCACACATTACCCGTTTATGTGCTTTAAGTGAAGGTCAGGTTTTAAATCATGTGTATGTCATTTTTGTGATTCCCTGCTTTAACCAACTCGTTTTTGATTCATTGACCTACTACCACTTCTGATCTTTATAAAAGATAAAAACTCTATTTCTGTACTTAGGGCATGGAGTATACAGGGTTATTACCACATATTTATCTCCAGTACAAGACTGTGAACTTTTGGAATGCAGTCGCTCTGCCTGTGGTATTTTTTCTGCATGGTACCCAGCATAGAGCTTTGCTTTTATTCACTTACCAGACATTTTTTTCACCTGTGTTTGCTAGACATATGCATGTGAGTTACAGATACAAATGACACCATCCTTTTCCTTGGGTGATTCATGGTAGTAAGGTCACATGTTACAAAGGAGCCCCCAGTGCTTGGATAATGGGATGTGTGGATGTGATGGCTGTATGGGGCAAGGGCGGAGCTGAGCAGAGAAGGCTTCACAGAGCAGGTAACACTTGAACTAGGTTTTGAAAATCAAGCAAGATTTCAATAGGTAAAGAGAGAATGAGAGAAGAAAGAGTCAGATCAACATGTGTGAGCGGCAAAGCAAACAAAAAAGACAAAGAGGTTGAGATGTGTTTAGTGAATTATAGGAAGATTTTCTGTGACCAGACCACAGGATGCCGAGGAGTTTAGATTCTATCCTCAGGGCCATAGGAGCCATTCACGGATAGTCAGTGTTCAATAAATGAATGAGCCAGCAGTTTACTAACCATAACAAAAGAAGAATAATTTTAACCCAAGATCTGTCTCTCCCAGAGAAACTCCACTGTCTGGTTTGTTGATCTCTTTGCAACTCAGTCCCCATCACATTCATGATCTGCCTCTTCCCGGGACACACGTGGGACCCTTTATCCCAGACTGCTCGGGTTTCAGTAACAGACAGCTAAACCAGACCAGTTCAGACTGAGCCTGAAGACCCTGTAACGTCTGGTTCTTTCGCTTTTTCTAGGAGTATATGTGCATGATGGGGCTGCACAGCTGGCAACACTGGGTGGCTTGGTTCATCGTGTACTTCATTTCTGCCTCCATTGTTGTTTCTTTCATGACCGTTCTCTTCTGCATAGAGGTACATGTCTCTTGTCTTTCAGGATGTGCTAAGCTCTGAAGATAATGGGGGGAAAGTATGGTGTGGTGTGGCTGGTGGTGGTGAGATTCAAGAGATGGTGAAAACACAGTAATTGATGAACATTTTAAAAACCTCAGGTTGACATGTGGTGGTATTTGCTCAGCCTTTGGCAGAGGAAGCATTGAAATTTATGATCTGGGAGAACTTTGCCCTCCCTCCACTTCTCCGGTCTTCAAGAGTGTGATTAGTTCATTAGGAAAGTTGAGTTATAAACTTTAAAACATTGCAAATTTTGTGCTCTGTAAATAATTGGAAAAGCTATTGTAAAAGTTAAGAACATTCTTTTTATGCCCAGGTATCTTGTTAATTTTTCCTTTTATGCTGTCAATGGAATTTTGTGTTCCAATTCACTAACTTGTGTTTAATAACTAAATTATAATATGGATACATGAAAATTTGCCTGCTAAATTACCAAAATTGGGGCATTTTGAATGTAGAAAGGCAGGAAAACTCAGACTATATAGCAAAATATATAAACAAAGAAAATTGCCTGAAAACAATAAAAAGAGGAGATATAAGATATCGAAAGGAATACTAAAATTATTTGTAGTAGTTATAATGGTAAATAGGATAAACTCTCTTATTAAAGCAAAAAGAACATTGACATTGGGCCAGAAATTGAATTCAAGCTTATGCTTTCCTTAAAAAAGGCATACACACAGAGCGTGGTTTGTAAATGGTAGTGGAGGCTAGATTAAAGGTCTGCCTTAAAAACCTATGTATATATTGTTTTATTTAAGATAATCCTGTTTTTTTTTAATGTACACGTTGTTTTAAGGGTCTTTTACGCCTTTCTTCATTCTTTCCCTGTAAGAATTACGTACACCTCTGATTGTTTTGTAGTTTGACGAGTCAGCAGTGTTTGGAAACAGTGACCCTAGTTTGATATTTGTGTTTCTAATGTGTTTCGCAATTGCCACAATTTTCTTTGCATTCATGATCAGCACTTTCTTCCAAAAAGGTGAGTCCTGATACAATTTTCTGTCAGGGAGTGTGTTTATAACTTCTTTTCTTGGTAGCATTGCTATTTCCATTACCTATGGCATTAATTATTATTCCTTCAGAATCAAATTTTTCACTTGTATGATTACTTTAACAATGGAATAATTCCATTCACCATTAAAGACATGTGAAATTATCTCCGTATATGTACGCTTTTATGCTTCTCTGGGCTTCTAAATGTTACTTCAAAATAGATGGAAATGATAAGTCACAGTTTGGAAGGAAAGAAGGGGTAAGACATCCAGGGCAGATAATTTTCCAGGTCCTGATTGTGAAGTTGTGGCATAACAATAGTAAGACGCCATAATAAAAGAGGAACTCCTGGGAATTTGGTTCTGTCAGGAGGGGTGTTACCTCTAAAATGATAGGTAGAATAGATGAATCATGAAAGGCAAAAATAAGAACTGATGCCAAAGAGTGCAGGAGAATTGAGTTATGGGTCAACCTAGAGAGGTGCAGATAGAAACACTAATGGAGCACAGGCCTGGCAGCTGGTGACACAAAAAAAGAGGTTTTAAGAGACCTTGGGGAATTCCCTGGTGGCGCAGTGGATAAAAATCCTCCTGCCAATGCAGGGGACATGGGTTCGATCTCTGGTTCAGATCTTCCTGGACCTTCCAGTTTCCCAGGAAGATCCACCATGCCATGGGACAGCCGAGCCTGTGCACCACAGCTACTGAAGCTCACCTTAGAGCCCATACTCTGCAACTAGAGAAGCCCCCACAACAAGAAGTCTGTGTGCCGCAGCTAGAGAGTAGCCCTGGCTCCCCACAACTACAGAAACGCCTGCTCACTGCAGTGAAGACCCAGTGCAGCCAAAAATAAATAAAAGTTTTTAAAAAATTACCGTATGATCCAGCAGTCCCACTCCTGGTCATATATCTGTAAAAGAGAAAAACTGTAATTCAAAAAGATACTTGCCCCCCAATGTTCATAGCAACATTATTTGCAATGGTCAAGACATGAAAGCAACATTAGTGTCTGTCAGCAGATGAGTGAATAAATAAGATGTGGTATATAGAGAATGGAATATTAGCCATAAAAAAGGATGAAATAATGCCATTTGTAGCAACATGAATAGACCTAGAGATTATCATACCAAGTGAAGTAAGTCAGACAGAGCAAGGCAAATATGATATTACTTACATGTGGAATCTGGAAAAAATACCAATGAACTTACTTAAAAAACAGAAACAGACTCACAGACATAGAAAACAAACTTGTTAGCAAAGGGAAAAGGGAGAGAATAAATTAGGAGTATGGGACTAACAGATGCACACTACTATATATCAAGTAGATCAACAACTAGATTTACTTGTTACATATCAGAAGCTCTTGTTCTGGCCTCAGAGCACTGCATTTGCATCTCAGTGTTTATCCTGACTTTGAACAGATCCAAAGATTCCATATCCATTTCTCTGGAAAATGATAGCACTTATAACATATTAGCAATTATTATCAGCCTTTACAAAAGAAACAAATTCAGAGAAGCTAGAGGAGACCCAGAGTTAGCCATCATTCATGTGGTCGGGTTCAGTGAAGGGCTGCCTGATGCCTTAATGGTGGTTCTTTATGTTATGTATGCAATCCTTACATTTTCGATCCTTGTTCTCTTAATTTCCTGGAACGCAAATGTTTGCCTTTATTTTATATTCCTTTCCCAGACTTCCATTTGATAGGTTTATCTCCAAATCTGAAACCACTGTGCTTCAGTTCAGTTCAGTTCACTCGCTCAGTCGTGTCTGACTCTTTGCAACCCCATGAATTGCAGCATGCCAGGCCTCCCTGTCCATCACCAACTCCTGGAGTTCACCCAAACTCATGTCCATCGAGTCGGTGATGCCATCCAACCATCTCATCCTCTGTCGTCCCCTTCTCCTCCTGCCCCCAATCCCTCCCAGCATCAGAGTCTTTTCCAATGAGTCAACTCTTCACATGAGGTGGCCAAAGTACTGGAGTTTCAGCTTCAGCATCATTCCCTCCAAAGAAATCCCAGGGCTGATCTCCTTCAGAATGGACTGGTTGGATCTCCTTGCAGTCCAAGGGACTCTCAAGAGTCTTCTCCAACACCACAGTTCAATAGCATCAATTCTTCGGTGCTCAGCTTTCTTCACAGTCCAACTCTCACATCCATACATGACCACAGGAAAAACCATAGCCTACGGACCTTTGTTGGCAAAGTAATGTCTCTGCTTTTGAATATGCTATCTAGGTTGGTCATAACTTTCCTTCCAAGGAGTAAGCGTCTTTTAATTTCATGGCTGCAATCACCATCTGCAGTGATTTTGGAGCCCAAAAAAGTAAAGTCTGACACTGTTTCCACTGTTTCCCCATCTATTTCCCATGAAGTGATGGGACCGGATGCCATGATCTTCGTTTTCTGAATGTTGAGCTTTAAGCCAACTTTTTCATTCTCCACTTTCACTTTCATCAAGAGGCTTTTTAGTTCCTCTTTACTTTCTGCCATAAGGGTGGTGTCATCTGCATATCTGAGGTTATTGATATTTCTCCCAGCAATCTTGATTCCAGCTTGTGTTTCTTTCAGTCCAGTGTTTCTCATGATGTACTCTGCATAGAAGTTAAATAAGCAGGGTGACAATATACAGCCTTGATATACTTCTTTTCCTATTTGGAACCAGTCTGTTGTTCCATGTCCAGTTCTCACTGCTGCTTCCTGACCTACATACAGATTTCTCAAGAGGCAGGTCAGGTAGTCTGGTATTCCCATCTCTTGAAGAATTTTCCACAGTTTATTGTGATCCACACAGTCAAAGGCTTTGGCATAGTCAAGAAAGCAGAAATAGATGTTTCTCTGGAACTCTCTTGCTTTTTCGATGATCCAGCGGATGTTGGCAATTTGATCTCTGGTTCTTCTGCCTTTGCTAAAACCAGCTTGAACATCTGGAAGTTCAAGGTTCACGTATTGCTGAAGCCTGGCTTGGAGAGTTTTGAGCATTACTTTACTAGCATGTGAGATGAGTGCAATTGTGCGGTAGTTTGAGCATTCTTTGGCATTGCCTTTCTTTGGGATTGGAATGAAAACTGACCTTTTCCAGTCCTGTGGCCACTGCTGAGTTTTCCAAATTTGCTGGCATATTGAGTGCAGCACTTTCACAGCATCATCTTTCAGGTTTTGAAATAGCTCAGCTGGAATTCCATCACCTCCACTAGCTTTGTTCATAGTGATGGTTTCTAAGGCCCACTTGACTTCACATTCCAGAATGTCTGGCTCTAGATGAGTGATCACACCATCGTGATTATCTGGGTCGTGAGGATCTTTTTTTGTACAGTTCTTCTGTGTATTCTTGCCACCTCTTCGTAATATCTCCTGCTTCTGTTAGGTCCATACCATTTCTGTCCTTTATCAAGCGCATCTTTGCATGAAATGTTCCCTTGGTATCTCTTAATCTTCTTGAAGAGATCTCTAGTCTTTCCCATTCTGTTGTTTTCTTCTGTTTCTTTGCATTGATCGCTGAAGAAGGCTTTCTTATCTCTTCTTGCTATTCTTTGGAACTCTGCATTCAGATGCTTATATCTTTCCTTTTCTCCTTTGCTTTTCGCTTCTCTTCTTTTCACAGCTATTTGTAAGGCCTCCCCAGACAGCCATTTTGCTTTTTTGCATTTCTTTTCCATGGGGATGGTCTTGATCCCTGTCTCCTGTACACTGTCACGAACCTCATTCCATAGTTCATCAGGCACTCTATCAGATCTAGTCCCTTAAATCTATTTCTCACTTCCACTGTATAATCATAAGGGATTTGATTTAGGTCATACTTGAATGGTCTAGTGGTTTTCCATACTTTATTCAATTTAAGTCTGAATTTGGTAATAGGGAGTTCATGATCTGAGCCACAGTCTGCTCCTGGTTTTGTTTTTGTTGACGGTATATAATCAGTCTGATTTCGGTGTTGACCATCTGGTGATGTCCACGTATAGAGTCTTCTCTTGTGTTGTTGGAAGAGGATGTTTGCTATGACCACTGCATTTTCTTGGCAAAACTCTATTAGTCTTTGCCCTGCTTCATTCCATATTCCAAGGCCAAATTTGCCTGTTACTCCAGGTGTTTCTTGACTTCCTACTTTTACATTCCAGTCCCCTATAATGAAAAGGACATCTTTTTTGGGTGTTAGTTCTAAAAGTTCTTGTAGGTCTTCATAGAACCGTTCAACTTCAGCTTCTTCAGCGTTACTGGTTGGGGCATAGACTTGGATTACTGTGATACTGAATGGTTTGCCTTGGAAACAAACAGAGATCTTTCTGTCATTTTTGAGATTGCATCCAAGTACTGCATTTCGGACTCTTTTGTTGACCATGATGGCTACTCCATTTCTTCTGAGGGATTCCTGCCCGCAGTGGTAGATATAATTGGTCATCTAAGTTAAATTCACCCATTCCAGTCCATTTCAGTTCGCTGATTCCTAGAATGTCGACGTTCACTCTTGCCATCTCTTGTTTGACCACTTCCAATTTGCCTTGATTCATGGATCTGACATTCCAGGTTCCTATGCAATATTGCTCTTTACAGCATCGGACCTTGCTTCTATCACCAGTCACATCCACAGCTGGGTATTGTTTTTGCTTTGGCTCCATCCCTTCATTTTTTCTGGAGTTATTTCTCCACTGATCTCCAGTAGCATATTGGGCACCTACTGACCTGGGGAGTTCCTCTTTCAATATCCTATCATTTTGCCTTTTCATACTGTTCATGGGGTTCTCAAGGCAAGAATACTGAAGTGGTTTGCCATTCCCTTCTCCAGTGGACCACATTCTGTCAGATCTCTCCACCATGACCCGCCCATCTTGGGTGGCCCCACGGGCATGGCTTAGTTTCATTGAGTTAGACAAGGCTGTGGTCCTAGTGTGATTAGATTGACTAGTTTTCTGTGAGTATGGTTTCAGTGTGTCTGCTCTCTGATGCCCTCTTGCAACACCTACCATCTTACTTGGGTTGCTCTTACCTTGGGCATGGGGTATCTCTTCACAGCTGCTCCAGCAAAGCGTAGCCGCTGCTCCTTACCTTGGATGAGGGGTATCTCCTCACCACCGCCCTTCCTGACCTTCAATGTGGGATAGCTCCTCTAGGCCCTCCTGCGCCCACGCAGCCACTGCTTCTTAGATGTGGGGTTGGTCCTCTCGGCCGCCGCCCCTGGCCTCGGGCGTGGAGTAGCTCCTCCCGGCCGCCGCCCCTGGCCTTGTTCGCGGGGTATCTCCTCTCAATGCTGTTTAATCTACCACTCATCTTTGGGCTTCCCTGATAGCTCAGTTGGTAAAGAATCTGCCTACAACGCAGGAGACCCCAGTTTGATTCCCAGGCCAGGAAGATCCCCTGGAGAAGTGATAGGCTACGCATTCCAATATTCTTGGGCTTCCCTTGTGGCTCAGCTGGTAAAGAATCCACCTGCAATGCGGGAGACCTGGGTTCTATCCCTGGGTTGGGAAGATCCCCTGGAAAAGGGAAGGGCTACCCACTCCAGTGTTCTGGCCTGGAGATGCACATACATAGTTCATGGGGTTGCAGAGAGTAGGGTATGACTGAGTGACTTTCACTTTCATCTTTGAAGAAGACGGTTTTTACTGTTGGAGATGTTATTAATGCACTATTAGAGGAAGTTCTAGGCAGTTAAATGCTTGTGCATTTTCATAAGATGTATTCATTTTTTTAAAGTGCAACAAATCCTCTTCGTCTTTTGATAGTGAAAGTGCAAGTATAAAAGGTTTCTATCAAAATTTCTGAAAAGACTGCTTGTGCATTATTGATGAAACTCTTTTCATTTCTGCCTTCTGAATCTGCAGCTCATGTTGCCACTGCCTCAGGAGGCATCATCTTCTTCTTCACCTACCTCCCTTATCTCTACATCGCGTTCACATACAGCCAAAGGAGCTCCTTCCAAAAGATTGCCTTTTGCCTCCTCTCCAACGTTGCCATGGCACTGGGAGTCCGATTAATCTCCACATTTGAAGCAAGAGGTGAGCCATACCTTTCTCAAGGTAAACTGCCTTAATATCTTGCCATTTCCTGACAGGCAAAGTTGACCTTTATTTCCAAGTAAACATGACTGGTTCATTTTATTCAGTGTTCAGAGCATTTATAGTATACTTATATCGATGATAGGCACTGTAAGGAATACTTAGGAAATATGGAATAAAGCTTAGACTGTGCAGATTGCAATGTAGTTTTGGGGAAAAACTAAAGCATGCTGATGATTTAGGGAATTATATGCCTATATAATTGTATGGATCTAAAATGCATAGAGTTATGATTAGAAGTTCAAATAACCCCTCAGAACTTCACAGATGATGTTGTGCTGTTGCAGATACCATATTATATCCTCTTGGGTTCCAGATGGGTCTTCTTTCACAACAAGCTAGTCTAAGGGACCTTCATCAGATGTGTCCTAGCTCCCTTACAGCTTACATACTTTGGGGTGGAAAGCACAATGCCAAGTTTTCGTTTGTCTCATGTTTCTGAAGTTTGAAGAGTTTCCACAACACCTACAGTCATTGCAGAAGATTGCAGCCAACATATCAATCTAAATGTAGGATGCTGCGCCCTGTGGGGTCTCAGTACTTACTGAGTGAAACTGTTTCACATTTCAGTGGTGCTAGGATGATCCACTCTGAGCACTCCAGCAAGTTGCTTCATTGCTCAGTGTTAGTTTTTATCACCAGAGTCCACATCCCAAGTGACACAGTTGGTTTTGCAGCAGATAGCAGGGATAGGAGTTGAAGTTGGGTCTAGTTTGCAGGTCTCTTTACTGCCCCTGGGATAGTCTCCAATGGCCAGGTTAGAGGCATCACCTACCAATGGATTTCTTTGTTAAGCTGGGTGGTCTAAATGGGTTGCTGCTGCTGCTGCTGCTAAGTCGCTTCAGTCGTGTCTGACTCTGTGCGACCCCATAGACGGCAGCCCACCAGGCTCCCCCGTCCCTGGGATTCTCCAGGCAAGAACACTGGAATGGGTTGCCATTTCCTTCTCCAACGCATGAAAGTGAAAAGTGAAAGTGAAGTCGCTCAGTTGTGTTGGACTCTTCGCGACCCCATGGACTGCAGCCTACCAGGCTCCTCCGTCCATGGGATTTTCCAGGCAAGAGTACTGGAGTGGGGTGCCATTGCCTTCTCTGCTAAATGGGTTAAGGGTACTTAAAATTTAATAAAAGATGTTAAGTTGACCATAATTTATTGAAGGTGAGTGATTTTCTTTAACAAAGCAATGTTGATCCCATAAATCACAAATACTTACAGGGGAAAGAGTAGATTTTAAATGGTGTATCTGATTCCTTCCACATTACTGAATGACTGTAGATGCTTAATGAGGTCTATTTGTTAAAGCTGAGGGAATCAGAGTGAGTGGTTGGGCCTGTGCTAAATTCGTTCCTGTGCTAAGACTGTCTTGATTATTTATGATCCGTGTTCTTTCCTGAAAGGCATGGGATAGCCCACAAGTGCTGTCTTGCATTACAGGTGAAGGAAATGCAAATGCATATATAATCCACAAACAGGATTCTCTAAGAATGTAATTGATGAAATGTTAAAAATCCAAGGATAATATTTCTTAGAGTCCTCATGCTTTCACTGGATTAGGTTTTCCTGGTCATCTGACCTATCTGTTCAAATCAGACGGCAGACCTGATATTGAGTGAATAAATGGAATTCCTCTACATTTTCTCAGTAAGTCTAGTGCAAGGCTTTCAGTTCTAACCTGAAGCAGGAATCACTGTATATTCAGTTCAGTTCAGTCGCTCAGTCGTGTCCAACTCTTTGCGACCCCATAAATTGCAGCACCCCAGGCCTCCCTGTCCATCACCAACTCTCGGAGTTCACTCAAACTCACGTCCATCGAGTCGGTGATGCCATCCAGCTATCTCATCCTCTGTTGTCCCCTTCTCCTCCTGCCCCCAATCCCTCCCAGCATCAGAGTCTTTTCCAATGAGTTAAGTCTTCGCATAAGGTGGCCAAAGTACTGGAGTTTCAGCTTTAGCATCATTCCTTCCAAAGAACACCCAGGACTGATCTCCTCTACAGTGGACTGGCTGGATCTCCTTGCAGTCCAAGGGACTGTCAAGAGTCTTCTCCAACACCACAGTTCAAAAGCATCAATTCTTCGGCACTCAGCTTTCTTCACAGTCCAACTCTCACATCCATACATGTCTACTGGAAAAACAGTAGCCTTGACTAGACGGACCTTTGTTGGCAAAGTAATGTCTCTGCTTTTGAATATGCTATCTAGGTTTGTCATAACTTTCCTTCCACAGAGCAAGCGTCTTTTAATTTCATGGCTGCAATCACCATCTGCAGTGATTTTGGAGCCCCAAAAAATAAAGTCTGACACTGTTTCCCCATCTATTTCCCATTAAGTGAGGTGACCAGATGCCATTATCTTAGTTTTCTGAATGTTGAGGTTTAAGCCAACTTTTTCACTCTCCTCTTTCACTTTCATCAGGAGGCTCTTTAGTTCTTCTTCACTTTCTGCCATAAGGGTGGTGTCATCTGCATATCTGAGGTTATTGATATTTCTCCCAGCAATCTTGATTCCAGCTTGTGTTTCTTTCAGTCCAGCGTTTCTCATGATGTACTCTGCATAGAAGTTAAATAAGCAGGGTGACAATATACAGCCTTGACATACTTCTTTTCCTATTTGGAACCAGTCTGTTGTTCCATGTCCAGTTCCAGCTGTTGCTTCCTGACCTGCATATAGGTTTCTCAAGAGGCAGGTCAGGTGGTCTGGTAGAAGTACCGCACAATTGCACTCCTCTCACACGCTAGTAAAGTAATCCTCAATATTCTCCAAGCCAGGCTTCAGCAATACATGAACTGTGAACTTCCACATGTTCAAGCTGGTTTTAGAAAAGGCAGAGGAACCAGAGACCAAATTGCCAACATCTGCTGGATCATCGAAAAAGCAAGAGAGTTCCAGAAAACGTCTATTTCTGCTTTATTGACTATGCCAAAGCCTTTGACTGTGTGGATCACAATAAACTGTGGAAAATTCTGAAAGAGATGGGAATACCAGACCACCTGATCTGCCTCTTGAGAAACCTATATGCAGGTCAGGAAGCAACAGTTAGAACTGGACATGGAACAACTGTATATTAATACAACATACATCAGACCTGTGGTTGTATGGCAGAAACATTTTGGTCTCTTTTTTTTTTTTCAGTTCAGTTTAGTTCAGTGGCTCAGTTGTGTCTGACTCTTTGCGACCCCATGAACTGCAGCACGCCAGGCCTCCCTGTCCATCACCAACTCCCGGAATCCACCCAAACCCATATCCATGGAGTCAGTGATGCCATCCAATCATGTCATCATCTGTCATCCCCTTCTCCTCCTGCCTTCAATCTTTCCCAGCATCAGGGTCTTTTCCAATGAGTCAGTTCTTTGCATCAGGTGGCCAAAGTATTGGAGCTTCAGCTTCACCATCAGTCCTTCCAATGAATATTCAGGACTGATTTCCTTTAGGATGGACTGGTTTAATCTCCTTGCAGTCCAAGGGACTCTCAAGAGTCTTCTCCAACACCACAGTTCAAAAACATCAATTCTTCAGCTGTCAGCTTTCTTTATAGTTCAACGCTCACATCCATGCATGACTACTAGAAAAACCATAGTTTTGTATTGGTAAACTAATTTACTAGATTCGTTTTAATTTTTAAGAGGCCCAGTAAATAATGCCTTTCCCTCCTCCTTAATTTCTGAACCAATTGAGAAACAAAACAAAGATGTCATTGTATTAATGCATTACCTCTTAAAAATTTTTTTTGGATATGCAGAGTCTAGTTGAGGCATGTGGGATCTAGTTCCCTGACTGGGGATGGAACCCATGCCCCTGCCTGCAATGGGACATGGAGTCCTAACCACTGGACCACCAGGGAAATCAGTGTATATCGTATAAAATAATAATGATGATAATGTCTTTATGGTTTTTTTTTTTTAAGAAATGGAATTAGAATACATAAAAGGATTTTTGAAGAGATAAAGTCAGAAGTCGATGAGGATAAATACTTTCTGGAAGGAGAGTAAAGATGTTGATTAACTTAGACTTTGCAGCAGAGTAGATCTGGTAATTCATTACTGAGCCCACCAGCAAAGGGCTAGAAACAGTGTAAAACTTTCAAACTTAATAGAAAATAGAATAATCAAAAGCTTGGTTAAGTCAAGAGGAAGTGGTGTGGGGAGAGGAATTGTGTCACATGGCCTCTTCTACTGCAAAGGAGACTGAGAAGTCAGGGAAGGACAGTCAGGATCAAAGAGATGTAGGGGCAGGGGAATTTGCCAAACTCCTTTCAGCAGCACCTCACTCTCAAACATAATTGTATGAATTGTGTGAACAAGTAACATCTTACTCCTACCCAGTCCAAACTCCAGCAGTTTGTTTTTTAATAGAACTCAGTGAGCTGATTCTCAGATTTACATGGGAGTATAAACGACCAAGAAGAGCCAAGAACTCTTGAGGAAGAACAAGAAAGAAAAACGTGCTTTCCCAGATTTTGTGATTTATCATAAAGCAATAGTAATTAAAATTATAGTTGACAAATAGACTAACAGAAAAGAAGAGACAGACAAATGCACTATTAGGTATCAGAGACAATGCTTCAGAGCAGTAGGGTTTAATGAACAATCCTGGAGCAACTGAAGAACATTATGGAAAAAGTTGCACTTGGACTTTGAATTCACACCATACACAGAAATCATTTCTAATGACAAAAAACTATAGTTTTTTGGATATAATATAAGAGAGTATGTTCATGTTCTTAAAGTAGGAAAGATTTCTTAAACAAGACACAAAAATAGCTGTCAGGAAAAGACTGATAAATAATGACTTGAAACTGAGGAACACCATAAGGAAAATGAAAAGAGAAGCTACAGAGTAGGAGAAGATACTTGAAACACATTTAACCTGCAAAATGCTTGTTTTTAAAGCATATTTAAAGAATTCATGAAATCAATTAAAAATTGTACTTTGTAGTATAAAAAAGCAAATAGGCAAAAATAGGTGCTTCACAAAAAGAGCATATTCAAATAGCCAATAGACACAAACACGCTAGAAGGAAATAAAGTGACATGTTTAAGGTGCTGAAGAAAACTCCTGTCAACCCAGAATTCTATATCCAGGAGAAAGTCAGGGATGACTTGCAAATAAACAAAAGTGACAGAATTGATTGCTAGGAGACATTCCAAGAAATGTTGAGTTCCTTGAGCAAAAACAATATATCAGACAGGAGCTTGCTGCTGCTGCTAAGTTGCTTCAGTTGTGTCTGACCCTGTGCGACCCCATAGACGGCAGCCCACCAGGCTCCCCCGTCCCTGGGATTCTCAAGGCAAGAACACTGGAGTGGGTTCCATTTCCCTCTCCAATGCATGAAAGTGAAGAGTGAAAGTGAAGTCTCTCAGTCGTCTCAGACTCCCAGCGACCCCATGGACTGCAGCCCACCAGGCTCCTCCGTCCATGGGATTCGCCAGGCAAGAGTACTGGAGTGGGGTGCCATTGCCTTGGATCTACACAAAAAAATAAAGAACACTAAAAATGGAAAATAGAATTTATTTTGTCTTTTATGGAGTTTTTTTGGCTCGAAAAGAGAAGTGACTGTCTAAAGCAAAAATGGGAGCAGTGTAATTGCTAATAACTTGTGTGACAGTAAAACATATGACAACAGTAGCAAAGGGTGGGAGGGAAGTGCTGGAAACTGGAAACTTTTTGTAAGTTCCTCACACTGCACATGAAGTATCTTCAAATAATATTGAATATAGACTCTAAAGATGATTTTACACCCTGTGTGTGTTGTTAGTCACTCAGTTATGTCCGACTCTTTGTGACCCCATGGACTGTATTTAGCCTTCCAGGCTTCTCTGTCCATGGAATTCTCTAGCAAGAATACTGGAGTGAGTAGCTATTCCCTTCTCCAAGGGAATCTTCCCAACTCAGGGATTGAACCTGGGTTTCCTGCATTGCGGGTGGATTCCTTACATCTGAGCCATCAGGGAAGTCCCTTTACACCCTGGAACAAAACTGAAAAACAAAATTTAGAGGTATAAATAATAATAGTGGAACTAAAATGGAATCATAAAAATTCCTATTAATGCAAGAAAAAGAGGAAAAAAGAAACAAAAATTTGGACCAAATAAAAAAGAGCTGGCAAAGTGGTAGATTTTAATCCAGACAGTCAATAATCACAATAAATATGAAAACCAAGTGAAAAGAGACTGTTTAGATAAAAATGCAAAACCCAACTTGATGCTGCCTACAAACAAAGATGGCGGTGAAGTTGTAACGGGGGTGTGTATATCTGGGGTTTTGGGGTTGGATTGAGTTAGGTGGTAGCTGCACAAGGGTAGTTCCTTTGTAATTGCTTGTTAAACTCCATTTTTTGTACTTGAAATGTATATCCCTGATAAATAAAGTGGTAATCAAATGTGTGCTGAGGTGCGGAAGGAGCCTCAACTCTTCCTTCCCTTGGGACACTGGACTTGCACTGAACAAGGATGCACCTGCCCTTCATGAACTGAGTGCACTGACTGTTTATGGCAGCTGAGGGTTGCGAGACCTGTCTGTAAGCCACAGTTAGAGGCACAGCTCTTGATTGGCACAGAGGCAGACACCAGTCAGGGAGTGTCATCTCAGGAAGGGCCTCAGAGGTCTCCTGATGTTGGTCCTCACAGCGTGGCCTGTGTACCAGCAGCATCAGAGCCCTAGGAGAACTTGTCAGAAACACAGACTCCAAGACCCACCCAGACACACAATCAGAACAACATCCCCAGGTGACTAGTCAGCACCATTCTAGCCGTCCGTCTGCTCACCAGTTCTTGATTTACCTGCTCTGGTGGTGTTAGTTACCACCTCCTCAGTCCTGCTGTATGGCAGCAGGTGCAGGTATCTTGGGTGCTTTACGTGAGAGGCACAGTCAAGTTCCATTCTGATGAGACCGTTGGCATCACAAAGGATACCTGCCCTTATTCACACCCAGGAATCGGTCCCAGGGCCTTTCTCAGCACCTTCCTTTCTTCATGGAGCATATGTGTACCAAGCACCTGCTGCATGTGAGGCCCTGGGCCAGAGACTGGAGAAACTGAGGTAATCTGACAGTCCCTGGCCCCAAGCTGGGGTGGCAGTAGGTGAGCAGATTTCCAGTGCAGAGTAGAGCCTGCAGTGCTCACAGCTTGCACAGGGGACCCAGATGCACATGGGTTAGGCAGGTAATCCCAGAGGGAGAGGGTGTGTGCTTGCTGGGGAAGGAGATACCTGTGCTGACCTACATAGTAAGAATTAACCCAAGTGGAGCAGGTCAGGAGGAGTAGGAAGGGACCATTCTGGCAATAAGAAAAATGTTGTATTGGGAATTCTCTGGTGGCCTAGTGGATAGGACTCCACACTTTCTCTGCTGAGCCCTAGTTCAATCCCTAGTTAGGCGACTAAGATCCTGCAAGCTGTGTGGTGTGGCCAAAAGGAAAAAAAAAAAAAAAGAGTTTTATCTCAGAAGAGAAACTAACAGTTAGCTTTTCCTTTCCTGTGCCTTGTTTTTGTCTCTTAATACTCCGGAGACGAATAGTCCAGTCTTCTCATTGGCCTGGTCTCCACTGTTTGATTGGAAAACTCCGGTAACTTTTCTCTGTCTCTGCTGTGGTGACTGTTCTCCCTTTTGACAGGCACAGGCGTCCAGTGGAGGAACATGGGCCATATAGGAGGAGAGTTTAACTTCACTCAGGTGCTGCTGATGCTGCTGCTGGACTCTGTCTTATATGGCTTGGTGGCCTGGTATGTGGAGGCCATCTTCCCAGGAGAGTATGGTATACCCAAGCCCTGGTACTTCTTTCTCACAGTGAGTACTGATGCTGCTGTTTTATAGGTTGACACCAGGATTTTTATAGCTTGTCATCAATGTTCCTATCCCTCTTGGTGATATTGGTTTCACCTTCAAACTCCAAGAAATCTAAGTTGGGGTTCTCCAATCTGGATTCACCCCAAACCTGTCAACTTATGGTTGCCAAAGGAGCATGATTAATGAGTCTCAGTCTCTCTGACTCTTGCCCCACTGCTGATTCCCTGTGCAGACGCCCCTTAAGAGTGTGGCGGCTGTCTCATGGGCCCCCTTGAGTGGCAGGCCCTACATTCCCCCACAGAATACCACCCCAACGAGCTAGAGCCCTCAGGACTCCTTGGCCTCTTTTCTCTGGGACTGGTGGCAAGGCCCTGGCGCTCTTTGAGACCTCTGTGACCCGAGGGCACAGCTTTTGTTGATGACCCCATGAAGTTCTCAGAATCTCTTCTCTTCTACAATGACTGCATTTTTCTTACAAAGTTGAACGCTTTATGCCTGATTCGGTCCTCTTGCAGATTCAGTCTGATCCCATCTGAATTGCACAGGTCCTCACTTCAGGCCTTGGCAAAGGCCACTGTGCTTGCTCTTCTTGGTCTGTGGAGAAGTGCGTGGATTGTTAGCACCAGCGTTTCTCCAGACCTTTGCCCACAGGGAGGCTGCTGGCCGTCCCAACAGCTTCCCCTGTGCACCAGGAGTGTGCACGTGAGGCATCTTCTGTAGCTCCATCCCCCGGACCATGGGTTGTAGGTTGAAATGCAGTTTATTAGTAGTGAGTCTGTGAGCAAATTCTTGACTCCTTCAGGCATCATCAAATGTTCGATACCAGGAAATCTGGCAGGTGAGGCTGAGGATGGGGGTGGGAGGAGGGAAGTGTGAGAATTTAATTTACCAAAATATTTTTCTTCCAGAAGAAGAAGCTAGTTCACCTAAACATATTAATGAGTTTACTTCCTCTCTAGCCCTCCTACTGGTGGAGAGAACCTACATCCCTTAGGAATCCTGTGGAAGACTTAGAGGATCCTCAGCAAGCTCTGGGAAACAAGTTCATTCAGGATGAGCCTACCAATTTGATAAAAGGAATTGAAATCCAGCATCTATACAAGGTATCAGCTCTCAGATCTTCTGAGAACTTGAGAAATAGTGTATAGAGGTTTCTGTTTCATTCTGACAGTTACAAGATATATTTTGTGATAGATTTCTTTTTTTTTTTTTACATCTCAAACAAGCAGAACTTTATTAAACAGGCAGTGAGGGCAGGCTGACCCCAAAGGAGTGGCCTTGTGATAGATTTTTAATTCCCTCTGTCACATTATCCCCCAAATTAGAAGTATTACGTAAAATGTCCTGTTTCCTGTCACAAAGTTAAATGACTGGATGGAGGATCTAGATGATCTCTCTTGAAACAGTCTCACAAATGCGAGGCACCTCTTGTTGGGGACGCCCTAGAACTCAGTCATTTGATGGTCAGCTTTGATCCACCAGTGTTCTTATGCAACCAAATCAAGTGGTAAACCAGATGTCACTGCTGGCTTCCAAATGTGGAAGTGTTCATCCTCTCTCCAGCGTCTGCTGAGTCCTGTGTTGACCAAGGGCTCCCCTGACAGGATGCCTGGGGGTAAGCTCTATACCTTCTGTGTCCTCCAGAGGAGTCTTCCATTCCTCAGACATGATGGGCCTGCAGAGAGATGGTGCCTTCCATGTGGCTGATACACGGTCAGAGTCAAGGCACTAGCTCAGCACTTTGTGTCACCTTCCTGACCTATGAGATCAAATGGATCACGTCCTAGTCCAGGGGATCCATGGCACGGGGGATCATCCCAGCTCCTCCACACCCTGTGGGAGAAGCTGGAAATACTCCATCTTCACTGGATTTACTGTGGCTTCAGTACGCAGGGATTTCTCTTTTTCTTTTCTCATAACAGGCAGCCTGCAGGCACATGGTTCTGCCATGATGTTGGCTGCTCAGTAAAGCCGTCCCAGAGCCCTTTGCTCTTTCTACTCACTGACTTTCGTTTATTTTCCCTGGACCAGTGGAAGCATGTAGCTCCCTGCTGTGTGCTTGTCATTCCCTGGTTGCAAGACGGGTGCTGTAGCTCATCTACAGGGAAAGATAAGAGCAAGGGGCTTTCTTTTGGGAAAAAATTTTTCCTTCCTCCCTCCCTCCCTTCTTTTCTGCCCTTCAGTAGATCACCCCTTCTTCTTCTTGCCTAGAATTCTGCCAAGTGTCCACCTCGACTTCAGAAAGGAGAGTGAAAAGTCAGGGAAGAGGCCTGTCACACTTGATTCATAATAATCACACCAAATGGTGTTGGGGGCAAGGAAGTGTGCCAGCTTCCTTTCCTCAGCACCCTGCTCCCAAACACAGTAGATAAATTGTGGGGAGGAGTGACACCCAAGTCTCACCCAAATATAGTGTCAGCACTCCAGACCCCACATCCAGCCCTGATGCAGTTTGACAGGGCAGAAATTGTCTAAGGCATAGACTGAAATGTGATGTTATCTTTGCAAATGGCATTGTGGGTGATTTCATTTTATTCTTTATGCTCTTATAAATGGATTACTTGTATAATAAGAAAAAAATAAATGGTGTTTAAAATACTGAAAACATCTGATCTAGAAAACAGGCCAGTCTGTCTGGGGTTCTCTCCCTAGGGCAACACCACCCACAGAAGAGGCAGGGTGCCTTTTATCAGGGGTTTGGCCAGGCAATGAGGAGCAAGGTAGGTTCGAGATGCAGGGAGATGATCTCATTCCAGCTCCGGGCCCTTCGTCCTTGAACTCTGGCCTCCGTGGTCCTGCTGCTTTCCCACCGGGTTCCCGAGGCCAGGGAAAGCCCCCTAGCCTTGCTGGTCGTCAGTAGCTCCAGGCAGCTAAACTGTGAAGGAAGGGGCTCCCTTTGTGGATTTCCACTTGGTGTCCCACTGTTGAACTTTCAGGGGAAGTTGGTGTGGGTGCTGGGCCTGTCATGGGCTCTTCAGAAATGCCACAGCGTGTGTGTGTTACGCTATCAGTCACACTTGGCTCTTCAACAGGTGTTCTACAAGGGAAGGGATGAGCATGTGGCAGTCAAAGACCTGACGGTGAACCTATACCAGGGCCAGATCACGGTTCTGCTAGGCCACAACGGAGCGGGCAAGACCACCACCTGCAACATCCTCACAGGTGCGTGTGGACCAGCTCGCCCAAGGACGCACTGGAGAGACCCTTGGTCCAGATCAAGATTGTCTGGCTCCATTTCCCGTCATCAGATTTCCCTGACATTTTTGTTTGTTATTTGTTTTTTACCATTTAGTGATTCACATTACCCTGTGTCAGGAGGAGGGAATATCTGACTTTTTCAGTCAGTCTGAGGTACTTAGTTTCAAACACTTCCAGGAAACTGTGAACACTGCTGGGCATGTTTCCTTCCAAGCAGAACCTTCCAGTACAGTGAGGCACCACTGATCCCTCAACCAAACATTTCATCCAAACAAATCATACTTTTGATTGCTAGGGGTACTTTTAGAGTGATACCTGGTGAATTATGCTGAAAGTTGTCAGTTTCAGAATAATTTTTATGCCTAAATAGTTCTTCCCATCAACTAAAATAATATCTGCGATATTTGAAAACTCATTCATTCAAGAAAAATGTATTTATTTAAGGGTTAACCCATGTAAGGCTCTGTATAAAACCAGCAAGATACATTTCCAAATCTCAAGGAGCTCTGAAAGCTGACCAGTTCCTCCACTGGTTTTGGATACAGAACACCAGGTGTCTGGAGAGCTGTGAGCTCCTCAGAGTCCAGCTGCCACAACCCTCCTCACAGACTGCTGACATACCTTCCACTGAAAACATGAAAGAGCAGCAATATTGTGAAGCTTGGTCTGAGGTGCCTTTGGTATTGGGACACACACACATATATATTCTTTTTTCAGATTCTTTTCCATAATAGTTCATTACAGGATATTAATGAATATAGTTCCCTGTGCTAAAATATAGCTTATCTATCTATAGTAATGTATATATGTTAATCCCAAACTTCTAATTTACCCCCCGCTTTCCACTTGGGTATCCATAAGTTTGTTTTCTATGTCTGTGAGTCTGTTTCTGTTCTGTAAATAAGTTTGTTTGTATTCATTTTTTTTTGGATTCCATATATAAGTGATATCATGACGTTTGTCTTGCACTGTCTGCCTTACTCCACTTAGTATGGTATCTTTAGGTCCATCCATGTTGCTATGAACGGTATTATTTCATTCTTTTTTCATGTCTGAGTAAAGCCTTCTTTATCCATTCTTTTGTTGACGGACATTTACGTTGCTTCCATGTCTTGACTATTGTGAACAGTGCTGTTATGAACATGGGGTACATGTATCTTTTTGAATTAGAGTTTTTGTCTTTTCCAGGTATATGTTCAGGAATGAGATTGTTGGATCATACAGTAATCCTGTTTTTAGTTTTTAGGAGCCTCCAGATTGTTTCTCATAGTGGCTCCTCTAATTTACATTCTCACCAACAGTGTAGAAGGATTCCCTTTTCTCCGTACCCTCACTAGCATTTACTAATTTGTAAATTTTTTGAAGTTAAGATGGCCATTTTGACTTGTGTAAGGTAATACTTTGTTGCAGTTTTGCTTTGTATTTCTCTAATAATTAGCGATATTGAGCATCTTCTCATATGCCTGTTGGCCATGTATACGTCTTCTTTGGAGAAATGTTTATTTAGATTTTCTGCCCATTTCTTGATTGAATTGTTTTTTTATATTAATCAGTATAAGTTATCTATATATTTTGGAAATATAAATCTCTCATCGATACATCATTTGCAAATATTTTCTTCCATTCTGTAGGTTGTTTTTTTGTTTTGTTTATGGTTTTCTTTGCTGTGCAAAAGCTTTTGGATCCCATTTGTCTATTTTTGTCTATGCTTTTCTTGCCTTAGAAGACAGATCCAAAAAAGTATTGTTATGATTTATGTTAAAGAATTTTCTGTTTTATTTTAGGAGTTTGAGAGTAGCCAGTCTTACATTTAGTTCTATTTTGAGTTTATTTTTCTATATGGTGTGAGAAAATGTTCCAGTTTTATTCTTTTACATGTAAATGTCCCATGGAAAAGAGACTGTCTTTTCTGCATTGTATATTCTTGCCTCCTTCATAGATTAATTGACCATAAGTGCATGGATTTGTTTCTGGCTTTCTATCCTGTTCCATTGATGTATGTGTCTGTTTTCATGCCAGTATCATACTGTTTTGATTATTGTAGTTTTGTAGTATAGTGTGAAGTCAGGAAGCATGATTCCTCCTATTCTATTCTTCTTTATCAAGATTGTTTTGGAGATCCAGGTTCTTTTGTGTTTTCATACAAATTAAAATCATCTTTTTGTTCCAGTTCTGTGGAAAAAAAAATGCCATTGGTAATTTGATACACATTGTGATGAATCTGTGGGTAGCCTTGGTAGTTTGATCATTTTAACAATAATAATTCTTCCAATCCAAGAGCACAGTAAATCTTTACATCTGCTGGTGTTGTCTTCAATCTCTTTCATCAGTATCTTACAGTTTTCCAGATTCAGATTTTTTTTATTATCTCCTTCAGTTCAGTTCAGTCACTCAGTCGTGTCTGACTCTTTGCGACCCCATGAATTGCAGCACGCCAGGCCTCCCTGTCCATCACCAACTCCCGGAGTTCACTCAAACTCATGTCCATCAAGTCGGTGATGCCATCCAGCCATCTCATCCTCTGTCGTCCCCTTCTCCTCCTGCCCCCAATCCCTCCCAGCATCAGGGTCTTTTCCAATGAGTCAACTCTTCACATGAGGTGGCCAAAGTACTGGAGTTTCAGCTTTAGCATCATTCCTTCCAAAGAACACCCAGGACTGATCTCCTCTACAGTGGACTGGCTGGATCTCCTTGCAGTCCAAGGGACTCTCAAGAGTCTTCTCCAACACCACAGTTCAAAAGCATCAATTCTTCGGTGCTCAGCTTTCTTCACAGTCCAGCTCTCACATCCATACATGTCTACTGGAAAAACAGTAGCCTTGACTAGATGGACCTTTGTTGGCAAAGTAATGTCTCTGCTTTTGAATATGCTATCTGGGTTGGTCATAACTTTCCTTCCAAGGAGTAAGCATCTTTTAATTTCATGGCTGTAGTCACCATCTGCAGTGATTTTGGAGCCCAAAAAAATAAAGTCTGACACTTGTTTTCCCATCTATTTCCCATGAAGTGATGGGACCAGATGCCATGATCTTAATTTTCTGAATGTTGAGGTTTAAGCCAACTTTTTCACTCTCCTCTTTTACTTTCATCAGGAGGCTTTTTAGTTCTTCTTCACTTTCTGCCATAAGGGTGGTGTCATCTGCATATCTGAGGTTATAGATATTTCTCCCGGCAATCTTGATTCCACTTGTGCTTCTTGCAGCCCAGTGTTTCTCATGATGTACTCTGCATATAAGTTAAATAAGCAGGGTGACAATATACAGCCTGTTGTTCCATGTCCAGTTCTAACTGTTGCTTCCTGACCTACATACAGGTTTCTCAAGAGGCAGGTCAGGTGGTCTGGTATTCCCATTTCTTTCAGAATTTTCCATAGTTTATTGTGATCCACACAGTCAAAGGCTTTGGCATAGTCAATAAAGCAGAAATAGATGTTTTTCGGGAACTCTCTTGCTTTTTTGATGATCCAGCAGATGTTGGCAATTTGATCTCTGGTTCCTCTGCCTTTTCTAAAACCAGCTTGAACATCAGGAATTTCACGGTTCACGTATTGCTGAAGCCTGGCTTGGAGAATTTTGAGCATTACTTTACTAGCGTGTGAGATGAGTGCAATTGTGCGGTAGTTTGAGCACTCTTTGGCATTGCCTTTCTTTGGGATTGGAATGAAAACTGACCTTTTCCCGTCCTGTGGCCACTGCTGAGTTTTCCAAATTTGCTGGCATATTGAGTCCAGCACTTTCACAGCATCATCTTTCAGGATTTGAAATAGCCCAACTGGAATTCCATCACCTCCACTGGCATTGTTCATAGTGATGCTTTCTAAGATGTCTGGCTCTAGGTGAGTGATCACACCATCGTGATTATCTTGGTCGTGAAGATTTTTTTTGTACAGTTCTTCTGTATATTCTTGCCACCTCTTCTTAATATCTTCTGCTTCTGTTAGGTCCATACCATTTCTGTCCTTTATTGAGCCCATCTTTGCATGAACTGTTCCCTTGGTATCTCTAATTTTCTTGAAGAGATCTCTAGTCTTTCCCATTCTGTTGTTTTCCTCTATTTCTTTGCATCTGTTTCTACTACCCCTAAATGTCCTTGTACACGGTCATGGAACATATACTCCTTGGCTGCTGCTGACTGTGACATGAAACAGGATAGTATGTGTAAGAGCAGCAGACAAAGCAGAGGGCATCAGTAAGCCTTTGTACTGTTGTGGCTCTGAATGACAATGACTTTAGGATATTATGTCTTCCACTTGCTTCTAGGACTTATTACACCTTCAAGAGGACAGGTATTTATCAATGGATATGAAATTTCTAAAGACATGCTTCAAATCCGGAAGAGCATGGGCTGGTGCCCCCAGCATGATATCTTGTATGATAACTTGACTGTAGCGGAACATCTTTATTTCTATGCTCAGGTGAGTCGGTGGGTGATAGACTTGGTTTCCTCTGTATCCATTTTTAAGGATGGAAGATAACTTGCAACTTTCTGACTCAACCTCAGAGAAACTTGAAACCTTGTACTGACACTATTCCCTAAATATTCAGGAAAAGGCAGGGGTGTGGCATTTAAGATCTTTGAATTAGAGAGTTTCTAGAAAGTATTGTTTTAGTCTAATTATTTACTTTATTGATGAAATTCACATATCATAAAATTCATCATTTTGCTTATTTTGCAATATAAAATTCAGTAGTTTTAGAAACTACATTCACAGCACTAACTACAGAACATTTTCATCTCCCTGAAAACAAACCTGGATCCATCAATGGTCACTCCCCATTCTTCCTTCCCCCCAGCCCCTGGAAATCACTAATCTGCTGTCTGTCACTGTAGATTTGACTATTCTGAGTAGTTCATATGAGTGGAATCACACAAAATGTGACCGTCTGTGTCTGGTTTCTTTCACTTAATGTGTTCAAGAATTATCCATATTTCAGCATGTATCAATACTTCACTCCTTTCAATGGCTGAATAATGTTACCTTGTTTGGAATTGTATGCCATATCTTGGTTATCCATTCATCAGTTGATGGACTCCTGGGTTGTACCTTTCGGCCACGTGAATAATACCATGAATACTAATGTTCAAGTTTTTGTTTAAGTTTTAGTTCTTTGAAGTTTTAGTTTCACCTAGTTTCAGTTCTTTGAAGTATATACCTAGTAGTGAAATTCAAGGGTCATAAGCTCTACCTCTGTGTTTAACTTTTTAAAAAACTTTCTGAGGTACTTCCATTCTAGGTGCCATAAATTGGTATCTCATGGTGGGTTTGATTTGCATTTCCCCAATGACTGTAATGATATTAAGCATCTTTTCATTTGCTTATTGGCCATTTATTTATTTATTTGGAGAAATGTCTACTAAAGCCTTTGCCCATTTTTCAGTTGGGTTGCTTATCTCTTTGTAGTTTTGTGTATTCTAGATGGTAGATCCTTATCAAGTATATGATTTGCAAAAAACTTTCTCCCAGTTCTGTGCATTCTCTTTCCCCTTTGTTGATAGTGTCCTTTGATGCACAAAAGTTTTGAATTCTGATGAAATTCAGTGTCTCTGTATTTTCTTTAGTTGTTATGCTCTTGATGTCATATTTTAAAAAGCATTGCCTGGGATTTACACCTGTTTCCTTCTGAGAGTTTCGTACATTAGTTCTTACATAATTATACATTAGGTCTTTGATACATTTTGAGCTAATTTTTAGATGGTGTGAGATAGAGGTCAGATTCATTCTTTTGCATGTGAATATTCAATTGTCCAGCACCATTTGTTGAAATGACCATTATTTCCCCATTGAATAGTCTTGACACCTTTGTCAGAAATCAACTGACCATAGATATATGGGATTATTCCTAGACTCTCACTTCTATTTCATTGGTCTGTGCATCTATCCTTATGCCAATACCACAATGTCTTAGTTAGTATAGCTTTGTAGGAAGTTTAAAAGAATATTTATTTATTTATTTGGCTGTGCCAGTTCTTAGTTGAGGCATTGGGATCCAGTCCCCTGAGCAAGCCTGGGCCCCTGCCTTGGGAGCATGGGGCTTTCTGCCACTAGACCACCAGGGAAGTCCCTGTAGTAAGTTTGGAAATCAAAGAATGTGAGCCCTCCAACTCTTTTTTGTTTGTTTTCAAGACTGTTTTGCCTGTTCCAGGTCACTTTCATTTCCCTGTAAACTCTAGGGTCAGCTTGCCCCTTGCACTCTTTATTCTTCTGATATGCTGCATCACTGCAGTGCAGTTTGACACTAAGGATGGAGCCAGTGCACGCTTCACACGCTACAGGCACAGTGCCCCACAGACTGCGGCCGTGTCAGAAAACGGCCGCGAGCCTGGGCTCCCAACAGAGCACTGCCCACAACCCGCCTACAAAGTTAGGAGTTCCCACTGACTCCTCAGCTTCACTAATTCGCTAGAAGGACTCACAGAACTCAGGATTATAGTATATATTATATGTATATATTATAAAGGATACATAAATCAGTACCAGTAAAAGAAGAGACATGCAGGGTGATGTCTGGGAGGGTCCCAAATGAAAAGCTTCCATGTCTTAAGAATGTGTCACCCTCTTGGCGCATCACTGTATAGAGGGTAGCTCACCTAAGTTTCACCTAAGTGTCTAGTTTTTTTTTTTTAACTTTACAATATTGTATTGGTTTTGCCATATATCAACATGAATCCACCACAGGTATACACGTGTTCCCCATCCTGAACCCTCCACCCTCCTCCCTCCCCGTACCATCCCTCTGGGTTGTCCCAGTGCACCAGCCCCAAGCATCCAGTATTGTGCATCGAACCTGGACTGGCAACTCGTTTCACATATGATGTTATACATGTTTCAGTGCCATTCTCCCAAATCATCCCCCACTCCCTGTCCCACAGAGTCCAAAAGACTGTTCTATACATCAGTGTCTCTTTTGCTGTCTTGTATACAGGGTTATCGTTACCATCTTTCTAAATTCCATATATGTGTGTTAGTATACTGTATTGGCAGAGAAGGCATTGTCACCCCACTCCGGTACTCTTGCCTGGAAAATCCAGGGACGGAGGAGCCTGGTAGGCTGTAGTCCATGGGGTCGCTAAGAGTCGGACACGACTGAGCGACTTCACTTTCACTTTTCACTTTCATGCATTGGAGAAGGAAATGGCAACCCACTCCAGTGTTCTTGCCTGGAGAATCCCAGGGACAGGGGAGCCTGGTGGGCTGCCGTCTATGAAGTTGTACAGAGTCGAACACGACTGAGGTGACTTAGCAGTAGCAGCAGCATACTGTATTGGTGTTTTTCTTTCTGGCTTACTTCACTCTGTATAATCGGCTCCAGTTTCATCCACCTCATTAGAACTGATTCAAATGTATTCTTTTTAATGGCTGAGTAATACTCCATGGTGTATATGTACCACAGCTTTCTTATCCATTCATCTGCTGATGGACATCTAGGTTGCTTCCATGTCCTGGCTATTATAAACAGTGCTGCTATGAACAGTGGGGTACACGTGTGTCTTTCAATTCTGGTTTCCTCAGTGTGTATGCCCAGAAGTGGGATTGCTGGGTCATATGGCAGTTCTATTTCCAGTTTTTTAAGGAATCTCCACACTGTTCTCCATAGTGGCTGTACTAGTTTGCATTCCCACCAACAGTGTAAGAGGGTTCCCTTTTCTCCACACCCTCTCCAGCATTTTTTGCCTGTAGACTTTTGGATCGCAGCCATTCTGACTGGCGTGAAATGGTACCTTATAGTGGTTTTGATTTGCATTTCTCTGATAATGAGTGATGTTGAGCATCTTTTCATGTGTTTGTTAGCCATCTGTATGTCTTCTTTGGAGAAATGTCTGTTTAGTTCTTTGGCCCATTTTTTGATTGGATCATTTATTTTTCTGGAATTGAGCTGTAGGAGTTGCTTGTATATTTTTGAGATTAGTTGTTTGTCAGTTGCTTCATTTGTTGTTATTTTCTCCCATTCTGAAGGCTGTCTTTTCACCTTGCTTATAGTTTCCTTTGTTGTGCAGAAGCTTTTAAATTTAATTAGGTCCCATTTGTTTATTTTGCTTTTATTTCCAATATTCTGGGAGGTGGGTCATACAGGATCCTGCTTTGATGTATGTCAGAGAGTGTTTTGCCCATGTTCTCCTCAAGGAGTTTTATAGTTTCTGGTCTTACATTTAGATCTTTAATCCATTTTGAGTTTATTTTTGTGAATGTTGTTAGAAAGTATTCTAGCTTCATTCTTTTACAAGTGGTTGACCAGTTTTCCCAGCACCACTTGTTAAAGAGATTGTCTTTAATCCATTGTATATTCTTGCCTCCTTTGTCAAAGATAAGGTGTCCATAGGTGCGTGGATTTATCTCTGGGCTTTCTATTTCGTTCCATTTAAGTGTCTAGTTTTTATTGGAGTTTCATTACATAGGTTCATGAGTGAATCATGAACCTCGTGACTAAACTTAATCTGCAGTCTCTCCCTCCTGGCAGATCGGGAGATCAGATTGATAACCTGGCTCAAAGCCCCAACTCTCAAACTACATGGTTGATCTTTCTGATATGACCAGCCAGGATCTTGAACACTTCAATAGCAGGTGTACTCAGTACCTGAGGTAGTACTCAGGTACTACCAGGAGTAACAAAGACATACCATCCCTCCAAGGATTTAGAGGCTCCTCCCAGTAACTGGGGACAGACACCAGGCAGATTCTTTATTATTTAATACATACAATGATTCTTAATATATGGAACCTTTCTTGCATTCCTGGAATAAATCCCATTTGGTCATGGTGTATAACCCTTTTAATATGCTGTAGTAGCTGGGCTGGAAGAAGCACAAGCTGGAATCAAGACTGCCGGGAGAAATATCAATAACCTCAGATATGTAGATGACACCACCTTTATGGCATAAAGTGAAGAAGAACTAAAAAGCCTCTTGATGAAAGTAAAAGAGGAGAGTGGAAAAAGTTGGCTTAAAGCTCAACATTCAAAAAACTAAGATCATGGCATCTGGTCCCATCACTTCATGGGAAATAGATGGGGAAACAGTGGAAACAGTGTCAGACTTAATTTTTTGGGCTCCAAAATCACTGCAGATGGTGATTGCAGCCATGAAATTAAAAGACGCTTGCTCCTTGGAAGGAAAGTTATACCAACCTAGATAGCATATTGAAAAGCAGAAACATTACTTTGCCAACAAAAGTCCGTCTAGTCAAGGCTATGGTTTTTCCTGTGGTCATGTATGGATATGAGAGTTGGACTGTGAAGAAAGCTGAGCACCGAAGAACTGATGCTTTTGAATTGTGGTGTTGGAGAAGACTCTTGAGAGTTCCTTGGACTGCAAGGGGATCCAACCAGTCCATTCTAAAGGAAATCAGCCCTGGGTGTTCTTTGGAAGGACTGATGCTAAAGCTGAAACTACAATACTTTGGCCACCTCATGAGAAGGGTTGACTCATTGGAAAAGACTCTGATCTTGGGAGGGATTGGGGGCAGGAGGAGAAGGGGACGACAGAGGATGAGATGGCTGGATGGCATCACTGACTCGATGGACGTGAGTCTGAGTGAACTCCGGGAGTTTGTGACGGACAGGGAGGCCTGGCGTGCTGCGATTCATGGGGTTGCAAAGAGTCGGGCATGACTGAGCGACTGAACTGAACTGAACTGAACTTAGTATTAATAAGTCATTTTTTTAGATGGTTCAAGATGAAAAAGCCAGGTCTTCCCTGGCAGTCAAGTGGTTAAGACTCTGCCCTTTCACTACCAAGTGCCCAGGTTCAATCCCTGGTCAGGGAACTAAGATCCCACACGCCTCACAGCTTGTGGAAAAAAAAGATGCAAAAGCCTTGTATCCCTTTCCCTGAAGGTAGTAAGTTTACTGTGTATCTTTCTCATGTGTAGTTTATGTATATATAATACCCCCCCTTATTTGTGGGGGATTTGCTCCAAGACCACCAGTGGATGCCTGAAATCTCAGATAGTTCCAAAGTCTATATGTCCTCTGTTTTTTTTCCTGTACATGCAACCTATGACAAAGTTTAATTTATAAATTAAGCACAGCAAGACATTAACAATAATCAATAAAATAGAACAATTATAACAATATACTGTAATAAAGGAGCTTCCCTGATGGCTCAGATGGTAGAGAATCTGCCTGCAATGCAGGAGACCCAGGTTCAATCCCTATGTCAAGAAGATTCCCTGGAGAAGCAGATGGCCACCAACTGCAGTATTCTTGCCTGGAGGATTCCATGGACAGAGGAGCCTGACGGGCTGTAATAAAAGTTACGTGAATGTGATCTCTCCCTCTCACAATATTTTATTGTACTGTACTTAAAGATGGCACTGTGGTAAAGAATCCATCTGCCAATGCAGGAGATACAAGAGACATGGGTCTGATCCCTGTGTCAGGAAGAACCCCTGGAGGAGGACATGGCAACCCACTCCAGTATTCTTGCCTGGAGAATCCCATGGACAGAGGAGCCTGATGGCTACAGTCCGTGTAGTTGCAAAGTTGGACACGACTGAAGCTACTTAGCACGCACGCACCGTTCTTGTGATTTCAGATGGTAAGATGCCCATGTGATGAGATGAAGTGAGGTGAAGGATTTCAGGCATTGTGACACAGCTTTAGGCTGTTGACCTTCTGATGATTCATCAAAAGTAGGATCCAGGCTCCAGGTGATCCTGGATCATCAGGTCATGGAAGTGTTGATGGTTGGATGTCAAAAGCAGACGATGTCAGTGGGTAGGGATCCTGAGCAGGACAGAGCAGTATGGCACATGATTTCAGAGTTCAAGACACTCAGAATGGTGTGCACAATTTAAAACTTAGAATTTTATTTCTGGTAATTTTTTATTTAATGTTTTCAGACCATGCTTCACTGTGGGTAGTGGGTAACTAAAACTGTGGAAAGAAAAATCTCAGATAAGGGAGATAAGGGGTTACTGCTCTACAAGCAAAATGCTTGTTGGGCGCTCCCTGGCCCCGTTGGAAGCCCTGGCCGGATCTCCATCCCTGCCGTTTCAGCTGAAAGGCTTGCCGCGTCAGAAGTGCCCTGAGGAGGTCAAACGCATGCTGCACGTGCTCGGGCTGGAGGAGAAGCGGGATTCCCGGAGCAGGTTTCTGAGCGGCGGGATGCGGCGCAAGCTCTCCATCGGCATTGCCCTCATCGCGGGCTCCAAGGTAGGCCCGGGGGGCCTGCGGTGCAGCCTGAAGCCCAGGCCGGGGCTCTGCCGTCCTCACGGGGCTGCCCCTCCGCCCTCCAGGTGCTGATGCTGGACGAGCCCACCTCGGGCGTGGACGCCATCTCCAGGAGGGCCATCTGGGACCTTCTGCAGCAGCACAAGAGCGACCGCACCATCCTGCTGACTACCCACTTCATGGACGAGGCTGACCTGCTGGGGGACCGCATCGCCATCATGGCCAAGGGGGAGCTGCAGTGCTGCGGGTCGTCGCTGTTCCTCAAGGAGAAATACGGTGAGCGGGGCCGGCGGGCAGCCGAAAGTCCATTCCACACGGGTCGCGTGGCTGGTCCAGGTGCGGGAGAAAGTGCCCACTGGTCATGTTCCCCGAGGGCCCCTGAGGTCAGGTGGGGAGCGGCCTTCTCTAGACGGCCTGTCTGCTCCCTGTGGGTGGAGACCCGAGGCCCAGGCAGAGGGGCTGTGAGAATGACAAGGAGAGTGGAAAGAATCTCTGAGACTTGGAGTCAGAAGACCTGTGCCTGAGCTCCATGCTGGTAGTTTACTCCTTCTTCATCCTTGTTACAAAGTTAGTTCATCGTTTTGTAGCCTTAGTTTCAGTTCAGTTCAGTTGCTCAGTTGTGTCCTACTCTTTGCGACCCAATGGACCACAGCACGCCAGGCTTCTCTGTTCATCACTATCTCCTGGAGGTTACTCAAACTCACGTCCATCGAGTCAGTGATGCCATCCAACCATCTCATCCTCTGTCATCCCCTTCTCCCGCCTTCAATCTTTCCCAGCATCAGGGTCTTTTCAAATGAGTCAGCTCTTTGCATCAGGTGGCCAAAGTATTGGAGCTTCAGTTTCAGCATCAGTCCTTCCAATGAATATTCAGGACTGATTTCCCTTAGGATGGACTGGTTGGATCTCCTTGAAGTCCAAGGGACTCTCAAGAGTCTTCTCCAACACCACAGTTCAAAAGCAGCAATTCTTCAGCTCTCAGATTTCTTTATAGTCCAACTCTCACATCCATACATGACCACAGGAAAACTATAGTTTTGACTAGACAGACCTTTGTTGGAAAAGTAATGTCTCTGCTTTTAATATGCTGTGTAAGTTGGTCATAGCTTTTCTTCTAAGGAGCAAGCATCTTTTAATTTCATGGCTGTGGTCACCATCTGCAGTGATTTTGGAGCCCAAGAAAATAAAGTCTCTCACTGTTTGCATTGTTTCCCCATCTGTTTACCATTAAGTGATGGGACCAGATGCCATGATCTTAGTTTTCTGAATGTTGAGTTTTAAGCCAGCTTTTTCACTCTTCTCTTTCACTTTTATCAAGAGGCTCTTTAGGTCGTCTTCACTTTCTGCCATAAGGGTGTCATCATCTACTTATCTGAGGTTATTGATATTTCTTCTGGCAATCATGATTCCAGCTTGTGCTTCACCCAGTCCAGCATTTCGCATGATGTACTCTGAATATAAGTTAAGTAAACAGAGCGACCATATACAGCCTTGACGTACTCCTTTCCCAATTTGGAACCAGTCTCTTGTTCCATGTCCAGTTCTAACTGTTGCTCCTTGACCTGCATACAGATTTCGCAGGGGGCATTTCAGGTGGTCTGGTATTCCCCCCTCTTGAAGAATTTTCCACAGTTTGTTGAGATCTACACAGTCGAAGACTTTGGCATAATCAATAAAGCAGAAGTAGATGTTTTTCTGGAACTCTCTTGCTTTTTCAGTGATCCAATGGATGTTGGCAATTTGATCTCTGGTTCCTCTGCCTTTTCTAAATCCAGCTTGAACATCTGGAAGTTCATGGTTCACGTACTGTTGAAGCCTCACTTGGATAATTTTGAGCATTACTTTGCAGTGTGTGAGATGAGTGCAATTGTGCAGTAGTTTGAGCATTCTTTGGCATTGCCTTTCTTTGGGATTGGAATGAAAACTGACCTTTTCCAGTCCTGTGGCCACTGCTGAGTTTTCCAAACTTCTTGGCATATTAAGTGCAGCACTTCCACAGCATCATCTTTTAGGCATTGAAATAGCTCAGCTGGAATTCCATCACCTCCACTAGCTTTATTCCTTGTGATGCTTCCTAAGTCCCACTTGACTTCACATTCCAGGGTATCTGGCTCTGGGTAAGTGATCACACCATTGTGGTTATCTGGGCCTTGAAGATCTTTTTTGTACAGTTCTTTTGTGTATTCTTGACACCTCTTCTCAATATCTTCTGCTTTTGTTAGGTCTGTACCGTTTCTGTCCTTTATTGTGTCAATCTTTGGATGAAATATTCCGTTGATATCTCTAATTTTCTTGAAGAGATCTCTAGTCTTTCCCATTCTATTATTTTCTTTTATTAAAATGAAGATTAAGAGACCTTGTTCCTCAAAGAGGGAGCTAATGCCTGCATAGGACGAGTTGTTCTCTCCACAGCAGGGCGCACTCCTGCTGGACATCTCGCCACAGACATCCCCCTCTTTTCCTGGCCCCCAGCCGTCTGGGTTTCCCTCTAGTGTCTCTGACTGCTCCTGTGCATCACTTCTACTTCTAGGCTTGGAAGTGCCCAGGTCGCGTCACTATTTTTTCCCCTGCTCACTGACTTGGTGGTCTCATTCAGTGTCCTGACTTATACGTATCTGTGCTGAAAAATGTCTCTGCAGGACCTCTCAGCTGAACTCCAGACTTGTGTGTCTAACTGCTTACTCTGCACACCCCTAGACAGTGAACGTATCTGTTGGACTGTCCACGGCTGATGGCACAGCTGAACTCCAGCTCTTGACCAACACACTAGCTCACCCACAGTAAAGGCAGCGCCATCCTTTTAGCAGCGTGGCCAGAATCTCGGGGCTCCCTGATCCTCTATGTCTCTCATAGCCCGTATCTGATCCATCTGCCAATCCCCGTGGCCCTGCCTTCCTCACACCCTGGCCCAGCGTACTGTCTCCCTACCTGGATCATTGAAGTTGCTTCCAGCCCACAGCTGGCCTCTGGCCCACTTGTCAGAAGGAGTGTGCCACTCTGCTGCTCAGTCCACCGATGACTCCCCATCCCACTTTGTGAAAGGAGAAGGCAGGGTCCTGGGAGCTGCTCAAACACCTTGCTTAGCCTGGTCCTGCTTCCCCAGCCATTTCTCCTGATATTCTTCTGCTCCCGCCTCAGGGCCCCCTTTCTGATCCAGGACATGGGCCTCCTCCTGCATCCCAGCCCACGTATCACCATGCCGCCTCCTCTTCCTCAGGTCTTTAGTCCTTTCAGAGATGTCACATTCTCAGTAAGGCCTTCCCCAGCTTCAAAGTCATGATCCCCCATACTCTGTATCCCCTTCCTGTTCATCTTTTGCCTTAGCACTTATCACTAATATGGTCTTGATTTACTTATTTACCTTATCATATGTCTCACGTTCCTGTAATGAAAGCTCCTTGAGTGATGATAGGGATTTTTGACTGTTTGATCTGCTGCTATATGCTCAGTATCTAGAAAAGTACCTGTCAGGTCACAAGAGCTCAGTGAATGTTTGTTGAGTGACCACAGTGCCAGCAATGTAGTAACAAGTGTTACTAGTAGCTTCTGAAAGAATATTTAGAATACCATAGGGTATGTATTCTCAAAACATAATTTAATTATGAAAGAGATACTTTTGTTCTTAACCTTAATGTTCAAGGTCTCTCTCTGCTCAATTTTCACTTCTCCACATTAGTTATCCCTTAAGCAGAGTGTTGCCTTTAATGCAGCCCTCCTTTTATTTTTCCTAGTATCGCTAAATGCTGTTATCACCTCCCAACTACGGAGTCAAAGGAGAGACTCAAGAATAGTGTTATAGACCTTCCAAGGCAAATTCACCACAGCTCTCCAGCTTGTCTAGCCTATGGAGCTGTCATGTTCTAGGCTATTGAACACTAAGGGTAACTAAAAAGAGAAAAACCATTTCATGATCTTTTAAATGTTTCAGGTGCAGGATATTATATAACTCTGGTAAGAAAACCACATTGTGACACAGAGAAGATTTCTCTTCTGGTTTACCAGCACATACCAAATGCAGTTTTCCAGTCTAGCATTGGAGAAGAGCTAACATTTATCCTTCCTAAAGAGAGCGCACACAGGTATGGACCTGAGAGGGCTGGAGTCATTTTTTGCATGTGCTCAGTGTTCAGTCATCTCTCTTGTCCCTGTCCTCACCAAGGGCTCTCAATTCTGTAATGGTTTGGATTTCTAGGCCTTTGATAGAAGGCAATGGCAACCCACTCCAGTGTTCTTGCCTGGAGAATCCCAGGGACGGGGAAGCCTGGTAGGCTGCCGTCTATGGGGTCACACAGAGTCGGACACGACTGAAGCGACTTAGCAGCAGCAGCAGAAAGACACCACACTCCAGCCAGAGTGCACTTGAAAATATAGGACTCTGTTGTTGTTTAGTCACTAAGTCACATCTGACTCTTTTGCAGCCCCATGGACTGTAGCCCTCCAGGCTCCTCTGTCCATGGGATTTCCCAGGGAAGAATACTGGAGTGGTTTGCCATTTCCTTCTGCAGGGGATCTTCCTGACCCAAGGATCGAACCTGCATCTCCTTCATTGGCAGGAGGGTTCTTTACCATCTGAGCCACCAGGGAAGCCTTGTGATCATGTTCCCTCCCTCCTTAAAAACCCCTGATGGCTCCCAGCTGCTTTCAGATTAAAATAAAATTATGATGGCATCAGAGGGGCCCTTGACTGTGTGAACTCTAATTACAGGCACCCAAGTAACTGGGCTCAGATGAAAACTGTACTTGATTTTCCTTTATATTACAGTTGACCCTTGAACGACACAGGTTTGAACTATGTGAGTCCACTTATACCTGGATTTTTCAATAAATAGGTTACTATGGTACTGCACTACCCCTCGTTTGGTTAAGTCTGTAGATGCAGAACATTTGGACTGAAACTCCAGTACTGTGGCCACCTCATGTGAAGAGTTGACTCATTGGAAAAGACTCTGATGCTGGGAGGGATTGGGGGCAGGAGGAGAAGGGGACAACAGAGGATGAGATGGCTGGATGGCATCACTGACTCGATGGACGTGAGTCTGAGTGAACTCTGGGAGTTTGTGATGGACAGGGAGGCCTGGCGTGCTGTGATTCATGGGGTATCAAAGAGTCGAACACAAGTGAGCAACTGAACTGAACTGAACTGAACTATAAAGTTATAAGTGGATTTTCGATGTGGGGTGGGAGCCAGGGTCAGCCTTGTAATTATTTCAGACCTCAGACTCATTCCCAACATGTCCCTCTCTCCCTCTCCTCAGTCCTCATGTTTCTTTTGGATAGGAATCTTAGTTATACTTCATTGAGAAAGTAAACACCATCCAACAAGTACTCTATTTATCCCTTTTAACAGACCTACAAACTTGCTTTTTTCAACACCAGCTCAAGTACTCAGCCACTTGGTCTTGGGAGTTTGCTGGTTTGGTTATTTCCTCTTTCATCTACATCATCTACTTCTCTTCTTTGGCTCATGTCCATGAACATATTAGTGTGCTCTGGAGATACACTGTCTTGAGCCTGCCTCTCTTTCCAGCCACCACTCCATGTCCTGTAACCCTGCGCAGGTGAAGCTTTCTAAAAATAGGTTAATCATGTTGCCTGCTTTATCTCATTGCCCATGAATTACTCAGTCTACTTCACAGTGACTTTCACACCCTTCCATGCAAGCTGGAAAAATGCCTATTCAGGTCTTCTGCCCATTTTAAAATTAGGTTGTTTGTCTTTTTGATATTGAGTTCAGTGAGCCATTTATATGTTTTTGGATATTAACCCCTTATCAGTTCAGTTCAGTTCAGTTCAGTCGCTCAGTCATGTCCGACTTTTTGCGACCCCATGAATCGCAGCACACCAGGCCTCCCTGTCCATCACCAGCTCCCGGAGTTCACTCAGACTCATGTCACATACTATTTGCAAATATTTTTTCCCATTTCAGTAGCTAATCTTTTTTTTTTGTCAATAGTTTCCTTTGCTGGTGCAAAAGCTTTTAAGTTTAATTAAGTCCCATTTGTTTTTGCTTTTGTTTTCTTTGCCTTAGGATATAGATCCAAAAAAATATTGTTATGGTTCGTGTGAAACTGTGTTCTGCCTTTGTTTTCTTCTAGGAGTTTTATGATTTCTGGTCTTCCATTTAGGTCTTAGTCCATTTTGAGTTTATTTTTGTATATGGTGTGAGAAAATGTTCTAATTTCATTCTTTTACATGTAGCTGTCCAGTTTATTTCTCAGCACAGCTTAACAAAGAGACTGGGTTTCCCCATTGCCTGTTCTTGTCTCCTTTGTTGTAAACTGATTGGCTGTAGCTGTGTGGGCTTATTCTGGGTTCTCTGTTCTGTTCCATTGATCCACTTGTCTGTTTCTGTGCCAATACCATACTGTTTTGATTACTATCGCTTTATGTGATACTTCCAGCTCTAGTCCTTTTTTTTTCTCAAGATGGCTTTGGCTATTCAGGCCCTCTTATGTTTCCATACAGATTTTAGAATTATTTGTTCTAGTTCTGTCAAAAATGTCATTGGTATCTTGATAGAGATCGCATTGAATCTGTAGATTGCCTTGGATTGTATGGTCAGTTTAACAATAATAATTCTTCCAATCTAAGAACAAGTGTATCTTTCTACCTGTTTGTATTGTCTTCAGTTTCTTTCATCAGTGCCTTATGGCTTTCCAAGTACTGGTCTTTTATCTATAATGTTTTTATCTATATATGCTATAATGTTCTTTATGTGATGGTAAATGAAATTGTTTCCTTCATTCTCCTTTCTGATAATTTTTTGTAAGTGTACAGAGCTCTGTGTACAGAACAGAACAATATAGAACAATAGAGTTCTGTATATTAACTTTGTATCCTTTAAATTTTACAAATTCATTGATGAGTTCTAGTAGCTTTTTTATGGCATCTTGAGGATTTTCTACATATAGTATCATGTCACCTGATAATGGAGACAGCTTTACTTCTTCCTTTCCAATATGGATTTCTTCTATTTCTTTTCTTGTCCAATTGTTGTGGCCAGGACTTCCAAAACTATGTTGAATGAAAGTGGTAAGAGTGAGCATCTTTGTCTTGTTCCTGATCTTAGAGGAAATACTTGCGGTTTTTCACATCAAATGTGATGTTAGCTGTGGGCTTATATGTGGCCTTTATTATGTTGAGGAACGTTCCTTCTATTCCCACTCTGTGGAGAGTTTTTACCATAAATGGATATTGAATTTGCCCAGAAAATTTTCCTTCATCTGTTGAGACAATCATGTGAGTTTTATTCTCTAGTTTGTTAATGTGGTGTATCACATTGATTGATTTGCAGATACTGAACCAACACTTGCATCCCTGAAATAAATCCCACTTGATCACAGTATGTGAACCTTTTAATATGTTGTTGAATTCAGTTTGCCACTATTTTGTTCAGAATTTTTGCATCTATGCTCATCAGTGATATTGGCATGTAATTTTCTTTTTCTGTGTGATATCTTTGTCTGGTTTTGGTATCAGGGCCTTATAGAATGAGTTTGGAAGCATTATGTCCTCTGCAATTTTTTGGAATAGCTTGAGAAGGATTTTTCTTCTCTAAATGTTTGGTAGAATTCACCTGTGAAACCAGCTGGTCCTGGACTTTTGTTTGTTGGGAGTTTTTAAAAATTATTTCTGATTCAGTTTCATTACTGATAGTTGATCTCTTCATATTTTCTATTTCTTCCTGGCTCAGTCTTGAATTTCTGTGAATTTGCCCATTTCTTCTTTATTGTCCATGTTATTGGTGTATGACTGTTCATATAAAGTTCTTATATTCCTTTGTGTTTTCGTGGTGTCCATTGTAGCTTCCCCTTTTTCATTTCTGATTCAATTGATTTTGGCCCACTCTCTGTTTTTCTTAATGAGTCTAGCTAAAGGTTCATCAGTTTATTTATCTTTTCAAAGAAACTCCTCTTAGTTTCATTGCTTTTTTCTATTGTTTTTGGTCTTTATTCGTTTCTTCTCTAATATTTATGATTTATTTCCTTCTGCTAACTTTGGGTTTTGTTTTTTCTTGTTCCTCTAGGTTCAGTTTAGGTCATTTTAAAATTTTCTTGTTTCCTGAGGTTGGCTTGTATCACTATAAACTTCCATCTTAGAGCTTCTTTCTTTTGCCACATCATGTAGATTTTGTATTATCTTGGCTTCATTTTCATTTGTCTCTAGGTATTTTTAAATTTCTTCTTTGATTTCTTCAGTGACTCATCAGTTGTTTAGTAGCATGTTGTTTAGCCTCCATGCATTTGTGGTTTTGCAGGGTTTTTTTTCATGTAGTTGATTTCTAGTCTTATAGTGTTTTAGTCAGAAAAGATGCTTGATATGATTTCAGAGATGAATTAATATTTACTTTGCACCTGCAGTGTGCTAGGTGTATATTTGATTTATCCTTACAGAAAGTTTTGAAGTAAATGGTATTATTTATGCTCATTGTTCAAGTTCAGAGTCATGAAGCTCAAGAGGGACAGAATTGAGACTTGAACAAATATCTTCTTAACTCCATAGTCCGTGCTTTTTCCTTTGTAGAAAGCCAAGGGTAATGAGGAGGGATTCAACTCCCACCTTTGATGAATAAAACTGCTCTTCCCTTCCAGCTTTGAAGCTCTGTTTACGGACTTGGAACTGAGGCAGGAAGAGCTGGGCATTGCCAGCTTTGGGGCCTCTGTCACCACTATGGAAGAAATCTTCATTCGGTAAGTGAATACAAAACCATAGATTCCAGGAATCTTAGGGTTGGAAGGGTACTTAAACGTTGCCCAGTGTTTGAATCCTTTCTGTAACATCCTCACTGAATAGTCTTCCAGCCTCTGATATTCATTAGTGTAGAAAATATTGAATATAATATCATCCAACAAACATAATTTTAACATAAAATCCTAGGAATGAAAAGCAAAAAGTGGCATTGTATCAGTTGAGATGCTTTTGACTCTAAGTAACAGATAAACCGAACTCGACTGGTTTAGACAATTAGGAAGGTTTATTATCTCATTTAAAATAGCACTGAAACATGTATATTATCATATGTGAAATAGATTGCCAGTCCAGGTTCGATGCATGAGACAGGGTGCTCAGGGCTGGTGCACTGGGATGACCCTGAGGGATGGGATAGGGAATGAGGTGGGAGAGGGGTTCAAGATGGGGAACACATGTACACCCATGGTTGATTCATGTGCTGCTGCTGCTGCTGCTAAGTCACTTTAGTCATGTCTGACTCTGTGCGACCCCATAGACGGCAGCCCACAAGGCTCCCCCATCCCTGGGATTCTCCAGGCAAGAACAGTGGAGTGGGTTGCCATTGCCTTCTCTAATGCAGGAAAGTGAAAAGTGAAAGTGAAGTCTCTGAGTCTTGTCCGACTCTTAGCAACCCCATGGACTGCGGCCCACCAGGCTCCTCCATCCATGGGATTTTCCAGGCAAGAGTACTGGAGTGTGGTGCCATTGCCTTCATGTGAATATATGGCAAAAACCACGACCATATTGTAAAGTAATTAGCCTCCAATTAAAAGAAAAAAAAAAAGATTTCCCAAGGTAGGGCAGCTCTGGCATTGGCTGATTCATCCACCAAGCTATTTGAATGAAGCAGGAATGCTGGCTCAGTGCTAGGAAGGCTTTGAGGGGGCCTCCCTGGTAAACTTCCCAGGCAGCCACACTGGGCCATAAAGTGGCAAGGAGACCAGGTCAGTATTATTTTACCCAGTCTGGTAATGTTTGTCTTTGAAATAAAATATGCAGGCTATTTATGAGTATTATTTATGATATATTAAAATTTATATCTATCATTTTTTAAAATATCAAAGAGGACACTAATAGATGCAGAAATATACCATGTTCATGGATCAGAAGAATCAATATAGTGAAAATGAGTATACTACCCAAAGCAATCTATAGATTCAATGCAATACCTATCAAGCTACCAATGGTATTTTTCACAGAGCTAGAACAAATAATTTCACAATTTGTATGGAAATACAAAAAACCTCGAATAGCCAAAGCAATCTTGAGAAAGAAGAATGGAACTGGAGGAATCAACCTGCCTGACTTCAGGCTCTACTACAAAGCCACAGTCATCAAGACTGTATGGTACTGGCACAAAGACAGAAATATAGATCAATGCAACAAAATAGAAAGCCCAGAGATAAACCTACACACCTATGGACACCTTATCTTTGACAAAGGAGGCAAGAATATACAATGGAGAAAAGACAATCTCTTTAACAAGTGGTGCTGGGAAAACTGGTCAACCACTTGTAAAAGAATGAAACTAGAACACTTTCTAGCACCATACACAAAAATAAACTCAAAATGGATTAAAGATCTAAACATAAGACGAGAAACTATAAAACTCCTAGAGGAGAAAATAGGCAAAACACTCTCTGACATACATTACAGCAGGATCCTCTATGACCCACCTCCCAGAATATTGGAAATAAAAGCAAAAATAAAAACAAATGGGTTCTAATTAAAATTAAAAGCTTCTGCACAACAAAGGAAACTATAAGCAAGGTGAAAAGACAGCCTTCAGAATGGGAGAAAATAATAGCAAATGAAGCAACTGACATCTAATCTCAAAAATACACAAGCAACTCCTACAGCTCAATTCCAGAAAAATAAACGACCCAATCAAAAAATGGGCCAAAGAACTAAATAGACATTTCTCCAAAGAAGACATACAGATGGCTAACAAACACATGAAAAGATGCTCAACATCACTCATTATCAGAAAAATGCAAATCAAAACCACAATGAGGTACCATTTCACGCCAGTCAGAATGGCTGCAATCTAAAAGTCTACAAGCAATAAATGCTTGAGAGTGTGTAGAGAAAAGGGAACCCTCGTACACTGTTGGTGGGAATACAAACTAGTACAGCCACTATGGAGAACAGTATGGAGATTCCTTAAAAAACTGGAAATAGAACTGCCATATGACCCAGCAATCCCACTGCTGGGCATACACACCAAGGAAACCAGAATTGAAAGAGACACGTGTACCCCAATGTTCATCACAGCACTGTTTATAATAGCCAGGACATGGAAGCAACCTAGATGTCCATCAGCAGATGAATGGATAAGAAAGCTGTGGTCCATATACACAATGGAGTATTACTCAGCCATTAAAAAGAATACATTTGAATCAGTTCTAATGAGGTGGATGAAACTGGAGCCTATTATACAGAGTGAAGTAAGTCAGAAAGAAAAACACCAATACAGTATACTAACACATATATATGGAATTTAGAAAGATGGTAACGACAACCCTGTATGCGAGACAGCAAAAGAGACACAGATGTATAGAACAGTCTTTTGGACTCTGTGGGAGAGGGGGCAGGGTTGACTTGGGAGAATGGCATTAAAACATGTATAATATCATATAAGAAACGAATCGCCAGTCCAGGTTTGATGCAGGATACAGGAAGCCTGGGGCTGGTGCACTGGCATGACCCAGAGGGATGGTATGGGGAGGGAGGTGGGAGGGGGGTTCAGGATGGGGAACACATGTACACCTATGGCGGATGCGTGTTGATGTATGGCAAAACCAATACAATATTGTAAAGTAAAAAAAAATAATAATAAAATTAAAAAAAATTTTTTAATATATAAATTTATTTATTTTAATTGGAGGCTAATTACTGTACAATACAATATGTCTATCATTTTACCTTATATTTTCTACTGTTGAGTCTGTATGACATTCTCTCCCTTTTATGAATTATTTTTTTCTCATTCTGTAGTTTCCTCCCTACCCCACACTAGTTGGAAACTGTATATTCTTATTTTATTATTTTAATGGTAAGCCTAGATATTGAGATGCACATAAGTAATTCATCAAAGTCTCAGGGGAAGTAATATCTTTACTCTGCTCCTGGAAAATATCAAGGCTTTGAAACACTTTAATTTATTCACACACATCCTACCATTACCGACTTATACATTATACTATCATTATATATTTTAATTCTCTTTTTTAACTCCACAAAACATTATTGTTTTATCAAAGACAGTGGTTGTTTAAATTCATATACATGTTCAGCTTTTTCTGTGTTTTTTTTTCCCTTGTGCTTCTTAGACTTTCCTTCTGCCTGAAGTACATTCTGTCCCATGTCCTTTACTATTTTTATGCTGGTGCCAAACGCTCTCAGTTATTTTGGTCTGGAAATGATTTTGTTTCTCATTTTTGAAGGATATTCTCCTTATCCATTCTTTGGCATTCATTCATACCATAGCCACATATTTTAGATGTGTTTCTTATAAATGGAATATAGCTGGAGTTTAAAAAGCATTAATTTGTATATCTTTATCATTTAAGTAGTTCTTTGTTGTTGTTGTTCAGTTGCTAATTCATGTCCAGCTCTTTGCGACCCCGTGTTCTGCAGCACGCCAGCCTCCTCTGTCCTCCACTATCTCTTGGAGGAGTTTGCTCAGATTCATGTCCATTGAGTCCGTGATGCTATCTGACCATCTCATTCTCTGCTGCCCCCTTCTTTTGCCTTCAATCTTTCCCATCATCAGGGTCTTTTCTAGTGGGTAATAAACTTCTAATCTATTTAGTTTTAAATCTATCATATTACTCAGTGTCTTCTATTTATCCCATCAATTCCATATTCTCTTATTTCCTTTCTAGTCTTTGGAATTGATTTAGTGGGTTTTTTTTTTTTTTTTGCTTTATATTTTCTCCGCCGTTAGTTTAGAATTTGTACATTATCTTGCTCTTCTCTTCTTGGTTACCCTAAGATTTCAATGTGCATTTTTAGCTTATTAAAGTGTACAATAAACTAGCACATTTACTTGCATTCCAGACAATGCAATGTGTAGCACTCTTAAATTCCATTTGTTCCACTTTTGCTATGTGGTATTTATTCAACTATTTCAATTCTGTGTATATTTGGAAGTCTGTAGCACATTATTGTGCTTTTGTGCAATCAGCATTCCTTTAAATTTAGCACATATTTACCCTTGGCATTGTTCTTACACTCTTAAGCATCATTCACCCTTAAGCTTCCATCTCGGGCTGTTTTCTTTCTGCCCAAACAATATCTATTTCCTTTAGTGCAGATTTTCTGATCTGATGAAGTCTCAGAGTTTTTGTTTGCCTGAAAATATATTTTTGGCCTCCATTTCTTAGAGAATTTTCCCTTGATACAGAATTTTACATTGTCAGGGGTTGTTTTTAATACTTCTACAATGTAATTCTAATTTCTTCTTCTTAAAACAGATTTGTTGGGGTATAATTTACATACTGTAGCGTTAACCAGTAATTCACACCATATAGTTTGATAGCTTTTAGTAAATTTATGGTGGGACCATAAGCCAACATTAGAACATTTTCATCACTCTGGAAAGATCTTCCATGTTCATTTGCAAATATTCCAAATATTCCTTGTTCCCATTTCTAGTCCAAGGAAACCACTAGTCTACTTTCTGTCTTTATATATTTACCTATTATGGACATTTCATAAGAATGGAATCATTTGGATTCATATGTAGAAAATCATACAGTATGTATTTTATGTCTGGCTTCTTTCACATAGAATAATTTCTGGAGGCTCATTCATGTTGTAGCATGTATAATAAATACTTTGGTTTTTTTATTGCTGAATAGTTCTCCATTATATGAATAGACCATTTTTGCTTATTTCTTCCATTCTATTGTCTTCTGACTTCCATATGTCTACTGAGATGTCAGCTGCTAGTATTATTATTATTCTTTTAATGCAGTCTGTCCTTTATCTCTGGCTGCTTTTAATATAATTTTTTCTTTGCCTTAGGTTTTCAACATTTTTACGGTGCTGTGCATTTGTGTGGTTTTCTTTGTGTTCTGCTTAGGATTTTTACCGCTCTTCACATTGTGTTTTGCTGGTATTGGTCAGTTTTGGAAAATTCTCACCTAATCTCTCTTCTGATCCATCCTCTCCACTCTTACTGAGACAGCTACTTACACACAACTTTTCCCTTTCAGGTGTCTCATGTCTGTTATACTCCTTTTTGGGCTTGTATTGATTATCTGTTGCTGCTAGCAAATTACTCTGAAACTTAGCAGCCTTGAAACAACAAACATTTGTTACCTCACAGTTTCTGTGGATCAGGAGCCCAGGAGCAAGTAGGTAGGAGATTCTGGCTCAGATCTATTTTGAGGTGGTTGGAAATGGCAACCCACTCCAATATACTTGCCTGGAAAATCCCATGGACAGAAGAACCTGGTGGGCTACAGTTCATGAGGTCTCAAAGAGTCAGACACAACTGAGCGTCTGAGCATGAGCATGTAGTCGAGTCTCCAGCCGGGGCTGCAGTCTATAAGGGCTCACTTGGGGAAGGATCCACTTCCACGTTCACTCCTGCTGTTGCTGGCTGGCCTCAGCTGCTCATGATGTGGGCCTCCCCTTCAGCGTGCTGGAATGACCTTGTGATATGGCAGTTGGTATCCCCCACAGCGAGTGATCGGAGAAAGATGACCAGATGGAAACCATGTTCACTTTGTCACCTAATCTTGGAAGTGTCATTTTATCACGTTTGCTATATTCTGTTTACTAGAAGTTGGTCACTAGGTCCAGCTCAAAGTAAAGGGGAGAATGTTAGCACAAGTAACGAAGGGAAAAATAAACAAGTAGAACTACCTCAAAATAAAGCTTCTGCACAGCAAAAGAAATGATCAACAAAATGCAAAGGCAACCTACTGAATGGGAGAAAGTATTTGCAGACACATATATGATAAGGGGCTAGTATCTAAAATATATAAAGAATTCATACAATTCAATAGCAAAAAAAATCCAATTTTTAAATAGGCAGAGGGCCTGAATAGACTTTTTTCCAAAGGAAATGTTCAGACGGCCAACAGGTACATGAAAAGGTGTTCAGCATCACTAATCATTAGGGAAATGCAAATCAGAACCACAGTGAGCTATCACTTCACACCCATTGGAATGGCAGAGAGACAGGAGATGACAAGTGTTGGCAAGGATATGGAGAAAAGAGAACCCTTGTATTCTGTTGGTGAGAATGTAAATTGATATACAACCACTATAAAAAGCAATATTGAAATTTCCTCAAAAAAATTAAAAATAGAACTATCATATGATCTGGTTCCACTTTATGGTTATATATCTAAAGGAAGTGGACTGACTACCTCAAACATGTACTGCCATGTTTACTTTAGCATTATTTACAGTGGCCAAGTTGTGGAAACAACCTAAGTGTCCATCAGCATATGAATGGATAAAGAAGACGTGATTGATATACACACACACACACACACACACACTGTTTGGCCATAAAAAATTTTTTTAAAAGAGGAATCATGCCATTTGCAACAGCATGGATGGGCCTTGAGGGCATTATGCTCAATGAAACGTCAGGCACAGAAATACAAGCACTGTGTGATCTCACTTATATGTGGAATATAAAAAAATTCACAGAAACAACAGATTTGTGGTTGCCAGAGGTTGGAGGCAGGCTTCCCTGATAGTTCAGTTGGTAAAGAATCTGCCTGCGATGCAGGAGACCCCAGTTTGATTCCTGGGTTGGGAAGATCTGCTGGAGAAGGGATAGACTACCCACTCCAGTATTCTTGGGCTTCCCTGGTGGCTCCACTGGTAAAGAATCCACCTGCAATGTGGGAGACCTGTGTTCGATCCCTGGGTTGGGAAGGTTACCTGGAGAAGAGAAAGGCTACCCACTCCAGTATTCTGGCCTGGAGAATTCCATGGACTATATAGTCTATGGGGTCTCAAAGAGTGAATACAACTGAGCAACTTTCACTTCCACTTTCTTCAGAGGTTGGAGGCAGGAGTGTGGTAATTGGGTGAAGGTGATCAAAGGTTGTAACCTGCCAATCACATGGTTTGGGTTCCCCTGGCAACCAGACCCCATCTTGTGGTGCTTTCCCAAGTCCACATGACAAAGGACACTCTTACGGCTCTCTTCACTTAGAAATTTGCAAGAGTTTTAGGAGCTCTGTTCTGGAACCAGGACAAAGAACAAATCTATATTTCTTATAAATAACAATAATCACAGAGGGAAATAATAAAAACTGTTTCCTCATGATTTGGTTACATTTTACTATTATCAGTGCTCTTGAGGTTATTTTTATGTCTACTTACACTGTGTGATGTGCCGGGGTCCAGCCCTGGCTGATCCAGGGTATTCGAAGCAGGGACAGCGTCGGCGAGGATCAGGATACAATAGCTTCAATTAGATATTAATTAGAGATGTAAAGAGTAATAGAATGAGAATAGCTCAGTAGGAAAATTCAGTGGAGAAAAGAGGCTGAGTAGCTTGGTTTACGCGGGAGACCAATAAAACTTCAAGACAAGAAGCTTGCACCACTTACGTAGGCCACAGGCGTCCTTCCGTTCTCCCGAAGGAGAGGAGACACTGAGGCCTCCCCGGTCGGATCTTAGAAGCCCAGGCAAAATTAGTAAGCTTGGTGGGTTCCACGCTCCAGATGGAGACTCAGCCAGAGTGAGAGAGAGAGTGACATGGGGAGACCAGTATTTCGAGAAACTGATCCCAATTCTTTATTTTCCATGGTCTACTTTTATACACTGAGATGTTATGCAAAAGTCACACGGGGTCAGCAGTCCTGACTTTTATCAAAGTCAGGTGTTTCATACAAATGTATACAGAGGTCTTAGAGGTGTTACATCATCTTCTGGCCAGGGGGCCTGCTGACAATTTATGACCCTCTCCTTGTGACAGCGGTCAGTCAACCAGAACACTTATTTCTCCAGGGGTGATTATTCTTAAAACAGACGCCACCCAAATAAAGTTGCATTCCTATATAGGGTGAGGGTGTAGTGGGTTTTAATTAAGGAAAGAATTTACTTAGCCTAAGGTCTAACGTGATTTATACCAAAGGTTAATACTTATTTCTTCTATATATTCATTAATGTGTGTAAGGGCAGGGGATGTGGAGACTTAGCAACAAACATTGGCTCAACAAATGAAAAACCCTTCACCAATACAATTTCTAATCAGCCCACTATACTTATACTAATAGTTTTCTAACTTTTCTAAGGAACCTGTTTTTAGAAGGTTTAAAGTATCTCGTGCCTCTCGCTGTTGGGAAGCTGTGAGCAATCACATGCGGCCGGACAAGCCTGTCAGGCAGGCCAGAGAACCTTCAGAGGAGTTTGTAGGTTAAAACACTCTTGTCACGCCCAGGAGTTTTTATTAACTAGAGCTCTAAGTTAACTCCTTCTCCAAAAGAGGTGGTGGGGGACAGCCCCCCGTAAAGTCAGAGGTGTAGGTGAGAGCACAAAGTAGTAAAGTAGGCAGGCTCTGGTTATGGGGGTAGATGCTCGAGGATTTCCAGGGGGACTCCTGAGGCTCGATCCTGCCTTTGCGTATGTCGAGCCTCCTTCCTCATGACCTTTGCCACGGGCCAAGTGCCTCACTCTGGCCCCCAACAGTGATGGAAGCATTATGTTGACAATTTGAAATCAATACTGGTGAGAGTGTTTACAACATGAAAATTGGTAAACACTATAAATTGGAGTTTATTTCTTTGTTGACTGTCTAGATTTAGAAAGTAATGACTGAGAAAATGTTAATAGTGTGAATTAAGCTTCAAAGTATGTCCTATCTGAAGCAATTTCATTAATAGAATTTGAGGAAATACTCTTTGAGTTTTTTAAATGTGTTATTTAGTCCAATAAAAATGTTACTCACCTCGTGGATGAATGAATGAAGTTTTGATATAACATCTTTGTTGTTTCAGTTTTGTCTTAATCATTAATGTTAATTAAAACATCAACCAGTGTTCTTGTCCAAACTACACTTAGAGAACCACACACCACTGCCTCCTTTCCGCTGCCACATAAGGGCACTATCCTGTGAGTGGACCGGACCCTCCAGCCCCAGTCCAGCCTTCAGGCAACTGTAGCCTGGCCGAGAGCTGGACTGCATCTGCAGGAGAGACCTTGAGGGAGAACCACTCAGCTGAGCCACCCCCAGATTCCCAACCCACTGGAACTGTGTGAGATTGTAAATGCTTACTGTTGTTTCAAGATGCTAAGTTTTGGGATAATCTGTGTCACAGCCATAAATAACAGTTAATTTACTGTCCTTTGCAGAACTGTACTGGAGGGAAAATGAACCAGTTTATTGAATTATATTCTTGTGACAAATTCCCATCAATGGAATAACTAGCTCAAAGACTATGAGTAAAAGTATGTTTTTTGACCTCATACTTTGCTGAATTTTACCCTGAGCAGGGGTTCAGCAAACTTTTTTCTAAAGGGTCAGAGAGTATATACTTTAGGCTGTGTAGGCTTGGTCGCATAATCAAGGGTATTGTGTTGTTGTTATTCAGTTACTGAGTCGTGTGTGACTCTTTGCAACCCCATGGACTGCAGCACGCCAGGCTTCCCTGTCCTTCATATCTCCTGGAGTTTGCTCAAACTCATGTCCATTGAGTTGGTGATGCTATCCAGCCATTTCATCCTCTGCTGCCCCCTTCTCCTTTTGCCTTCAGTCTTTCCCACCATCAGGGTCTTTTCTAATGAGTCAGCTCTTTGCGTCAGGTGGCCAAAGTATTACAGCTTTGGTAAATACTTTAGGCTGTGTAGGAATGGTCACGTGACAAGGGTATTATGTAAGCACTTAATTAACCATGTGACAGCAATTTACAAATGTGAAATCCTTTCTGAGCTTGTCCCATACCAAAACAAACCTTGGGCTGGATTTGGGCCACTGGCCATAGTTTACAAACCCCAGACCTGGAGTGTCAGAAACGCCACATTTTATAATTTATAGTTTTGCTCATAAAATACATATTAAGTGATATTATATTTTTGTTTTAATTTGTGTGTGGTATCTTTTAAGGAAAATAATGAAATCTATTCAAGCTAGTGTTGCCTCAGTTATTTGGAGAAGCCATTGGTCCGTTAATTCAGTTGTTAGTTCCTTTTTAAGCCCTTTCTAGCCAGTATACACTTGCCAACAGTATGTAATCTCAGTGTGGCTTTTTTTCTCCTCATTGTTTGCGTCCTAACTTATTTTTTTCATATCTTACATGACTTTCATCCTTTAAATCTGAACAAAATGGAATGTGTTGTGATTTTGAGAATTCTCATTTCTTTGTGTTTTTGGTTTGGTTTAGGGTTAATAAGCTGATGGATTCCGATATAGACCTGCAGATCATCAAGCTTCCCTCCTTCCATTCTCATCCACTGGTGAGCAGAGTTCCTGTCAACAGGATTAGACGTCTTCATTCAAGGATTTTCTCAATACCATCTGGCCTACCCATCCATCCTAACACCGGGGTGAGCAGATACATCAATGCAAGAAGCAGGTTTCTGTTTCATTCCTGGAATCATGATATTATTCTGTCAAGACATGAATGTCAACCTTTAATAGGGGCTTAAGAAAAACTGCAGATTTTAGACATAAAAGATTGGCTCTGCTGGATTTCAGGAATACCGTGCTCTTTGCTCCAGTTGAAAATCAGAATGCTGGTGTTTTCTGACCAGGATCAACCCAATGAAAGGAAGTATCAGAAAAGCTCATAGAAAGGGTGTGGCCATTTCTTTCACCAGAAAAAAGCAAAAGTAAAGCACTAAATCGAGCTTGTCTGGTGGCTCCTTGGTGAAGAGCCCTTCTGCCAGCACGGGAGAACAGGTTCAATCCCTGACCCGGGAAGATCCCCACATGCTGCGGAGAGACTGTCTGAGCGCCCCAACTGCTGAGCCTGCACTCTGGAGCTTGGAGGCCACAACTACTGAAGCTCAAGTGCCCTAGAGCCCATGCTTGGCAACAAGAGAGGCCACCGCAGTGGGAAACCCATGTGCCACACCTGGAGAAGGGCCCCAGCTCTCCTCAACTGGAGAAAGGCCCACACAGCAGCAAAGACCCAGCACAGCCAAAAACAAATAGATAAGCATTAAAAAAAAAAAACGAAATTATGAGACTAAGCTTTTAAAAGAAGCATTAAATCTGCTGTCCAAAAAGCATATTTAACCTTTCTTTTTAGTCTTTCACTATGAAACAAATCATGCATGGTACCACCTGAAATTAAAAATTTTTAAGATTTTTTTTATGTGGACCATTTTTTAAATTCTTTACTGAATTTGCTTCTGTTTTCTATTTTGGTTTTTTGGACACAAGGCATGTGGGATCTTAGCTCCCTCACCAGGGTTTGAACCCGCACTCCTTGCATTGGAAGGTGAAGTTTTAATCACTGGACCACCAGGGAAATCCTTAATTTAAAAAAAAAATTCTTATGAAATACATGGGCAACCTGTATTTCATACAGGTTTTAATGCTTAAAAAAGAATGTTGATATATGTTTTATATAGTTGTCTTGATTTAGCTATCTATAAGGTATACTACAAAATAATGAAATTGGTTTTCGTGGATTGCATGCATGCATGCATGCTCAATCACTTAGTCGTGTCTGACTCTTTTGTGACCTCGTGGACTGGAGCCCACCAGGCTTCTCTGTCCGTGGAATTTCCCAGGCAAGAATACTGAAGTGGGTTGCCATTTCCTCCTCCAGGGGATCTTCCTGACCCAGAGATCAAACCTGTGTCTCCTGCGTCTCCTGCATTAGGAGGCAGGTTCTTTTCCACTGAGCCACCAGGGAGCCCTTTCATGGGTTAGTGAAGAGGACTCACTGTTTCATAGTCTTAAATCACCTGTTCAAGGGGAAGCTGCCATCCATGGAGCCCCCAGTTGGAAGGGGTCTTGGGGGTTATCTAGACCAGTGCCTGTCTTACACAGGAGGCTCTTCTCCAACCCCAGGAAGGATCTATCCAGACTCTACTTGGCCAAGCTTTGCTTTTGAAAACAACTCCAGAACCTTCCCAGGAAATATTTCTCAGAGCGCCACCTCCCGCAGGGTGAGAGCAATGCCTTTTGGTGAATGGTTGAGAGGAAGGAGCCTCAAATCCAAATGTGGGAGACATAGTGGGTGCTTGGGAAAGGCTTTCTGGGGTGTTTTGGTATTTGGGAAACCTGAGGCTTGAAGGCTCCAGTCTGCCCAGCTAGCGCAGCGCCAGTGAAAGAGAAGCTGATGTGAGCCTGTGGCTCTGGGCCCAAGGCTGGATCTTGGGATCTCAGTGCACATGACTGCACACTTTGATATTCAGTGTCGAAGCCCAGGGACCTCTCTATGCATGGCCTGCATCCTTCCACAGGTGCATCTGTGGGCGCATTACTAGAAGTGGAATCTCTTCTCTTTGACTGGGTGGATGTCAAATTAAATTTATTCATTCAGCTCATTTGTTTTCTAAAAAAGTAATATCAAATTAAAATGCCAGCAAGCAATGGCATTTCCCTCCGCCTGTATCCTCATCAACATAAAATTTTTGCCAATCTGACAGGTGAAAAACAATGTATCATGTTTACATTTGGTGTCTGCTTAGATTTCTCTTTCAAACTCTTTCCAATCTGTGCCTTCTTTTTCTGCCATTAAATGTTAATCTAATAATTAAGTCAAAGAATTTTAATTTGAAGCAATTTTTGACACAATCAAAATGTTAGACATAATATGAGAGAATACAGTTGAACATGAACCACTTCACTGCCTGCCAGCTCCTACCTGTGACCATGTTAATGGTATGTCCTTCTTTTTTTAAATTGTAGTTCAGCCTTCTCTGCCAACAGTTCTATGCTATGTTCTTGAAAAGGGCTACCTATTCTTGGCGCAACTGGATCATGATGCTGTCAATACAGATCCTGGTGCCTCTGGTCATTCTTAGCATCAGCCTCTCATTCCTCAACTTCGATATAAGCATGGACAACAGCCCATTGGAGCTGACCCTAAAATCATATGGTCAAACTATTGTTCCATTCTACATTTCTCCGAACTCCAGGCTGGGTCCGCGGTTTCTAGACCATCTGACAGATGTGCTTATGGCTGAGGACCAGAAACCTCTGGAGCTGCAAAGTAAGTACCAGGCCCAGGAAAATGGGGCAGGAAGCAGGCCCATTGCTCCCTGCAGTGAAGCCATGTGCTTCCAGGCTACATGATGCTCTCTGAAGTCAGAGTGTGTGGCTAGAAGCCTCAGAAAAAATCTTTCAAAAGTAACAGGAAAGGGAAAGTTCCTAGAAATGGGACCAAGTTGTGTCTTTCTAGGGACTAAAGCATGTCCAAAAATGAAACAAATGTTCCGTTATGTTTGAACGTGTTGAGAAGAGATTTACACTTCTGCCAAGGGAGTTTGTGGGTGATTTGGTGATAGATGGGATAAAAACTAAGCAGATGAGAAAAGGAGAATAGTATTTCCTTCAGAGGGGCACAGGTGTACAGAAGAAAGAAACATGTCATGGTGTGCTACTTGGTTCAGCTGTGAATAATTTCTACTTTTTCATAATGAATGTCAAACTGACTACTGGTTAAACTGAATTTATGATATAACTCTGGGGCAGGTGGGGAGGGGTGGGGAAGGCCCTAGGAGGTGGGGATAGTCCTCTAAGAGAGCCAAGTACTTGCTTCCGAGATAGACTGTCAGTGGAGAAATGGACTATTTAGCGATCCTGAGAAGCACAGACTGAAAGACTTCAACATAGTTGCCCTGGTGAGCAGGAGCCAGGGACAGTGACGCGGAAGGCCATGGCACTGTCATCTCTCATTGTAAGTTTTGTATAATTATTTGATTTTTAAAATTATATTGATGTGTTATTTTAATTTTAAATGAAAATTTTAAGGATTTATTTCTAGTAAAGTACAAGAGATCAGCTGCAGAAATGGTTGGGATTGTAGTGCCTTGCCTCTCCCAACCTTGGTTTCCTCACACTGTCACCAGAGGGTCCCCAGGGGAGTGCCCATCAAAGGTGCTTTGCACTGCAACACTGGCACTCAGTAACCCTCAGCCACCAGTACAGTGATCATTCCAGCATAAAAATTCCAGGGTTCTTGGTCAGTCAGCCTGTGTGCTAGAAGCGTGGTGATGAACAGCTCTCAGAGAGCTCCTAGCCCAGAGGTCTTGTGGATAAGCAGTAATCCAGAGACATAGTCGGTGATGCTCACATAGACATAGCTCAGCCTCAGAGGGTCAGCGGGCGTGCCTGAGTTCAGAGCCTCTGGTGTGAATGGGGGCTGCACAGCAGGGAAGCCTGAAAGATGCCTGGACAAGACTTCACTGCTGTTCCAGTCAATGAAAAGAAAACTTTCTTGAGGCCTCAGGCCTGAGAGGTTCAGGCAGGAGGCAGCCCTGCAGGCCAAGTGGATGACTGGAAGTCGGGGCATGGCCATGACAGGAGGACCCCACTGGGGATGTATGTGGGGCTTGGTGAGGAGAGAGATGTTCAGGAGGAGCCGCGGTCCTCCCTGCCTCGCGGGGCCTGGTGCGACACGCTCAGTGGTCTATTTTCTTCCAGGCCCAGTGGAAGCATTCCTCCTGAAAAAGTTAGAGGAGGAGCCCGAGGTCTTTGACCAGAACTACCTGGTGGCCATTTCTTTTGACGACATGGAGAACCACACCGTCGTGACAGCGCTGTTCAACAACCAGGCGTACCATTCCACGGCCCAGGCGCTGGCGTTGGTGGATAACGTCCTGTTCAAGTTGCTTTCTGGGCCCAGCGCGTCCATAACGGTTCTGAACCACCCTCAGCCTGAGTCGAGCATGGAGACCGCAGAGGACATCCTGTATGAGTATGTGCGGCTTTCCTTTCTCCTCGACGAGCTTCTCCCTTTACTGCCAGCTTCCTTCCGTTTTGTCTCTTTGTTTTAATTACAAATTGTTATTTTGGAATATGGTTGCTTTGACTGGTTCTACTTAAATGACTGCCTCTCTTTTTATATCCTGCCTTTGACAGGGGCCCTAAAGGACATTATCTTGTCATCAACTTGCTTTTTGGAATGGCTTTCCTTTCGAGTTCCTTTTCCATCTTGACAGTCAAGGAGAGAGGCCTCAAGGCCAAGCAGGTCCAGTTCATCAGCGGCGTCCACGTGGCTACGTTCTGGCTCTCGTCTCTGCTATGGGACCTCCTGTCCTTCCTTGTCCCCAGCCTGCTGCTGCTGGTGAGCTGCATTGTGAGGGGCCCCTCCCCCCAACCCCCTGTGTCCAGGGGACTGGCCTTGGGGCCCCTGCAAAGAACCGGGACCCAACCAGAAGTCTAGGCTGGCAGCCCTGCCCCTGATGGGCCACGTGGCTGTTAACGCAGCTTCCTCACTGACCCTCAGTAAGAGGTGATTCCCGTCCCAGCGTCATTAGGAGCAGGGGGCCTGCTCTGGGGTCTCTAGGTGGTGACTTCCCCAGAGCTGCTGCCTCAGGATGGTAAGACAGTGCCCTGGGGACAGGTGTAGCCCACCAGGGCACGAGCGGTGCAGCCTGGAGCATGTCCTCCCTGGTTCTGCCTCTGTGCTCCTCATCTCACTGCACTGGTGTCCTCTGCGCGGCCAGAGGAGTGAGGGAAGGGCGGTGCTGCTGCAGTCCTGCCAACACCTTGTTTACCTTATTAAGAATAACTTGAGATTATCGTATCCTTTCTCTCGTGCTTAGGGCTGACTCTTAGTGACTTTTCCAAATTCTGCCCCACTTTCCCCAGGTGGTATTTCTATACTACGATGAGGAGGCTTTTACACACAAGGAGAATGTCCGAGCTGTCTTCTTGATGCTGATGCTCTATGCCTGGGCCATCATCCCCTTCATCTACCTGACCAGCTTCTGCTTTGAGAATGCGGGGAACGCCTGTGTCAAACTCATCATCATGCTGACCTTTCTGAGCATTGGCCCCTTTGTTCTTGTCTCGGTCACAAGTGAAAAAGGTGAGGCCTATCAGGTCTACACATCACACAGCTTTAACCCTCCCTCTGGCAGCCACACAAGTCGTGCCTGTGAGAGCACGTGTCTGCAGGGGCCTGCGTGAGGCTCTTCTCATCAGTGGTCGTTGGAAGAGCCCCAAACCATCAGCGTTGCAGACATGCACCTCCCAGGGGGCGTACAGTCAGCACGGGCTGCGGTGCGCACAGATGGCATAACCGGGTGCTGCCTGGACGAGGCAGCCCTGAGCTCGGAGCTGGGGGTCCACTGAACAGAGACCAGAGGGGACCTGGAGCAATGGGGACAGCCGTATCATGACTGAGATGTTGATTACATGGGCAAAAATACTTGTCAGAATCACCGAACTGTCCGCTGGTGATCACGCACTTCACTGAAACAGACTGCCCCTCAGTTTGAGAGAAGGTAATGAGAGACTTCTGTAGAATTCCATGAAGAAGAAAAACTGGGAACAAGAAAGATCTGATTGCCAGAATAAGAATTTAGCAGAGGGGTTGGAAAATAAAGGCAATGAATTTTCCAGAAAGTAGAACAAAAAGTTAAGAGAAACAGAGAAGTTGAGAGAAAAGGCAGGTAATGTGACAGTAAATGCAGGAGATGCTATCTGTATTCAATCAATGAGCCTTCCAGAAAGAGAAAACAGGAAATCAGGTTGAGGAAACGACCCAAGAAACAAAAGAAAATTTCCCAGAGTTGAAAAAACCAGACTTCAAGATTGAAAGGGTTTATCAAATGTCCAACACTGAATGAAGAGAGACCCAAACACTTCTGAAAGACAAGCGTTTCTGAACTGAGTTCTGTCGTCAGGCAGATGGGGGGACAGAGCAGAGACAACTTCAGGTGGGCAAGAACAAGTGAACCCATACCCCACTTTCTTGGAGAGCTAGTCAGGGATCTCGGCCAACAAAGTGCAGAAGTAAAGCGAAGGAGGAAGAAAGCACAAGAGCCAGAAGAGGATGGGTCCCACCTCGGAGTGTGGCAGAGGAGATTCCGCAGTCGGATGACTAGGTAGGGGTGGTTTGTGGCCTCTCCTCCGTCCTCAGCCAGTGCTGGAGTAGGACCCGCAGAGAAGGAAGGAAGGAAGGCGAATAAGCAGGAGCTGTGAATACCTGTCCCTGTGATCACATGTGGGATTGTCAAGCACTCCTCTCCTGGGTGTCGGACGATGGTCACTGACCCGGGAGGGTCTGGGAGCCGCTGTGGCTGGCTGTTCACCCCAGGCAGGGCTGTCAAGACTGCCTTGTGGTTAAGTCTGTCTCTATCCCACCCAGGAGCCACAGAGCTGAGTTCGGGCAGTTTCCCCGCTCCCCTCTACTTCAGTCTCCAGGGTAGATTTCCACATTTAGACTTCTACAGAGACAGCATTAAGAGGACACGAGCCACTGTGCCTCTTCCCCAGGGCCATACCTGCCCCCTCTGCAACTACCCACCGGGGCCTGGTCTCCGCAGGTGCAACTGTCTGATCACCAGAGCCATGACCCTGATGCCTCAGCCACAATGTGGAGCCACGACTTCTGAGCTGTGCCCCCAAACGGTGCTTCCGTCCCCACAGGTGGACCCTGGCTCTGCTGCTCTGAGTCCTGGCCCAGGAAATGTTGGTCTGGAGACCTCACATCCAAGTTCAACTCCCTGTACGTCGCAGTGGCCTCCACTGACAGGAATTTCATAAATTGATCCCCCAAAGCTGTACTACTCTAAATCCAAGCCCTGAGAGTAGAGTCTGTTTTCATATGAGGAGTCTGTTCAGCCTCTCTTCAGGGAGTCTGAGGAAAGTCACATGTCCCCGGGCTGTCTTCCTTGCAGGCCCCCCTGATTTGGAGCGGGTGGTGTATCAAGTCATGAAGCCTGAAATGAAAGCTCTAATCCCACCTCCTTGTTGGTAGAGATGGGTTGTGGTTTGTGCAGGGTGGCAGCTGGTGGCACATGGAGTGGCCTGGGGTTAGCACCAAACAGGCTGTGGGGTGGGAGAGGGCTGTAAGCGCAGCCCCATTGCAGGTCCGTTCCCACGCAGCACACCGAGCTCATCTTCTTACAGATTAATTTGCTTATGAGTAGCATAGTTATTTTGCAGAGCAGTTGTGTTTATTTGTTGTAAATATTTAAAGTATTTTAAATATACCAAAGGTTATATATAACCTTGTTTGTTATTTCTTCACTTTCCAATATAACATAAAAAATAGGCTTCTGTAAACTCTTAAGAGTCCCCAGTTTCTGTATTTGTTTTAGGACCAGACAACTTACTGACCTCTCCTTTATTTCTTTTTTCTAATTGAAGTATAGTTGTTTTACAATGTTGTGTTAAGTTTTGCTGTACAGCAAAGTGACTTAATGATTTACACATATATGCGTTCTTTGCCATCATGGTTTCTCACGGGATATCGGCTGCAGGGCCCTGTTGTGTGCAGCAGGGCCTTGGTGCTCATGCGTCCTGTGCATAATAGTGCGCGTCCGCCGAGCCCGACTTGCTGCCCCGCCCCACCCCTGCGGGACCTTGAGTCTGTTTTCTTTTCTTGTTTCTTTTTGCCACAAAGCTTGTGGGATCTTAGATCCCAACCAGGGATGGAACCCATGCCCCTTGCATTGGAAGCACAGAGTTCTAACCACAGGACCACTTTGGTTGATTCTTGTGGCTTTTCTAGGTATGTGATAATGTACAGCATCTGCAAATAATGGTGGTTTTGACTCCACAAACTCTCCACACAGCAACTGTGTTCTCCTTATCTACTTGTAAGATGACACTCTAATAAATCCAGAGCTGATGCCCCAGGCTTTCCTGTCTGGCCCTAACTCATTTGTAAGCCTCCAGCCTTCAAAGCCACGACTTCCACAAGTGCATCCCTTACTGCAGCCATGCCGTGCTGGTTTTCTCAAACACACCAAGCTCTTTCTGACTTGTCTGCATAAACAGTTGGAATAGAAGTAAAATAACTTCAGGAAGTACTGCAAAAGAAAAATAGTTACAGCTTAGAGGCTGGGTGACTGCCTCAGAAGAGGGAACACTGGGAGTCAGGGAGAACCTGATTTCTGGTCTTGGGCCCGGGAGTGTGATGAGCAGAGACAGATACAGCCACAGGTAGAAAGAACAAGCCCTTTATAGAGGAGAAGAGGCCCAGTGGGCCTAGAGAGTCGCTGGGGCATGTACCCACTTCTTCCTGAAACAAGGGTTAATATTTTCTGTTCCCCTCACAGACCTTGGCTACACAGAGATCTCAGAGTCCCTGGATAACACGTTCCTACTGCTTCCAGGCCATTGCCTAGGGATGGCTTTAGCCAACCTGTACTACAACTTTGAACTGCAGAAGTTTTGCAAGGTCAAGAGCTTGGACCAGATTGAGTGCAGTAAAGTTTGTGAGTATGACAAACAGACTTTTGTTAATTACATTGTTTTTTAATTTTTAAGTTTTACAATGTTGTGTTGGTTTCTGTGCTAATTACATTTTTATTAAGATATAATTCATATAAAATTCACCCTTTTATAAAGTATACAATTCATCGGTTTTTGGTATATTCACAAGGTTGTGCAACCATCACCACCATTTAATTCCAGAACATTCTCGTCACCTGGAATAAAGAAATGTTCCATCCATTAACGGTCACTTCCCATTCCCTTTTCCCCCAAGCATCTGACAACCAATAATCTACTTTCTGTCTCTATGGATTGGCCTCTTCTGGGCATTTCTTGTAAATGAAATCACTGTGTGACCTTTTGTATCTGGCTGCTTTCACTTGCAACAGTATTGTAAGGTTCATCCAGGTTGTGGGGTGCATCTCTACTTTGTTCCCTGTTATGGCTGGATAATATTCCCTTGTATGGATGGACTACTGTTTGTGTATCCGTTCATCAGCTGATGGACATTTGGATTGTTTCTACATTTTGGCTGTTATGAATAATGCTGCCGTGGACATTCACATACACATTTTTGTGTGAGCCTGTTTTCAGTTCTCTTGAGTATATACTTAGGAGTGGGTTTGCTGAGTCTTATGACTTTATGTTTAGCTTTTTCAGGAAGCACCAAACTATTTTCCACAGTGGCTGCACCATTTTACATTTCACCAGCAACATATGAGGCTTCTAATTTGTCCACGTCCTTTCCAACACCTTTTAAAATTAGTTATTTTCTTTAAATGTGGAAGAACATGTGAAGTTTACCATTTTAACCATTTTTAGGTGTGCAGTTCTGTGGCATTAAATACATCCACATTGTTGTGCCATCACCACCATCCTCTCCAGAACTTTCTCCAACTTGCAGAACTGAAATTCTGAACCCACGAAACACTAACGGCCCCACCCCAGCCTCTAGTGACTACCATTCCACTCTCTCTGAGTTGGGCTACTCTAGTTGCCTCACATGAAACATTTAATTCGTTTCTCATTTCCTCTTGGGTATATTCAATAGCTATTTTCTTTGTGGTTACCATGGGAATTGCATTTTAACATCCTTAAATTAACATTCTAATTTGAATTTGTATCAGCTTAACTTCAACAATATAGAAAAACTGCTCTTATGCAGCCCTTTCCCCAATCCCTTTTATTTATTTATTTATTTATTTATTGATGTCTGATCTTATTTATTTGTTACTCTTAGAACATCTCATTTTTGACTGGACTCAGAAGTAGAAGCTCTCAGAGAGGGCAGCCTCCGTCTCTTGGCAATCTGTTCCTGCCGTTTTTCTTTGGCCTCCTTCATTCTCTTGGCCAAAAGTTTAGCATATTCTGCAGCCTCGTCTTTATTTTTCTTAGTACGCTGTTTCTTCAGAGCAATACGCCGGCGTTTGTGTTGCAGAACTCGTGGAGTCACGAGACGCTGAATCTTGGGTGCTTTAGTCCTAGGTTTCTTACCGTCTTTGTTTAGGGGCTTTCGCACAACATATTGGCGGACATCATCTTCTTTAGAGAGATTGAAAAGTTTGCGGATTCTGCTGGCTCTTTTGGGACCCAGGCGACGAGGCACTGTAGTATCAGTGAGTCCAGGAATATCCTTTTCCCCTTTTTTCACGATGACCAAATTGAGAACACTCAGATTGGCATCCACAATGCAACCCCGTACAGATTTGCGCTTTCTCTCTCCAGTCCTCCTTGGTCTGTAACAGGAATGCCCCTTACTCAGAAGCAGGCGAACTCTGCCATGGGTCAAGACACCCTGCTTCATGGGGAAACCCTGCTTATCGTTCCCGCCACTGATTCGGACCACATAACCCTTCCATTCTTCACCCAGAGCGTCAGCAGCAACTTCTGTGGCCATACGCTTCTCGTAGAAGGTACGAAGTTTTCACTCATCGTCCACTTCAATGAGCTTCTGGCAGCCAGTGGCCGGGAAAGAGATGTTCAGCTTCATTCTGAAGCGGCCGACAGCCTCCGAGGCACCACGAAAAAGAGCCCCAATCCCTTTTAATTATTGATGTCACAAGACCTCTTTATCCATTATGTGCCCAGAACCATAGACTCATTGTTGTTTTTTATGCATCAGTTTCTTAAGTTACACAGTAAACAAAAAGTGGAGTTACAAACCAAAGTTACTACAATACTAGCCATTATAACGTCCATGTATCTCCTTTCGCCAGAGATCTGTATTAGTTTGATCTATATGTCCTCATATGGCTGATGTCTGTCGTATATGCGTAAACAAAACAACCTCCTTCCATAGTTCTTCAGGCACTCTGTCTATCAGATCTAATCCCTTGAATTTATTTTTTGTCACTTCCACTGTATAATCATAAAGGATTTGATTTAGGTCTTACATGAATGGTCTAATCAAAATTGTAAGGAATTTGATTTAGGTAGGTCCCTACTTTCTTCAGTTTAAGTCTGAATTTGGCAATAAGGAGTTCTTGCCAATGAGGCAAAGGAGAAAAGGAAAGATACACCCATTTGAATGCAGAGTTCCAAAAGAATAGCAAGGAGAAATAAGAAAGTGTTCCTCAGTGAGCAATGCAAAGAAATAGAGGAAAACAATAGAATGGGAAATACTAGAGATCTCTTCAAGAAAATTAGAGATACCGAGGGAACATTTCATTCAAAGATGGGCACAATAAAGGACAGAAACGGTATGGACCTAATAGAAGCAGAAGATATTAAGAAGAGGTGGCAAAAATACACAGAAGAACTATACAAAAAAGATCTTCATGACCCAGATAACCATGATAGTGTGATCACTCACCTAGAAGAGCCAGACGTCCTGGAGTCTGAAGTCAAGTGGGCCTTAGGAAGCATCACTATGAACAAAGCTAGTGGAGGTGATGGAATTCCAGCTGAGTTATTTCAAGTCCTAATAGATGGTGCTGTGAAAGTGCTGCACTCAACATGCCAGCAAATTTGGAAAACTCAGCAGTTGCCACAGCACTGGAAAAGGTTGGTTTTCATTCTAATCCCAAAGAAAAGCAATGCCAAAGAATGTTCAGACTACCCCACAATTGCATTCATCTCACACGCTAGCAAAGTAACGCTCAAATTTATCCAAGTAAGGCTTCAACAGTACGTGAACCGTGAACTTTCACATGTTCAAGCTGGATTTAGAAAAGGCAGAGGAACCAGAGATCAAATTGCCAACATCCATTGGATCATTGAGAAAGCAAGAGAGTTCCAGAAAAACATCTACTTCTGCTTTATTGACTACGCCGAAGCCTTTGACTGTATGGATCACAACAAACTGTGGAAAATTCTTCAAGAGATGGGAATACCAGACCACCTGACCTGCCCCTGAGAAATCTGTATGCAGGTCAGGAAGCAACAGTTAGAACTGGACATGGAACAACAGACTGGTTCCAAATAGGAAAAGGAGTACGTCAATGCTGTATATTGTCACCCTGCTTATTTAAGTTATATGCAGAGTACATCATGCGAAATGCCAGGCTGGATGAAGCACAAACTGAAATCAAGATTGCTGGGAGAAATATCAATAACTGCAGATATGCAGATGACACCACCCTAATGGCAGAAAGTGAAGAGGACCTAAAGAACCTCTTGATGAAAGTGAAAGAGAAGAGTGAAAAAGCTGGCTTAAAACTCAACGTTCAAAAAACCTAAGATCATGGCATCTTGTCCCATCACTTCATGGCAAAGAGGTGTGGAAGCAATGGATACAGTGAGAGACTTTATTTTCTTGGGCTGAAAAATCACTGCAGATGGTAACAGCAGCCATGAAATTAAAAGATGCTTACTCCTTGGAAGGAAAGTTATGACCAACCTAGATAGCATATTGAAAAGCAGAGACATTACTTTGCCGACAAAGGACCGTTTAATCAAAGCTATGGTTTTTCCAATAGTCATGTATGGATGTGAGGGTTGAACTATAAAGAAAGCTGAGTGCCAAAAATTTGACGCTTTTGAACTGTGGTGTTGGAGAAGGCGCTTGAGAGTCCCTTGGACTGCAAGGATGTCCAACCAATCCATCCTAAAGGAAATCAGTTCTGAGTATTCACTGGAAGGATTGGTCCTGAAACTGAAACTCCAATATTTTGGCCACCTGATGCAAAGAACTGACTCATTGGAAAAGACCCTGATGCTGGGAAAGATGGAAGGAGGGAGGAGAAGGGGATGACAGACAATGAGATGGTTGGATGGTATCACTGACTCGCTGAACGTGAGTCTGAGTAAGCTCCAGGAGTTGGTGATGGACAGGGAAGCCTGGTGTGCAGCAGCCCATGGGGTCACAAAGAGTCAGAAACAACTGAGCGACTGAACTGAACTGAACTGAAACAAATGAATTGGAGAAGATAATGCATAGTATCAGTCTACTTGTATTTTAAAAGATTATATCCAGAGAGTATGGAAGTAGTACATTATATATATGTATATTATATATTATATATTACGTATATATGTATGTATATATACACACACATAAAACCGCTGTAGGGAGAGGAGAAGTACCTTGACTCTATCTCAGACGTGTCTCTTTTTTCCAATGAGTGTGTATTGTATAATTTAAAAATACATGTGTTTAAAAGAAAATTTGAAGGCAAATCAGATTAAAATAGGAGACTTGAGGCTGCTAAGTGTTTCTGCATGAGTGGTCAGTTGAAGTTACAGGGTGATTAATAATTGATAAAAGAATCAAACATATAAATAGTTTGCATTTCAAGTAACTGTTATATGGATAGGGAGAAGTCTTTTACTTTACTGAATAATTTTTGCTAAACATTGGTTCCAGCAAAAAAAGCAGAATACTGTATATGTTTCCCATCTGCTGGGGTGAAATGACGACAGTGATGACAATAATGCTCCTTTTAAATGACATTTGTTACCGTAGGAATCTAGCTGCTCTGTGTAATCTGATCGTGTCCATTTGTCCCATTGTAGCAGAGGGCTATGTGGTCCAGGAGGACATCTATGCCTGGGAGTCTCTCGGGATGGGGAAGTACCTGATAGCCCTTGCCATCTCAGGGCTCGTGTACCTCATCCTGCTTTTCCTCATTGAAACCAATGTCTTATGGGAACTGAAAGCCAGGTTTTCTGGCCTCTACTGGAAGCAAAAATTGGTGAGTGGGTCCAAGTGTAAGTCTGTAAGGATAGATAAGGGGCTGGCTTCACGGCTTAATTCCTGCAGTCTGCAGTAACCTTGATTCTCAGAGTCAGAGGGCCTGGAGATCGTGTAACCTGCCTTCAGAAGCAGAGGGGTTACTGAGGTCCCCAGGACCCCAGGCCTGAGGGGAGAAGGGGGAAGAGCATTGGCCTGGGCCCTGTGACCCTGGCCAGCCGTGGATTCCCTAAAACTAGTCAGTTTGTAACACCTCTCCCCTCAGTCATTCAGGAGCCAGATAGGAGAATGGCCTGTTGTGTCCGTTCTTGACGTGAATATCTTCCAGTGGCAAAGCACCTCCCCCACCCCCATGATTATGGAAATCCTGTACAAAATGGGATTGTTGTATCTTGACACCTCTGGGCTTCAAGTCTTTTTTGTTTTCTTTAAGAACCAATGCTTTCCTGTCCAGCATATCACGGTCGTGTCAACATGCACTACCTGCGGCTGTCCCTGAGAATGGGTGGTGGAGTGCGAATGGGAACTGGCATGGCCAGGCACCTTCACAACGTTACGGGGAAGGACCTTGATGTCTTCCTCCTGTCCTTGCAAAAGCACTTACACCTGCCATCCTTATCTCGGGAAAAACAGGTTGTTTTGCAGAATGCAGAGTCTGTGCCTGGAGACCAAGATGTGGAAGAGGAAGCAAAAATGATCAAGAACTCTTGGGAAGATCTGTGTAAGAAAAACCCACTGGTCCTTAAAGAACTGTCTAAGGTAAAGTCCGATGTAGCTTGAAAAGCATTACTTCACTTTTCATCCCCATTACTCTTGGGGATCCTTGTGTAGGGAAGCAGCCATCATGGCTCCAGGACCCTGCCCACTGACTTGGAGTACAGTGTAGTGCCCATTTATCATCAGCTTTACTTTCTGAGGTTTCAGCTACCTGCAGTCAACCATGGTCCAAAAATATTAAATGGAAAATTCCAGAAATATCAGTTCATAAGTTTTAAGTTGTGTGCTGTTCTGGGTAGCATGGTTAACTCAAGCTGTCCCACTCCACCCCTTTGTCCAGCTTGTCTGCTGTTTCATCCCTTAGTTACCGGCTCAGTTATCTGATCCAGTTTCGCAGTATCTAGTGCTTGCGCTCAAGGACTTCTCATTTTACTTACCCCAAAGCCCAAGGGTAGTGATGTTGTCAATTCGGATATTCCCTTACTGTGCCTAATTTATAAGTTACACTTTGTCAGAGGCATGTATGTATAGGAGAAACATAGTAAGTAGAGGGTCCTGTGATATCCATGGTTTCATGCTCCGACTGGGGTTCTTGGACCATATCCCCGGGGATAAGGGGACTACTGCACTGGCAGAGGATTCAGATGAGTTTTTATGGGAAAGACTCAGAGAGAGGTTTCCTCTGTGAACAGATGGCATCTGAGCTCATTTGTGCACCCAGAGACAGCAGGTAGTGCCTCAGCACCCCATTGTCTTCTAGGGGCCCCTGAGGACAAGGAGGCCTGGGATAGGAGAGGCACCGGAGCCATGGATCCCAGAAGCCCTGAAGGGTAGACATGGTTGAGTCTCTCCTGGATCTAGAAAGCAGTCTGTGGAGGAGCCAAGGAGGGGATGTGGGCTCTGAAAGCCCACAGCAAGCCTGCTAATCTCCCTAAGAGCCCGTGGGGACTGTGCTGAGAGACTCTTCAGACAGCCAGGAATGTACACACACTCACACGCACACGCACACACACATGTACGCAGAGAGGGGGAGGGAGACAGAGACAGACAGAGTTGTTTCCCTATAGTTACTAGCTGTTAAAAAGCCCCCAGAATCAATCTGCCTGACTTCAGGCTCTACTACAAAGCCACAGTCATCAAGACAGTAAGATACTGGCACAAAGACAGAAATATAGATCAATGCAACAAAATAGAAAGCCCAGAGATGAATCCACACACCTATGGACACCTTATCTTTGACAAAGGAGGCAAGAATATACAATGGAGAAAAGACAATTCTTTAACAAGTGGTGCTGGGAAAACTGGTCAACCACTTGTAAAAGAATGAAACTAGAACACTTTCTAGCACCATACACAAAAATAAACTCAAAATGGATTAAAGATCTAAAAGACCAGAAACTATAAAACTCCTAGAGGAGAACATAGGCAAAACACTCTCCGACATAAATCACAGCAGGATCCTCTATGACCCACCTCCCAGAATATTGGAAAAAAAAGCAAAAATAAACAAATGGGACCTAATTAAAATTAAAAGCTTCTGCACAACAAAGGAAACTATAAGCAAGGTGAAAAGACAGCCTTCAGAATGGGAGAAAACAATAGCAAATGAAGCAACTGACAAACAACTAATCTCAAAAATATACAAGCAACTCCTGCAGCTCAATTCCAGAAAAATAAATGACCCAATCAAAAAATGGGCCAAAGAACTAAACAGACATTTCTCCAAAGAAGACATACAGATGGCTAACAAACACATGAAAAGATGCTCAACATCACTCATTATCAGAGAAATGCAAATCAAAATCACAATGAGGTACCATCTCACGCCAGTCAGAATGGCTGCTATCCAAAAGTCTACAAGCAATAAATGCTTGAGAGGGTGTGGAGAAAAGGGAAACCTCTTACACTGTTGGTGGGGATGCAAACTAGTATAGCCACGATGGAGAATAGTGTGGAGATTGCTTAAAAAAACTGGAAATAGAACTGCCATATGACCCAGCAATCCCACTTCTGGGCATACACACTGAGGAAACCAGAATTGAAAGAGACATGTACCCCAATGTTCATCTCAGCACTGTTTACAATAGCCAGGACATGGAAGCAACCTAGATATCCATCAGCAGATGAATGGATAAGAAAGCCATGGTACATATACACAATGGAATATTCAGTTCAGTTCAGTTCAGTTCAGTCGCTCAGTCGTGTCCGACTCTTTGCAACCCCCATGAATCGCAGCACGCCAGGCCTCCCTGTCCATAACCAACTCCCGGAGTTCACCCAAACCCACGTCCATCGAGTCGGTGGTGCCATCCAGCCATCTCATCCTCTGTCGTCCCCTTTTCCTCCTGCCCCCAATCCCTTCCAGCATCAGAGTCTTTTTCGATGGTCAACTCTTTGCATGAGGTGGCCAAAGTACTGGAGTTTCAGCTTTAGCATCATTCCTTCCAAAGAACACCCAGGACTGATTTCCTTTAGAATGGACTGGTTGGATCTCCTTGCAGTCCAAGGGACTCTCAAGAGTCTTCTCCAACACCACAGTTCAAAAGCATCAATTCTTCGGCGCTCAGCCTTCTTCACAGTCCAACTCTCACATCCATACATGACCACTGGAAAAACCATAGCCTTGACTAGACGTTACTCAGCCATTAAAAAGAATACATTTGAATCAGTTCTAATGAGGTGGATGAAACTGGAGCCTATTATACAAAGTGAAGTAAGCCAGAAAGAAAAACACCAATACAGTATAACACATATATTTGGAATTTAGAAAGATGGTAACAATAACCCTGTATGCGAGACAGCAAAAGAGACACAGATGCATAGAACAGTCTTTTGGAGTCTGTGGGAGAAGGCGAGGGTGGGATGGTTTGGGAGAATGGCATTGAAACATGTATATTATCATATGTGAAACGAATTGCCAGTCCAGGTTCGATGCATGATACAGGGTGCTCGGGGCTGGTGCACTGGGATGACCCAGAGGGATGGGATGGGGAGGGAGGTGGGGGGTGGTTCAGGATGGGGAACACGTGTACACCCGTGGCAGATTCATGTCAATGTATGGCAAAACCAATACAGTATTGAAAAGTAATTAGCCTCCATAAAATAAATAAATTTATATTAAAAAAAAAAGCCCCCAGAAACCAGCTCAGGCAACATCAAAGTGGTTTTCTTTGCTTTGAGGAAAGCAGGGAAGAGGCTTATCTTAGAGAACTATGTTCTCAGTGTGCAGGGGCAGGAAGAGAGAAGACCTCCTGAGCCCACTGGGAGCAGCAGCTGGGATGAGAAGGCAGATCCCAGCCTGGGTACCTCGGAGTCCTGGAGCCCTGGGGGCAGAACTGGAGTGCAACTGAAAACTCCGGGCTGCTGGCTCCAGGCCTCCTCACTGGGTGTCTTGTCTTCTGTCTTGGCTATCTCAGGTCTATTCCAGGAAGGTGCCTCCACTGGCTGTGAACAAGGTTTCCTTCACTGTTCAAGCAGAGGAGTGCTTTGGTCTTCTTGGCCTCAATGGAGCTGGGAAAACTACCATTTTCAAGATATTGACTGGGGAAGAGTCTATCACCTCTGGGGACGCCTTTGTCAACAGCATCAGTGTCAGCTCTGACTTGAGGAAGGTAGGCGGTGACCTGGGGCGAGGGGGCATGAGCCTAGGGGTGGTGTGGGTGTATCAGGAAGAGGGTCCCCTGAAATACACCTATGAGTGTTACAGAGGGTTGGGGACAGGGAGCTGGAATGAAGCCCACCTTTGAAAATTCCAGGTGTCGAATTTATCTCTGACTCCCAAATCCATAGCTCCTTCCTAGACCTCTTCTCTGAGCTCCAGATTGTATGTCAAGCTGCTTACTCAACATTGCCTTGAAAATGTCCCTGAAACCCAAGGCCTCTCAAGACCAGTGGACCCCCAAAGCCATGAGCTGTCCCCACAAGCCCCCGTCTCTTCCCCCCCTCCCCGTGTGCTCCCTGGAGGACTGAGTGGCACCATCTACCGCCATCCCAGGCACCACTCAGGACACCCAGCTGGCAGCCATGGTCCATGGATGCTCCTTCCCAGTGAGCCCTGGAATCTGTCCTCCCTGACCCTGTGCCCACTGCACTTCCCGAGCCAAGGCCATGCCTAACTTTCAGCCTCAGCTTCCTTGCCTTCTCTGAAGCATTTCTTAACGCAGGCCTTTCCCTCCTTCACACTCTATCTAGCTTTCCTTTTTGTTCGCTCCTATAGCTTCTCCTTTCTTCTGGCTCTTCTCTCACTGGCACTTCTTCCTTAGACTCCTGTGGTGGATCTTCTTCCTCTAGCCCATTAGACTGCACTGCTCCCCAGGGCCGTAGCATCAGCCCACTGTCTTTGTCCTTCCACACACACTGTCCCCACCCCCCCAATCTCATTCCTTATGCTGACTCCCATTATCTTCTGTCTGCTGATGGCTCCCAAGTAGTCACACCCTCAGCCCAATCCCAGTCCTGTGTTTCAGACCTGCATATACATCCCTTCTAAACAGCTTGACAAAGACATAGTCAAATTTAGTATATCCCTTACACCTGACCCTCTTCTTGGAGTCTGCTTCCATTATTGGCACCAATTCAGTGAAACAATTTTTGAATGCCTAGTGTATGCCAACAGTTGTGTAAGCCCAGTGACTCTCACTTGCAAGGAGCTTATGATCATGAGAACCAGCCGTTGCCATGCAGTGACTTAAGTGTAATGATGGTGGGGGAGTGGGGTCAGTATACATTGGATTCAATGACAGGCGTACAAGGAGACCAAACTACAGGGGTCTAATCGAAGCTGTACCATTCACAGCATGCACTGTACTAGCTTTACTGTCCATGACCAACATAAAGTTTAGAGAGAAGTTGGAAGAATCAACATGGGCTAGTTCCAGAATCCATGCTCGTAATTATTACTCTCTGTCACCTTTTAGCAGACACTGCTTGGCCGAACAACCATACCCAGTATAAGCATCTCATGGCTAGGAGCCATTTACTATTAATTTTAATTTTTATTATTTTAAAAATTATGGACAAGTCTTGTGGTAATGGCAAATCAGGTAACTCTAATCCCTTTCCTGGTGGTCATTAATAACTAGAAAAATAGGACCAAATTTTGGAAACATGTCTTTGAAGGATTCAGAGAACTAAAAAGATAGTGAAGACTTATGAGCCAAGAGGTAGGGGAGGACGGGGACCCAAGAAGGTGGCCCATTCAAGGCTGGGCTGCTGAGCTCTGAATATTTTTTGCCCTTAGTTTTGAATTGGCCCACACTGGAGTTCAGGATGAGCCTTCTGGGGCATAGGGAGGCCTGATGCAAGCATCCTTTCCTTGAGTCAGGACCCTGGAGGGCTGCATCCCAGGTGTAGGGATGAACTGTACTTGGACAAGTTCATGCAAGAATTGCAGAACAACCTGGACTCTTATCAGTCCCTGAAATGGAATTGATGTGACTCAACCACCACTGCTCCCAGGTGCCTGGCAGGAGCAAATGTCAGGAGCTGGCAGAAGAGGCTCACATCCTAGGCCTCGAATGATTTCAGCAAACAACTTGAAATGCAGTGTTTGGTGCACATTAAAAAAAAATAATAATAACCACGCACGTGTACCTAAACAACAACTCCTCCCCACAAAAAAATAATTTAGAATGAAGCATGGAGAATCAAAGTGTAGAAAACAAATATACAGAAGAAGATAAGAAACATTGTGGTATACCTTCAAGACAGCCCCCTAGTAACCCTCCTGAGATTTACACCCTTAAGAAGATCACCCCAGATGGTACCAGGGTTGGTCTGTGTGACTGACAGAATACTGTGGAAGAAGTGGTATGCCACTGTTGAGACTGGGTCATGAGGGACACGGCAGCTTCTCTTTTGGGTATACTCGCCTTCACAGCACTCACTCTGGGGAACACTAACGGCCATGTCATGAAGACTCTCAGGCAGCCCTGTGGATCATAGAAAATAATCAGTGCAATAGGAGACAAAGTGAGAGAGAAAAAGGAATATAGAACATACGGGACAAGTAGATAGCCCTAACAAGATGGTAGATTCAAATCCAATTACATTAGTACTTACATTACATACAAACGGATGAAAGACTTCAATTGGAAGATTGAGATTATTAGAGAAGATACTCAAAGGTTAAAACAGAGTTACCATATGACCTAGCAGTTTCACTCGTAGGTATATATATCCAAGAGAACTAAAAAACCGTTAATACATTCACACAAAAATTTGTACATGAATGTTCATAGCAGCATTTTTCACAGTAGCCAAAAGGTAGAATCAACCCTAATGTCCACTAACAAACAGATGAAGGATAAACAAAATGTGATGTATCCGTGCGCAAGGATATCATTCAACCATAAAAAAGGAATGAAGCACCGACATACGCTATACTACGCATGGACCTTAAATACGGGATGCAGAGCAAAAGAAGCAGAGCACAAAAGGGCACAGATTGTGTGATTCTGTTTATATGAAACACCCAGGACAGGCAAATCCATGGTGACAAGCAGATCGATGGTTGCCAGGGCTTGGGCGTTCTGGGGAAAATGAGTAGTAACTTTTCATGGATTTGAGGTTTCTCTGGGGAGGAGCGATGCCATGTTATAAAATTGACTGTGATCATGGAGGAGAAAGCAATGGCACCCCACTCCAGTACTCTTGCCTGGAAAATCCCATGGACGGAGGGAGCCTGGTGGGCTTCAGTCCATGGGGTCGCTAAGAGTCAGGCACGACTGAACGACTTCACTTTCACTTTTCACTTTCATGCATTGGAGAAGGAAATGGCAAGCCACTCTGGTGTTCTTGCCTGGAGAATCCCAGGGACGGGGGAGCCTGGTGGGCTGCCGTCTATGGGGTCGCACAGAGTTGGACACGACTGACGCGACTTAGCAGCAGCAGTGATCGTGGCCCACCAGTGTGAATACACTAAAAGCCACTGAATTGAACACATTTGATGGGTGAATTGTATGATATGTGAATTATATATCAATAAGCTGTTACTGAAAAAAGGAAGAAGGAATGAACAAGCAAAGGAATAAAAGACACGACAAGACAGGATGAGGGCAGGTGGTCATGACAGCCCCACCGGCTAGCCTTGTCACCACCAGTCATCCATCCAACTCATTGAAGCTCACTGAGAGGCAAGTACAAACCTGCTCTGTAAACTCAGATGAAAAGGAATGTTACATTTCTTTGTATTATTTAAAATCAAGCGGCATCTGCCTACAAGACCCTCCTCTTGTCTGACTGGCAAGAAACTGGATTTCAGTCTTCCTGGAATCTGTCTGCACATCACCTCCTGGAAGTTTGTGAAAATTCATGGTAGGAAATATAGTTCAACATGCTCCTCACTTCACTTTCTCCTAGAAATCCCACATGGATTAATCTCATTAGCGAACTCAAATCTACATCCTTGCTCTCTTCCTTTGTGAGCTTTCTGCTTACCACCCTTTACATGTGCAAATATTTTTAAACATTCTTTCACATTTCCTAAAATATATTCTTATCACATGTGAAGAGCCGACTCATTAGAAAAGATCCTGATGCTGGGAAAGATTGAGAGCAGGAGAAGGGGGCAACAGAGGATGAAGTGGTTGAATGGCATCACAGACTCAGTGGACATGAATTTGAGCAAATTCTGGGAGATAGTGAAGGACAGGGAAGCCTGGCGTGCTGCAGTCCATGGAGTTGCAAAGAGTTGGACATCATTTGGCAACTGAACAACAATTCTTTTCAGAATCTGCTGGTACGCCAAAAGTCAGCAGAGACTTTTGAATGTCCACATGCATTTCTGTCAAAGTCATTCACTGTCTCAGAATCGTTCGGCTCCACTGTGGGACTTTCCCTGGTCCGTGGGGCCTCGTGCTCTGAGCAGGGCTCTGTGGCCATCCTATGGCAGTAGGCTTACTCCAGACTCAGGTGTGTAAGAAACAGCACATTCCTTCATTTTCTTTGCATCACATTATAACATTTTCAAGCCTTCTATCCAAAAATTTGTTCATAAATTTGAAGGCCTATATAGACCAACACTGGAGGTAAATTTCAAATAATGATTGAAGATCTACCCTTTCTTAAGAGTCCAGGCTAAAAGGGATTGATGGGCAAGTCTACCAGCCACCACCAAGCAGTTATTTCCTTCTTGTATACCTCTTCCAAATCACAGGAGAGAAGACGGGGTGCTACCCAATCTGAAGTGAAAATCAAACAGTGTCCAACATGAGCCATAGGCCAACTTCATATAGGAACATAAAGCCTTAAGTAAGATATTTAGATAGCTGAGAAAAGAAGAGAAAGGCAAAGGAGAAAAGGAAAGATATACCCATTTGAATGCAGAGTTCCAAATGCAAGGAGAGTAAGAAAGCCTTCCTCAGTGAGCAAAGCAAAGAAATAGAGGAAAACAATAGAATAGGAAAGACTAGAGATCTCTTCAAGAAAATTAGAGATACCGAGGGAACATTTCATCCAAAGATGGGCACAATAAAGGACAGAAACGGTATGGACCTAACAGAAGCAGAAGATATTAAGAAGAGATGGCAAGAATACACGAAGAACTATACAAAAAAGATCTTCATGACCCAGATAACCATGATAGAGTGATCACTCACCTAGAAGAGCCAGATGTCCTGGAGTCTGAAGTCAAGTGGGCCTTAGGAAGCATCACTACAAACAAAGCTAGCGGAGGTGATGGAATTCCAGCTGAGCTATTTCAAGTCCTAATACATGGTGCTGTGAAAGTGCTGCACTCAACATGCCAGCAAATTTGGAAAACTCAGTGACTTTTGAATGTCCACATGCATTTGGACAGGACTGGAAAAGGTTGGTTTTCATTCTAATCCCAAAGAAAGGCAATGCCAAAGAATGTTCAGACTACCCCACAATTGCATTCATCTCACACGCTAGCAAAGTAACGCTCAAATTTATCCAAGTGAGGCGTCAACAGTACATGAACCATGAACTTCCACATGTTCAAGCTGGATTTAGAAAAGGCAGAGGAACCAGAGATCAAATTGCCAACATCCGTTGGATCATTGAGAAAGCAAGAGAGTTCCAGAAAAACATCTACTTCTGCTTTATTGACTACGCCAAAGCCTTTGACTGTGTGGATCACAACAAACTGTGGAAAATTCTTCAAGAGATGGGAATACCAGACCACCTGACCTACCCCCTGAGAAATCTGTATGCAGGTCAAGAAGCAACAGTTAGAACCAGACATGGAACAGCAGACTGGTTCCAAATTGGTAAAGGAGTATGTCAACCCTGTATATTGTCACCCTGCTTATTTAAGTTATATGCAGAGTACTTCATGCGAAATGCCAGGCTGGATGAAGGACAAGCTGGAATCAAGATTGCTGGGAGAAATATCAATAACTGCAGATATGCAGATGACACCACCCTAATGGCAGAAAGTGAAGAGGACCTAAAGAGCCTCTTGATGAAAGTGAAAGAGGAGAGTGAAAAAGCTGGCTTAAAACTCAACATTCAAAAAACTAAGATCATGGCATCTGGTCCCATCACTTCATGGTAAATAGATGGGGAAACAATGCAAACAGTGAGAGACTTTATTTTCTTGGGCTGAAAAATCACTGCAGATGGTGACCACAGCCATGAAATTAAAAGACGCTTGCTCCTTGGAAGAAAAGCTATGACCAACCTAGACAGTGTATTAAAAAGCAGAGACATTACTTGGCTGACAAAGGTCCGTCTAATCAAAGCTATTGGTTTTCCAATAGTCATGTATGGATGTGAGAGCTGGAGTATAAAGAAAGCTGAGCACTTTTGAACTGTGGTGTTGGAGAAGACTCTTGAGAGTCCTCTGGACTGCAAGGAGATCCAATCAGTCCATCCTAAAGGAAATCAGTTCTGAATATTCATTGGAAGGACTGATGCTGAATCTGGATCTCTGATACTTTGGCCAACTGATGTGAAGAACTGACCCATTGGGAAAGACCCTGATGCTGGGAAAGATTGAAGGCACGAGAAGAGGGCAACAGAGGATGAGACGGTTGGATGGCATCACCAACTCGATGGACATGAGTTTGAGCAAGCTCTGGGAGTTGGTGATGGACAGGGAAGCCTGGCGTGCTGCAGTCCATGGTGTCACAGAGTCAGACACGACTGAGCCACTGAACGGAACTGAACTGAAGATATTGACAATAGAAATTCAGCAGGATATTGAAAGAGTAAAAATTACAATTGTCAGGCTTATTCCAGAAATGAGATTTAACAGTAGGAAATCTACCAGTATAAAGCACTACCTTCATAGATGAAAGGAGAAAAATATTTATCAATAGAAGTGGAAGAAGCATTGGATGAAAATTCAGTACCCACTCATGGTTTTTAAAAAAATGTTAGCAAACTGTCTTGAGATAAAAGAACTAGAGGTATCATGCTCCCTGACTTCAGACTATACTACAAAGCTCCAGTAATCAAAACTATATGGTACTGGCATAAAAACAGACACATAGAACAATGGAACAGAATAGAGAGCTCAGAAATAAACCCATGCGTTTATGGTCAACTCCCCTGGAAGAGGGCATGCCACCCACTCCAGTATTCTTGCCTGGAGAATCCCATGGACAGAGGAGCCTGGTTTGCTGCAAGTTCATAACAGCAAAAACTCGGAAATATCACACATGTGCCTGAATCTTTTATAAACAGCCAACCCAAATCTTCATGGCAGATAGATGGGGAAACAGTGGAAACAGTGGCTGACTTTATTTTTCTGGGCTCGAAAATCACTGCAGATGGCGATTGCAGCAATGAAATTAAAAGACGCTTACTCCTTGGAAGGAAAGTTATGACCAACCTAGATAGCATATTAAAAAGCAGAGACATTACTTTGCCAACAAAGGTCCGTCTAGTCAAGGCTATGGTTTTTCCAGTGGTCATGTATGGATGTGCGAGTTGGACTGTGAAGAAAGCTGAGTGCTGAAGAATTGATGCTTTTGAACTGTGGTGTTGGAGAACACTCTGGAGAGTCCCTTGGACAGCAAGGAGATCCAACCAGTCCATTCCAAAGGAGATCAGTCATGGGTGTTCATTGGAAGGACTGATGTTGAGGCTGAAACTCCAATACTTTGGCCACCTCATGTGAAGAGTTGACTCATTGGAAAAGACCCTGATGCTGGGAAAGATTGAGGGCAGGAGGAGAAGGGGACAACAAAGGATGAGATGGCTGGATGGCATCACTGACTCGATGGACGTGAGTTTTCGTAAACTCCAGGAGTTGGTGATGGACAGGGAGGCTTGGCGTGCTGCGGTTCATGGGGTCGCAAAGTCCGACATGACTGAGCGACTGAACTGAACTGAACCTAAATCTGAATGATTAAGTCACAATCAAACTGAGTTGGAATAGGCTTATGTGCTCAGTTGCTCAGTAGTGTCCAACTCTCTGCAGCCCCACGATCAGGCTCCTCTGTCAATGGGATTTCCCAGGCAAGAATACTGGAGTGGCTTGCCATTTCCTTCTCCAGGGGATCTTCCCAACTCAGGGATTGAAACTGTCTCTTGTGCCTCCTCCTTTGGCAGATAGATTCTCTACCATTGTGCTACCTGGGAAGCCCAAGTTGAAGTAGGTTTGTATTAATATTTACTGACCACGGCTGATCCTTAATACATAACATTGAATTAAAATGATAGAATGGTAAAATGGTAAGTGTGGAATGGTAAATAAAGGTGACCCAGTTGTTTTATGCAGCCATGCAGAAGTCTGGAAGTGCACCGATGTGACTGCACCACCTGGGGCAGGCCCCGGACAAGAGATTCCAGCACCCTCACAAAGAAAATGTATTTGTGGGTTACTTGTCTAATAGAAAATATGCTTAAACGGGAAAAAATAAAGTGTCTTCTGCTGACCATACTCTTGGAAAGTGGCAAGAGATAGGGCAACTGTGGACACTGAGGTTTCCTGCTGGGCAGGCAGGATTGTAAGTGCTCCAGATCCACATGCGCCCTCTGGGGTTGGGGTTCACGCCAGCAGCCAGTGCTGCATCCAGGCTCCCCAGTGTCCCTGGTGGCCCCTGGCACATGTCTGTTCACCTGGCACTTGTGGGTGTGCATGAGGCAGAGGCCAGGCCCCTGCCCAGTGGGGAGCTTTCCTTCTGACCCGCCTGCCCCTTGGGCTGTGCTCCAACTCCAGGTGCGACAGTGGATCGGCTACTGTCCCCAGGTCGATGCCCTGCTGGACCACATGACGGGCAAGGAGACGCTGGTCATGTTCTCCCGGCTCCGGGGCATTCCTGAGCGTCACATCAGCTCCTGTGTGGACCAAATTCTTGATGACTTGCTCATGTACACGTACGCTGACAAATTGGTGAAGACCTACAGGTGAGACTCGGGGCCCCCTCAGCCCTCCCGTCCCAAAATAAGATGTGCTGTGGTTCTGTTCAGTGCTGGGGGGTAGGGCAAGGCCTCCTGGCTCTGTGCCTGGGGTAACTGTGTGGTCCTCACCACTGTGCAGGTTTCCAGGGAGGTGGCCTTTCTGCTCTGTGAGAATGGGTCAGCGACCTGGGCTGTCCCATGGCCCTGTTTCCTCTGGTTACCTGGCTGAGGATGGGCTGACGCACCACAGCTGTTACTCTTCCTGCCACTTCACCAGGGCTTCTGACCTGCAGCAGATTTGCACTGCACGCCCACACTCCCGCACCCTGCTCTGTGTGAGCCATCTGAGCAGCTGATGTTCTACTGAAGAGCGTGGGGTCTTCCTGGGTCTTTCGTCACCAGTGATCCTAACCCAATTCCCGTTAGCTTAAACAAAGCAAGGCTACTCGGTCCCAAGTCCCAGGCCGCCCCTTGAGCTGTGCACAGTGCCCCTGCAGACTGTTAGCAGAACTGGATCAGGGCGCCCAGGAGTTAGAGGACGGTGCCCTCTTTCTTCTGTTAACTTCTGTTTCAATCATGTTTTCATGTTTCCCTGCATCTTTTGATGATTAAATAAATTAACATTTGGGAAGTAGGCAATGGCACCCCACTCCAGTACTTTTGTCTAGAAAATCCCATGGATGGAGGAGCCTGGTAGGCTGCAGTCCATGGGGTTGTTAGAGTTGGACACAACTGAGCGACTTCACTTTCACTTTTCACTTTCATGCATTGGAGAAGGAAATGGCAACCCACTCCAGTGTTCTTGCCTGGAGAATCCCAGGGACAGGGAAGCCTGGTGGGCTGCAGTCCATGGGGTTGCTAGAGTCGGACACGACTGAGCGACTTCACTTTCACTTTTACTTCACTTTACTTTACATCATAAATGCTATGTGTTCTTCTTAAAAGAAGTTAGCTAAAATGGTTCTATGCCCTTACCCTGCGACACCCATAGAGGCCCTCAGAGGAGATCCACGGACCATGTGCTCAGCCTGGACTGACCCCTATGCCCAGGAGAACGGTTTAGATGCTGAGTGGACAGCTGAGTTACAGTGTACCCCTGGGGGCGGGTGGTGGGTCATGTTACTGAGGGCCCCACCAGGGCACATGAGCACTTTCTTAGCAAAGGAAAAAGCAGGGAAGATTGCACTGGAAACTTAGGGTTGCCAGTCACCCAATTTCTCCCCCTCGGCCCCAGTGGCGGCAACAGGCGGAAGCTGAGTGCTGGCATTGCCCTGCTGGGAGAGCCTGTGGTCATCTTCCTGGACGAGCCATCCACTGGCATGGATCCTGTGGCCCGGCGTCTGCTCTGGGGCACTGTGGCACGGGCCCGAAAGTCCGGCAAGGCCATCGTCATCACCTCCCACAGGTTCAGCCAGGATGGGGGCTGTGGGCCGGGTGGGCCAGAAGGGGCTGGGTGGACAGAAGATCTGTCAGCCTCTAGTGAAGAGTCTGTGAGGCGAGTGGGCCACACCCTGAGCGTGGAATCAGGAACAGCTTGATCTGGGCGTCAGCACTTTCCTAGGTGCACGGTTTTGGCGTGGAGGGCAGGCATCAGCATTCCCCGATGATATATCAGGCTCCGCCCCCTCTTCCCAGCATGGAGGAGTGTGAAGCCTTGTGCACCCGGCTGGCCATCATGGTGCAGGGTCAGTTCAAGTGCCTGGGCAGCCCACAGCACCTCAAGAGCAAGTTTGGCAGCGGCTACTCCCTGCGGGCCAAGATCCGGAGTGACGGGCAGCAGGAGGCCCTGGAGGAGTTCAAGGCTTTCGTGGGCCTGACCTTCCCAGGTATGTGCTGCAGAGGGCGCCGTGCGTCTGTGCATCCCTGAGCACTGGAACGGGAGTCACGATTCCGGGGCGAATGCCACCCTCCCCTGGCCGTCCAGCCTGGCCCTTGGGGACATGGTCTTTCCTTTGTGCAGGCAGTGTCCTGGAGGATGAGCACCAAGGGATGGTCCATTACCACCTGCCCGGCGATGACCTCAGCTGGGCGAAGGTGAGCACATACCTGGACACCAGGGAGCACACCTCTGATGTCGTGCACTTTCAGAGTTCTCTGTTTCCGGTGGAAGTCCAATTCAGTCCTGCTGCAACATTCATGTGAATTTCATAGAAAATTTTGATAAGTATATTTGAACTGGAAGGGACCTCAGAGATCAGCTCCTTCTGCCCCCTCATCTCACAGAGAGGGGAGCTGGTTCAAAGAGGGCATGCCACATGCCCAGTGCACACAGCAAGCCAGGACCCAGCGGGACCTCTGCTTCTGGCACCACTCCCAGCCAGGTCCCTTTCCCTCAGATCCCAGACAGCTGAATTCCGTAGGACTGACTGCCTGAGAGGTGGTCTGGGAGCAGCTGAGAGAGGAATGGGCCTCTGGGGGCTCTGTAACAATCTCAGAGACCTTTCCTCTTCCCACCCCTTGCTGCGTCCGCCCCCGCTCCCCTGTGCCTGCCGTCCACAGTGGCCCCCTCCCTTCCCACAGGTGTTTGGCATTATGGAGCAAGCCAAGACGATGTACATGTTGGAGGACTACTCAGTCAACCAAATCTCCCTGGAGGACATCTTCCTGAGCTTCAGTTGCCCTGTGCCCCCTGCGCAAGGGAGTAACAGACAAGGGAGGGCCAAGCCCGCAGACCCCGCGTTTCCCTGTCCACCTGTCTCTCCCTCTTCCTCCCAGCTACCCTCTCCACCTCCCACTCCACCCCCCAGTCCATCTTCCTCCCAGCGTTTCTCCCAGCCTCTCTCCTGGTCTCCCATTCCAATTCCCTTCAGGCCTTCCTCCTGGTCTTCATCCCAGCCACCCTCTCTGCCTCGCTCTCCACCTGCCTCCCAGCCTCCCTCGCCACATCCCTCAAAGACTGCCTTGCTGTAATAAAGAGTTCCCTGTGCTAGGCTAGCCCGGGTGCACACAGCCTGCCATGGGCTGCAAGGTGTACAGAGGCAACCTGAAGACCCAGTAAGCTCAGCTTGGGGGTGGAGGAGTGGGCTGGCTCTCTGCCAGATTGAGGGCACCAGCCTTAGAGGCCTGGTGGAGAATCCAGGTCCATTTCTGTGGAAAGGGATCCCCTTGGATCACACGTGAGTGGCCTGCAGGCTCACTGAGACCTGGCTGTGGGATCAGAGGGACACCTGTCACATCCCATCAGCAGCATGAAGGCCTGGGGGTGACCATGGCTGTAACAGGGCCGTGCTCCTGAGCAGAGTGTAAGAGGGCCCTGCTTCTGACTACAGTGTAACAGGGCCGCCGTGCTCCTGACTATAGTATAACAGGGCCGGGCTTCTGACTACAGTGTAACAGGGCCGTGCTCCTGACTACAGAATAACAGGGCTGTGCTCCTGACCTCGGTCTAAGAGGGCTGTGCTCCTGACTAGAGTGTAACAGGGCTGTGTTTCTGACTACAGTATAACAGGGCCGTGCTCCTGACCACAGTGTACCAGGGCCGCACCCCTGACCACGGTATAAGAGGGCTGCGCCCCTGACCACGGTGTACCAGGGCCGTGCCCAACTACAGTATAACAGGATCGTGCTCCTGACCATGGTCTAAGAGGGCCATGCCCCTGACTACAGTAAAACAGGGCCATGACCCTGATTACAGTATAACAGGGCCGTGCCCCTGACCACAGTCTAAGAGGGACGTGCCCCTGATTACAGTATAACAGGGCCGTGCCCCTGACCACAGTCTAAGAGGGCCATGCCCCTGACCACAGTGTACCAGGGCCGTGCCCCTGACTACGGTGTACCAGGGCCATAGTTCTGAAGGTAGGACAAGTTTGCAAACCTAAGTCACCATTTTCCAATATTTAAATATTTCGATTTGTGTGGCTCCATCTGTTCTTTGCCCTGGCTGTAACACTAACCCTAACCTGTATGTGGCCCTCCATCAACCTGTGATGTAGTCATAATCATTATCCCCATTGCCTGGAAGAGTAAGCTGAGACCTAGAGACATCCAGCAACTTTCCATGGTCAGCTGATGGCAGAGCCAGGATTCACCTCAGGCAGAAGTTCTCAAGTGGGGTTCCTGGCTGGAAGCATCCACCTCTTCAGAAACTTGTTAGAAATGTGGGTTCTTGCGCTCCACCCCAGCATCGCTGAATCAGAAATTTGAGGGGTGAGGTCCAGCAATCTGCGTTCTGATGCAACTCAGGCATGAGCGGCGGTGAGCGAAGGCTGTGAGCTGGGACCATCAAGCCTGAGTGTGCATGGGTGTGGCCCTGCACCTTTATCACGAGGGCCCTTCTCCAAGAAGCACATAGCTCCTTTCTCCAGCGTGGTCACGCCAGCCCCTCTCACAAGCCCCGATGGGCTCCTTTGCAGGTAGCCCTCTCTCTCCCTTCTAAGCCAAGTTCCAGGAAGGAGTGTGGTGTCTGCTGTCCCTGGCCCCACCTTCCACCCCCACGTCCGGCTGCACACCCACCGCTCTTTCCTGTGACTGCTCAGAGTGTGGGCCTCTGCCTGGAGGAGTCCAGCGACAAAGTAACAGTACAGGGGGAGGACAAAAAGTACCAAACAGGAAACTGTAGCCAGTGGGAACACAGGTCTGTGAGGAAGGCTGAAAGCCTTCAGGCCTGGAGGACTCGCCCCTCCTCCGGTGTGGAGCAGGCCCCAGGCTTGCTTTGCTCTACCCACTCCTCTTCTGCACACACCACCCCCACCTCCTCACCCCCGCTTCCAGGGCCTCATAGCCGCGCTGTGATCATCTGTTCACTTGTCTCCTACTCCAGACTGGCTTGGAGTCTTGGCATCTTGGCTCCTGTGTGTGTTCAGCTGCTGAGCACAGAACCAGTACCCTGATGGAGTTCAGAGAGCAGCGTGAGGGGTGGGGGGACAGAGCACAGTTTTGAGGCCTTGGGAAGAGGGTAAGAAGACAGCCTTGACCCAGATTCCCTGGCGTCTCTGGGGAAAACCACAGAAGTCCATCAAGCACTTCTCCCAGAAGTTGCATTTCTTTCCTTGTCAGAATGTCTCACAGAGGAGGTGGGATGTGAGCTGGTTCCTGAAAGACAAGGCTGGGTGGGCACTGCCTAATACCTGGGTGAACAGAATGTTGAAGCCACTGAAGCAAGCAGGCGTGCTCTTCTGTTTTAGTGGGCTCCCAATTGACCGCGAGGAGATACTGAGGACTGACAAGGTCCGGGTGACACGCTGAGGGCTTGCCCTGGGAGGGATGGAGGAGGGGTCCAGGGTGAGCCAAGTTTCAAGGGAAGGAGTCAGACATGCTGGATGAGTTAGTCACCCAGGTGTGTTTCTGCCCTGCGATCTATGCCAACAGCGACGCGGCACAGAACCAAGGGTCTCCTCGCCTGAAGCAAGGACGGGAAGCAGGGCCTGCGGCCTCAGGGTGCGGGCCACTAAGGTCAGGGGGCAGCCTCGGTGAGGTGCCTCCCGCGGGCGCCCACTCGCCCGCCTCCACGCAGGGCGAAGACCGCGTCGGGGTCCGCGCTCAAAGACCCCGGGCTCGGAGGCGCGGCCGGTCCGCTCAGACTTTCACTGACAACCCACTGTGCGCCATGGGGCCGGTCGTCGGGACCTCTGCCGCCGACTCAGGGGCAAGGCCAAATCCCAGAATAGGGTAGGTAAACGCGGGCCGGAGCGGACCCAGGAATTCCACTGCCTGCTGCCCGGGAGCCGCGCTCCTTCAGACCCCAGCCCGTGCCTAGGAGGCGGGGCGGCCGCGCAGGCTCCACCAATCAACAGCCGGCGTTCGAATTCGCATCCTGGCGCAGCCAGTCGCGGACGCCCGATGCCGAGGGGGCGTGGCTCTGGGCGGAGCCCGGAGGGGTAGTGGCGCGCGCCCCCGGTGGTGGGCCAATGGGAAAGCCGGGCGCGTTTGAAAACTCAGGCGGGAGGCGGGCGGGTCTGCGCCTGCGTCGGGAGGCGCGCTCTGGGCCCGCGGGCGGGTCTGGCGGCTACAGCGGCGGCGGCGGCCACGGCCACGGCAGCGGCGACGGCTATGGGGAGCGGAGGCGGTGAGCGCGGGGCGCGGGGCGCGGGGCGCGGTGGAGTGGCCTCCAGACTGAGTGGGGCCAGCTTGAGCCTTTCGGCCCGGGGTTCGGATCGTCCCGACGGCGCCTACCCGGCGCGCGGTTTAAATACCCAGCGGCGCCCGGCTCCGCGAGAAAGCGGCGCGAGGGGACCACCACCTGTGCAGGGCCGTGAGCACCACCGAGGTTTCCGTGGTTATACCGTGGCTGGCCTAGGGCAAGGGAGTAAGGAAAATGGGGCAAAAGGCGAGGATCGGTCGAGCTGCGTATGCGCTCGGTTTTCGCATTAGGTTAATTACTAATGGGAAGCCCGGGTGAGAAACGAGGGGAGAGGGCAGGAAGACGCCCTGAGCAGGGAGCTTGCCGGTGGTGGAGCAGCCATCTCCCGTGGGGACTGGAGGAAGGAGCGGATGAAGAACCGGGTGAAGCGTCAGGGATGGCTCCTTCTGCCACAAGCTCCTCTGCTTGGAGGGAGGAAAGAGTTGCTGGAGTTGAAGTTGGAAGGACCCCCTGTCAGGGTCTCAGAGGACCCTGAAACTGGCCGGACAGCTCTGACATCCACAGAGCTGGGACTGGCCTGCCCTCCAAGTCCATCCTTGGCTTCTCTGTAGGGCGGACCCTCCGAATTTGACCTCGAAAACCTGATTGTTCAAATCCTTATTAACATTTCATGTTTTAGTGATGTGTGCAAATAGAAGCAAAGAAATCAGCTAGGGTCCAGGCGTCTCCCTGGCTAATCATCATCAACACCGTCTGCTCTTCCTTTCTTCCTTGTTATCTGGGCTCTGGGTCAGACGGTTTCCCAATGGCCAGCTTACATGATTACTACTCACCATAAACGTTTATCGAATAATTTGAATGAATGAACATGTCTCTTATACCACTACCACTTCTTTATTTAATCTTTGGGACTGTAACTATGGCTGGGGCAGAGGACCAGTAACTGTTAAAACATGTTCAGATGTAACTTTTCATATCAGCACAATTCATTTCCAACACATCACTTAAACCATTCCGATTTTTTTTCTTAAGTGATCCACTGTAGGTGTGCCAAGTGTTTCTGTTATCCTTCAAAGCGGAGAATAAGAAGGAGACCTCGAAACCTCACAATCTTGAATCTCCCTGAAGATGCGCTCTTTCATATCCTGAAATGGCTTTCTGTTGGAGACATCCTTGCTGTCCGAGCTGTAAGTTGTCAGATGAGCACAGTGTCAGCCCTGGCATTGTTGGTTTTACCACGAAGGCTTCATGTCTCAAATGTCAGAACAAAAACTCTGGCTACCGATGAGGGTCGATGATCCACAATGGTGATGTTGGTAATAGACATTTGAGGTTGTTCTGATGACAGGAAAACGAAAACAGAGGACACCTGTTGAGTCTGCTCTTTGCAGTGTTTATTTTAACAGAAAGTACCTTTTCCTGGCAGTGAAATTTGAATCCCTCAAGATAATGGGACAGTATTAAGAAGGAAAAGAGATGTTCTTGAGGATGGCGTGAAGTAGAAGTGTTAGTTGTTCAGTTGTGTTCAACTCTGTGATCCCGTGGACTGTAGCCCACCAGGCTCCTCTGTCCATGGGATTCTCCAGGCAAGAATACTAGAGTGGGTAGCCATTTCCTTCTCCAGGGGATCGTCCTGACCCAGGGATTGAATCCTGGCCTCCTGCATTGCAGGCAGATTCTTTACCATCTGAGTCACCAGGGAAGCCCTTATGAGGACAAATCCCAAATAATATCCAGTGCTGAAAGGGACTCTGGGCCTTATTGTGCAGATATCAGAACTGCAGCCTCACCCTGAGCCACTTAACCAAGGGCATCCAGCAAATTAGTGGGGGAACACCCACGAGAACCCATCTGTCTGACTCCCAAACCTGCCTCCATTGTGTTCATAACATCTGCAGGTGCCATTCCCAATGGCAGTGGGAGCTTTTGCACTTAAAATGCTTGCCTGCGCTCAGGGCCCCTGGACACTGCCTGCCTCACCCAGGGTAGAGGTCCCGCCTGAGGCTGCTGTCATGTATTTCAGTTTTTTCTAAGTGCCCCCGTTGACAGCCCAGGTTCCAGCTGTGCTCCCACTAGCAAAACTCTAAGTAGAGGAGCTCAGAACAGATTTCTGACCTACCCGTTAGCCTCAGAGTTGGTTTTCCTGGTCATTGCAGGTATATAGCATTATATCCCGTTTCTCAGCCTGTGCTTACCCCCACTTCCAGGACCTGTCCTCACCTTTAGAACCACAGAGAAAGTTGTGTCTGATTTCTTTTCTCTGTTCAAAGCAACTGCTAGTTAGTTTGATACACAGAGCCCAGGAGGCCTTACTGGTAGGGTTGGAGGGAGACAGGAGACCCTACGCCTGTCTACCCCTGTCTTCAAGAGCTCCAGAAGCGGGGCTTCCCTGTAGCCCCTTGATAACCCTCCACACCACTCCCGTTGTTCCTCAGGTGCATTCCCACCTGAAGTACCTGGTGGACAACCATGCCAGCGTGTGGGCGTGCGCCAGCTTCCAGGAGCTGTGGCCTTCTCCAGGGAACCTGAAGCTCTTTGAAAGGTATCTGCACCCGAGAGCAGCTGGGCTTCCTCTCACTCCTGGCCTTCTCCACCATGCCAGTCTGTCTCAGGGCTGGACCTGGCCGCAATTTTCCTTGTGCTCGTAGTCCCCTTCCAACACCATATTCCCCAGGGAGTGACTGAGCGTGTAGACCTCACCCACTGAGTCACATGACTTCCAGCATGGTCCTGGGTCATCTGCACCCCCAGCTCAGACCTGCCACTCATTAGTCACAGTGGTGCTTCCGGAAGGTCTGCTTCGGCTGTGACCCATCCTGTGTGGCTCAGACGCAGGTCACCTGCACATGGAAACTTCTTATTTCTCTTACTTTGGTCAGGACCATGTGGTTTGAATCCTAGTGCATTACATTCCCTGGCTGATCCCACCTCCTCCGACAGACCTGGAGGAAGAGCCAGAGGGGCCAGGAGCTGCACAGTGTGCCCGTGGTCACAGGCAGGCTGCCTGAGACATAGTCCACGAACCATACAGCCCACCCACTTAGAGTGTACTGATCAAGTGGTTTTTAATATATTCAAAGCATTGTGCAGTCATCCACACTGTCTGACTTTAGGACCGTCTCATGACCCCTGGATGAAGCCGCATAACCGTTGGCAGTCTCTCCCTATCTTCCCAATAGTAATCCAGACCCTAGACAACCTTGCACCTACTGCCTGTCTCGATGTATTTGCCTGTCCCGGGCATCTCATACGAGTGGGGTCATACACCGTTGTGACTGTCTTCTTTCACGTAAGCATGTTTTTAAGGCTCATCCGTGTTGTAGCGTGTCATGGATAATAGATGTTTAGTCACATTACCAGAAAACAGTTTCTGTTCAGAAAGTAAGTACTGTAGTTTCAGGTGCTGTGGTAGAACATAACCTTAATAGAATAAAATCATGCAGTGTTCCATGTTCCTGTTGTTCCAGGGCTGCTGAGAAAGGGAACTTTGAAGCTGCCGTGAAGCTGGGCATTGCCTACCTGTACAACGAAGGCTGTAAGTGCTGCCGGGTCTGGGGCTGGCCTTTCCCCGCTTGGTGCTGACACCTTAGAACAAGCGCTAGGGACTCCCTGGTGGTCCAGGGTTAAGACTCCGAGCTTCCACTACAGGGGGCATAGGTTCAATCCCTGGTTGAGGAACTAAGATCCCACATACCGTACACTGCAGTCAGAAAAAAAAAGAAAAATAGAACTCACATAAGCCCTTGCCCGTGTTCGCAGTTCAGTCGCTGCTCTCGCCGGGTCTGGCTGTGCACCATTGTATCTTGGGAGCTGTGTCAGAGAGGTGTCCTGCTCAGGGACCCATTGATGAGCTTTGATTCTATAGGTCGGGGGGATTACCTCTTACTTCACGAGCCTTTAATTTCGATTGACAATGAGTGGCTCTGAGCAGAGACTCAGAATGGGAGCTTCTCAGGCGAGCCAGGTCTCCTGGCTCCCTAGTTAACAGCGTAGCCCACGAGTAGACCCCACCTCCTCTCCTTGGCCACAGCTCGTCTGAGGGACTTGGGGGTGGCTGTCACAGCATGCCTGATGCCTGGTGTCAGTAACACAGGGAGGGAGCCAAGGCCCTCAGCGGGAGGCAAGTTCAAGCAGGCCAAAGCCAACCTGGTACCTAGATTCCTTCACCCCCAGGGGCAGGTGCTCCTCAAAAGAGCCTGATATGACCCTCTATCCCGACTCCTGCCGGTCTGCTGGGCTCACTAAGGAACGAGCCTGCACCTCGTCCTGTCCCAGCTCCCAAACGCATAAAGTCTTGAGTACCTCCGCCATTTATCTGCTTCTAAAAGACCTGGCATCTTGCTGAGAGGTCGCCCCAGTCATGGTTGACTGGACTGTTGATGTGGAGACAATGAGCCGTCCTGTGCCCACCCTCCCGTCATCTGATCATCCCATCATCCGGCATTGCCCAGAGAATTCCCACCGTTCAGCTCACCTATCCAGGTGTACAGCCCAGTCGGTGTCTTCACAGAGCTGTGCGACCAACACCACTCGTTTTGAAATGTTCTTGTCACCCCAGAAAGAAATCCCCGTTAACTGGGGACTGGGCGGCAGTTGCCCACAGGAGGGTGATCCCTCCATGGGGTGGGGGATGGGGGGCACCTTCCTGGATTTTCAGACTCCAGGCTGTGGGAGGAGCCACAGGGCACTTGGTTCACGGGACACAGGAAGAAAAGCATGGAGCCCCCATCCCCACTCTTCTGCCCTAAAACACCAGCAACCTCGCATGGCAGCAGCCTAAGGCCCTAGACTTTCTGTAAGGACTCGGGGAAACTGCTGTGCCCGCCCCCTAAGACATCCCGGCTCGCTCTGTCTGTCTCTGCAGTGTCAGTGTCTGACGAGGCCCGGGCGGAAGTGAACGGCCTGAGGGCCTCTCGCTACTTCAGCCTGGCTGAGCGGCTGAACGTGGGCGCCGCGCCCTTCATCTGGCTCTTCATCCGCCCGCCTTGGTCGGTGTCCGGGAGCTGCTGCAAGGCCGTGGTTCATGAGAGCCTCAGGGCGGAGTGCCAGCAGCAGAAAGTGAGTCCCAGCCCGGGGTGTGGGTGGGGCACCCCACAGGGTCCCAGGAGATGAGATAGCCCTGAGGGGAGATGCTGTGGACCGTGTGAAGTCAGGGACTTGGGGGAGCGGAGGCTTCGAAAACTGCAAATATGGGAGCATCTGCAAACAACCAGCAGGCGGGGAGACGTCAGAGCCAGGGTTGGGGGCCTGGGGGTGGGGTGGGGCTGCAGACGGGGTGCCCACGGAGAAGGATGGCCAGAGGCTCCGTGACGCGGTTGGTGGAGTCCTGGAGTCGAGGCAGGCGGGGGAGGACCTGCACAGGGGGTGCGGCGGGGATCGAGGAGGGCCCCAGGAAGTTCCCCACCGACAGTCACCCTTCCTTCTCTAGACCCACAGGGCGTCCATACTGCACTGCCTGGGGAGGGTGCTGAGTCTCTTCGAGGTGAGTCCCCTCACCCGCCCTGGTGCTGCTCGGCATCCTGGCCCGGGTGGGCACTGGGCACAATGGGTCTGCAGCTCTGTGCTGCTCGCCTCTCCGGCAGCTGCAAGCACCGAGGACTGGGACAAATCACGAGAGGCCGCGGGAGGAGGCCCCCAGGTCTCCCAGCCGAGAGGAGCCCTGTCTGTGTGGCCGGTGGAGCCAAAGGGTCTGATGGGCAGGATGGGCCTGCGTGCTTCCCAGCCCGCTCCGGCGGCTCCCTCCGCCTCCTCACACGAGGTCTCCACTTAGCGTGAAAAGCCCCCCAGGGCAGTTCGGGGAAGGCGGTGGCCTCTGGCGACAGGCGCTCTGACCGCTCTGACCACAGCAGGGAGAGACCCGGGGTGTGAGCGAGGAGCTGGAGGGCCTTGGGGATTTCCACCACCCCCCACCTCCGTCACCCTGTGGCCCCGGCAGGAGGAGGCAGGGCCCAAGGGCTACCTCGGTTCTCACATCGTGTATCTTCAGGGAAGTTGTTTCTCCGCTAATTTAGTTAACCCGTTTTATTAAAGTTGAGCGCTGCATTTGTGGCTACTTATTCTAGGATGAAGAGAAACAGAAGCAGGCCCGGAACCTGTTTGAAGAGTCCGCTAACCAGGGGTGTCTGACCAGCTCATACCTCCTCTGGGAGAGTGACAGGCGGATGGACGTGAGTGGGCCCAGGTCTGGGAGAGTGTGGGTGACACTGGCCAGAGGCACGGTCTCAGCAGCCCAGGACAAGGGTCTGCCAGCGCAGGGGGTCCTCCTGGGGTCCCCAGGGCTGCTCTCAGCTCTACCCTGGGAACGAGCACCACCACTCAGGGGAGGAAGGGACAGAAGGAAGGCCCAGCCGGGGCCCCTCTGGGGGTCTTGGAGGAACACTGAAGAACCCCAGGGGTTGGTTCTGAGTTCCCCAGAGACACGCCCATGTAAGGGCATCTCACACTGACAGATGCTGGACCCCGGACGGTGCCTCCACAGCTTCCGGAAGCTCAGGGACTTTGCTGCCAAAGGCTGCTGGGAAGCGCAGGTGAGCTGGGAGCCAGCTTCGTCTCAATGCCTCCTCTCTGGGACCCCAGGGTGGGGCTGCCAGGCTTCTGTGGGGGGCGGGGGTGGGGGTCATGGTGGGGCAACTGTGAGGGCGGTCAGCTCTGAGGTGTGCAGGGAGGGCAGCCTGGGAACGCTTTGCCCATGGCACCGAAGACAGCCAGCCTCGTCATTCCTATGTGCTGTGGACTAACCACAGCTTCTGTCAGAGTGTGGACAGCTCCCTAAAGCTGGCCTGCGGGGACACCATCTTGGCAGCGGGACCTGAGGCTCCTTAGAACAGATTGGCATGAGGAACGCTATCCTCTTTCCAGTATCTGACCCTTCACCAGGTTGTCCAGCGTTGGAACTGGACGTTGGAGGCTTGTAGTTGGCGTTCACCCGACACTGTCCCTGTGCAGCTGTAAGGAAGTCACTATTTCCAGACAAATCAGAGGAAGTCCCCCTTGGCCAAGCTGGTGCCTGTGACCCCACCAAGTTGGGGCTTCAGTCACTGGCCCTTAAAAACTCGTGACAAAATCCCCAGCAGGGATGCCCACCTGACACATCACAGGCCACTATGACATTTGTGTCCAGAAAGGCACGCAGCACGTTTACAAGAAATGTAACAATCAACAGTGTGTTTCTAAGGTCAGCCTAATCAGTAAGAACAGTGAGGCCCATGGAAGTACATGGGGGGCCTCAGTATGCTCAGAAACAAGGAAGTAAATACAAGCCGTCAAAACATGGGGCAGGTTTGACCTCACTGCTCATCGGAAAGGCGCCCGTTTAGAGAGGTCATGGCTGATCCCACGAGCAGATCACACACACGTATTCTTTGCTTCTGAGTGTCTAGCTAGTAACTTCTGAAAATAAACATTCTCAAGGAGAGCAGTTTGTGCCAGCCAAGATGTGATAAGATAGCCTTCGGTGTTCTGTGAGGGGGGTGGCAATCCAAGCAGGCCTTCCAGAAAGTGTCACGGCACAGGCAGCGCCTGGGGGTCGGCCACACGAGCAGAAGGCACACAAGCCTGCGCAGCAGCGGCCCCCCAGGCAACAAAGCCTACAGAAACCGCTTCAGAAGAAGGACAGGGCAAGAAGCCTGCACAGCGGCGGCCCCCCAGGCGACAAAGCCTACAGAAAGCCCCTCAGAGGAAGGACAGGGCAAGAAGCCTGCACAGCGACGGCCCCCCAGGGGACAAAGCCTACAGAAAGCCCCTCAGAGGAAGGACGGGGCAAGAAGGGGCTGACCTGTTCCATACCTTTTGTCCCTTTTAAACGTTCTGCTGTGACTTATTGGTTACCTCCAAAAGCATAAGTAAAATCCTGACCCTCCTGCTCCAGCGGCTTAGAGGGTGTAAGGAGCCCAGGGTGTTGACAGACAGGAAGGGCCTGGCCCCTGCTCACCCCGCGACTCTTCTGCCCACAGCTGTCTCTAGCCAAAGCCTGTGCACACGGACACCAGCTTGGATTGGAAGCAAAAGCCTCCAGCGAGATAGTCTGCCAGTTGTTCCAGGCCTCCCACGCTGTCAATAAGCAGAGGGTCTTCTCTGTCCAGAAGGGGCTCAATGACACAATGAGGTAAGGGGCCCGAACTGCCCACGGTGACGAGGTCCTGTGACAGGCCCGCTGTGTCGTCAGCCCCACTGGGATCCCCGTGTGTGTGAGTGTGTGTGTGTGTTTTCTAAAACCAGTAATGCCCGAGTTATCTAGGGCTTTGGGGGAAAAAAAAAAATTCCCATAGGAGTGTCTGTTCTCTCCAGTTTCCCTTTTTAGGCCTCAGAAAGTGTTAAACCACTTTAAACATCTTTCTAAAATGATGCCAGAAAAACCAAGCTTTTCTTTCCAACCCATACTCACGAGCATCAGCGTCAGCGGGGGACGTGGGGGCCTGCAGCCTCAGAACCCCGTGACCTGCTTCTTCCCACAAGTCCATTCTCCTCTGAAGTTTGGAGATGACACACTGTTACAATCACAGAGCATGTTAGAAAGCAAAGTGGAAAATGTGAATAATTGTTTAAGCTCATGCTAGGGATTTCAAATGCGTTTTAGATGTATGACGGGCAGGCCCTGGCTGTGCTGCTAGGTCTCCGCTCACAGCCGGGCTGCAGTGTCCCCTGCTCCCACGTTAAATGTCACCAAGCTGCCGTGCCTTTTTTTTCTTTTTAATTATCTGGCTGCACCAGGTCTTAGTTGCAGCACACAGGATCTCTTAGTTGCAGCATGTGGGATCTAGTTCCCCGACCAGGGATCGAACCCAGGCCCCCTGCACTGGGAGGTTGGGAGCTCGGAGTCTCAGCCACTGGGCCACCAGGGGAGTCCCAAGCCGCTGTGCTCCTGAGTCCTGGACCTGCACTGGCGGTGCCCCCCCCACCTTGTACTCTCCCAGTCTGCCCTTTTTTTGGTGGGGGGACACTTGCTATTCTTTTTGTGTGTTGGGAGTGAGGGTTAACATAAATTTTAACCTTTTATGTTTTTCAAGAGCTAAAGTAGGTTTATTGAAATAATATTATTTCAGCCCCAAGTTGAGCATCTGACTGTTTTCATCCATGTCAGACAACAGCCGACTTTTTCCTTTTCTTTAGTTGAGTTATAATTGATTTCCAACATTAGTTTCAGGTTTAACCACTTTCAAGTATATGGTTCGGTTGGTCGGTTTCTGTCAGATCATTGTGTTTACCTAGGGTAAACGGGCAGGGAGCATTGTCCTCTGCTCCCAGTCATGGCTGGTATGACCCTCACACCCCTGGGCACTCCTCCTGGCTTCCCCCTCCGCTCCCCTGCTCACTCTGCCCTCACCACCGTGCATCTTCCCTCTGCCTGAGAAACACACTCCTGTCTGGCTGCACAGAGCCCCTCACCATCACGGCTCATCTCTCTGGCTTCCTTTCTCCCGTCTCCTCTCCTTTGTCCACCCCGTCCGGGCATCCTTGCCGCTGCGTGCAGTGTCCCCTGTGACGTCAGTGTCCCGGCTTGGCCTTGGCGCCATTGAGGAGGAGGGACCCTGTGTCTGCTAGCTCTGCAGCCCGAGCCCTCTGTCGTGGTTGCCTGGTGGCTGAGAGCTTGAGCACCTGGGCTCAGTGCATCCTGCTTGGGCTACGTTCCTGGCTCTTTGCTCAACCGCAGTGGGTTGTGACAAATGACCCCACGGTGAGAGTTCCTCAGGGAGGAGACAGGTTTCCAGGACAGTAACCTTTGACCTGTGACCCGTCCCCAGTCTCCAGAGCAGACCCGCTCTGCCCACTTATAAGTTATGGTCCAGGCTCATCCAGTGCCAGGGGGCCCCAGGGTGGGGGTGGGCAGGGTCCACATGTGTGTGCCCACCTGCCTCCCAGGAACCAAGTCAGGAGTGGTGGGGCCCCCAGCCCCTCGGACAGCTGCCGGCATAAGCCCATGACGCCTGAAGTGACCGCTCACCCCTTGGGATGGATGGCTGGGTGGGACTGGGAGACAGGACCCCGTGAGGTTCGGGGCCTCACAGAGGCTCTGCCTGGTGTTCAGGGGCAGCACTCTTCCCACAGGTACATCCTCATCGACTGGCTGGTGGAGGTCGCCACCATGAAGGACTTCTCGAGCCTGTGTCTCCACCTGACTGTGGAGTGCGTGGACCGGTACCTGCGGAGGCGGCTGGTGCCCCGGTACCGGCTGCAGCTGCTGGGCATCGCCTGCATGGTCATCTGCACCCGGTGAGAAACCCCCGGCCGGCCCTGCCCAGGTCACAGGCTGGCTTCTCAGTGGGACGAACAGGCCTTTGGCGCCCCACCTCATGATAACGGGGTTCTAATTTCAGGGGTGCCCAGAGTGGGTGGTCCTCCCCACACGGGGGCAGCAGGGCTGACCCTCCGTGCGCGGGCAGCTGCTGCTCATCCCATGTGGTGGCTTCGCTTGGGCAGGAACCCTGTTCCCCTGGCCCCTGAGGGCAACACGGAGATGAGGGAGGCCACAGTTGGCTGCCCTTCTGAGTCAGGCTGTCAGCCCCGTGTCCAGAGACCCACATCCAGCCAGGTTCACACCCCCTCCTACCCGTGGACAGGATGCGAGCTCCTCAGAGGTGGCTGTTCTGACTCTTCCCGTCAGCCGTCTTAAGTTTCACGGAAGTCCATCTTCCTAAAACCAGCACCTCTCCACCCAGTTTTGCCTTTGGACACAGCGTGGGTGGCACGTCCCACCATACATGTTGCATTTTTTTGTGTTTTAAACCAGCTTTCTCCTATGTGGTCTGCCGTCGCCCGGGCAGTATCTGTCTGTAAGGCTTAGGGGGTGAGGGGCAGGCTCGCTGCACACAGTGGTGTCAGCTGTGGAGGACTGGTCGATCTTTGGCACAGTGACCCAGAGGCGCGTGTCACTGGGGTGTAGTGTATCTGCTTCATGAGCTCATGCAGGCGCCCGAGGCCCTGACTTACTCTCTGCTGCTTGCCATGGCCCCTGAGGCAAGCAGGTCCACGCCTGCGGCGAGCTCTGTCCTGTGGCCCTGATGGGAACTGGACGCTGTGGTTTCCTGGGGGCCAGGGAAGCAGGGTGCCCACAGACGGAGGGAGCGGGGCTCAGGCCCGGTGAGCACAGGCCACATGCGGTCTGGCACCTCTCACATGTGCCTCAGAACCTGGAGCTCTGGGTCTTGTCACCAGAGAGGGCTGACAGATGGGTCCCCAGCCTCCCCAGATCTAAATGGCATGGTTACAGGGACCGGGGGACCGGCCATGAGATAATCGCTTTAAAAGATTTTTAGGGGCTGAGACATCCCTCTGTCCACTCTGAAAGCAGCACCTGCCCGAGCACAGGCTCGTGTCCCCCACCTCGACGTCACACCCTACCCCGCGACTACGGTCCCCACCGCCCTGCCCTCTCAGCCAAGCCACCGCGGGAGCTGCAGAGTGACCGAGGGGCTGTGGGCTCGGCCCCCATCACCCTGGTGGGGGGAGGGGCCCTCAGAGACTGTCGGACCAGTGTGTACCCTGCTAGCTGGCGCTGGGAGAGGGGAGAGAACAGGGTGACCACCTGCCTAGGGACTGCCTGAGTCCCTCGGCCCGACCCCGGGCCAGGTCCAGAGCTCCAGACAGACTCTGGCTCTGGTTCTGCTGGCTCGCCTGCCTTCTGGGTTAAAGCTGTTCATGCTCGCTTCGGAGCGGCTGGCACAGGGCAGGGCAACCCCTCATCTGTCGGGAGGTTAAGAGAATTGGCCGCTCACACCCTTCGTGGCTGGATTTTGCAGAAACACCTGTGTGCCCAGCAGCCCAGCCGCTCTACTGCTGTGGGCCTGTGGCGCTCGTACCCCTGCCTCTCAGCCTCTCCGACAGGCTCAAGTGACCTTTCCAGTTAACCTCACCCGCCGAGGGCAGCCAGGTCAACTCGCTGGACTCCCCACCCCATCACTGAAGCCTAAAGCCCACTGAGGGGCGCGAGCTCAGATCCCTTGTTGGCACTTCAGGTTCATCAGCAAGGAGATCCTGACGATCCGGGAGGCCGTGTGGCTCACAGACAACACGTACAAGTACGAGGACCTGGTGAGGATGATGGGCGAGGTCGTCTCGGCCCTGGACGGGAAGATACGGGTAAGCGGCTGCTCACCTTTCCTCCTGAATCGAAGCCGAGTCGCGCCAGGGGGTGGGAGGAGCAGAGGGCACGTGCGTGGCTCTGGGCTTCTCTGCTCAGGGAAGCTCTCCGGGACCAGGAGGGCGTGAGGCCACAGCCGCTCAGCGTGCCTGGCGCCGTGCTGACCACTAGGAGGGCAGCATGTCTGCATTCTAGCCTCCCCACGAGCGGGCGGAGGGTCCTCTGCATGCTGTGACCTCATGTCCGCCACCCCGTCCCCCCAGGTCCCCACCGTGGTCGATTACAAGGATGTCCTGCTGACGCTGGTCCCCATGGCACCAAGAACCCAGCACCTGTGCAGCTTCCTCTGCGAGCTCTCCCTGCTGCACACCAGCCTGGCTGCCTACGCCCCAGCCCACCTGGCTGCAGCCGCCCTGCTGCTGGCGAGGCTGACGCATGGGCAGAGTAAGCGGCCAGTCCTTCCCTCCCGCCTCTCAGAGCTGGGCTGAGCCAGTGGGCGAGGATCTCCGGGAGTCAGGAGCTGGTGCTCGGGTCCGGGGGAGGGAGGGAGACAAAGCGGCGTGCTCTTCTCTCCCAAGGAGGAGGCAGCAGGATGGACTAAGAGCCCTTGTCTGGGGGTGGCTTGGTATTCCCCCCGCGGGGTGCAGCGGGCATGCATGCCCTGGGCACAGGGCCTTTTCAGCGCTGAGCCCTAGGAAGCTCTATTCCAGAGCCATCGGGGCTGTGGGCGTCAAGGCGGCCCCACGACCCCCACTTCCCTCCCCAGCGCAGCCCTGGACCACCCAGTTGTGGGACCTCACTGGCTTCTCCTGTGAAGACCTCATCCCCTGTGTCTTAAGTCTTCATCAGAAGTGGTAAGTGTGTAAGGAAGCGAGCCCCACACACAGGGTATGTCCTCCACACCGTGGGTCCAGAGGGGTTCACATCACAGGAGGGCTGTTGGGCCATGAGCTGCGGGTCTCAGGGTTGGCGTTTAGAAATCCCAGGGCCATGTTACTTAGCACACACGTTTTTAATGTTTGCTGTGTGGGCAGCAGCTCCTCCCCACCCAAACCTAACTCACAGACAGTAGAGCATAAGGAAAAACGGCCTCTCCATGACAGCAGTAACTCACTGCAGGAGGCTGGCGTTGGCAGACTGCAGCCGGAGCACAGGCCAGCCGTGCCTGCCTCAGGCCCTCGGCCTTTCACCTCTCCTCTCACCCCGGCTGGCAGCCTTGCTCCTCCCACTCGGTCCCACCCGCACTGCGTGCGCTGAAGTCCCCAGGACCCCCTCCTTTCTCAGGCCAAGCTGCCTCGGAGTCCCCTTCCCCCACCCAAGGGGCTGGGTGATTCTGCCTCCCTGCTACCTTCCCCTGGTTTTTTTGTTTTTTCAATCCAGATAAACTGGAAATATTTATTTACAAATGAAACTTTTTTTTAAGTGTGCAATTTGATAGGCTTTTGGTATAGAGTTGTGCAGGCATCACCACCATCAATCAGAGAACATCTTCTCCCTCAGAAGAACCCTGCCCTGCCTCCCTAATACCTCCAGGTGTCCCCTCCCCACCACCCCTCACCGAGCAACACTCCTCTCCTTCCTATTCTGGACGCTTCATCACGGGCTCGCACACCGTGAGGGCTGTAGGTGTGAGCGGCTTCCCACCTACACGGTGTCTCCACTGTGCAGGCAGCCCCTGGGCGGAGAGACCCCGTCTTATTTCTCCATCTGTGCACTGATGTACGTTTGGGGGTTTTCTGCCTCCCCGCTGCTGTGGACGACTGTGTCCAGGTCTCCGTGGGGACCTCTGCCCCCCTTCCTCTCGGGGACACACCTGGGAGCGGGCGCCAGGTCATAGCTGCCTCTCGGGTTAACCGAGGGACTGCCAGGCGTCTGCACGGTGGTGCTGGGCCCGCTTCGAGGACGTCTGGTCCTCTCCCGTCTGAGCGGGGGCTACAGGTGGAGCCTCCTGGGGGCAGTGCCAGCACTCCCCTCCCCCACCGCGGTCCCTCATGTGTCCCTCTGTCGGTAGCTTCCACGATGACGCCCCCAAGGACTACAGGCAGGTGTCTCTCACTGCCGTCAAGCAGCGATTCGAGGACAAGCGCTACGAGGAGATCAGCCTGGAAGAGGTACCGAGGGGTGCTGGTGGCGGGCCCGCCCGCCCGGGGCCTCGCCCGCCCTCTGACCCTGGCTGCCCTGCAGGTGCTGAGCTACGGCCAGCTGTGTGCTGCCCTGGGCGTGAAACAGGAGAGCCTGGAACCTGCACCCTTCCTCAGCGCAGGCGATATTCACGCCTTCCTCAGCTCGCCCTCCGCGAGGAGGACCAAGCGGTGAGTGAGCCCGCAGGCCCAGCTGGGTTCCCGTGTGACCCCTGCAGCCCTCGGGGATCCCCCGGAAACGGAAGCTGGGCCGGCGGCCTGCAGCCCTGCCTTCTTCCCTGCGTGGCTCCAGCCCAGCTCCCTGTGGGCTTGGTGGTCCTGAGCACAGGTGGAGCCCCACCAGGGCCACACTGGCCCTCCACGTGTTGCCCCAGCGCTCCAGCCATGCCCTGATGAGAGGCTGGGGCACTTGGTCCCCGTCATCCGCTACGTATCCCCTTCACCCCGTCTCTTCCATCTCAGTGCCCTGGCTGTGGTGCCTGGAATAAGCTCTCCTCTCCCCCTCCAAAGAACTCCTATGCATCCTACAAAGTCCAGATGAGCAGGGACCTCACTGTGCTGCCGGCCCGACCTCTGCAAATCTGCTGCGAGCCTCCGAGGGCATTCCTGGGTGCTCACAGCACACGGGGCGGGGCGGGGCGGGCACGTGCCAGAGACCAGGCTGGGCCCCCTGACACTGCCACCTGTGACTGTATTCCCACCTGCCCCCTGCCTCAGGAAGCGGGAGAACAGCCTCCAGGAGGACAGGGGCAGCTTCGTCACCACACCCACCGCCGAGCTGTCCAGCCAGGAGGAGACGCTGCTGGGCAGCTTCCTGGACTGGAGCCTGGACTACTGCTCGGGCTACGAGGGCGACCAGGAGAGCGAGGGCGAGAAGGAGGGCGACGGTGAGTGCCAGGCCGTGGCGGGCAGTGGGCGGGGCAAGCTGGGGCTTCGAGGGCTCCTGTCCAAGGAGCCCGGGAGAGCAGAGCGCCCAGCGCTGCAGCCCACAGGGATAACAGGCTGTGGCCCGGCCAGACCTGTGCTGCCGGGAGGACTGCACGGGCCAGGGACAGAACAGACCCACCTGCGTTCACAAGATCTTTCTAGAACATCCTGTGCCATGTGCCCCCCGCTCCCCTGCTGGGTTCTGTGCCTCGGGCATCCCTCCAGGACAGGCCGCACAAGGCTCCGTCCCCATGTCTGGTCAGCCATCTGCAGACAGGGAAGGGAACTGGAGGGCCCAGTTTGAGGCCATGTCTATGGATTTTCTAATTGTGTGTTTCGGCGTCCACTCAGGATTAAGTATTAGATGGCCATGATTTGTTGTCCTTTCTTCCTGTTCCCCATGTCACACGGGTGTCACCCCAAGCTTGGAGGACACACCTCACCCTCGACTTCTTAAGCAAAGGGAAGGGGACTGACCGGCGAGCTTGAGGAGCTGTGGCTGAGACGGGACTCTGGGCTGCCCTGGGTCCTGGCTGGGCCGAAGCTCACCCTGACGTCTCCCCGTCCCCCACAGTGACGGCTCCCAGCGGTGTCCTCGACGTCACTGTGGTCTACCTGAGTCCGGAGGAGCACTGCTGCCAGGAGTCCAGCGACGAGGAGGCCTGCCCGGAGGAGGCGTGTGGGGCCCAGGACACACAGGCGCTGGTGCCAGGCCACCAGGCGCTGCGGACCCCAGGGCCGGAGCCCCCCCTGTGCAGCAGGTGGGGGCTGGGCAAGGATGTCACGACGTCGGGGTACTCCTCCGTCAACAGCGCGAGTCCCACAGACTCTGGGCGCACCTCAGGGGGGCCCCCCCGGTCTACCTCAGAGCTGCCCACTGGCAGCAGTTTGAACACACAGCCCTGCCACCACCACGCCCGGAAGTCGTGTTTACAGTGTCGCCCTCCCAGCCCCCCGGAGAGCTGTGCTCCCCAACAGCAGGTGAAGAGGAAGAACCTGTCAGCCCACAGTGAGGAGGAGGAGGAAGACATGAACTTGGGCTTCTTGAAGCTGTGAGTGTGTTGGAGCGTGTGCCGCAGTGGACATCTGCTGAGGGGGGGGGCTGCTGCTGTGCTAGTGTGGGGCAGGGGACGAGACGGATCCCTGCGGATCCCCGCTGGCCTCGCATGGGGACCCAAGAGGAGATCCGGGGGCAGGGACTCTCTCTCCAGGGGAGCCCATCACGAGCCTTCAGAATCTCTAAAGCACAACGAAAACTCAGCTCCTCCTCTTTGGGAAGTTTAGCCTCGAAGCAGTCACGCCATGCCATGTCAGTCCTGTATCTCTGTCCCTCCTGTGTCTTGTCTTGCTTCCTCTGGGAAACTCAGCCCACGTCCTGGGCGAACGTCCCCCCTGCCCGCACCCCAGGAACTGAGCTTTCATAGCTGAGAACACATGTGGCCCGAGTGTCCAGACACAGCTCCTCATCCCCCCATCTGTTTGGTCTGGGGTCCCGGGAGAGCTGACAGCCCTAAGCACATCACCATCCCTGCGCCCACACTGCCCTGCCTCGGGCATGCGTTCCTTTCCTCATGGGCTGGTGCCTCCTGCAATGGGGGAACTCTGCCCCAGGCACCGTGGTGGACTGCGCGTGAACACCGGGCTCAAGGGCCTTGATTCTCGGTCACAGGCTCGCTCCCTCCCATATTCTCAGCTCCTGTTAAAAATCTGTCCCTTCTCCTGCAATGGTCCATCTGTGTCCCCACCAGATGGTATCTGCATGACCCACTCTCTGCACTGAATTTCTAGGCCATTTCTTTCCCTGTCTTTATTTCCATCCTTCATCCCTCTAGGATAAAAACAAAAGAAAAATTAAAAATAGAAGGTATTATATTTTTTAAAATTCTCAACATTATTTAGGCTCAACTGAAAAATGAAAATTTGATTCAAACTCCTCAGTGCTCTCCTGACACTGTATGCGAAACCAGTTTTCCCAGAGAGGTTAGCCAGGAAAAAATTATATGTCATTTGTAACATCTGAGGTGACCAAGACACGGAAAAGCATGGACCAGAGGCCTGGCTTGCTGGGTGAGGCTGGACCTGCTGTGGGTTCCTGCGAATCATGACCCTGACCGCTCTCCCCTGCTGGGCTGACCCAACACACTCACCTGCTGTCGCTTTGGCTTCCTCTTGAAACATCAGAAAGAACCACTTAGCCAGGAATGTCCCCCAGATGCTCTTGAACCAAAACTACAGGGACCAGGAGACGCTGGCCCGGAGAGGCTTTTCAGGGCTCTTGACTCCCTGTGGGATCTATCTTTTTTGCTGCTGTAGGCAAATCTGACCACCCTGGGAAGGCCGTGGTTGAGTAAGGGAATCCCAGCATCGGGACTGCATACCTCCCTGTCGACTGTGTGCCCCTAGGCATGTGTGAGCCTCAGTTTCCTCATCTGTATGATGGGGTGACGGTACCTACCTCACAGGGGTGTTGTGAGGATTAAATGTGATGAGGATAATAGTAGCTGAGTGATATGCATGTCTGAACTGCCTTGTCCCCTTGGCCCCTTACCAAAACCCAAAAGTTCTCTGCTTTCTCCCGGCCGGCCTGCATCCGCAGAAGGAGCGCGCTCTGGCGGGGACCTAATACCGCCTGACTTGGGGGTGGGGTCTCCCTTTGTCTGCTCCCTTCCCCTCCTTTCTCACTGAGAATCTCATTTCAGGCTCCCCATACTGGGCAAGAAAACAGGCTGCTGCTGATGGATGCTCCCACCCTAACAGCAGTCCCAGGGCTGCTTGGGTCCTGCTCAGCCCTTCCCCCTTTTGCCCCAGCACCCTCAGTTCCCCTCCTTTGCGTCTGTTCTCTGCTGTGGCACCTTCCTATTAGCAACAATGAAATGGACACCCCTCTGTCTTTAAACAAACCCCCTCCCAGGTCTGTCCTCCATCCTGCTCTCCCCTGAGATTTCTTGGCCCCTGTGGGGTTGGCACTCATCCTTTTTTCTTGTTAGATGCAATTACAATGGACCCTGCTGCCAGCATCACTCCTCTCAGCCAGCATTTGTCCCCACCACCCCCACGCCCACGTGTCCCCCGAGGACACTCCCTCCTGGGACAGGCTCCTGTGACACCAGGCTCTGCTGTCCCTCCACTGCTCTGCGCTCCAGCTCCCCCTCAGCTGGTCCCATCCAGGCACGCCTGCCCCGCCAGGGACCAGCCTGCTCAGCCCCACTGGTCCTCGTGCCCATGTCTGGCTCCTGGGCCTCCTCCCCCTCTGCCGAGGTGCCCACTCCCGGATGTCATCACCTCGTCAGCGTGTCCACAAGTGCACACTCCTGCCTTGCCCCTGCTCCCGACAAACACGTCATCCTCACCTCCAGCCACAGCAGTAAATACCTATGGGTCCCTCCGCGTGCCCGGCCCTGTGCTAGGTGCCCCGAGGTCAGCAAGGTCCCAGGGCCCTGCTTTAGAGGGCCCTTGATGCAAAGACGAAGCCGACTGTTAAGGGACCACAGGAGCCTCCATCTACCCCGTTATCCAAACCACAACTGCGCGTCCTCCCCCAGCTCGCTCCGCTGCCCCCGGGCGGGGATCGGAGCCGGTCTCTGCTCGGACTTCCGGCCAAGGGGCGGGGCTAGAGGCGGGGTCGTCATCGGGGAAGGCGGGGCCTGACGCTGGGCCCGGGATTGGGCAGCCCGGACGGAAGGGGCGGTCTTCTAGCCCGGAAGCGGCGGGGTCTCCCGGCGGCGGCAGGTCGCGAAGACTTAGACCGCTTGTATGCTGCCTGCGGAGTGCTCGCGCCGGTGGGTCCCGCGCCGCTGGAGTTGCGGGGGCGGAGGCCGCCGCGGCCCGAGGCCGGCCGGGCGCTGAACCTCCGGTGCTTCCTTCCCAGGCTGGTGGCCGAGCTGCGGGACGCCCTGGACTCCTGCGCCGAGCGACAACGGCAGCTGGAGCAGAGCCTGCGAGTCTCCCGGCGGCTGCTGCGGGTCTGGTACGCGACCCCGGGACCACCCGGCTAGGCAGCCTTCGGGCCGTCAGAACCCTGCTTGGAGCCCCGGGCCTGGAGGCTGGGCTCAGCGCTCACTTCCGAGTTGCGGGCTGCCAGTACCCCTCGCTTTTCCTGAGGGCCTGAGAACTGGGCGCCCGCTCCTAGGCCAGGCGATCATGGGGATTTGTTGGGCTCTGGCCTTGCCACGGCTGCCCTGTGTCCTTGCAGGGAACCAGCCGAGACCCCAGCTCCGGAGCCAACCCCAGGGTCAGAAATTAATAAAGAGGCTCCATCTTCAGGTAAACCTCAGCCCCCCACCTTCTGCAGGTGCCGTCTCCTGCTTGTCTTCTGGCTGGCAGTGATCGGGGGCCTCTACCTGATTCTCCGCTTTCACAGCATGCCCACCCAGCCCCCAAGACCTCAAGGAGCTGGAGCTTCTGACCCAGGCACTGGAGAAGGCAGTACGAGTGCGAAAAGGCCTCTCTAAGGCTGGAGAAGGAGTCAAGGCCCGCAGCCTGAAGTCTGGGTCTGCTTCCACTGCCACCAAAGCCTCTGCCCCACCCAGCACCTCACGCTGCACTGGCAGCCGTGCACCTGAGACAAAACCCCCCAGGGGTGTCCACCACCCCTGGGTGCCCGCAAAGGACCTCCCTGGGCGCAGGCTTCTGTTGGTGGGAGATGGCGCCCATATGGGGCAGGGGGCCGGAGCCAACAAGCCTGAAGCAGGCCTCAGGGACCAGCAGATTGTCCCCCAGGCTGCTTCTCAGGTTCCAGAAGCTTTTACGCTCAAGGATAAGGGGTGAGTTCCCCAGCAGACATTCCCTAGAGGAGCTACTGTCTGCCTGATCAGATCCTGGGCAGCTGTAGAAGGCTAGATTTGGGATGACAGGGAGGGCCCAGCACTGAGTGGGTATGGGCCTGGGGAGCCCCAGGATGTCACCCCATGAATCCCCAGCCCGGAAGTTGGTAGGTGGAACTGTTGGCGGTGACGGTGCCATGTTTGATGTACTGGGGCCTGTCCCTCTCTGCTCCCTGGCTGTTCCTGTGCCCTGTGCACTTATCTACCCAGCCCGGGGGCTCCAGATGCTCTGGAGATGGCCTGGGCTCTGCCCTCCTCTCTGCCAGGTGGACCCCAGCTGGGCTGGCTCCCGTGGTCACTCTGGAAGCCCTCTCTGAGGGCTGGGAGAGCCTCACCCCTCATTGGGCTCTGAGTGGGGAGCGGGGCCTGCAGCCTCCGGAGTGGGACAGAGCTGCCCTGAGCGCCAGCTTCCCAACAGGGCCTTACTGCGGCTGCCAGAGGCCTTCAGGAAGGCGGCTTCCCGGAATGCTAGGTGAGGCTGGTGGGGGTGTGGGACCCCGGGAGGGGAGGGGGAGCCAGGGGAGTGGCGGTGGGGGGCGTGGGGGTGCGGGGTGGGAGAGCAGGGAGGCGGAGGCTTGGCCCACGGGCCCCTCTGCTTCCTTTCCTGGGAGGTGACACTCTCACATCCAGAGAGTCTGCTGCCCTAGGACTGCTCTCACGGACCCAGCTCAGCCTCTCCACTGTGAGGCCTTGAGCAGGGCGCCAGGTGCCCCCAGGCCCCAGGCTGTGGAAGTGCCGTAGGGGTTAAGCCAGGTGGTGCCAGGTGGTGTTTTCAGGTGTACCCGTTGTGCTGGGTATGGAACCAGCGCCCAGAGCTCTGGGTTCCAGTCAGTGCTGGCTTCTCTCCCCTTTTCCTTGGTCAGCTCTGTCCCCTTTCCATGAGCAGTGTCCCCTCAGTTCCCTGGGCCCCTCCCCTTGGTTTCGCCTACTTCCCAGGGCCCCAGCCCGCTGGCTGGCATCATCACATGTTGCTCTCTGGTTTGCGGGCTGCCCATGTGTGCATCCAGCCTGTGGGCCCAGCTCAGCTCGATGCAGACCAGGGATTCTGTGGATGCTGCTGCTGCCACCGCCAAAACCCAGTTCCTCCAGAAAATGCAGACAGCTGTATCCTTGCGGGGGTGGGATCCTCGCAGAGGTTCTGGCTCTGAACCTGGTTTAGAGTGTGAGGAGGAGCCACTCCAGGAAGGGCCAGAGCCACACTGGGACCCAGCCCTGGGGGAGAGCGGAGGGGCCCGGCCATGGGGGAGTTTCCCTGACCCACTTGCAGGCAGGCCTGCCCAGCTCCATGCTCAGCGCAGCAGAGTTGGGGCGCCTACAGAAGGCCTGCTCCATGCTGAGGCTTCGAATGAGGGAGGAGCTCACGGCAGGTTAGTGGCCCCGAGTCGGGTCTCCGGCGGGACAGGGAGGGCTTCAGGACCCTCATGAACCTGGCCTGTGACCACCTCTGGCTCTCGTGTAGACCCCAAGGACTGGACGCAGGAGTACCGCAGCCTGCTCACCCTGGAGGGGCTGCAGGCCCTGGCAGGGCAGTGTCTGCACAGGCTGCAAGAGCTGCAGGAGCTGCGCTCCGGTGAGGCCTGCCTGCACCACCCCCCCCCCACCCCAACCCGAGCCGAACTGTGTGCGTGTGTGCCTGTTAAGTTGGGACCTTATGGACTGACTGTAGCCCGCCAGGCTCCTCTGTCCATGGGGTTCTCCAGGCAGGAATACTGGAGTGGGATGGCATTTCCTTCTCCAGGGGTCTTCCCAACCCAGGGATCTTAACGAAGTCTCTGGTGTCTCCTGCATTGCAGGAGGGTTCTTTACCTCTGATCCACTGGGAAAACCTGGTCAGTGTCAAAGTCCTCTAGCGACAGGGCGGTGTGGGGACTTGAACAGCACCCCCAGGGGAGTGGAGACAGGCAGGCAGGCCCTTCCCATGTCCCCTTCGGGATCCTGAGTGTCCCGTAGTTATGCTGTGGAGCTGCCGGTGCAGCACCCCCGCTCCAGCCCCCTTGCCCACACACAGACCCCACCAGTCTAAGTAGCTTGCGCATTTATCCACTTAGTGGGAAAGTTTCTTGTGAGAATCAGAGATCCTGGCACATGCTTGGTGTTGCAAGAGAGTTGTTCGTGGACAGCAGGGCTTTACCCAGGAGGCAAGGGGGGACTTTGCACCCCTAGCGGGAGCCTGAAAAAGACAGCCCTGGCTGCTGCCCATGGGGTGGTGTCCCCTGTTCTTGCAGCGGTGGTGGAACAGCCGCAGGGGCCATGGCCTGAGGGGCCCCCCAGGGCCGCCTTGCCCTGTGGAGGAGGCGCAGACCCAGTGTGGAGCCCCCAGCTGCTTCTCTACTCCAGCACCCAGGAGCTGCAGACCCTGGCAGCCCTCAGGCTACGGGTGGCCATGCTGGACCAGCAGGTCCATCTGGAAAAGGTACTTCCAGACTCCGGGGCATGGGTCACTGCGTGTTCAGGAGCACTGGGCCATGGGGAGGACTTGGTTCAGCCTCCAAGATCCACCAGGGAAGGAGGTGGGGAGGGCACGTGTGAGCGTGCTGGAACTTTGAGAGGCGGAGTAGGGACGAGTGTGGCGCCTTGACTCCCGCCCTAGATTGGGTCCCCCCAAATGTTCCAGGCCCCCCTGAGCCTTTGGCCCTCACCAACCTCCAGGTCCTAATGGCTGAGCTGCTCCCCCTGCTGAGCGAGCAGGAGCCCCTGGGGCGCCCCTGGCTGGCGCTGTGCCGGGCTGCACACTGCCTGCTCTGCGAGGGGGGCCAGCGCTTCCTCACCGTCCTGCAAGATGAGCCTGCTGACCGACTGAGCCCTCCCTGAGGCCCGGCCCACCCCAACCCCCGAGCCCTGCAACAAGGCAGGCTGGCTCTGCCCCCAGCCCGACTGTTGTCAAGACACCCCCACTCAGTAATTAAACGAATTGGCATCAAGGGCATTTTCACTGGTGCAGTGAGTGGGGGGCCCAGAGGGGCCTGTGCCCCCTTGGGAAGCCAGGTTTCCACCCAGCGGGGACTGCCCCCGGCTCTTCCTGGGGAACTTAGGGCCTTCCTCACATTTGCTGGTCAGGGTTTGGCTTTACTTGGCCTTCCATAGGCTTGGGCGAACAGAGGCTGTGGGGACTTTGCTTAGCTATCTCTGTTTCTTCTTGCTGTACACTTATAAGCCACTTGTGTGACATTAAAACTGCTTTAGAAAGTATGTATTTTTAATCATACCAAGGTGGGACTTTGTGTTTTTTACTTACCAAGCACATATCAAGTATATTTACCAAGAATGGGCATACCCATTTTGTACTGAAGGAAGGGGGCCGGGCCCCTCGAGGTGGGCTGCCCCGGGGCCTCACTGCTTGCTCTAGCCCTTGTACACCTGAAACCTCTCGCCACAAGTGCCTGGATGCGTCCTGGGCTCACCCAAAGAGCAGAGAGCCAGTGTCCGCGCGGGCGGCCGCTGTCTGCCCACAGCCATCTCTCCTGGCACCCATGTCCACCCCCGCCCCCTCTGCTGTCGCTCTGGCTGCTGTGGGCGCCCCAGACTGAGTCCCCTTCAGGGAACAGGCCCGTCACCCTCCCCTGCTGAAGGAACCACCATTCCTTCCACTTCCACTTTCCACCTTCCACTTTGCTGGAAGGCAGGAAAGTGTAGAGGTCCAGGTCACCACCTCTGGGTTTCCATCGGGACTTGTTTGCTGCTGTGGGCCTTCAGCATGATCCTTGAAGACTCTGTGTCGTCCCCAGCGCGTTTCTGGGCAGTGGTTATCACCACTGGGGTGAAGATGAGTAGGATAGTGTTACAGGCTTCACAGCCCTGGGCCCTGAGGAGGGCTGCCAGGCGGTGGTGTCCCTGTCGTGAGCCTTTAGTGAGCACCTGTGTGAACCAAGCACAAGTCTCAGGGCTGGGCAGTGGCCCCCTGTGTGGACAGCGATGGGCGAGAATAGTAACACTGCTTCTGCCTCAGGAGGCCGGCAACTCCTGGAGAAGGTCAGGTCTCCTGCGAGCCTGCTGAAGCACTGCAGGTGTGGGGCGTGAACTGGGTGATGCTGAAGCAGCCTCCGGGTGGCCCCACCCTGCAGGAGACTATTTGTAAAGGGCCCCACTGTTCAACAGGCCAGAAACCTTGGACATGGAGTCCCAGGCCTTTGGAGCTGCTGGGGACCAGGTAACAGACCAAAGTAGGAAGGGAAAAATCGGAGGCCCTCACTGCACTGAGGGGCCTCTGGGGAGTGAAGCTTGAGGAGAAGGAGCAAGAGAGAGGGGTCTGGGGCACACCGGCCCCCAGAGCTTACTCCCAGGTGCTGGGATCTGGAGGAATCCTGTCTGCAGGGCGAGCTCCACCACCACCCGGTTCCGGGCTGCTCTAGAACCGTTTCCATAGCAGCTGGTCTCCACCGCAGTTATTTCATCCACTGCTTCGCTTGTTTACTGTGCACCTTACCTATTGGCAGAAGGCGCTCCCCCTCCGTCTGTAGCGGAGCCCAGATGGTTATTGACTCAGTGACCCACCTCTCCAGGGCCAGCCCTGCGGGCCGCTGTGGGCACCTGAGCCGTCACGGGGAGGGCGGTTCCAGCAGATAACAGGGGGAGCGGTCTTGATGGGTCCCAACACAAGGCCCCCCAGAGCCGGGAAGGCAGACCCGCTTCGGGTGAGCGCCCGCCCACCCCATTCCACAACCCCGCCTGGAGGCGGCAGCGAAGACCTCCTGGCCCTGGCGGCCCTGCTGGCGTCACCGCCTCGCCGGCCAATCCGCTCCGAGGTGGCGAGGCGAGTGGGGCTGCAGGGAGTGCCCACACCCACCCGGAGCGCAGCCCCCGCGTAGCAGGCATGAGCGCGGCCGAGCCCCCGCCCGCGGCCGAGGCCCTCGAGCCCCCCCGGGCTCTCCGCGCGCTGCTCTTGGCCACCGGCGGCGCAGGGGGCTCCTGGCCGCGCTGCGTTCTGCCGTTCGGCGCCGTGGCTCTGCTAGCCGGCGCCGCCGCCACGGCCATCACCTTCTCGCTGCGCGGACCTCGCCTGGACCTGGCCCAAGGTTCGGCGCTGGCGGCGCTCGGCGCGGGCCTCGGGCTCCTGGCCGCAGCCTTCCTGTGCTGGCGCGCGCGGCGGCGGCGGCAGAGGACCGGGCGCGGGGGGCGGCGGGAGCCGGGGGCGCCCTGAGCCTGCGCGCCAAGCCCCCTCCCCTGCGAGGTCACGGCCAGCCGGCGCCTCCTCCCTGCCGACCTCGCCTGGGCCCGGCTGCCGCAGTGCCGCGCGCGTCGCGGAAGCCTTCTCGCCAGACGCCTCCCCAAAGCGTTCCGTTCTGACCGCTCGGGATGCCCGAACTCCGGGGGCTTCGAGCCACTTCCCTTCCCTCCCCCGACTCGGCTCTGCCCCTCTGGCACCCGCCTCCGCCCAGCGCTGCTTTTCAGCGTCTCGCTTGGCGCGCAGAGCGGGCCTGGCTGAGCGCGGGGCTGCGGTCGCGGCAGCCCACGACGCGCAAGGCGGCGGCAGGCCGGGGACTCGGCGTGGCTACCCACCTCCGGGCGAGGCAGAGTGTGGTGTGTCCCCCTCCCCTGGCTGTCTTTCTTCCCCGCTGATCGGGGCAAAATAGGCGCTCAATAAATGTTTGCGCTATAAATGAACAAGTGGTGGCTTGCAAGCGTCTGGCGGGAGAGTAGATAGTGAGCTAAGCCGGGAATATTTGATCAGTTGGCCTTTTAAGGGAAAACCTCAGCCCCCTGAGATCTGCTGGGACCCCAGATGGGTACCCAAAGCCCACAGCTAGCGGCTGTCCCTCTGGGTGAGGGCAGGGGTGGGAGGGCTGCACCAGGCTTTGGGGCTGCAGGTGGGGGCAGGGCCAGCAGAGAGGTGCACAGCGTGAGAGGCCCCAGTCTGGGGCTGGGACAGATGGCTGAGTCCACAAGGAGCACTGATGCTGGCTGGGGGGCTGTCGGGAAGGCCCTCCCTAGCTCTCCTCACGCCATCTGCCAGCGCTGCCCCAGGGCCAGAAGAGAATGAATACCTCCTGGGAAGAGCCTGGGCTGCCCGCAGCCTCCTCCCTAGGGAGCTAATGTGCAGTGGCTCTCTGGGTGGAGGCCCTTCCTGCTGACCCCGTGAACACTCTTCAGGTCGAGCCCTGGGGACCTCCAGCCACACCAGAGGCCACCAGCTGTTCTGCCCACCCTCCCCCACCTCACCAGGAGGCTGTGCAGCACACAAAGCCTGCAGGGCTGGGTGAGGGGAGCTGCTCCCCACTTTCCTCCTTCCAGGCAGGAGTCCTGAAGTTCAGACAGCCAGGCTTTCCCTGGAGGTTTGTCTCAAGCCCCTGGGAACCACTGTCCTGGGCCTAGGCCTTTCTCCCCACCATGGCCAGCTCTGTGCTTGTAACAGTCCCAGTAGGATCTATCCCCAACCCAAACTCCCACCAGGGACCCCTCATCCCAGATGGGTTTGGGGTGATGATCAAAGAACCTTGAAGAGAATGGTTGGGAAGGCACTCCTTCTGCACCTGACCCATCCCAGAGCAGAACCGCGCGCCCTGCCAGCTCTCTCGTTTGTGCCTGGCTGTTTCTTGTAAGGGGCATGTTCTCTTTATTGGGAAGTTGAGGGACAGACCCCAGTGCCAGTCCCATTGCTCCCCACGCCTGCATTTGAGCTGCTCAGGCCTGGTAAAGGGCCCCACCAGAGAGTGTCAGTCACTGCAGGTGGCCCAGCCCCCTGTCTTCCTGATGCTCCTTCTCCATGGTGTGTCCTTCAGTATCCGCCTCTGTACGCAGGATTCTGCTTTCTCCATCCTCTTCTGTCCTTGCAGTGTCTCTGGCCCAGCTGAGGGTGGCAGCCCGCCTCAAAGACACAACCCGGTGGTGTTTCCACTGACAGCTGGCCTGGCCTGGGGTCAGCCTCCCATGTGGAACTTCAGGCCTCAGAGATGCTCCCCGGTGGATGTATTCTGGTGTTCCTGCCCGGTCCGCACGGGGCTGCCCCTTCCTGGGACGCTTTGCCCCCACTCAGGTCTGTTGAGTTCCTACACGACTCAGGAAATCCCAACAGCAAAGGGGGAATAATAGGCATCTGGCTGATGAGGAAATTGAGGCTTGGGCAGGTTGAGGACTCAAAACCACACAACTAGAAACTAGAGCAGCATGGATTCGAAATCAGACCTGGCCCCAATCCTGAATTCTTTCTGCTGGAGCAGACTGCTGCCTCAGGGACACCCCTACAACCACCAGCCCAGCCTGGCTCCCTTTGCCCCGAGTGTGCCCTGTAGGGACCCAGGAGAGCATCCGGGACCCAGTCTTCAGCTCCAGAGCCCGGCTGCCTCAGGGGCCTGAGGGAGGAGGCAGCCAGACCCCCGCCCAGCACGTGGCACAACCCCAGGAGCAGTCAGAGCCTGGCTGCGGGCCGGGGGCCGGCTGGGTGGTCCCCCACGGGCTGCGTGGCGGGGCCACCCGCTCCAGCCCCCTCCCGCCAACACATTCCTGGCTCCGCGGCCCCTCCCCCGGCTCCAGGGCCTCCCAGCCCCCTCCCCCGCTGGCCCGGCCGGCGTCTGAATCTGCTTCTGATTCCGGCTCTGCCGACGCGGCCCCCTCCTCTCCCCTCCCTCCTTCCCGGCCGAGCAGCCCCGCCCCCGGCTGGGCCCAGGCTGGAGCCCGCTGCGCCCCCCACCCCCTCCTGGCACAGCTCGCCCGCCCTCGCTGAAGCCGGGAGGAGGCGGCGGCCGGGGCGCCCCAGGCCCCGCCCGCCCTCGGCCCGTCCCGGGAGGCCGGGAGACCTGCTCGACCCGGCCCTCGGTGGGTGAGTGCGAGCGGCGGGCAGCGGGTGGGGCCTCTGCGGGCGGAGGCGCCGAGGGCGGGGGCGACGCCTGTCAACGCTCCAGGCCCCGCGGGAGGACGCCCGGGCGTCCCCGCTGCTCCGCTCGGCCCGGAGCGTGCCCGCGGCGGCGCCAACCTCTGGGCCCCGGTTGGGGCCGCCCCGGGGGCTCTGGTGGCCCGGCACCCCGGGCCAGCGGGCAGAGCCTCGGACCGGGCTCTCTCTCTCCCGAGGGCAGCGGCGTGGGGCCCCGGCCGGCCGGCTGACCCCCGGCGGCTCCGGCCATGCCCGGCTGGCCCTGGGGGCTGCTGCTGACCGCGGGCACGCTCTCGGCCGCGCTGAGCCCGGGGCCGCTGGCCCCTGCCGACCCCTGCCATGACGACGGGGGCGCGCCCCGCGGCTGCGTGCCGGGCCTGGTGAACGCAGCCTTGGGCCGCGAGGTGCTGGCCTCCAGCACGTGCGGGCGGCCGGCCACGCGGGCCTGCGACGCTTCGGACCCGCGGCGTGCACACCCCGCCGCCCTCCTGACCTCCGCAGGCGGCACCGCCAGCCCGGTATGCTGGCGCTCGGACTCGCTGACGCAGGTGCCCCACAACGTGACCCTCACAGTGCCCCTGGGCAAGGCTTTTGAGCTGGTGTTCGTGAGCCTGCGCTTCTGCTCGGCGCCCCCCACCTCCCTGGCCCTGCTTAAGTCGCAGGACCACGGCCGCAGCTGGACCCCACTCGGCTTCTTCTCCTCCCACTGTGGCCTGGACTACGGCCGCCTGCCTGCGCCTGCCGATGGCCCAGCTGGCCCGGGGCCCGAAGCCCTATGCTTCCCCGCGCCCCAGGCCCAGCCTGACGGTGGTGGCCTGCTGGCCTTCAGCGTGCAGGACGGCAGCCCGCCAGGCCTGGATCTGGACAGCAGCCCGGTGCTCCAAGACTGGGTGACCGCCACGGACATTCAAGTAGTGCTCACAAGGCCTGCCGTGCTGGGAGACACCAGGGGCGCCATGGCCACGGCCCCTTACTCTTACTCAGCCACTGAGCTTCAGGTGGGCGGGCGCTGCAAATGCAATGGGCACGCGTCCAGGTGCCTGCTGGACCCCCAGGGCCACCTGACCTGCGACTGCCGGCACGGCACCGAGGGTCCGGACTGCAGCCGCTGCAAGCCCTTCTACTGCGACAGGCCGTGGCAGCGGGCCACCGCCCGGGAAGCCCACGCCTGCCTTGGTGAGGCCTTGGAGGGTGGCCTGGGGATCTGAGACCGGGCCGGCCTGTCCCTGACCCACCCTTCCTCGCAGCTTGCTCCTGCAATGGCCATGCCCGCCGCTGCCGCTTCAACATGGAGCTATACCGACTGTCTGGCCGCCGCAGCGGCGGTGTCTGCCTCAACTGCCGGCACAATACCGCCGGCCGGCATTGCCACTACTGCCGGGAGGGCTTCTACCGAGATCCCGGCCGTGCCCTGAGTGACCGCCGCGCCTGCAGGGGTGAGCCTTCAGCCAGCCACCTGCACGCCTCACCCTCCCAGGTTTCCCCAACCCCAGATGGGCTTCTGACTGTCCCACTTCTGTCCTCAGCCTGTGACTGTCACCCTGTTGGTGCTGCTGGCAAAACCTGCAACCAGACCACCGGCCAGTGTCCCTGCAAGGATGGCGTCACTGGCCTCACCTGCAACCGCTGTGCCCCTGGCTTCCAGCAGAGCCGCTCTCCGGTGGCACCTTGCGTTAGTGAGTGACGGTGCCCTGCTTGGACCACCTTTGCAGAGGTCACCCCAGCTCCGAGCTGCTGCCTACCTGGGCCCCGCAGATCCCCGGCTCCCCTCAACTGTCTCCTGAGCCCTGCAGATCCCCCTGACCCCCTTAAAATGCAGCCCATCATCCTATCCTCCCCACAGAGACCCCTGTCCCTGGACCCACTGAGGAGAGCAGTCCTGTGGCGCCCCAGGGTGAGCAGAGATCCCAGAGGGGCATGTCCTTGGGGGGAGGGGGCGGTGGTTTCCCAGAGGGCCTGAGGAGAGGGTGGGAGGAGGGGGGAAGGAGATGGGGATCTGTGCCAACCTCCTCTTGCTCCCTCCTCCCAGACTGCGACTTGCACTGCAAACCCGCTCGTGGCAGCTACCGCATCAGCCTGAAGAAGTTCTGCAGGAAGGACTACGGTAGGCTGCGCTCTGGCCTCCCACCCTCAGGCTTCCTGCCCGACCCCCGCCCCTTCTCACCTTGCCCTCCCTACTCTCCCTCTGGAGGTCCTGACCCTCGCTGGACCCTAAGGCCATTCCCCCGGTCCCTCAGCTCCTCCGCGCTCGCCGGCCCCGCCCTGCCAGCCCCCGGGGCCTCTCGGTGCTCCCGCTGCGGCATGTCCTCTTTGTGTTCCTCCTCCGCGCCCCCCACCCGCACGCGCACCCACACCCGCACCCCGGCTGGCGCTCTGTGAGCCTCGGCTCCCGCCCCCTCCGGGCCCCGCCCCGCCTGACCCCGCCCCTCTCGCCTCCCCCCGCAGCGGTGCAGGTGGCGGTGGGCGCGCGCGGCGAGGCGCGTGGCTCCTGGACGCGCTTCCCGGTGGCCGTGCTCGCCGTGTTCCGGAGCGGCGAGGAGCGCGCCCGGCGCGGGAGCAGCGCGCTGTGGGTGCCGGCGCGGGACGCCGCCTGCGGGTGCCCCCGCCTACTGCCAGGCCGCCGCTACCTGCTGCTGGGGGGCGGGCCGGGGGCCGCGGTCGGGGGCCCCGGGGGCCGGGGGCCGGGGCTCAGCGCCGCCCGCGGGAGCCTCGTGTTGCCCTGGCGGGATGCGTGGACGAGACGCCTTCGGAGGCTGCAGCGGCGCGAGCGGCGGGGGCGCTGTGGGGCTGCCTGAGCCTGCGGGCCGGGCGGGGGCCGGGCGGGCGCTCCCCACTCATCAAGGCTCACCTTCGTCCAGTGCATCTGCCTGACGAGAAGTCTTTGATCGCGTCGCGCGCGCCGCCCCTCTGGGCCCCCGCCCCGCGCCTCCCCCGGTGCCTCGAGCGCCTGCCCAGGAAGGGTGAGCGACGCAGCGACACCCCCACCCCAACACGGAGGGATGTGGTAGCCCCAAAGAGCGGTTTCGAGCCCCCTTTGGGCAGTTGTCATCCAAAGGACCCCATGCCCCCCCACCTTCGGGCTATCTACCTCCTCCAAGGGGGCACCACGATGCCCCCAGAGGGCTGTGAACACCCTGCAAACACCTCAGGGGCCTCGGTGACACACACCCCCAGCCCCGCGTGTCGTGGTCCCTCAGCGTTCCTGCGTTCCTGAGGTACTGACACCGCCCCCCAAAGTTATGAACCCCCTTCTGATGCCAGGACCCATAGAGCTCTGATAGCACCCCAAGGACCGCCGAGACGCCACCTCCTCGGACTCTGATTTCCGGGAGAGCGCCCGGACACCCCGAGAGGCGGTGCGGCCGCCAGAGATGCGCTGGGCGAGGCGGGCTGCCCGTCCTCGTCAGGACCGGAGGGGGGCGCCATGACTCCTCCCCCGGCGGCGGGGGCGGCGGCGGCCTCGGGCTCCCGTCACGCCTGCCGGCGGGGCGTCCGCGTCCCTGTCCGCGGTGACTGTGTTCGGCCTCTTTTCTGGCCCGTTGTGTCCGTGTCTCTTGTCTCCGTCCGGCTGTCTCTCTCGACCCGGGTCTCCGGGCTCCTCCCCTCAGGGCTCGCACGGAGGCTCCCCCCGGCAGCCCGGACGTCGTGCCCACAAACGGGCGTGCATTCCTAGGCCGGCCCGGCGAGACCTCTACCCCGGCGGGCACCACCGCCGCCCCGGACTCCCGATACCCGCTGCCTTGCCGGCGCCTGGGCCCGGCGGACACCCACCCACCCCCGCGCGCGCGCGCGCCCCCTCGCCTCGCGCCTGGCCGGGCGCTGAGCCGGCGCATGCTCCGGCCGCCCGGCCTCGGGGTGTCAGCGCGCATGCCCGGAGCTGAGTCCTCGGAGCCCCGCGGGCGCCGCGGGTGGGCAGCCGGCGCCGAGGCTCGGCAGGGGCGGGGCCGCGCGCGCGCGTGCGCAGACGCGCCGGCGCCGGGGCGCGCGGCGAGCTGAGGAGAAAGCTGCGCGGCGGGCGGAGGTGGGCTCGCGGCCGGCGCCGCAGGAGGGTAGGTAGGTGCGCGGCGGGGCCGGCGGGCAGGCGGGCGCGGGGGCCGTGGGGGTGGGGGGTCGGCTGTCACCGCGGCCCGGGCGTGCTGACCGAGGAACGCGGGGGCCGGCCGCGACGCGGGTTGGGGGTCCGGGGCCCGCGGCCGGCGCTGCCCACTGCCCCCAGCGCCCGGCGGGGCGCGACGTGGGGCCGGAGCGGTCCTGGGCCCTGCGCGGGACCCCCATCTCGGCGCTGTCGGTCCGGCGGGCGGCTCAGGCGAGGCGGCGGTGGGAATGAGCTGGCTCCGGGGTACTCCTTCCTCGGGTGCTTTTCGGGCTCTGTGGGGTGGGGAGTTCTCTTCTGGATTCGAAACTGTAACAGATTGTGTGATAACGCTCTGTCTTGGAAGACCTGCAAACTGCTCCCGTCCCGACCCTCCCCCGCTTGCTCCAGGTTGGCACCCCGCCCGCCTGCCGCCTAGGTATCTACGCAGCCTCTGAGCCCTGCCCGGCGGGTCTGGGGTGACTTGTACCCTCGGGTGGCCGCTGGGCTGTGCTGGGGACAGAAGCGTTTCCACAGGGCTCCTGAGCACTGTACTCCTCAGCCTTGAGAAAGCACACCTGGGGGTTGGGGATGGGCCTGGGGAGGTCAAGGTCCTCTCCTAGGAAGGGTGTTGGTGCCCTGATGGCCTTACTCGGTAGGGGACACTTACTCGGTAGGAAGCACTGGGCCTCCTAAATCACCGCCTGCTGGGCTGACACTAAAGGCCAGAGGCAGTGTGAGCACCCACTGGGCTAGGTGGTGGCGTGGGTTGACTGTTAGGATAGAGGTGTGCCTGGGAGGCACAGTCCCCACCTCATGTGGCTGTTGCTGTGATGCTGATCTTGAGATCTTTGGCCAGCTGCTTATTCCTAGTGAGGAGTCTGTCTGTCTGCCTTTCCAGGGCCAGTAGAAGCATTTGCAAGTGATTTTTCTTATTTCTCTGTATGTTTGCTCTGACGTCAGCAGGAACTTGTAGACAATTACAGGAGGGGAAAAAAAAATTCCACTATTGGCAGGAATACTGGTTTACCCTACTTAAACGTGGGGGCTCCCCTCCATCTTCTTGCCCCAGCACATAGTAGCCTCCTCTAAGCATTTACTTAATAGTCTTGAAGACAGGTGTGCTGGTTCTTTCCTTTTTAAGGGATCAGGGCCGGGAGAAACAAACCAAGGTAGGAAAAGATCAAGAACTCTCGCAAAGGCATTACAGTTACCATTTCTAACAGTGCTATAACCCACAACATGTGCTTTCTCTATCCTGAAGGTTGTTCGTCATTTAATCTTCTCAGCCCTTAGCTAAAGCCTGTAGAAGCAGGGCTTATTCAGGAGCCAGCGCTTTGTTTAGAAACCTGTCTCTCCCTGTGAGCAGAGCTGGGCGAAGTCACAGTCGTCTCTGCTCCCCTATTGCCTCACAGAGAATGCTGAAATGAACTAGGTGCTGAAACGAGTGCAGTAGTTTTTGTCTGGTGAACGGTGACCTTCAGGGCACGTAGAAGTAATCTAGTTATCTAGGCAGGCTTTTCATAATGACAACAGGATTCACCGCCTGGATTTGCAAGTTCACCTGCAGGTGAGCTGTGCTAGCTGTCACTGGCCACACCTGCCAGGACTGTCCAGCCAGCCAAGTGACCTTGGGCACACCATGTTGCTCCCAAGTCTCGTTGCAGTCTGAGCCGATCTCAGAAGACATATTTAAGTGTTTCCTTTTAGATGGTTTCTGGTTTGAAGTACATAAGGACAATAAGCAGGTTATAAAAAAGCACTTAACATTTACCCTGTTCAATGTTTTACCTGTTTGAGCATACCTTCTCTGTTATGACAACTCTGTGCAGGGAAGAAAGAGAGCCTTTTCACCTCGAAGCAGCAGTTTCAGTGGCTGTTTCAAGTGTCACTTTCCAAATGGAGATAATATCAAAGAAGCGGTACCTTGGGCTTTTCACTAAAGACCAACCTAAATTCATTATTTGATGATTTTCGTTGTTCTTTAAACACAAATTTATCCAAGTCATACTTCACGTGATGAGGACTTGTGCCCCGTGCTCTGCAGCTACAGAGTTGAGTGAGCCTGTGCCCTAGAGGAGATGAGGGTGCAGTGAGGAGACAGGTCAGCGAGCTGTGGCATAGCGGGCAGCACTCCCACTGAGGTGGGCTGAGCTTGCTGTGGGCACAGAGGGGTGGATCCAGCTCGCCCTTGGTGGTGGCTCCTGAGAAGCACTTAAATTAAATTTTGAACATCAGGGAATTTCCTGGCTGTCCAGTGGTTAGAACTTTGTGCTGTCACTGCCAAGGGCACAGATTCAGTCCCTGGTCAGGGAACTAAGATCCCACAAGTCATGTGGGATTCTTTTTAAGAACAGCCACGTAAAGGAGAGACTTCTTGGCTAAGGGACAGTGTGTGAAGTACCAGGGCAGTCTCCCAGCTGTTGGAAGAAGGGCAATGGGTAGCATTGGTGTTTGGAGTGAGGAGAGGGAGATGGAGTTAGGGAGCTAAGCTAGTGGCTGTCAGGAGAGCCATGAGTACCAGTCTCCAGTTTGCATTTTGCCCTGAAAGCGGTGGGGAGCCACTCAGGGATCTTGGGTTTGTGAGTGACTGGTCAGATTGTGCCCTCATGTGTGACTTGGGGTGGGTTGGTGCAAGGCTGCACTGAGTCGGGATGGTTAACAGAACACCGGAAGGCCCAGCACCAAGGAAAGCCAGTGGGAACAAAAGAAAGAGCAAGACCACAAGACAGGTGCCCGCGGGGACGGGAAGGGCCAGGGGTGGAGGAGAACTTCGGGAACACTCCGAGGCTGGGTGACTTGGCAGGGCTGGGCTGCGCTGTGTGCTGGAAGGGACAGGCCTGGAGTGGGTGACGACGGGTGGTGTGGAGAGGCTGAGCTGAGTCCTTAACAACTCCTTGATAGAGACTGCTCTGGAGCTGTGAGAGCTCCTTCCTATGTGGGCACTGAAGCCAGGGTATGGGGTGTGCCCTTCCAGGAGTGTGTGTGGAGTGAGAGAAAGAAGACTGACCCTGGAGAGGCCTGATGCTTCACATCCATAGGACAGAGTAGATAAGGTAACAAAAATCTGATTGATTACCTCCTGCCTTTTAAGGGGATGGGGGCAGGATAGTGGGCTTCTTATATTTGTCACAGAGCCTCAGGTTGTTGGTTAAACAGCAAAATGTAAGATACCAAAGGTGCAAAATCACATAATTGATTCCCAGGGCCTTCCTATCAAATGTGTTTGTTTGCCTTTTGAGAAAGTTCCAGATTGTCACTCATCTCAAAGGACCTCATTCTCCAGCCTGAGGGTTGGTCCTCTCAGCGAGTTCTCACCACTAGATCTCTGGAAAGAGACCTTCTCAGATCTAGAGAGAGATCTGAGAACTCTGTGGGTCCTCTCGCTCTCCTCCCGGGACCCGTTTCTGTGTAGTGCCTCAGCGTTAGAGACGGCAGGACTTTAGAAGGACTGTTGAGGATACAGAGGCCAAGTGTGTAGTGCTTCCTCCCAGGCTTGTCCCCACGCCGAGGGGCCGCCGGGAGAGGATAAGGAAAGGCTGGCGTTGCACAAGGAGTTCCTGTTTGCCCACAGGAGGCACGGGGCCCCACAAGGCTGTCTGGTCTCTCGAGTGCTGTTAGCAGTGACCTTCGCCCCTTTCGGAGCCTGCTCACGGAGGGGCACAGGAGACAAGCTCTCCTTCTGTCCTGTGCAGTCCCGGTCCCCTGCCTGGCTCTTGGACCTTAGCCATCTCCACTGGATATTGCCGACGGAGCTGCTCGCAGGGGTCATGCGTGAGCGGTCATGCTTTCTTCCTCCAGCCCGCCCAGGCTGTGCTCTCCTCTTACAGGCCATTGAGAAGCCACTATACAAGGCTTGGCCTGTTTCACATAACCTGAAACTGTGTGTCCACCTAATTGTTACACAATTTTAATTGGATACCAATTGTTTGCTGATGGGAGATTCTGTTACCAATAAAAGCCCTCTCGCTGCGTAGATGAAGCTCAGTTACCTGATTCCCACCAAGAGCTCTTCTGGCTTCTGTCCCTTCAGCCTTCCCTTGAATCCGTTTGTCCTCATTCCCTGATTACCCTCTGTAATTCCTTTCTCGGCAGGCATGGTTCCCGCCTTCCTGTCTTCCTAAACTTGTGGGCCTTAGAGGGAGCCTTAGGTGTGTGTTCACTCCGCCTGCCTCTGCTTTCTTTCCCTGCCTCCCTGGGTCGTCTCCTCCCCCACCTCCCAGCACACAGGCACGCACTCCTTTCTCGGTAGCCCGGTGAACCCAGACCCTGTGGCTTCTTGGAGCCGATGAAGCTGGACCGTAGAAGTGTCTTTGAATATGAGCCATGAATGACACTCACTGGCCCCAAGCAGCTGTGCTCTCCAGGGCTGTTTCTGCTGCTTCCTGGGTGCATGCCGCCTCAGCCTTCAGGATCTAGGCCAGGCGGGTGCTGGCGGGGCAAGGCTCCCAGGCCCCTCTTTCCTCGTGGGCTGGGGGCCCAGACACCCTGTGCTTCTCCCTCACAGCATCCGCACCTGAGTTGGTAGGGTCAGTACATCATGTCCCCGCATCCTGAAGCTTGCTGAGCAAAGGGGTGGCCTTGCATCCTCGTGTTCCAGCACTCAGCACAGTGGCATTCAGAAAGCGTCTCGAATGCCTGTTGAAATGATTCAGCCTGCAAGATTCCCTCCCAGCCCACTCTGCAGTCACGCCTGAAGATGCTTGCCGAGAGCCTGCTATGTGCCAGCCTTCGGAGGCACGCCTGTCACCCGTGCCTTGCTTGGAATTCAGACCAGTCAGGATTCTAGCTTCTGACAGCTGGGCTTCCTTCTGCTGCTTCTCATTCTGTGCAGCTAGTTGGATTCTCCTGTGCCCTTGGGGGGTGTTTTCCCAGACCTACTGCTGGGAGGACCTTTTAAACTCAGAAGATAAAGATCCTGAATTAGCGGAGCCCCATTGCAATCCCAGCCTCCGTCTGTGGGTAGACCAAACCAGCAGCTTGCTTGAAGAAAATTAGTTCCTCAACTAGGGATCAGACCTGGGTCAGGGCATTGAAAGCACCGAGTCTCAATCACTGGACCGCTAGGGAATTCCCTGCAGGGAACCTTTTTGAGTGGCTAATACCGTTAGGACTTCACCCCGCTCAGGTCCCATCCATAGGCCCAGGTGCCACCACTAAGATCTGCATTTGAACTTGCGACGTACTAGCAGAAAAGCTGGCCTGCGGTGCTGTGACTAATACCTCCTCGGTGGTTACACCCCTTTATGCCTGGCACGTGCCCTCCATTGTGTGCTGTCAGCCAAGGGCCCCCTATCGGGTTCCCGGTAACTGGCACTGTGGAATGCCAGTTGCCACTAGTATTTGAAAAATGCCCCGTGCTGCTTCAGGGCTGAGGCAGAACCCAGCCTGCCATCTCATTGCATGAGGATGCCTGCTGGGAAGCACACATACCTAGAACAGACAAGTTGCTGAATGGCCCCTGTGGTTTAGAGTTAAATTTCCTTCTCGGGCCCAAGTGGTCTGGGATTTTCCTGAGTCTCCGTCTGTTTCCTTCTCTATTTCCTCCTCCTTGGGTGCACTGAGTGTGTGATGTGAGACGCCTGGCTCCAAGTCCCAGTAGGGTAGAAGAGCTGCACTCATAAGCAGGTCATCACAGGTGTGCCAAGTTCAAACAGATTTGGAGAAGGAGGCGGGGAGGTCAGCCCTGCCTGCAGGGTCAGGAGTCTGGAAGGGCCGGTGAAGGAGGGAGCATTTGAAGCACATTCGCCTGAGAGGAGAATGAAGAACCAGCGTGTCCCACCTTTCCCCCTTCCCATTGTCAAGACTCCTGAAGCCACCATTGGAGGGCAGGTAGGGCCAAATGCCTAAGCGGTCAGGGCCAGTGGACGGGAGAGGGTTTCAAGGGGAGAGCAGGCCATAGCTGTTTGGGAGTCAGAGCTAGCTGCCTTTTACGGGGAGTGTGTGAAGGCTAGGAGGTTTCAGCAAAACACTTGGAGGTATGGGACCTAAGAAATCTAGGCTTAGAAGAGGATGGACGTGCCTGCTCAGTCATGTCTGACTCTTTGCGACCCCAGGGACTGTAGCCCACCAGGCTCCTCTGTCCATGGGGTTTTCCAGGCAAGAAGACTAGTGGGTTGCCATTTCCTCCTTGAGGCGGTCTTCCTGACCCAGGGATCAAACCTGAGTCTTCTTCATTGCAAGTGGATTCTTTACCACTGGGCCCTCAGGGAAGCCGGGAAGAGGATGGACTTCTGCAAAAGGAACATTTGAGGAACAGGAGCAGTGGCTGCCAGAGAGAGGAGGAGACGGATGAGAGGGAGGGGTTTTGGGAGGCCTGGGGGAAGGAGAGCTGAGCGCTGAGAGCAGTGGGGTCAGCTGTGTGCGTCAGAGAGATAAGAACTCAGAGTTGTCTGTTAGGTCTGGCAGCTCGCAGTAAAGCCATCGAGGGCTTGACAGGGGAGAAAAGAAAGAGGACAGGCTTAGCTCAAGGGGAGTTTCAGATGCTGTGGTTGGGGTTGAGGGCCTGGCTAACCAGAGAGGGAGCATTACAGATGCAGGAGAGTCGGAGTCCTAAGAGTTGAGATCCAGAACCAAGGGTGGGGGTTGCAGATCAAGGGCCAGGGTCAGACAGGAGTCGGTGCTCTGGCCTGACACCCAGTTCTCGAGGAGAGCGGGAGGTGTGAACCTGTCAGCTGCCGTGGGGCTAGGAGAGGGTGCCTGGAGGCAAGTGAAGGGCTTCCAGGCATCTCCGGGGCCCTCGAGTGGGGTGGTGTGACTTTGCCTCTGTGGTTGGTGTGCGAGTGTAGGGAAGCGTGCCGTCAGGCTGGCTTCTCACGGGGATTCTGCCAAGTAGCTGAAACTGGAGCCCGTGAGTGATGGAGCGGAGGTTTGGAGGGTCGGGTCAGGCCGAGCAGACAAGGGAGTAAACCCCAAAGGGCTCGTGGGGAGGGCAGATGGACTTGTGGCAAGTGGGAGTGGGGAAGCGAAGCGCTCCAGGGCAGTCAGCATGTTTGTGGTGTGTGCCCAGGATGAAGAGCCCCTGGGGCCGGCAAGGCTGCAGACGAAGCACCAGAGATGTAAAGGCTTCTAAAGCTGGGGAGGGATTTTTTTTTTTAATAGGTAAGAGGTGGATTTATTTAGAGAGAAACACTCCACAGACTGTGTGGGCCAACTCAGAAAGCGAGAACAGCACCGGGATATGGGGCTGTCGGTTTTCAGAGGGGTGGGTAATTTCATGGGCTGGTGAGTGGGAGGAGTGTTAGTGTGGGGGTTTTGAGGTTGTGCCCTGCCCCTTCCCTCCTGTCTTTACCCTCTCAGAGATTTTACTCCCATATTCTCACGGGAAACAGAGGGGCAGTGGTCTGCCTTGTGTAACTGCTTCAAGGTTGATCAGAGGCATCGACTCTGCCTTTGAAGGTGTAAAAATCTGTGGATGCCTGATCTTGGGGCCTCAGGGGCAGGACAGCTCCTTGTTTTAAGTCGATGTGGACTGGAATGCTCACATAGCCATCATCTTGATGTGAAGTTGTTGTAACTGCTTCCATAGCAGCCTTTCTGTGAACCTCCTTGATGAAACTGTAAGAACTCTCAGCTGTGGTGTGTGGAATCTAGTTCCCTGACCAGGGATCAAACTCAGGGCCCCTGCATTGGGAGATGGAGTTTTAGCCACTGGACCACCAGGAAGGTCCTCTCCTTCAGTCTTCTGACTAAAACCATCAATAGCCAGGAGGACCACGTCACTCTCTGGCATCTGGGGTATTCCCTCTTCCAATGCCCTGGCTCTTTGCAAAGGACACATACATTGCAGTCCTCCCTTAGTGCCCCTTCTGTCTACACAGGGTACCCTGGTCTTGTCTGGGTGCCCCTGCACCTAGTGGCCCACCAGAAAAGCCGATTCCCCTTTGGTAGTCCCTGAGGGGACAAAATCAGTAGCGTCATTTGGGCCTTTTGCATATTTCTGTGGGTATCTTCAGCCTTTGCAGACAACTTCCTGTTACTGAAAACTGAGTAAGCCAGTTGAAACAAATCATTCATTGGAGCCTGATGACCAGCAGATGCTTTCTGAATTTTGTGCTTGATGTCTAGGGTAGACTGGGCTATGAAGTGCTTAGTCAAAAGGGCGTGTCCCTCCAGAGAGGAGGATTCTCATTCGTGTGTTTCCTGAAAGCCTCCACTAGTCTCCCTTCGAAGACCGCAGGCTTTTCATCCTGTCCCTGTTGAAGTTTTTTAACATTTTTATAATTAATAGATTTTACTGTAAGTTTCTTCCAACTGAAATTATATAACTCAGATTGGGACTTGAATCCACGTACTAGGACTGGAACCCAGTCAAAATCCACGGTTTTCCAGCCGAGATCACACACCTGGTTTTCTAGCCGAGATCGCACACCTGGTTTCAGAGCTTAGTGAAGCTCACTTGGTGTCTCATCACATAAAGAATTCAGTGAGAGACAGAGTGATAGGTAAGAAGTGGATTTATTTAGAGAAAAACACTCTTATCACAGTGTAGGCTATCTCAGAAGGTGAGAGGGGCCTCGGAATATGGTTTGGTTAGCTTTTATGGACTGGGTAATTTCACAGGCTAATGAGTGGGAGGATTCTTTTAGCAATTTGGGGAAAGGGTGGGGATCTCCAGGAGTTGAGCCAGCACCCACTTTTTGGCCTTTGGGTCACCCTTGGAGCTGTCAGTGCCTGTGGGCGTGTCCTTTAGCGTGCTTGATATGTTGCGGTCAGTCACATGGCCATCTGTCTCTGTCAGTGGCATTCACAAGGTAATTCCGTTGTGGGTTTGCCTCAGAGATGGCCTCGTACACCACTCAGTGCACTGCATGGTCCCATTGTGGGAGTCAGTAAAATGTCCTCTGTGTTTTTCCTAGAGTCATCCCTCCGAGCTAGACATGCCTTAAATTCCTTTTGGGTTCCACTGCCTAGATACAGAGTCATGAAAATTTGAATATAGGGTACTTTTAAAAATTCCTGTTGTCTGAATCTTTCCCAACCCTGGAGTATATGGCCCAGAGGGATATTAGCCAGATTAACGCAACCCTTTCTAGACCCAAGCCCGAGGTGATGTGTCTAGCTGCTCAGTCTGATCAAGATTTGCACCTAGATCATAGATGCTATCCCTCCCAAAGCAGTCTTCAACCAGGCACCAGCGCCTGAAAAGTTGTTGCAAAAGGACAGCACAGAAGGTGTCCCCAGCGGCGTTGACAATGAGCAGGAGTTGCTCAGTTCAAAGGGTCAGCACTTGTCAATAAGAAGTCCGTCTTGGCAGTTACACAGGTCTTCTGGGGTTAAGAGAAGCAAGATATAAAACAGGAGTAAATGTAGAACGTAGGAGACTAAACGTCAGAGTCAAGGAACAGAGTCTGGAGTATCAAATCCTGCCTCAACAGGCCTGTCCTGGCCCTGTGGTCGGACGCGCCTGAGCATAGCCATTCCACACCACCTTCCTACAGCAGACCAGGCCGACGGCTGCCATCCTTCTGGTCCAGAGCTAGGTTCCTGATCAGAGCCCCAAAGCATTTGGGGTTGACAGGCCTGACAGAAGCAGGCAGACATTGCTGGAGCGTCCTCCCCGGTACGCCTGGCTCGGGCATCCCACAGGCCTGTCTCGGACCAAGACCTAACTCTCAATGTTTTCTTACCTTATCACTGTCCCTTCATGGCGCTTGAGATCACACACCTGGTCTTAGGACTTACTGAAGCTCAGGTTCTTGATGTCTCATCGCAGAAAGAATTCAATGAGAGACAAGAAGTGGGTTTATTTAGAGAGAAACACCACAGACAGAGTGTAGGCCAGCTCAGAAAGAGAGCAGCTGAAGCTGGGGAGCTTTGAGCCAGGCCAGCTTGCTTGACCTTTGATGGCCTGTAGTGAGGCAGCTGAGAGAAGGGGGCCAAGAACCGGAATGAAGTGGGTGGTGGGTGGGGAGACCCTGGAGAGAGGCAGGCAGGGCCCCTGCTCTCTGGCCTGGAGGAAGGGTGCATTAAGGGAGAGGGTGGGGTGGGGGGCTATTTCCCACAAACAGGTTCCAGAGCAAGAAGAGAGCTGGAGCTCGGGCGAGGGTGGTAAAGCAGGGCAGCGAGGGAAGCGAATGCGGCATGTCAGGCTGTGGTCGGTGGCCCTGTCACCCCGTCAGCCGCCAGCGGCCGGGGCGGGGCGCGGGCAGGCATCTGACTGCTGAGGCCTTGGGCCGGGAGGGGAGTGCCCTCCTGCCCCATCCCTGACAGTCCCGAGGCTGTGTCGCCGAGGCCTCGGGAGTGGGCTTGAGCGTTTCCCTGGTGTCCGCCTGTGGGTGGCTGGGCACCCCAGGCCTGCCGTGAGGAGGCCAGGCTTAGACAGACTTGGCCCACATCCTGCTCCAGACCTGCCGCGCCCAGGCCCCCCTCACCTCCCCTCTGGCTGTCCTAGTGGAGGCCGAGGGATAACGCCCACCATCCCCCCCTTCTCTGCCTCAGAGCGCCTCCCACTCTTCCCTATTCACCGGTCCAGACGCCCTGGGCCGTGCCCCCTGCCCTGCTCCTCTACCCAAGCACCCTGAGCGTAGAGCCGCACACCCGACCCCCCAGCGCATGTCATCTGCCCTTCCCTGTCCTGCCGCCACGTTCCTGCCTGGCCCCCTGCGTATCTTCTTTTCAGGCAGTGACTGGTCCTGTGTCTTTCTCACCCACGCTCCACACACCTTAAGGGCGGAGTGGGGCCACCAGGTGTCAGGGACCCGTCGCCCTGCCTGCCCTCGCTGGGGACACTGCCCGAGAGGCACTGCTCTCTTGGTCACGCGGGACTCCCCGGGCCCGGGACCGCTTGCCTCGCTACCCGCCTCCCTGTCTGCCACCCCATCCTTGGTCTGCGGTCTGCAGGGCTGGACCCAGCCTCCTTCCTCTTCCTTCTCTGTTTCCTGACCGCACTTCCAGGAAACAGGCGGGGAGTGTCCCGCGAGGAGGGAACAACTGAGACAGCCTCGCCACCGGCTGTCCTGTGGCGCAGTGACTAAGGCCCGGCCAGGCTGAGCACCGGGAGCTCAGACCTGAGCTGTTCCTGCTGCCAGGACGGGCGCAGGGCCTGGGTGGGCGGGCTGGGCAGGGGTCAGCGGGACTGGGCAGCGTCCAAGCCCCCCTCCCTCTGCGCAAGGCTGTCTCCTGCCAGCTGGGCCACAGTCAGCTCCTCGGGGGGCTCTGGGTATGTGGAGGGGCCATGTGCGAAGCCCATGGGGTGACAGAGGAGTCCAGGGGCCAGTGTGGGGGTGAGGGCTGACGGCTGGGTGTCTGGGCAGGGCCTCAGCACAGCAGCCCAACTTCTCCTCCAGCCTCAGCCCTTCACAGCCCCCCAGGGAGCGCCTCCTCCACCCCAGCCCTGGGCCAGCATTCTCTGTTCACTGCTGGGGCCTTTGTCCCCCACCCCAGCTCAGCGTGTCTGGTGGAGTCCACCCCCGACTTGTCCTGCCTCTGCTTCTGGACTCTGCCCTCTTTCCTCCTTGGCCACCAGGGTTTTCTCTGAAATGCCGATCTGATGTGTCACCTTCTGCCTTGGCTCTTCTGCTCCCTCGTGTGGGGATGACAGCTCCTGCCCCACCTCCCAGGAGCTCCCCCGTTTGCATTTGCCCCATCCCCATTGTCACACACCCTGGGGTCCTTATCCCTCTGGCACGCATGCAGAGTCCGTGCCCTGCTGGGTGGTCAGCGCCCTGCTGACCTCTCGTCTCACCGCGGGCGCTGTGACCATAGGTCTCCTGGAGAGCTGTCTCTTATGCTTGTGTCCCCGGGGCCCTGCCCAGAACAGGCAGCTACGGAGAAGTTTGTAAAACAAATAAAAGTTTGAGTCAAGGGGGCGGAAGGAGTGCTGGGCACTCCCAGAGAGGCAGTTTATAAGGGGGCAGAGCGCCTAGTGTGGTTAGGTGGTTTAGAATCTCCCCAGACTTAAAATAGGGGTCTGTTTGTCACTTGAAAGCGAGTTTTTTGTTTTTCAAATCCAGTTGTTTGGGAGAATCACATTCCCCACTTACATAGTGAGGCAGGCAGAAGTTTCATGTTTCATGACCCGTCCGACCACGGCTGGAGCCCCATGGCATGTGGAGCCAGGCCTGAGGACAGGGGCTGTGGGGCTGCCCCCTGGGTGAGCTGCGCTCCTGAGGGGGGCCTTCGAGCACACTTCAGGCTCTCTCTGGAAGCTGCTGGCTGGGTTCTGCCTGTGCAGGGCCCCCAGAGCCCTCTCTGCATCCGTTTCCTCACTGTGAAGTTACCTGCCGTGGGTTGAAGGAGACAGGGATGAGGTTGCATTGCCTGGCAGCCCACTGTGGAGTCTGTCCAATGGCCCTTAAATGGGGCAGGAGGGGGCCCCGTGCGCTCTGTCCTTCTCCCATGACCACTTTCTCTCTCTGCCCCACTCCCTGTCTGGGGTCTACCAGGAGGGCGGCCCTGGCCCTGGAGCAGAGTCGCCGGGCACAGGGGACCCAGGGCGCCTCCCACCCACAGCCACCTCCCTCCTCCTGTGGGCACACTCAGGGGGCTCCCCAGGGAGGGCATAGCCAGGCTCCCGTGACTGCTCCTGGCTGGAGCATGGTCCCCAGAACCCCCTCCTCAGCAAAGCTGCCTGGCCCAGGGCCCGTGGGGCTGCCAGCTGAGCACTGCAGAGGGGGGCCTAACCCCCTGAGCAGAGGTCACTGAGTCCCACCGAATGCTTTATTTTTAACTTTTTAAGGTAGACTTGCTTTCCATTAGGAAGCCTGGACTCTGTTCCTGAGGGAAGGCATGACAGTGACTGGAGGGGCTTCCGGGTGGGAAAACGGCCACACAGCGGGGAGGGGTGCCAGGCAGGGCCATTCAGAGGGACCCTCCCATCCGGAACAGAACAGGCGCCTCCCCGGGCCCTGGGGGAACCCTGCCTGCAGCCTCTGTGGCTGAGCCGCACTGGCCCTCCTGACCCCACCCCCAGAGCCCCTGAGCTGGGAGCCGGGGGAGCGGGGAGCGCTGCCCTGGCGTGCCAGGCGGGAGAGTGCCTTCAGGGAGCAGGCACGGCTCATCCCTACGGCAGTCAGCTGTTAGTCTGGCTGTTGGGGCGCGTCCCTTCCCTGCCCACACTCGGGTAACTGGGACTCCTCCGCACCCCCACCCTGTGTCTCACTGTGCCCAGCGTACCGGACGCCCTCCCCTCCTCCAGCACCCCGGTCCCTTCCGCCTCGGGGCCTTTCCTCAGCTCCTCTGTCAGCTTCCGTCTCAGCACTTACGCTCGGATGGGGGAGACTCCCTGATGACTCCCCCTAAAGTGGCCACCACTCTCTGGACCGGCTGTGTGGCATCCCTACTGCCCGAAAGGACCACTGTCAGCTGTTCTTGTGAGTCCAACAGGAGGAAGTAGAGTGGAATTTTTCCTGTTTGCCCAGAATTGCATATTAGGCCCAAGCTCAGGGCAGAAACGCAGAGTTCCTTCCTGTGATCCAAGGCTGGGAGCCGTGGCCCCGGGCAGCCCTGCCCGCAGACTGATGGACAGGCACCCCCAGTGGCCTGCCCTGCCCCTCTGCAGTGAACTTGAGACTGGGGGTGGGGTGGCCCCAGGGCGAGTGCAGAGTTTGTGATTAGAATTCGTTCCCTCCCTCACCTTCCTGAGGCCAAGGGAAAGGTTTTCCAGGGCCCCTGCTGGCCAGGAAGAGTGGCCACCTGCCCCGGGCTGCCGCAGGGCTAGAGGGAGAGAGTGGGTTGTGCCTGTCCCCACGCCCGGCCAGCGCGCCAGGCGGAGAACTCGACCCACAGGCGCCGTGGGGGCTCAGGGCCCAAGCCAGGCTTGTGTTCTTGGGCTCTGTTTTAGAGACATCTGCGTTCAGGGAGGAGGTAAGGCTTTCCTGAGGCCAGCCCAGCCAGCGGCAGGGCAAACTCCAGCCCGGCCCAGTGGCTTCAGACTGGCTCGCTCCCTGCTGGAGCTCCAGCCAGCCTCTACGACTGCCCACCGGGTGAGGGTGGGAGCACGGCTGCCTTCCTGGGCCCGGCCCCTCTGTTGGGTGCTGGGCGCTGCGAGAGCAGGTGAGGCCTGCGTCCCTTGCGGGGCAGGTGGCGTGGACGGTGTGGGTGGTGTGGCCAGCCGCGGGAGGGACAGCTGGGGAGGCCGTGTGGCCCAGGTGAGGGTCCTGTCTGGTGACTGTGTCTGTTTCCTGGCTGCTGCCTCCCCCTCCCCTCAGCCAGCGTGTGCTGTGAACGCCTGCACTCCTGCGCGCAGGAAGCAGCTTCATGAACTCAGATGTGAGGGTGGTAGCCTTAGGGAGGAGAGGCAGTGGGATTGAGCGGTAGCTTAAGCAGGACTGTGCGTTTGTACTCTGTGATTTTATGTTAGTTGATGTTTTTGTGATTATGCATTCATGTAAAGACCAAACCAGACAAAAAGCTGCCCTGGGACCTGGCTTCATTGACCCCTCAGGAGGTCAGCACAACTTTGTTTGCCCTTCTCCAGAAATGCTCTTAGGTGGGAGGAGGCCTGCAGGGATCCAGAGAGTTCCTCTGGGCTCTTCTGCTCCTGTCTTTGCCTCGGAGTCCCTGGCCACTTGTTGCAACAAATAAAATTGTGGGGGGCTTCCCTGGTGGTCTAGTGGTTAGTGCTCAGGTGCTTCCACCACAGGGGGTGTCAGTTTGATTCCTGGTAGGGAACTAAGATCCAACATGCCATGTGGCACAGCCAAAAACAACAAGGAAACAAAACACAAAACGTTGGTCTGCTTCTCCCTGAAGGTCCTTTCTGAAGGAATTTACAAGGTACAATAACCGTTTTTAGAGTTTCCAGTTTAATATTCAACCTGAATCTTAGGGCAGCTGAGTGAGGTTTGGCACTGTCCTGCCCCGCTCTTGTTCTGTTTATAAACATGTTTATTGCCCTGACAAGGAGCAGGTTCTATTCAAGAAAACAGGATAGGCCTGGGGTCCCTCCAGAGGTTAGTGTGCTCGGAGCCTAGAGTGAAGGATGAGACTCTAGAGGTAATTTGCAGCCTGGGGAAACGGGGGCCCCTAACTGCTGTCCTTCCCAGAATAGAGCAGACAGACTAGCTGCTATTTGGGGTTCTTTTCTGGGGAAGAAATTTCCAGCATTTGCGGCACCTGGTCTCGCTGCAGGCAAGGCTCTTCCAACGGGATGAGGTAAATGGATGTTGTCAACAAAACTTCATTTCTGTGGGAAAGTCCCTGTAAAGACATATATCCAGGGACTTGGACAGACACTCAGCCGTGTTCACAGCAGCATTACTCCCAACAGCCGGAAGGTAGGAACAACCCAGATGTCCATCGACAGACAAAGCATGTTTTGTGCATACAGTGGGATATTATCAGCCACAAGGAGGAATGAAGTTCTGATGTTGCAGGGGGCAGAGATGAACAGGTGGGGCTTTTTATGATACTATAATAAGGTTACATGTCATTTTACATGTGTCCAAACTCATAGAATGTATGACACCAAGAAGGAATCCTCTTTAATTCATAGATTCGGTGATGTGTCAGTTTAAGCTCATCAGTTGTAGCAAATGTCTCATCTGTGGGGAAGGTTAATAATGTTGAGGCTGTGCCTACATGGACAGAGAGTATGTGAGACCTCTGTACTATCCTCTCAATTTTGCTGTGGACCTAAAACTGCTCTAAATAATAGTCTTGAGTTTTAAAATATATACTATACATGGGCTTCCCTGATAGCTCAGTTGGTACAGAATCTGCCTGCAATGCAGGAGACCCCAATTTGATTCCTGGGTTGGGAAGATCCGCTAGAGAAGGATAGGCTACCCACTCCAGTATTCTTGGGCTTCCCTTGTGGCCCAGGTGGTAAAGAATCCGCGTGGAACACGGAGACCTGGGTTCGATCCCTGGGTTGGGAAGATCCCCTGGAGAAGGGAAAGGCTACCCACTCCAGTATTCTGGCCTGGAGAGTTTCATGGGCTACAGTCCACGGGGTGGCAAAGAGCTGGATACGACTGAGTGACTCTCACGTTCACTATCGCATTCTCATCCATGCTGTCAACCCTGATAAACCTTGAGGACATTATGATCAGTGAAATAAGCCAGACACTAAAGGACAGATATTGTATGATTCTACTAATACTAGGTGCCCAAAGTGGTCGAATTCATAGAAAGCAGGGTGGTGGTTACCAGGGGCTGGAGGCTGGGAATTGGGAGTTGGTGTTTAATGGGTGCAGTTTCATTTGGAGAGATGAAAAAGTTCAGATATGATGCTGATGGTGGTGCAGCCTTGTGAATGTTCTTAATGCCACTGAACTGTACACTCACAAATGTTTAAAATGGTAACGTTTGTCATGTATATTTTTAACAATTAAACACAACAATACAATTCTGTAAAGCAATTATCCTTCAATAAAAAAGTTAAAAACCACCGCCATGTTAAGGTGCTTCCTCAAGACACACACAGATTTCACCTTACAGTTCTTTCCACTCAGTATTTCTAAAGTATTGCTTGCTTTTTCTGTTTTCAGATAAATGTTCTTGATGCAAGCAAAACAGGAATGCTCTGATCATTTACCGAAGATCACCGAGGCAAACAAACCTTTGTGAGATCTCCAGACAGTGTACCATCCCAGGCAGAAAGGTTAGTCTGAGGTGCGTGTTTAGTACTTCTGTGCTGAGGACAGTAGCCTCTGGCAAAAACAGACATCAGACTGTGGTAGACTTCCGAGAGCTAGACTTCCATCTCTCTGTCCCCATGCAGCTGGAGTTTCAAATAGCACCTGTTACCCGTTTTTTTAAAAAATGTCTACAGGAATCTCAATAGATGCCCATAATGGAGAAAGCTAAGTCGCTCAGTTGTGTCCGACTGTTTGCGACCCCGTGGATGTAGCCCACCAGGCTCCTCCGTCCATGGGATTCTCCAGGCAAGAATACTGGAGTGGTTGCCATTTCCTTCTCCAGGGGATCTTCCCGACCCAGGGATCGAACCCAGGTCTCCCGCATTGCAGGCAGACGCTTTAACCTCTGAGCAACCAAGGAAGCCCACCCATAATGGAGAGATGGTACCAAATCCCCCAATACCTCCGGCTTATTTGGTTCCAGAAATTTCTGATTCTGAAGCTGTGACACCTTCCGTTTATTTCTCCACCCTCATGTCTTCTTCCCACCAGTGACTCTTCTGTGGAATGCCTACCTGCAGCTTAGCTGCTATTTTTAGAAAGTTAAGAGCCAGTATCCAGGTTCCAGGCCAGTGACCGTGGGGCAGAGTAGGTGTGTGTCCTGCTCATGACACACGGCCGGGCAGAGGCTGTGAGCCTGTGCGAGCTGGAACGCAGTGTCTGGTGACCTTCCGGACCAGTGGCTCATTTCAGAGGCTCCCAGGCTGCAAAGGGAAGAGTGAGGGCCAGGTGGGCCACCACCCCTGAGCAAAGAGGTATTTACAGCTGAGTCAGCCTCTCAAAGCCTTTTCTCATGACCTAGAGCCTGTGTGACCTCTCCCAGTACCTGCAGAAGCCCTATGAAAAGAAGTTATGCTCCAGAATCCGTAGTGAATTCTCAAGAATTTCCACTTATCTTAAAGGGAAGCCCTACTGATAACTTTGTAGAAAAATTAAAACAGACTCTTTTTTTTAAATGTAAACCTTCATGCCACGTGCGTTATTAAGCATGGTTTTTAATCCTGTAGGGCATGGGATGGCAGACAGGTTAGCCAAGAAGCCTCGGAGAGGGTGCCGGTGGATGTAGCTGCCCTTTGACCCCTCCTGCCCCCGACCCCGGGCACTCCCTGCACGATGCACCCCCCAGCCTACAACTGCTTTGTGGACAGAGACAAGATGGACTCGGCCATCCCGGACCTGGGGCCCAAGGAGCTGAGCTGCACAGAGCTGCAGGAGCTGAAGCAGCTGGCACGCCAGGGCTACTGGGCCCGTAGCTACGCCCTGCGGGGGCAGGTGTACCAACGCCTGATTCGGGACATCCCCTGCCGCACAGTCACCCCCGATGCCAGCGTGTACAGAGACATCGTTGGCAAGATCGTGGGCAAGCACAGTAGCGCCAGCCTGCCCCTGCCCGAGTTTGTGGACAACACGCAGGTGCCCAGCTACTGCCTGAACTCAAAGGGCGAGGGCGCTGTGCGCAAGATCCTGCTGTGCATCAGCAACCAGTTCCCCGACGTGTCCTTCTGCCCCGCACTGCCCGCCGTCGTGGCCCTGCTGTTGCACTACAGCGCCGATGAGGCTGAGTGCTTTGAGAAGGCCTGCCGCATCCTGGCCTGCAACGACTCCAGCAGGAAGCTGGTAGACCAGAGCTTCCTGGCCTTCGAGTCCTCCTGCATGACGTTCGGGGACCTGGTGAACAAGTACTGCCAGGCGGCCCACAAGCTGATGGTGGCCGTGTCGGAGGACGTCCTGCAGGTGTACTCAGACTGGCAGCGCTGGCTCTTCGGGGAGCTGCCCCTCAGCTACTTCGCCCGTGTCTTTGACGTCTTCCTGGTGGAGGGTTACAAGGTGCTGTACCGCGTGGCACTGGCCATCCTCAAGTTCTTCCACAAGGTGAGGGCGGGGCAGCCGCTCGAGTCGGACAACGTGAAGCAGGACATCCGCGCCTTCGTCAGGGACATCGCCAAGACTGTATCTCCCGAGAAACTGCTGGAGAAGGCGTTTGCCATCCGCCTCTTCTCTCGGAAGGAGATTCAGCTCCTGCAGATGGCCAACGAAAAAGCTCTGAAGCAGAAGGGCATCACCGTCAAGCAGAAGAGGTAGGCAGGCCACTGGGGCCACGTCTGGGGCCCAGATGGGGTGGGGCCTGTGAGGAAGCACCCTGGGGGCTTGGGGCCTGAGCTCGTCCGGCTGGCTGGCCAGTAAGCCCTCCGTGCGCATGCAGAAAAACACCGGCCAGGGGACAGGGCCTGTCTGGTGTAGCTGCGGGTGGCCAGGGCAGCTGTGGGCGCGGGGCCTGTGGCCGAGATGGAGGCTGGAGCTGACGGTGGTGCCCGTGGGCCCAGGAGGGAGCCAGGCTGGCCTCGCTGGGTCACTCTGGGGCTGCTCTTGCTGCCCGGCCCTCAGCTCCGGGCTCCCGTGCTGGTGGCCCCATCCCGAGCACAGCCACCTGGGGAGCCAGCCTGGGGAGGGCCTGTGTGTTCTGAGACATCAGCGGCCGCTGCTGTGCCCCAGGTGTAGATGTGGAAGCCTTTCTTGTGGGCCAAAGGCAGGCGTGTCCTGGGTGTTAGTACTTGCCACTAACCTCTCCTTGTCTGTTTTATTTTTCTGCCTCTTCTCCATGTCCATTGCTTCCTCCTGTTTTTCAGTGTTTCACTTTCTAAAAGGTAGGTCTGGAAACCGTGTCTCCACACCTGGCTTCTCTCTGCCTTCCAGCCCGGCTGCTTGTTCTGGCTCCTCTCTGTCTTCCAGCCCAGCTGCTTGCTCTGGCTCTCAGGGCTGGCTTCAGCAGTGCTGCCACAGAGCCTGGCTGATGTTCAGGCCCGTCTGTCTGTCTGTTTGCCTGCTGTCAGTGCTTGGCTGGCTTGGAAGCATTGTCTTGCCAGAGCTGACTGTCTCTGTCCCCGTTTCTTAGAGAAGGGGCTTTCGTTGCCGCCCCTGGGCTGGGCTTTCTCCCCTCTGTAGCGGGGTGGGAACAGGACTCCAGGGCCGGCTCTACCCCGTGCCCTCCTGAGGGGCCCCTAGGACCAGGCTCTGACCTGGCTCCACAGGTAAGAAGTTCCCTCCAGGCTGAGCTCCCACGAGAGGCTCGCCCCTCCTGGGAGGAGGCGGGGTGCATGGCCGGGGCTGGGGCTGCAGCTCTGCTCTGACCTCTGCCCGCTCCCACAGGCAGTTTGTGCACCTGGCTGTTCATGCAGACAACTTCCACTCAGAGATCGTCGGTGTGAAGGAGATGAGAGACATCTGGTCGTGGGTCCCTGAGCGGTTCGCCCTCTGCCAGCCCCTCCTGCTCTTCTCCTCACTGCAGCATGGATACAGCCTGACCAGGTAGCGCTCTGGAGGCAGGGCCCTGGGCCTGCCCCCTCGACGTGCCAAGGTCTGGACTCCAAGGGCCAGATGGAGCAGAAGGTGTGGGGTTGCCCAGCTTCTCATCCTGCCCTCACGTCCTGGAGGTCACAGTCCAGCTGGACCCAGGCCTACGGACACGGGTACCTGGGCAAGGCCCTGCCTCTTCCTGGGGCCTAGACTTGGGAGCTCCTTTTCTGAGCATCTCTTACTCCAGGGCCACCCCCACTGCAGGAGTTAGGGTTAGAGTCACTGCAGCACACGCAGGGCTCCGGGGTCTCACACAGGCATGGTGTTGGTCAGGCGCAGACTCCCCCGCCCCCGAGCTTACAAAACTTCAGGACAACTCGAGGCGGCCAGCCTTGGATACTGCTCTTCCACCCCCATTTCACCAGTCCACACCAGGTCCATCTTGGCCCTATGGGCTGTGCTGGGCCATGGCCAGTGTCCAGGGGATTCTGGCAGGCTTCCCCCAAGGCACCCCATCTCCCTGGCGTGCTCTGCCAGGTGCTGCCCCGAGAGCCTCAGGTGGCTTCTGACCTGCACTCTGCCTTGGGTCATAGGCAATGCAGACAGAGGGGCCCATGATGGACACTGTCAAGAGCCACCCACACATTCTGGCATAGCTAGCCAATGTGGTGTGGGAGGCCCACAGAGGGATGCTAGCCAAACCCTGGGCACCTGCGCTGGCACACCAGTGGCCTCAGGCCTCCTCCTGGCTCCCTGGTGCTGCCAGCACCCAAGAACACTCCAAGCTTTCCCAGAGCACAGACCTGTTCCTCTGGTTCTGGCTTCCCCAAAGCACTTGGCGCATGGCTATCTGCTAGGGGCCGTCTGCCCTGCCGCTTCTGCTCTGGGCATATCAGGGCAGAATGTCTAGGGCTCTGACCACTTGGCTTGCGGCCTCCTGGCTGGGGCTCCCTGTTGGCAGAAGCGCCCAAGCCCAGGTGCTGCCATCTAAGCCATGTGCCTGGTTCCTGGGAGAGGAGGACGAGCAGGTGTCAGGTCTGTCCGCCCTGGGCAGCCAGGGTCAGTAGCGGCTGGGGGGAGGGAGGCAGAGGCGGGCGCTGCTGTCAGACTGGCAAGGGCGTTCTCTGCCCCCAGGTTCTACTTCCAGTGCGAAGGACGAGAGCCCACTGTCCTGCTGATCAAGACTACGCAGAAGGAGGTAAGGACCAGCCAGGGGGACCCTGGTTCCCAGCCTTTTGGGAGGGTGGGTGTTCCCTCGTAGCCCCCACTCAGGTTTCCTGGGCTTAGGGGTACAGAGCGGGGCTTGCCCTCCACAGAGAGGTAAATCTAGCCTCCTCACATGACCCCCCAGTTCCCAGGGCCTCCCTGTTTCCCTGGGGGTCCAGACCCCCAGCCTGACCAGCCCAGCAGTCTAGGGGAACTCTGCGGAAATGCCAGGTGAGCAAAGCCCCACGCCCTCCTGCAGCAGTCTGCCGGCGCCTTCCCCTTCTCCACCCCAGCAGGTAGTTCTCAGAGCCTTGTTCTCTGCAGTGGCTGTCATCTGGAACGTAATTAAGGTGTCTATAAAAGCGAGTGTCTGCGTGCTCTGGTGGCTCCCAGACACCCAGCTGCACCTGCAGGACTGTCTCCTCGGCCTCAGACCTTGCATCCGGCTCCCAGGAGGAGCCTGGGGGTCTGTTACAGCAGGTGACCCGAGTATCAGATACCTCCGTAACCACTCGGAGGAGTGACTCTAATGGTGAAATCAAGCATTTTGCCGGCTGATAGGAGGCCTGGCAAGTGTTTCTTGAGCAGGTGCCTCCTGGAAGCTCCCATCTGAGGGGTCTCCCTGGGCTGATGCCCATAGTTGGAGTGTGGACACTGGCTTGTCCCCAGGCTTCCGTGCCCAGGTGGGAAATGGAAATATCCCAGGAGCCGACAGTGGGCAAGGCAGCCTCCAAGCCTGAGCCCTGCCGGTCCCCCCTCCACACTTCAGCCCTGGCCCTCCGGTGGGCTGGAGGGGGTGGGGCTGTGGCTGAGCCTCGGGTCTCAGCTGCCCTGAGTGCTGGGGGGCTCCCGTGGGCACGCCAGGTGCAGCCTCCCCCTGGGTCTTCCTCCCCAGGTGTGTGGCGCCTACCTGTCAACAGACTGGAGTGAGAGAAACAAGTTTGGGGGCAAGCTGGGCTTCTTCGGGACTGGAGAGTGCTTCGTGTTTAGGGTGAGTGGGCCCCCTGTGGGAGGTCACCCCCTCACGTGACCCTGCTTACTTCCAGACGCGCCTCCGTCACCTGCTGGGTGTGACCCTTAGAGATGAGCTCCGAGAGCAGGCAGCCGTCTGCGGCACGGTGTGCGCTGGCTCCCGCCCCTAGCTCGGGTCCTCGCACTGGGCACGGACGACGAGCCCTGGGGGCGAGCGGGCGCCGCGGGTCAAGTCCTCACACCGGCCTTTGTCCTCAGCTGCAGCCCGAGGTCCAGCGCTACGAGTGGGTGGTCATCAAACACCCAGAGCTGACCAAGCCCGCGCCCCTGGAGCCCACCACCGTTCCGCCCTCCCCCAGCCACTCTGTGTCCTCTGAGCCCGCAGACCGCCTCTCGCCGTTCCTGGCTACTCGGCACTTCAATCTGCCCTCCAAGACAGAGTCCCTGTTCATGGCAGGGGGCAGCGACTGCCTCATCATAGGTGGGTGCCGCCCTCCACGTCTGGCCGGCTCCTGCCTGTCCACGGTCACTTAGCTGGGAGGAGGGTACAGGGTCATGGGTGCCGAAGCCGCGGGCCAGTCCTGGCTGAGCCGGGTGGTAGGTGCCTCACCTGAGGGACAGGCAGAGCCCCCGCAACGGCAGGAAGAAGGCAGCAGCTCGTTGGGGGTGGAGCAGGCACATGGGGAGCATGGGACCTGAGGCTGCATGCTGGGAGACGGGGGACAGGTTGGAGTAGAGAACAGCCCCGTGGCTTTACAGAGGCCTCTGGCAGGGCTGGACAAGGCCGGCCCAAGACTTGCCTGGTCCGAAGGGAGAGGCTTGGGAGCAGGAGGAGGGTCCCCAGGGACAGCGCTTGCCACAGGGCAGCCACTGACCGAGTGTCCCGCAGGTGGAGGGGGCGGCCCGGCACTGTACATCGATGGGGACCTGAACCGGGGCCGCACGGGCCACTGCGACACTTTCAACAACCAGCCCCTCTGCTCTGAGAACTTCCTTATCGCCGCTGTGGAGGCCTGGGGCTTCCAGGATCCTGACATCCAGTGACAGGAGTGAGCCATTGGTGACTGAGCTGCCGCTGTGGGTGGGGAGAGGTGGGGGTGGTACCTGGGCCCCTCCTCACGGAGGTGGCAGTGAGTCCCCACATATGTGGGCACTGTCAAGGTGCAGCTGGGCACAGTACTTATCTAGGCAGTGGTGCCACGGCCGCAGCTGGCCCTCCCAGACCTGCCATACTTGCTACTCCTTCGTCCTGGACTCAGGCCCTGGCTGGCCTCTGGGCAGGCATCCCGTGCGGGAGGCTGGGGTCTATGGCCCCTGAGCCTCAGTCCCCTGGGGTGAGAGGGTACTGGGGCTGGGCGAGCCGGCTGGGGCCAAGGAGCCTGCCCAAGTGTGGGCACGCGGCTCCCCCTGCTGGTGCCTCTGGGCATCTCCCGAGGAGGCCCTGCAGCTCCTGCTGGCCTGCTGTGGTTGGGGCCCTGGGCTGTGGGTCCCCGGAGACCGCAGGCGCCCTGTTGACTGTTCCTGGCGGGAGCATCTGCCTGGAGCTTCTTACTCAGTTCCCGCCTCCCCTGGGCCCCCTTTGGACAGGAACCGCTGGTGAAAGCAGGGAGGACGAGCTGCGTGCAGGGCTCCAGGCCCTTCCCCAGGGAGGGCCCCTCCCCGGGGAGGGCCAAGGGCCGGAGGGGATGGTGCTTGTCCTTGTGTTTCTGCAGAGACTGAAGCCTCTGCTGGGCCTCAGGGTAGAGTTATGCCTGGAAGGGCCCTCTGGGATGGACCCCACACCAGCCAGCAGTATTTCTGGGCCCTGCCTGGAGAAGCTGGGACCCACGGAGCCTTCTGCAGCCTCCTCTTCTCCAGTTCCAGGCCTCCTTAGCTCCCCAAGCTCCCTGCCATGGCCCCACTTGACTGCAGTGACCTGGCCTGGGGTCCCGTCCGACCCCTCACACGCGCTGTCTTATCGCGCCTCCCCGACCTGGTGCCGCCCGCCCTCCCAGCTCCTGCCACATGGACTTTCCTGACGCACCGTCTGTGCATCCATCTCACAGTGCCGCCTGGGCCTGAAGGGCGGCCCTCCACCCGTGATTCCCTCAGCTGGTCCTGAGGGCCCGGCCACCCAGTGGGAGGAGAGACGTGGACACTCCAGGGCTGGGGATCCTGTCCCCTCGGTGCCCCATGCGCCCCCACCCCTGTGCTCATCCTGCGGGGCGTGCATCCTCCCTGCCCACCTCCTCAGATGTCCACCAAGCCCGGCCATGGCGATACGGAAGGACACACCAGGAACCCTGTGTGGCTTTGGGCAGGCCGGTGAACCTGTCTGGAACTCAGTTTCCCCAACTGTAAAATGGGGCCGTTCACCCTGCGCTGCCGTCCCCACAGGGCTGCTGAGAGGCCTGCAGAGGGGAGAGGTGCTGGCTGGGGGCAGCTTCCTCCCCAGACACCACAGCCCTCGCTGCCCCTCCTCGAGCCCCCTCAGCCCTCACCTGTGCTTCGGTGTTCATTAAACAGCTGTGTGAACTGCAGGGATCCAAGTCTGCTTTATTCAACCAGAGGGACCTCCCCGGGTGTCCCGCCCCACCCCGGCTCTCCTCCTGCTTGTCAGTCCGGTCACGGAACATCAAAGGCCTTTTCAATGCGCGGCCTTTCAGAAGCAGCTGAAGGCACACCTGAGCACCCTTTCATGCCCCTCTGTGAACCTCCTGATCTGCGGAGTTCTTTTCCTGCTGAGTAATTCCACAGGATCCTCTGAGACTGCCCCAGGGCCCCCCTCCACCCAACTCGGCAGTGGCAGCTGATGAGTCACCATTTCTGTACATGAGATCTTTGTGTGTGCATGCACGATACTCACTTTCTTTGAATTTCGTATCTTCGCCCTAACTTTTCAGCTAAACTAAAAGTATGTGTGATTATTATCTTCAATTTTTTTATTCTGATTCCTGTCCTTGTTATCTGATATTCGGTCTTCCCAAATAGAGTATAATTAATTTTGTTGCCATTCTGTTATTTCTTCCTGATTATTATTACCATTTTCTGTTAAAAATTAGCCAAAGATTTATGAATAGTACAGTGAATTACATTTGTTTTTCTAGAAACATTTGAAAATGTATTTTAAGAAAAAAATTGAACATAGTTTAAAGCAGTTCATTATCAAAGTAGACTGTATGCATTTAAGGGTTCAGAAAATCAGTTTTCCTAAAACAGTTTATATTACAAGAGTAAGTCCATTGTATTTTATGAGTTTTTCCATTTTAATTATTGAATTAAAATAAGTATTCAATTTTTCCTATTTTTATACGTTCTTTTTTTTTTTTAGTTTTTCAGGGCAACTTGTTTTAGAAAATTCTGAAGATTTCACAAGGTCTTCAAATTTATCAATTTCCTGAAGCCACAGAGCCCTTATAATAATCTCCTTACATACCTTATATTTAGGAGATTCAGTTTTTGTCACTTTATTTTGAGATAATTTTAGACTTACAGAGGAGTTTCATGGAGGGTATAGAGCTCCCTCCCCCACCCATTCCCAGCTCATTTATGAAACCCAAGAAATGAACATTCGTAGTCACTGGAAACTTAAACTGCAGTCTGTATTCAGAGTCCCTGTTTTTCTGTAGTGATTTTTGTTGCAGGAACAGATCTAATCTTTACAACTGTTTATTTTCCCACATTTTAATTAAATTCTGAATGTCGTCAAATTCCCTAACACTGATCTTAGGAACACATCGCCATAATGAGGCTGTCCGGTGCATCTCAGCCACCCTCCCCATGTCCTCTCTGCACAGAGAAGTCGCCGGGTCAGGCGGGAGTGCCGGGCACACCGTGAAGTGTCTCACCCGACGTCGTCGAGTTTGGCAGAAAGGAAAGTGTGTGCATTTTTTAAAATAACCTGTTGTGGAAAAGGAGTTTATGTTCTTAATTATATCCATGTCAGGTCACGTGGCTGGTGACTGGCGCTAAAATGCCTCCCACGTGTGCAGACCACTCGTTTCACCCTACCACGGGGAATTCGTCCACACCGTGCTTGGGGCCAAGGAAGCAGAGTCAGCAGACGCGTACTGTGACAAGGGACACACCAGCTAACAAAAGCTGCCACCCTGGATCACTGAAGCCCAAGACTGGCCACTCCATCAGGCTCCCCACGAGACGCAACCCTGGTCAGGGGAGCCTGCGGGCCCGATCTCATCCAGGGACGAGGCCGTGCCGTCCCCATCCCTGTTTCTATCTTCACGCAGAGACACAGCCCTCCCCTGTTCTGTTTTACCCTGAAGCACCTTGACTGGCAAAGGACACGTCTTGTCAGAAGTTTACAAGCAAAAGAGGGAAAAGAAGAAAGAGTTGTGTGAATAATTTGACCCTCTTGTCACACATGTAGCATGATTGTTGGCTGAAAAATGGATTGTTGGACTGACGATCTGGAGCATTTCAATGAATGTAATAAAAAAATTCCAAGGACCTTGTGAAAATACGTGTGGTGATTGAATGTGGCAATGAAGCAAAAATCTAACTTTGGAAAAAGTAAAAACAAGTGATTCAGTGATATGTTTGGTCAGTGTTAGTTTTGAGTCCTAAATAAAGTTAATGTGAACAAATGGATCAACATCACTGTGAAGTATTTGATAGAAGAACATTTCAGAGGGTTGGGAGTTCCTGAAGGAGGCGCTGGACGTGACTGTGATGGACAAGGAGAAGTTTTTCCATAGCTGAGGAAGATACCCTGCAGCCCTGGGTGGTGCCAACTGAGGCTTCCCCTGACAGATCTTGTTCATGGCTCCCGGCATGTAGACGTGCTCTGTAAACGTAAGGAATGCCCATCAGAAATCGTGGCCCAGACTTCTCAGACAAGAATCGAAAGGATCCTGGGACTTCGTTGGTGGTCCAGTGATTAAGACTCCACCCTTCCTATGCAGCAGATGCGGGTTCAATCCCTGGTTGGGGAGCTAGGATCCCATGTGCTGTGTGGCACGGCCAAAAAATAAAAGAATGGCAAGGATCCCTGTCACATGTAAAACTCAGTGTTAGAAATAGTCATGCTCATCAAAATGAGACTCCTACCTGGAAGTTAGGGAAGTCACCATCACCAGTGTCTTTTCCAAACCACATGCTTCTCAGGTATGCATATATAACCACCACCATGGAAGACCTCTTCTCTCTGCCCATGCACATGCGCGTGCCCCTCCTCCTGTTCCTCCCCGGGGCTGGCGGACCACCAGCAGCCCTCCCATCCTGATGGAAGGCAGCCCGCGCTGCCCCCTCTTCCTTAGTGGTTCCCTCCCAAGACCCACTGGTTCCCGCTCCTCAGCCCCCTCCTGCTGCCGCCCTTGGGGGCCTGGCCCGGGGCCCAGAAGTCCAGGCTGGGAGGGGAAGAGAGGCTTGGTCCCAGGGATGCTGGCACTTTGACACCAGCTGTTTCAGTTCCTCTTCTGAACCCAGAGCCTGGGCCTCTGGGCCATTTCCCGTCATCGATGGGCTGCGAGCCCCCACCCCAGGGGCCCCTGCGGACTCCGCTGTTGGCCAATGTCCCCACCCCTCCCCTGTCGGCCTGCTGGTGACCGTCAGGCAGTTCTCATCGGGGGGCTGTGCACGCACCTCATGTGACAGCGTGGGTTTCTGGAGCCTGCAGTGCCCTCCTGCTGTACGGGGCTCAGGGCCCGCTATGGGGACACAGGCCAGGACTGGGCCCCGTGCCTCCCTGGTGGGAAGACCCTGTGTCCTCCCACACCTTAGAGGCCAGGCCTCCTCAGGCTGGGTCGCTGCCCTCTCCTTCCACCACCACCTCACATGGACCCCCTCTGGGCCGGGTGCAGAGTAACCCCAGCTTGAGCTCCCACCTGCAGCCAGCCGTGGAAGTGCTTTGTTTAACTGTCTCTTTAAACATTAAGATGGTTGCCTTCAGGAGTGAGGCGGAGTGGCTCTCAGGGCCTTCACAGTGCTGTGCACCCACCGCCTCCACATAGCTCCCCGTTTTCATCCCCCCAAAAAGGGAACTCATTGAAACACTTGTTCCCCATTCCTCCCTGTCTCCTGGTTTTTTAAAACGGTGCAATGTGCCCCTCATAGAAAATTGGTCCAGCGTGGGAATACCCACAGGGCCCCACTGCTTCCAGCAGCCCTGCATGCACTTCCGGTGGGGACCGACCGCCCCGTGCACTCTCCCCAGGCAGCTGCCTGTCACCTGGCACCCCAGGGCTCACCGGCCGGCTCCCATCTCGCCAGCAGCTGCCCAGCTTTCTGTGGTTTGGATGGTCTGTAATTTCAAGCACAGACAGGAGGATCCTGTCTCTCCTTTGGTCAAACCTTCCTCATCTTTTAAGCCCTCATTTAGAGATCACCTGCTGGGGGCTGTCTGAGCCTCGCGGGCCCCTCCCTCCTTTGTCGCTGATTTGGCATTGGGAGCTCACTGTCCGTGCCTAGCCGCCCACCACCACCCACCCACACACACCCAGGTAGAGTGGGAGCTCCCTTCCTGTCTGTATCCCCGGAGTCTAGTTCAGCGCCCACACGCAGTAGATGCTCAACATGGGCCAGACGAATGGCTTAGGGCGGAAGGCTGACTGTTGGAGCAGGCGAAGGTCGTGCCGACCTTCAGAGTGCTGAGCCCACATAGACCGTGCCCTCCTGGGCACCCAGGGCTGAGGATTCATTCGACATCCTTTCTGCGAACCTGCTCCCCAAGCCCGGCCGAGGTTTACTGTAAACCACAGAATTACCCCGGCCCCAGCCCTGGGCAAAGAGCCGCACACCGCCCCCTGGCGGTCAGCACCGGCCTCGGCTCTCTGCCTGCTGCCAGTCTGGTTGTCACAAGAGTGGAGGATCAATCAGACTGGGACTTCCCTGCAGGTCCAGTGGCTTAGACTCCGAGCTCCCGCTGCAGGGGGCCTGGATTTGATCTCTGGTCGGGGAGCTAAGCAGCTCAGCTCAGCTAAAAAGAAAAGAATCAGGCCCTGTCACAGCAGCCCTCAAGGCTCTGGTGGGTGAGAAGAGCTGCTCCATCTCTGGGATCACCCCCTTCCTCCACCTCTTGCCTCTCTCAGGGCCTGACATCCAGCTGGAGTCGCTTGGGGGATACAGTTTCCCCTGCAGGGCTGGCTGCCCCAAGTTGTGCCTCGACCTGCCTGTATAGAGGACAATTTTTTATGTAAAAAAAAAAAAAAAAAGAAAGTGTATCATTTTGTGAGCTCCAATTATTTAAATTATACTCCAAAAATCATCTTACTTCTCCCACCCCTCCCCCTCTGATAGCACAACTATACTTTTTCTTCCATCTCCTCCCAACCTCGCCTGGGCCACACACGGCTCTTATCTAGCCAGGTCACCAGGGCCCAGCGCCCTCTCAGCATCACACCCTCTGGTGTGTCTTCATCGCTACTCAAAAGAACAGGCTTGTCCACTGGGAGAAGGCACTCTAGCTGGATACACCCTCTTGGGTTTCCTGATTTCTTGATTAAGTTGCCATGTCATGTCAGGCTGCAGGACTCTCTTCTTTCTTCCTTGAAATGGCCTTCCTCAGGATAAGTTCAGCTTTCCAATCAATTTGCGGCCAGTTGCTACTATATTCCCGGTCTCTATCCCCCAGCCATCCTCCCCCTTCCGTGTGCAGTGATACATGTGTACTGTGTACTAAGTCGCTTCAGTCGTGTCTGACTCTTTCTGACCCTATGGAGCTTAGCCCGCCAGGCTCCTCTGTCCATGGGTTTCTCTAGGCAAGAATACTGGTGTAGGTTGGTTGCCGTGCCCTCCTCCAGGGGACCTTTCTGACTGAGGGATCGAAGTGGCATCTCTTGCGGCTCCTGCATTGACAGATGGGTTCTTTACCGCTAGCACCACCAGGGAAGCCCTTCCTCTGCAAAGTGTCACTGGCTTTCTCCTACCATCTTCCGGTGCAGACCGTGGGTTTGTTCACCTCCGTTAGAACCCTCAGGGAAGTCAGGACTCCACCCCACCTCTCTGTATACCTCTCCCTACCAGGGTCTCTGGCTTGATTTTCCCAAAGGCCCTCCTTTCATTTATTTGGCTGTGTTTGGTCTTAGTTGTGGCACGCAAGATCTTTAGTTGCAGCATGTGGGATCCAGTTCCCTGAGCAGGGGTTGAACCCAGGCCCCCTGCATTGGGAGCGCAGAGTCTTAGCCACTGGACCACCACGGAAGTCCCAGCACTTCTTCTTTATTCCTGGAAATCCCCACCTGCACTGGGACAGGCCAGCGGCTTGTGATGCTGTGACTTCACACCAGGGGCCGCACAGCTGGCGGGGAGAAGGCAGAGGTGTGGGTCCCTGGCCAGTCCCTTCCACATTCCCTGGACCTTCCCCAACCCCCAGGGCCTGCCTGGAGTTGTGAGGCCAAGGGGAAGGTGACCTGGGTCCTTCCTGAGTCTGTCACTGGTCGCCAGACACTCCCTGACCTCTCAGGCAGGAAGCAGGTGGTGTAGAGAGCTGCACGGGCCACACTCAACCAGTGGGGCTTGAGTTTCAATTCCGCTCCTCGCTAGCTGGCTGACACCAGGCAAGGTGCTTCACCTTCCTAGACCTGCTTCCTTGTCCACAGGATGAGGGTAACGGTGAAACCTTCCTCAAAGGATCATTATGAGGATTAGATAATGCGTCCCCTCCCCCAATGCTTAGGGGGATGGTGAAGGATTCCCGAGAGACTTGTCCCACGTACCAGTTAGGAAGATCTCCTGAGATAGGGTGGGGAAGACTGGGCAGGCAGCCAGGTGAGAGGCTGTGAGGAGACCCAGCGCAGAAGTGAAGGCCCATTTGAGGGGCGGTGGCGCTGGGGTGGGGGACAGCCGAGAGCTGGGAAGCCACAGAACCTCAGGGCCTGGTGAGTAATGAAGAGTTAGCCGTGACTCGAAGGCTGCTGGTGAGGCAGCTGCCTGGTTGGTTGGTTGTGCCTCTTGCTGGAAATGGAAATAACCCAAGGGGAAGCTGCTGGTGACATGGGGGGAGGTGAACTCAGTTTGAGGTGTCAGTGGCCCACTGGAGATCCACTGGGACCTCTCACACCAGAACTTGGGCAGAAAACCAGAAAACAGTGAGCAGAGCTGAGCTGCCCTCTGCGCCCGTGGAGGGAACGGTCTCCCTGGCCTCCCAGTCTCGGGACTTCAGCCATGGAGGGGTTAGCACGCTCTGCCAGCACCATGCATTTGGCTGTACAGTTGTCTGAGGGGAGATGTCCTGCACCTCCTTTCATTAGTCTGAATTCTGCTCCAGCATGCAGCCTCCCCCCGCCCAGCCGTGCTAGCTCCCTGCTCTGGGCTATGGACCCTGAGTGCCTGGAGTCATGGGGGCTGGGCCTGGGGCAAGCATTCAGGCATACACTTGCCCGGATGGCTTCAGGTGTGGAAATGTATGGGTGATCACCCAGGGCATGGCAGGCAGAGCCCTGGAAACACCCAGAACCTGCAGAGACGCTGAGGCTTCAGCGCCTGGGCCCGTCTTTGCTTCTCCTTGTGACTCGAGGAAAGCCATGGGCAGCAGGGCAGGTGGGGGTGAACTAGAGAGAGTGGAGGGGCAGGGAGGCAGACAGCAGGCTGAGGCAGCAGACAGGCCCCTCAGACAGCCTAACAAACTGTCAGCTTGGTCACCAGCAACCTGCTAGGGCAGCAGGCTGGGGAGGAGCTGGAGACACTCAGAGAAGATTCCTCTTTCCAGAAGTCAGAGTCAGGCGGTGGAGGGCGGTGGGGAGGGCTCAAGCCGAAGGGTGGCCTCCTGTCTTTGGAAACAGGACAGAGATGGCACTCAAGGGTTGCAAGTTTGGTGCTGGGGGTGGTGCAGATCCAGCCTCACGGTGGACAAGAGGCTATGAGGCAGGTTCCTACTGTGGAATATGGGTCCAGTGGGAAGGCCAGGCCAGAGGTAGTGACCCCACTGCCCACATGGAGAAGGCTGATGACTGCTATAGCTCCGGCTGTTCACTAAGAGTGCTTTAATGTCAGGGCAAGGGGTGGGGCTCAAGGGAGACCCAGGATCAGATGGCAGTCACCCAGGGCTCCTGAAATGGGCCAGATGAAAGGGCAGAGGGAACCAGAGCTGGTGGGCAGAGATAAGGCAGCCAGTCGGGGTACCAAGATAGCCACATGAGATTATCAGGGCAGTCCCAGCCCCAGGCCAGACGGTCTGCTAGGCTCAGAGGGAACCACTTACTGCTGTTCCAGAAACAAGGGAAGCCCTGGATTCGTGGGCTTGCTGTGGGTACAGGCAGGACAAGGGACCCCAGACGATGTAGCCATCCGGGGAAGACTTCACAGGTCGTGCAGGGTTTCAAACCAACCAAGCTGAGGGGTAGAGACAACCTCTCCAAAACAGCAGTTTAGGTCCCTGATGCAAAGGAGGGCACAGATACAGGGTAGGGGCCTCCTTTTCCTAGGAAGCCACGGGAGAAATCTCGAATTGCTAGGCCGGGGGCCGGCCGGTTTGGAAGAGACTGGAGACGGGGTCGACAGGGGACGGGGGTGGTTGGGGGCGGTGCAACCGGGGACACAGGACTCCGGCTCCGCCCTCAGGTCACCCCGGAAGGTGTGAGGAGGTCGGGGGTAGACCGCAGTCCTGAGTCCCTGCGGGCTGGACCGTTAGAACCCCGCGGCCGGGCTCCACACGGAGACCGTAGAGGAAGGCGACGCTCGGAACCGAACCCCCGCGGGGCGGTGCAGCCGCAGAGAAGGCGGGGCGCAGCGAGCCCCGCCCCGTATGCTAATCTAGGCGCGCCGCGCCCCGCCCCGGCCCTGCGACCGGACGGGCCCACCGCGGCGGTGTCCCAGGGGCGCCCGCGGAGGCCGGCGCGAGGCGACCCGCTGGGGTGCAGGCCGGCGGGGCGGGGCGCCCGGCGTCCCCGCCGCGGCCCCCCCCCGCCCGCGCGGAGTGGTGCGGGCCGCAGGGGCGGGGCCCCGGTCATGTGACGCGGCCGCGGCCGCCATTTTGTCCTGCGGTGCTGGTATTTAGAGCGCAGCGGCTGACGGGCCGGGTCGCCTTCGCAGCCTTCGGACAGCTAGCTTCGCGCAGCCCGCCGCCCGCCGCGCCCGGCTCGACCTCGCCCCGGCCTCGGTCCGCTGAACTCGCCCCCTCCCCACCCGCAGACATGTCCGAGGCCAAGAACGGCCCCGAGTACGCTTCCTTTTTCGCGGTCATGGGTGCCTCAGCCGCCATGGTCTTCAGCGGTGAGCGCCGTGGCAGGAGGGACCCGGGAGACGGGGGACCCGCGGGGCTCGTGCCTGTTGCTCCCCGGGGTTCGGCGTGTGACGTCATTCTGACGTAATTTCGAGCTGTTGAGGGGGGGGGTGTCCCGGGTCTCACGTGATTGCGGGGGGCGATGGTCGGGACCCTGAGGGCTGCAGGGGCCGTCGGGTGTCTGGAGAGTGGGGCCCGCGGACTGGGCCCAGGTGTGAGTCCCAGGGTGTCCCGGACGGCCCCCTGCCAGCCGGTCTCTTCGGTGCGGGGGAGGGGCGGCGGCGCCGCTGCCATCTTAGTCCCCGGAGAGGCGGGGGCAGACCGGGGTGGGGGCCCGCGGTCCTGCGCTTGCTCCGCACCCGCACCCCCCCCCCATCCTGCTGGCAGGTGTGACATCACGCCTCGGAAGCTACCCCCACAAGGGGCCGGCCCTTGGATGCTCGCCGCCGAGGTCCACAGCCCTCGCCCTTGTGGCGGCCTGCCCCCCGCCTCCGTGGGGCAGCGGGGGTGGGGGGCGTTCAGGTGGGTCTGCACCTAAACAGGTGCTTCCGGTTAGGGCTTGTCGGTGTTTGCCAACACTAGGCTGTGTGGGTTGGTAGGAAAAGATGGGTTGAGAGGTTGGTCTTTAGATCAGGGCAGGAACTCAGGTGGGAGTGGAGTCTAGGGGTGGAGGTGTGTCAGACAGGCCGAGGGCGCAGGGTGGATGTCCGGGGAACAGGCCAGCCTCCGCACTGTGTGTGGACGCTTGTCTGGATGGGCGAGTTAGCGTGGAGCCTCAGCGCTGAGGGAATTGAGCTTTATTCCTTGGGAGGAGTCTTCATTTCAGGCCTGAATGAATGAATGACCTTTCTCCCCTTTCCTGAGGCCTGGAATTGGGAGGGGCTGCCCCAGGAATGGAGCAGGGGGCCTTCCAGGGTTCTAGATGGCACTCTAGTTTTGAAGTGGGGTCTTAACAGTCTTGGGTGTAAAATTCAGTGAAAATTGGCTTTTCTGGGAGATGAGCACTTGGGCCCAGCCAGGGATGTGGGATCCAGGGAAGTGAGTCCTGAACCCCCTACAGCCCCACGGACTGGTTTGGCCTGGTCTAGTCCAGGCTTCCTTGGGTTCTGGCTTGGGGCTTTGATGACTCGCCTTGCCCCACCCTATCTGGGACTGGAGAGGGTTCTTGTGCAGGTATGTGCAGGGATTGAACTCCAAACAGTGTCTGCTGACTGTAAACACCAGTGGGGTGGGGGCGTGGGGACCTCCCTCTGTCCGGGCCTGCCTGCTGCAGGTCACAAGCCGCTGAGTGGGCCCTGCCCTTCCCATCATGTGCGAGTTAGGGGTCATTTGTGGTGGGAGAAATGCGTGTACTTCCCCTTCCACCCTAGGTGCCGCCCCTATTTCCACATCTTCGAGAGCTGCCTGTGCCCGCGGACAGCTGTCTGTGCCTCCTTTTTCTCCAGTCTCTTTCAATGTTTGCTTCCAGAATACCTCCAGGGCCGGTGCCTGGCCACTTGTGGGTTGTTGATCATGTCTGTCATTGGCCATTCAGCCAATCTCAGTTGAACTCCTGGGTGCCAGACACTTGGGGACATCAGTGAACAAGACAAGAATCTTGCCCACATGGAATGTGAATTCTGCCTTTGTTTCCCCCCAAGCCTTCTTCTGTATCCAGCTCCTGGCCGCCTTCCAGTCACCAGGTGCCTCGCTTCCCGCTCTTTCTAGAACTTACTTGGTGCCTTTGAGTGGAGCCCTCACCAGCAGGCCTTTGAAAGTTACTGAGAATAGGGTGTCACTGGTCTAGGCTCCTGGGGATTGGGGGCCACCTGCTCTGGTTGGCTTATACACAGCTCCATCCTCCTCCCCTCCGCGTAGGCAGCTCACTGTGGCCGTACAGTCGCCAACTTTTTATACTTGTCCAGTTGGGTCAGACTCTGGTTTCATTTCTTTCTCGAGCCTGTGTCTCCAGGGCTTGTCTTCATCCATCTCCTCGTGCCTGCCTGCAGTTGCCAGGCTTCAGGTGTAGCCAGGATGACCACAGTGTGTCTGCTGGCCCTGGCTCATGCTCCTGGCCCGCCTGGATCGGATGAGGTCCACGCCAGATCCCCGTCTCCCATTCCAGCTTCCCCTTTTTTGCTTAATTTGTGACCCAAGTCTTGTAGAGTCTTTCTTTGTCCTGTTTTCCGCAGGCCCGTCAGTGGCTCTTTCTGTCTTCTCTATGACTTCCTCCCTACTGGTGGGCCTGCAGAACCGTCTCCTGGTTTCTGTCTTGCACCATCTAGAGCCGCTTCCGGCCTGGCCTGTGGAGCTGGTGTCCAGGCCCGCCCAGGCCAGGCTACTTTCCTTCTGACAGTCTTCCCATTCCTTCCCCTCGTTCCTCGGGTTGCTCCCCACCCCCAGCCACATAATCTCCGTGCTGCCCTCTATGGGGATGAGCCCAGCTCACTAGCTGACTCCCCAACTGCAGCCTTGCCGGGCCCACTGCCTGGGATGCTGACTTCCTTCTAAGGTCTCACCTGGTGCCATGCAGCAGCCTGTGCCCTTGCCCTTGAGTAAGGAGCCCCAGCACTGGCCTGCTGTGGTTCTGCGCCCGCAGGAGGCAGCCAAAAAATGCTCTGTTCCTCCAGGAACGGCTTCATAAAGACCAGCATCTGATGGCCAGATGTCCGAGCACGCAGGGCTGCAAAGGAGACCATGCGGGTCCTTTGCCCTGCCCCCGCCCGCTTCTTCCCTCTGCTCCCCGCCCAGTGTCTCTGCTCCATGTGGTCTGGAATCGTCTTCTTTCTCTTGCCCCATCTTTCTATGTCCACCAACTCACTGGCATCCCTCTGCTCAGTTATCTCCTGTATGAAGCCCTTCCCCAGACCTCCCCACTCTCCTGAATGTGTTGCTGTGCTTGGAGGGGCCATATCTGTCTCTTCATCAGGTGCAGAGCCCCTCTGGCCTCACCGCTGCTCTGCAGTGAGTGCAGACTAGTCATCTTTCGCTCCCCAGCTAGGTGAGTCAGGTCCAGAGGAATGTCCGCGACCATCCTGGCCCCTCCACCTCTGCCCCAGGTCAGCCTCTGCTCAGCAGGAGGTGCCTCGGGGGCAGGCAGCAGTCAGGTGTCCTGCTTGGGCTCCCTCTGGCTTTCCCTTGTGCTTGCAAACGTTTTTCTAGACTCGGAGGACAGGCCGGGGGTGGGGGGGGCGGTGGTTTCAGGAATGCAGTCCACCCTGGGAAAAGGGAGGAGGGATGATGGCAGGGGAGACGGGAACCCCACAGTGTCTAGACCTGCTCCTGCCAACCAGAGAAACTGGGCTTCTCGGAGGTGTCTGCGGAGTCCTTGGGGGTCAGCCTGGGTGATGACGTCACAGTCCCACTGTTCTTCCTGTCCTTTGTCGTCTTTGACTGTCTTTGTCTGGTTGAGATTCTCCTCAAACTCGAGGGTCCTGGCCTGCTGTGTGCCAGGAGGGCCTTTCCTGATGGAGCTCTCAAACACACCAGTGCTGGGTGCAGCGTGTCCTGGGGCCGGAGCTGTGGGGACTACTGCAGGTCGGGCAGGGAGTGGATGAAGCTCTGGCCTAGAGCGCGAGTTGCCAGGCCAGCTTCCCCTTACCCTGCGCTGCAGGGGCTCTGTGTGCTATTTTGATGTGATCCCAGGGTTGGTGGGCTGACCCTGGCTGGACGTCTGGGCCATTGAGATACGCAGCTTGTGTTTTTCCAGGCCTTTCCTGACCTGGGAACGAGCCTGGAATCTGCACTGCTTCTGGGGACCAGCTACCTGTTTGCCAGCGTGACAGGGCAGTCTGTACCAGTGCCTCTTTTGGGGGTCTGAGGCTCTGTGGGAGCGTGGGCTCTGTAGTGGGCCTGGGGAGTGCTGGTGAGCCTGGGGTGAGGTTCCATAGGAGTGAAAGAGCCCAGGTAGGCCAGACAGCCAGGAGGGCCTCCAGGGCAGGGGCACAGGAGACCCCAAGTGCCGGCCTATGGCCCGTCTTTCCAGAGGCTGCCTCCAGCTCTCTTGCCCTTGGGGTGAGAACTTGCGTTGGCCCTGGAGCACACCACAAGCTGCCTGCCTGGTCCTGGCCCCAGGTTCTCTGGGCTCACCTCACTTTCTCCTGCCAGCCCTGGGCGCCGCCTACGGTACAGCCAAGAGCGGCACGGGCATCGCAGCCATGTCTGTCATGCGGCCAGAGATGATCATGAAGTCCATCATCCCGGTGGTCATGGCGGGGATCATCGCCATCTATGGTCTGGTGGTGGCAGTCCTCATCGCCAACTCCCTGAATGACGGCATCAGTCTCTACAGGTGAGGGCCGGCCGGCTCTCCCCGCTGCCTGCCTGGGTGGAAGCTGTGGGTAGGGAGGGGCCTTGGTGGGCTGCTGGTGCCCCGTGCTGGCTGCCTCCCCGTGGTGGACCGACATGCCTCCTGTGTCCTCTCTCCCCCAGGAGTTTCCTTCAGCTGGGCGCAGGCTTGAGTGTGGGCCTGAGCGGGCTGGCGGCAGGCTTCGCCATCGGCATTGTTGGGGACGCAGGCGTGCGTGGCACCGCCCAGCAGCCGCGGCTCTTCGTGGGCATGATCCTCATCCTCATCTTCGCCGAGGTGCTCGGCCTCTACGGTCTCATCGTCGCCCTTATCCTCTCCACAAAGTAGCTCTGCGGGCCGCCAGCCACAGAATACAATTGATGTCAAGACCACCCCCTTCTCATTCCACAACGAACAGCCTGACACACGCACGGGGCAGCCGCCCGCCAGTAGTCGGTCTTGTAAATGCGCAGTGTCCCAGTGCCCACCGTCTGTTGCCCCAGCCTCGCCCCTGCCCGCCCCGCCCCGTGCTGTGGACATCTGGGCCCACCAGTCCCCACCCCGGCCCTGACCAGTGAGGACGCCGGCCTCCGGCCGCCCCCGCCCATCTGCCCTAGAGTGCTCTGTGTATAAGGATGAATTAGAGTTGTCATTTTCTCTTCACTGGATGTTTATTTATAAAGATTTGACCTGTTCATACGTCTGTGGAGCAGCTCTCCGTCTCCCAACTCTATAGTAACCTTAGGTAGACTGTTGTTGCGTTGTGCGGTTACCGTTTACCCTGAGACCCGTTGGATGGAACCACCTCTTGCAGCCCTGGTTCGCGGGCCAGTGTGACGGGCCCGTGGGCCCTGGTGCCGCTCCGTGTCCAATAAAGCTCTCAGATGTGACCAGATGCCTGTGTGTAGGTCGCTGTATGGGCCCTGGCGCGGAGGCGGGGCGCCGGGAGGGATGGGCCGAGGGCGGTGCTGAAGCCGCTGCCACGTCACTGCGGGCCGCGCCGGTCACGTGGGAGGGCCGGTCACGTGGCTGCGCCTCCGTCAGCTGAGGGTCACGTGGGCCAGGCCGGAACCCGGCGCCTCCGGCTCGGCTGGGCTCAGGATGCGCGGCGGGCAGGGCGCGGCGCGGGCCCCGGTGATCCAGTTCACCAACTGCCGCATCTTGAGGGGTGGCGCGCTGCTCAGGTGGGCGCGGGTGCGGGCCGGGGGGCGCGGGCGGGCTCCGGGCCGGCGACGCGAGCCCCCGCCCGCTCTGTGTGCAGGGAGGACCTCTGGGTGCGCGGGGGCCGCATCCTGGACCCGGAGAAGCTGTTCTTTGAGGAGCGGCGCGTGGCTGACGAGCAGCGGGACTGCGGCGGCTGCATCTTGGCGCCCGGCTTCATCGACGTGCAGATCAACGGTGCGGCCCGGGCCCGCGGGGCGGAGACCCCCAGGGGGAGCTCTGAGCCCTGGGCGACCCCTTCTTTTCTGGGTCCGCAGGTGGATTTGGCGTTGACTTCTCACAAGCCTCGGAGGACGTGGGTTCGGGGGTTGCCCTAGTGGCCCGGAGGATCCTGTCGCATGGAGTCACCTCTTTCTGCCCCACGTTGGTCACATCGCCACTGGAGGTTTATCACAAGGTGAGGTCAGGCTCCCGGCCTCAAAGGAAGGAGGCCCCTTGAGCACCTGGCCTCTTGATTTTCAAATCTCATCTTTTCGGGTCAACCAGCACCCCGTTGGCACTCGAACCTGGCCTCACCTGCTGGCCTTCTTCCCCCGGAGCTTGGGGCCCCCTCCCCCAGGCTTTCTCATCCAGGTGGCTCTCTGCCTGGTCTGCCATTGCAGCTGTGCCCACGGGCTTCTGCGTTCCGAGCCTCAGCACCTTCTCCCTACCCAGCCTGCACGCTGGCCGCCTCCATGCACCAGAAACCGCCTCCTCGACTCAGTCTGTCCCCCTCGCCCCAGGGACTTTCAGATTGCCACATCCTTAGCTGCTCATCCCCCACACTGGTCCGTGGCAGGCAGCTCCTGGGAACAGCTTTCATAAAGGAGCCCCATTGTCCACCCCAGGCTTCCTCTGCTGCTCCCGTCCACACCCGCCAATCATCACTTCTTTAAGTTGGGATTTAGTTGTTCAAGGTCCATTGTTCCTTTAAGAAGTTTCACTTTGTACGCAGGTTTTCTGGTTTTGCTCTTTATCACGTTGTAATATTTCATCTTGTCTTGTTCTGTGTATTGTTCTGTTTCTCTGAACTGTAGCAGGCATACATCATGCCTGTTTATTTGGTACTACTTAACTCTTTTAAAAGCTCGCGGTTACATGAATAGCACAGAGTTCTGGAGTTCTCAAAGTTAATCAGGTTATCCTTTCCTCTACCTTTTATGACCCAGTTCTGTAGTTTTCCTCCAGAACAGGGTCCAACCCAGGATCCCAAATTGCCTGTCTGCTACGGGGTCCCCATCTGGGTGTGTGCACAGACTCACAGCCAGGGCTGGGGGAGGTTGGCCACACTCTTTGGGTTCAGTCCCAGCCTCCTGACTTCATCTGTCAGCTGAGCAACACGGGACGTTAATTTCTTGTTTCCTAGTCTCAGTTTCGTCAAAACTTAAGCAAGGCTTAAGGTTTGAAGAACAGTGGAGTTCATCTATTAGTGTTGTGTGCTCAGCACTACACTTGGTTCATATTAAGCCTCCGTAGACTTCAGCTGCGCACAGCTTTCTGGAAATTTCCCCTGACTCTCTTATCACAGAGTCGGGTGTCAAAAACCAAGCTGATTTTCTCGCTGCAGACTGGCCCTCAGTTCTGTGTTTTCTGTCTTAGTCATCAGGCCGTGATCTTCCTGCTCGGGACCCGGGAACAAATCCACGCTCTTGCTTCCTTATTCTTTGTCCTCATCTCTCTGGTCCCCATCAGTGGGGCATAGTGGCTGTTATCCAGTCTCCCCACAGCTGTCCCAGCCCTGGGTCCTGCCCGGGTGTTTTCCCCAGGTGCCTGGCTCTGCACATCACCCACCTCTGTCCCACTGCCCTGCAGCCAGCCCAGGCAGCTCCCTCCTCTGCCCCCAGGCGTTCTGCCCGGAAGGCCTTTGCTTTGCTCTGTCCCACCCAGCAGTGGGCGCCTGCAGCTCCTTTGCAGCCGAGTTGCCCCCCAACTTCTGCAGCACCTTCGAGGATCCTGATACAGAGTGTGGGGCTCCTGCCTTAGTGAAGGAGTTTCCAGCCAGTAGGGCTTCCATCTTAACGTTTTCTTCCCAGCACCGGTCACCCCTCATAAATGCCTTGGGAGGTAGGGAGTAAACGGATTTGTGGAGAAAATTGAGGAGGGCTTTGAGTATGAAAATGTTAATACAAGGCGATAGCCGTAGAAGCCACAGGACTGTTCAGGGGCACGCCTCCATGCGCTGCTCCTGCCGTTCTGCCCGCCTGCCTCCGCGGCCTGTTCACAGCATGTGGAACTGGATTGCTAGTTGGTCAGAAGTCCTTCAGGTCCACTGAGACCAGCTGCTCTTTTTCTGGGGCCTTTCCCTTCCTGTCCTTCCAGGAGGAGGGGCAGTGCGCCGTGTCCTCCTCATCAGCCCCGCTGCCCGCTGCGTCAGCGTCAGGCGCCTCAGTGCGACAGCCGGGCCCTCTGTGCTGTGGCCTTTCCGCTGCCTTCCCGCTTTGCACGCGCCTCATTCTCTTGCCTCAAGATTGTCTGTTCTGTCTACTTGGTCTTTCTTTCTCTTTTAAAACTCTATGCTGGAAAACTCAGTCATTATCTCTTTTTCTTGTTTTCACTCTTTAACTCTTTAGTGAATTTACATATATCACTTGGCTCATTAGGAAAAACTTCAGCCCTTTGCTCACACCAGTTCTGTCCAAGAGATGGTCACTTTCCACTGGGCTAACCTGTGGAACTTGTCTCCATATCTCTAAAAGATGTACCGACACTCCTGTTTTTTGATTTAGAGCAGCATAAATGGGCTGGGAAAGATACGCGTTAGCTTCTCGGCAGCCCCCGGCCCTGTCTCACGCCCTTCTAGCTCCCCACCCTCCCCAGAGTCTCCCACGGTTCTGATTCCATTATCAAGACTCATCATTTTCTCATTTATCAGCTCTGTTTTCCTCAGAGTTCACCTTCTTTGTTTGCTTAGATTTTTGATCTGCTGACTCAGCCCCACAGTTTCAGCCCGTTGTCTCCCTCTGGGTTCAGGATTTTGGGGTTCCACGAAGGTTCCATCCGTCCTGTCTTCCTGTGAGAGCTTTAGCACCCTGCTCTCGCTGTCCTGGCTGCCCACGCCCGCCTGGCAGCTGCTCGTCAGGCGTCTGACTCAGCCTGCCTATTTCCATGTTGTCTTTGTCCCACTGAGCGTAAGCCTCTTGAAAATCCCTGTACCTCTCTGGTTCCAGCAGAGGGTGCCTGGGTCCCCCAGGCTCCCCATTCCCCATCCTTCTTCACGTTGAAGGGGGGTGTGGGCTGGGACTCTTGCCTGCTTTGTCCACCTCTGAGATGTGTCACCTGAGCGCCTGTCACACACGGGTGACTTGGCCCCTGGTGTCCAGACCCGGGCACAGTGTGGCCGCACGCTTGGTGCCTGAGCTCTCTGGCCACTCAGCCCTGCCTCGGCCCCTCGCTCTGCCTGGATGGCGTGCACACCTCCTGCCTCAGCCCTGCTTCCCCGGCCTGCAGCTTGGCGACGTCAGGCTGGTCGCCATGGCTGGGTTCAGGCCCTTGGTGTGTGGTCCGCTGCGTCCTGGCTGCTGTCTGATGGGGCCACCTTGAGGACCCCGCTGCCCTTCTTCTGCCCCCTTCCTGGGCGCTGTCTCCATGCCTCTGGGTCATCTCGGGCAGGCCAGTCCCATGTCCCTAGGTCATTTCTGGATTGCTGTGCTTCCTGGTCGAGGCCTTTGACCATCTTCTGACACCTGAGGGCAGGCCAGCAGGGGCTGCGCTCTGAACTCCGGCCTCTGACCTTGGCTGGGCTGTGACCTCTGGGTGCTGGGCCTTGGGGGCAGGGCTTTAACAGCTGGTTCCCCCCAGGTCCTTCCTCAGATCCCTGTGAAGAGTGGTGGTCCCCATGGGGCAGGGGTCCTCGGTGAGTGGCTCGCCCCTCTCCCCGCCCCTAACCTGGGAGGGTCCTTGGGGACCTGTTGGCAGCCCCTCGTCTTCCAGATGCCCGACCGGGGAGGGAGGGCAGGCAGGCAAGAAGGGCCAGGGTGGGGGCCACAGGGCGGGGGGCTTGCTAGAACCAGCCGCTCCCCTCCCCCCAGGGGTGCACCTGGAGGGCCCATTCATCAGCCGGGAGAAGCGGGGCGCGCACCCCGAGGCCCACCTGCGCTCCTTTGAAGCTGACGCTTTCCAAGACGTGCTGGCCACCTACGGGGGCCTGGACAATGTCCGCATCGTGACGCTGGCCCCCGAGCTGGGCCACAGCCAGGAGGTGATCCGGGCGCTGACGGCCCTCGGCATCTGCGTGTCCTTAGGTAAGGAGGGGGCTGTCCTCGCCTCAGGGTGTCTGCCCCGGCTCCCAGAGCTGAGTCTGGGTCCCCATAGGGCACTCGGTGGCTGACCTGGGGACTGCGGAGGAAGCCGTGCAGAGTGGGGCCACCTTCATCACCCACCTCTTCAACGCCATGCTGCCTGTAAGTCCTGGGCCTGCTCAGGAGGAGGGGGAGGGGCCCTGCTGTCACTCACCGCCCCCTCCCGCCCCCACCCAGTTCCACCACCGCGACCCAGGCATCGTGGGGCTCCTGACCAGCGATCGGCTGCCTGCAGGCCGCCATATTTTCTACGGGATGATTGCTGACGGTATACACACCAACCCGGCCGCCCTGCGCATCGCCCACCGGGCCCATCCCAAGGGTGAGTGGCAGAGCAGGGCAGGGCAGGAATGGGCGGGAAGACCAGGTGGGGCAGGTCCTGAGTCCCCCTCTCCCTGCAGGGCTGGTGCTAGTCACTGATGCTGTCCCTGCACTGGGCTTGGGCAACGGCCGACACACGCTGGGGCAACAGGAGGTGGAGGTGGATGGGCTGACAGCTTATGTGGCAGGTGAGTCACCCCTGTCCCCAGCACTGCCAGCGTGAGGTCAGCCCCTCGGCACTCTGGTGGGATGTGAGCACCTGGGTGTTCCCTGCTGACCCCCAGGGTGGCCCAGGGTGTCTGGTGTCCTTCCCCCGCTCGCCCCCAGAACCTGCTCTCTCTGTTCTCAAGGCACCAACACACTGAGCGGCAGCATCGCCCCGATGGACACCTGCGTGCGGCACTTCCTGCAGGCCACAGGTCAGTGAGGCTGGGGGGGTGTGCCACGTGTGTACCCCACGGTGGGGCAGAGGCTGCCTCTGGAAGAGGCTGGAGGCAGGGACCACCAAGGTCTGTGTCTGGTGGGGTCCCCAGGAATGTGGCCAGGATCCCGCCTGCAGGAGGTTGCGTCAGCAGGAGAGGGCGGTGCGAACCAGCAGGGGGCCGGAACCCAGAGCGACTGGCCCTGGAGCCACAGCACCCAAGGGTGGGGCCCTGTGAGATTGTAGCTGCAGAGCTGTGAGGTGGGGGCTGTGCTTCAGGGTTGGCACGTTATGGGGGGAGGGGTGGGTGTCTGGGGAGAGGTGGTGGGCCAGGCCCTGTGAAGCTCTAGGCAGTCCCCTGGGGCTGGGGTGTCAGGCAGGGGGCTGGGGGGAGTGCTGTGGTCCAAGGCGCTGGTTGGAGGAGTGGGGAGATGGGTTAGGAGGCAGATGAGAGCAGTGGCCTGGCTTGGGGAGTGAAGCAGGGGTTGGAGAGAATTGGGGTACCAGCAGCATCCCCAGGTTGGGAGGAGGGAACACCTTGAAGTTCTAGGGCTGGGGGGGGACCCTGCTGGGGACCCTCTTGCCGCCATGCCCCACTCCAGCCCTGCAGGGAGTTCACTCACAAAACACTTTGGACCCGGATGCCTTCAGCCCCTCCCAGGGAGAGCACCCCTCCTGGAAGCAGGACCCCGGGCATCCGTGAGGCCACCCGGGACTCGGTGCTCTGCCCCTCACCCCTCCACCCCCACCCCATCAAGTGGCAGAGCCAGCCAGGGGTCGGGGATGGTCACCGCCACCCGTGTCCCCAAGCAGGCTGCAGTGTGGAGTCCGCTCTGGAGGCTGCGTCCCTGCATCCAGCACAGCTGCTGGGGCTGGAGAAGCGCAAGGGGACCCTGGACTTCGGGGCTGACGCAGGTCAGGGCCCAACAGGGGGCAGCCTGGGACAGGGCTGGGGTGGGGGCAGGTGGGCCGCAGGCAGGCACTTCCTCATCCCCAGGGGCTTCACCTGGCCAGGGCCTTGGTCCGGCCCCGCTTTCCCATCAGGCAGGCCAGGCTTTCTGGCTTCCGAGATGGGCCTAGTAAGGGTGTGTGGGAGCGCTGTTGGCTGCCCTCTGCTGCCAGGAGCCTTGCTCCCGGGGCCTCACTTGGTCTGTGATGGGCCAGGGTGTCCTGCGGAAATAGTGTTCTGGGCCTTGGTTCCCCCACCCCAGCCTCGTGGTGGGGGCAGCAGCGGCCCTGCCTCTGCCCCCTTCTCACCGCCCCCCTCTGACCCAGACTTCGTGGTGCTCGACGACTCTCTTCACGTCCGGGCCACCTACATCTCGGGCGAGCTGGTGTGGCAGGTGGAGGAGGCCAGGCCGTGACCCAGGACCACCGCTGGAGGGGATGCCCAGCCCCAGCTGGACACTGTCGGTTGGGCACTGGGGAGCTGGTCTCAAGAGAGAGGAGGGAGCCTCAGCCCAGGTGGAGGCCTCAGCCCGGAGGCGGCGGCTTGGATAAACATGTGCCCCGTAGGGATACGCCTGGTCTCTGAGTTTTGCTTCACAGTGGGACTTTGTTCCGCCCTCACCTTGTGGCCCGTTGGTGGGGGTGGGTGGGTTTTTGTCCCTTAGGGTTGGGAGTGGCCGCCCCACCCTGCCTCTGGGATTCTGGGGCTCAGTGGAGGCAGCGGGGCCCCTCTCTGTTAGGCGGATGTGTCGGAGGCCTCAGCCCCACACGCAGATGGGCCAGTTGCAAAGGAGTGAAGGGCTGGAGGAAGGGGCTTAGGGAGCAAGTGTGAGGGTTAAGTTTGCCTGTGGCGCTGAGGGAAAGGGAGCTACATCTTGGAATGTTCAGCAGGAAAGAACAGGATCCATTGCTTTTGGAGACAAGGAAATGGTGGAAGGAGTTGGAAAAGGGAGGGGCCTCGGGTGGGCACTGCAGAGGGTTTGGGAGGCAAGGGTGTGCTATGGGTCATTGTCTGCACTCCTGATTTGGGTGGGCAGAGTGGAGGCCCAAGGCCACAGCGCTGGACCGAGACACAACACCAGGCCCTCCTCTCTGACCTTCCAGAGAAATCTGCGCTGGCCTTGGGGCCCCTGGGCTGACCCTGGTCAACCTGCCCAACTAGCAGTCCCGCTCTGCCTTGAGCCTTTGGGATAATCAGGGCTCCAACCCCACTTCCTGACCTGACTCCTGAGCAGGTGCAATGATCCGTGTGCCCCCAGGGTTGGCAGAAATGTGGGCGATGCTGCCTGGTGCTGGTGGGCTGCTCGAGGTCCTCGGTGTGTGTCCCCCACCCTACTTCTGTGTCTGTTCATCAGTGTCATCCTGTGCCTTCTGTGTCCCCAGCCCTGGCGAGAGTGCCCCATGCTGGGAGCATGGGCTCTTGGGCTCCTTGGATAGAGTAACTTTGAGGTGTGGGGCAGGGGGTTCAGGGGTGCCCTGCTGGCTCTGAGGACCATGACCCAGCAGGGCTTGGTGCAGCCCCAACCAACTCCAATGGCTGCCCCACCTCAAAACCCACGCTCCCAGCCCAGCTGCAGGGCTCAGTTCCCCACAGCACAGTTCCTCTCCAGCCCCCAAGTCACCCCCCCAACCCCACACTAAGCCTGAGCCCTGGGCCTGTGCAGGGCCTGGGGTCGTCTTGACTTCCCCTCATTTGGATCCTGGGGTGGGCGCCCCTTACCCCTTCACAGGGGAGCAGCCCTGGGGGCAGCAGGTCTGGGGCGGAGTTGTCCATGGCCCCAACGACTGCTCCTGCCTCTAGACACTAAAGGAGGTGTCTGGACCCAAGGGGACAAAGATGGTTGCAGGTCCCAGCAACTTCTGGGAAGAGCAGCCATGTGACACAGGGCTGGGGGGTGATCTGCGGCTGGGGGCCACCTGCCAGAGGAACAAAAGCCCCTCCACCTGCTCAGCCCAAGGCCGCCTCCAGGTGTTCCAGTGTATTAACCCCTCCTTTCCTTCTGTCTGTCCACAATCCAAAGAGGGTGTTCCTGTTTGTCAGCTGGGGAAGCAAGAGCACGGGGTCTCAGGGCTGGTGAGCATTGGCCAGAATGTGGCCTGACTGCCCGCCCAGGGGTTTCTGATAACGCTGCCTCTGCAGAATCACAGAGGGGCTCATGGACATGGTGATCAGTGGGGTGACACCAGGGAGGGTGGGCTGGAAGCAAAGGGAACTACCATGCACAGGCCCAGGGCTCAGGCTTAGTGTGGGGTTGGGGGGGTGACTTGGGGGCTGGAGAGGAACTGTGCTGTGGGGAACTGAGCCCTGCAGCTGGGCTGGGAGTGTGGGTTTTGAGGTGGGGCAGCCATTGGAGTTTTGTTTTTTTTTTTTAATGTTAAATACACAGATCGTTCGCCATTGTAACCATATTGAAGTGCAGAGTTCCGTGGCCTTGAGTATGTTCACCCTGTGCAGCCCTTACCAGCATCTCCAAGTCTCCACAAAGCCGACCTGCGCCAAAGACGCCCTCGCTCCCACCCCCTCACCCACCTCACTCACTTGTCCGAGTTTGAAGCTATTGGGTTTTAGACACAAGGATGCCCCGCGTGGGTAGTAAGGAGACCCTGTGGGGTGGCAGTGGGGCCAGACTCAGGTAAAGTAGGGGGACAAGCTTTCCTTGATGTGGGGGTGGGGGTGCGGGGGGAGGTGACGCCAGGTGTGTGCTGAGTCACTAATGAGCGCTGGTGACTTTCACCATTTGGAGAAGCTGGGGTGGGATCGGGGCGGTGACCTGGCATGCTCCCAGCTTCTCCGTGTTTTGTTTGGGTGTGAGTGTGGGTGGACGTGGGTAAGAGGTTCTGCAGGGACGTGCCTGTCCTTCGCAGCCGCCGCGTCGCGGCGGGCGGGGGCAGGGGCCTCCTGGCGGCCGAGCCCGGGCGCTGTGAGGCTTCTCCTGGGTGTTGCTGGGGGCTCCCTCCCGAAACCTCGGGCCCGTCTTCGGGATGACGGGTCTCCAGGCCCCGAGCGCAACCGGCACCAGGGTGGGCTGTGGGCTTGGAGCCGGCTGCAGGCGTGTGCAGTGATTGTGGCCGGAGAAGCCGGCTTGGGACAGGCGGGTCGACAACGCCGAACCGGGCTGTGCCCGAGAGTCCGGGCGTCCACAACAAACCTGGTCCAACTCGCTCCGCCGCAGCTCGGGCGCCGGGCCTGAGATGGGAGCGCAGGTCGTGGAGACTCGGCGCCCGAGGACTCGCGCGCCCTGGGCGGGGCTCCCTCCAGGGGGCGGGGCTCCGGCCCGGGCCACTCAGGGCCGCCCTGCGGAGGGCTGCGCCTCGGCCGAGCAATAGGGGCGTAGGGAGCCCTCTGACGTCTTCAAGGGGTAGGCGGGGAGCTAGAAGCCCGGCCCCGCCCCCTGCCCTCTCCCGAACCTGTAGCGCCGGCACCCCAGCCCTCTTCTCGGCGCCCCTCTCCCCCCAACCTGTAACAGCTAGGTGTGGTACTTCGTAACGTGGTCCTGGACCCCTTTCCACATTTACGGCTTTGTTTTACAAACCGGAATTACAATTGTAATCCGGCTCTGCCATTCACTAATTTTTTGAATTGAACGACATGAAGGGGAGAGCTTCCCAGGTGGGTATATGTGGACCTGTCTCGCTGTTTGAACAAGGTGTGCAGTGTTCTCCAAGATGGATATTCCTTGACTTACCAACCGGGGACCTATTGGGTTCCTCCCCACCCAACCCCAGCTGCCCTGGGGAAGATGGACCGCGGAGCGACGGACAGGGAATTCTGCGAACCCTGGTGTTCAAGTGTGTCTAGAAGGCTGCAGGGGGCCCTGCCTGGGCACTCCTTTGGGCCCTGTGGGTTCCTTCTCCATTCTGTGGCCTCAGATGGGGCTTCTGTATTAATTTCTTAGTGCTGAAAAAAAATAATTTCTTAGCACTACTAGAACAAATTACCAAAACCTAAGTGTCTCAAAAAGACAAACTGGTTACTTTACAATTCTGGAGGTCAAATTCAAAAATAGGCCTAGTGGCCTGAAGTCAAGGTTGTGACATCTCTCAGGAAGAGTGTCTTACCATTACCAGCTCGTGCACACCACCGGCCCTCCTTGGTTCATGACTCCCTCCCACTGGCAAAACCAGCAGTGGCAGGCCAGCCTCACATCCCACCACTCTGCCTCCTGCTGTGTGGCCCGGTTCCCAACAGGCCAGGGACCAGTACTGTGGCCTGGGGGTTGGGGACCCTGCCTCTTTAAGGCAGGTCCGGCCACAGTGCTGATCCCTGCCTGTTGGGAACCGGGCCACACAGCAGGAGGTGAGCAGTTGGCCGGCGAGGGAGGAGTCATCTGTATTTACAACTGCTCTTCATCACTTGCTTTACCGCCTGAACTCCGCCTCCTGTCAGATGGGTAGCGGCATTAGATTCCCATAAGAGCACAAACCCTGCTGTGAACTGCACACGCGAGGGATCTAGGTTGCAAGCTCCTTATGAGAATCATCCCCAAACTATCCCCTCCTACCTGGTCCATAGAAAAATTGTTTTCCACGAAACCTGTCACTGGAGCTAAAAATGTTGGGGTCTGCTGTCTTAATAACTAGTGATTGTATTTGGCTTACCTGGATGATCTCCAGATTTTAAGGTCAGCTCCCTGGCAAGTCACCTTAATTCCCCCTTTTCATGTAAGACAGCATATTCACAGGTTGGGAGATTCGGATGTAGACGTATTAGGAGGCTCTGTTATTCTCCCACTGTATCTTCTGGGGAGAAAGGACTAGGCCTGGGCTCCCCACGGCTACCATCAGTGTATGAAGGTGCTGTTGCCCTACATGCTGATCAAACCGGATGTTTTCAGTCTTTGGAATTTTGACTGATTTGAGGAGTCGGCCCATTTTAAAGCTGAGAAAGCCCAGTTCTGCCCTCCCTCTCCCAACACATACACATTGCCCAGGCTGTGGGATCTTAGTTCCCTGACTAGGGGTGAAACCTAGACCGTGCCCCCTGCAGTGTCAGCACGAAGTCTGGACTGCCAGGGAAGTCCCAAGAGGAAACTCAGAGAAGGAAGCTTACTTACCTGAGACCTCAGGCAACTTTCTATTTCCAGAATTCCAGTCTAATGTTTTCCTCACAAAGCATGATTCATATGGGAGGATGTTTAGCCAGATGGCTTGAAATCATTGGCTGAGTCGCATTTTTCATCCATCCACCGGCAGCCATGAGCAAACGCATCTTGGGAGCCTCAGGAGTGGTGACCAGGGACTTGGAAGGCAGAGGCAGAGACCACGCTGTGATCTCCAAGCCGTGACCTCCTGATAGTTCCCTGTGTGTGTGTGTGTGTACTCGGTTATGTCCAACTCTTTGTGACCCCATGGACTGTAGCCCCACCCAGGCTCCTCTGTCCAAGGGATTCTCCAGGCAAGAATACTGGAGTGGGTTACCATTTCCTCCTCCAGGGGATCTTCCCAACCCAGGGATCTCTTGTGTCTCTTGCATCTCCCGCATTGGCAGGCAGATTCTTTACCACTGTACCACCTGGGAAGCCTGGAGAGTCCCCTTCTCTCTCCCTAACTGGATGCATCCTGACTGGTCTCCCAGCCTGCCCATTCCCAGGTACAGCCCTTTTTTTCCAGACCCACAAACCTCCGGGGGTGCAGGCCTGGCACCCTTCTTTTGTCTTTCCCTGCATCCCAGCAGAACTGGAGTCCTGGCTCTGCCCTTGACCAGCTGTGGTGACCAGCCTGGAAGGTGTCACCCAGTGATCCTACCTCCCAGAACGCACACCCTCCTGCAGTGCCTCTCACGTGGTACCAGGAGGTCCCGTGTGACGTGCAGACTGTCAGAAGTGATGTTGTATTGCTTCGGACATTAGGTTATAAAAGACACTGCAGCTTCCATCTTAGGTGTTCCCTGGGAATCATTCTCTCTGGGGAAAGCCTGCTGCCACGGCATGGAGACAGACAGCCCTGCGGAGGGACCCCGTGATGAGGAATCTAGGCTTCCAGCAGCAGCTGGGTGAATGAGCCCTTCTGGAAGTGGATCCTGAAGCTTCAGTCGAGCCTTTCAATGACTCATCCGCCGCTGACATCTTGCCCGCAACCTCATGAGAGACCCTGAGCCCAAACCCACCAGCCAAGCTGCTCCTGTATTCCTGACCCACAGGAACCATGAGAGCATCAGTGTGTGCTGTTTCATGCCTCTATGTTTTGGGATGATTTGTTCACAGTAATAGATGATTAACACACTAGCTCTGGCAATGTTAGGCAGGTTCTGTAGCCTCTGAACCCCAGTTTCCTCCTTTGCGCCCCAAGAGTCATAGAAGTGACTGAAACATAGAAAACGGCACAGTGCAAGCACAGGGCCTGGTTTGCTGTGAGTACTCCACACCCGTGGGCCCTGTGCTTCCCAGCCCTCTCCCAGGTTGGTTACTGTCACCCTCCTGCCCCTCCCCGGGCAAGACGACCTCACAATGTCAGGCCAAGCCACTGCACTCTTGGCCTGAGGTCACCCTCGAGCCGGCCAGGGACAGAGGCTCTGCCCAGGGAAGGGAGCGGGGGGCAGTTTCTCTCCTCCAGCTGGGGCGCCTATGAACTATGCCAGGCCAGGTGAGTCCATCTGCCCTCCCGCCCACTGTCCTGGGATGGGCAGCCAGAGGCATCCATGGAGTGGGTGCCCGGCCTCTCCCCAGGTGAGAAGAGCAGCCTGGCCTGACCTGGGCCCTGCACGCTGGTTGCCTTTCTGCCCTGTGAAGACTGAGAATTGTCCTGTGTTCTTTCACCTGCCCCTCCCTGCCCTGCCCCTGCTGCCGCTCAATGCCCCTCACCCCTGCCCCTGAGTCTGGCTGGGCTCAATCCTTCCCATCTGCTCTCCAGTGGGCTCTAGTGTTGACCACAGACTCTTCCCTCAAGCTTTGTTCCCCTCCCTGTTTCTCTTTCAATAACTCAAGATCACCATGGCCACGGTTTGGTGTCATAGACTCTAATTTAGAAAAAAAAAAATCTAAGACTGCATATTCTGCAACTTGCTTCTTTGCCCTTATACCTAGTTTCCATGTTAGACCTTTGCCTTGTGCTTTTCAGCAGCTGCAGAAAATTCAGGATAAGTGTACCTAATTTACTGCTCTCAATAAATATTTGTGTGTGTGTGTGTGTTTTTAATTTAGCTTTTCTGCTTTTTGCTTCATAATATAGCCATGTAGTCACAGACATCCTCACACAGCTTTAATCTTTTAAAAAATAATTTTATATTTTTCTTTTTTCTTCATTTTATTAATTATTTGCATCAACGTTTAAGAGCCCAATTAGTCCTAGAAAGGCTGGAAATGAGAAACAGCAGCACCCCCCCACACACACACACTCTCTCTCTAGCCACATTCCATTTACCGCTGGTTCTTCCGGGATGTATTCTGTTATATATGTCCATCTTTCTAAATAATATCTTTGTACTTTACGACTTGCTGTATCGGTTGTAGTCATTAGCTTCTGCCTTTCTGTTAAAAGAGGGAAGGATTCAGCTGTCTCATACCCTCCTTCCTCTCCAGGTCCTGCCAGGGCGCAGTAGAGTAATTACCGGTTGAATCAATGCATCTGTGTTATGCATCTGTGTAGCTATCACTCAGGGCTGAAATGAGTGAGCAGCCTCCTGAACTTCAGATGGTGCTTCCTTTCTGGTATGGCTGTTTTTCTTAAGTTTTCCTCATCCGTCTGTCAATTTCTTCATTCACTTTTGTTTTTTAAGAAGCCACCTTGTGTGGAAGGATCATTTTCCTTTTTTTTTATCTTTAAAAATTATTATCATTTGTTTATTGTTGGCTGCGCTGGGTCTTTGATACTGCGCGAGGGTTTTCTCTAGTTGCGGTGAACAGGGACTGCTTTTCCTTGCAGTGCACGGGCTTGTCATTGCAGTGGCTTCTCTCGTCGCAGACCACGGGCTCAGCGGCCGTGCAGCATGTGGGATCTTCCCGGACCAGGGTTCATACCCAAGTCCCCTGCATTGGCAGGCGAGTTCTTAAACACTGGACCACCAAGGAAGTCCCTTAATTAATTTTTTTCCTTAATTAAATTTTTTACATGGTGAAATCTCTCATAGAAGCTATCATTTTCAGTATTTTGGGGGAGCCTTCTGTAGCCTGTTCTCCTTATGTCTGAGGAATCTTGGGACTTTCCCCCATTATCCATTTCAAATTGCACCATCTCCCTGGGTACTCCTGAGGCCCCACTTACTTGATTTTTTTCTCCCCCACAGCACTTATCTTCTAACATCCCATAAGATTTGCTTATTTATGATGCTTGCTGCCCTCCTTGGCCCCCCCCACACACACACTGTCTGCCCTTCACCGGTGGTATCAGAGTACCACGAGGGCAGAGATTTTTGCTTTTTGTTCACCAATGTCTAGCATAGTGCTTTGCATGGAGAGGAGGTGCAGTGCATGCTTGTTGAATGGACAGTCTCTGGGACTCCCCTTCGTAGTCCTCCTATGTGCTTACTTCCTCATTTGGCAGAGCTCATCCTTCAGTAGCTTTCTGAGAAAGGGTGCTTGTGAGATAGATATTTTCAGACTTCTATAGTTATGTGTATATTGACACGCACATTTAGCGTAGAGTCTGCAAATTTCTTCACATGTAGTTCAGTTCAGTCACTCAGTTGTGTATGACTCTTTGCGACCTTATGGACTGCAGGCTTCCCTGTCCATCACCAACTCCTGGAGCTTGCTCAGACTCATGTCCCTTGAGTCAGTGATGCCATCCAACCATATCATCCTCTTTCATCCCCTTCTCCTCCTGCCTTCAATTTTTCCCCGAGTCAAAGTCTTTTACAGTGAGTCAGTTCTTCACATCAGATGGCCAAAGTACTGGAGTTTCAGCTTCAGCATCAGTCCTTCCAATGAATATTCAGGACTGATCTCCTTTAGGATTGACTGGTTGGATCTCCTTGCAATCCAAGGGACTCTCAAGAGTCTTCTCCAACACCACAGTTCAAAAGCATCAGTTTTTCAGCACTCAGCTTTCTTTATGGTCCAACTCTCACATCCATACATGACTACTGGAAAAACCATGGTTTTGATTAGACGGACCTTTGTTGGCAAAGTAATGTCTCTGCTTTTTAATATGCTAAGATGGTCATAGCTTTTCTTCCAAGGAGCAAGCGTTTTTTAATTTCATGGCTGCAGTCACCATCTGTGGTGATTTTGGAGCCCCCCAAAATAAAGTCTGACACTGTTTCCATTGTTTCCCCATCTATTTGCCATGAAGTGATGGGAGCAGATGCTTCATGTGTAAGATGGTAATAAATATTGAGTCTCTCCAGGTTGTTCTTAGAAGATAAAATGGTTAGAATTCTTTGAGGACAAGGTATTAGTTTGTGAAGATTGAAGTATGTATAAAATAAGGGTTGTTGAGGCAGCTGAGTCCAGTGACTGAGAGCAGGGTGTCGGTGTAGGTCGGGCTCATTCTGAGTCCTGTGCTCTGTAACCTAATAACTCTATGACCAAGAGTAACCAAGTTACTGAAGCCTTGGCTTCCTTGTGTAAAGAATGATCATAGTACCTGTTGTTTATGGGGCAAAATCCGATACACTGCTCTGAATATACAGCAGGTGTGATTGATGTAGAATATTGTTGGATGTGGCTTGGCATGGGAATAAGAGGAATAAGAGCAGTGTCTACCTTGAACTTGCCTTCGTGTCCCCTGAGGGTTACAGTACCTGGAGTGGGGTGCTGCTGCTGCTGCTAAGTCGCTTCAGTCGTGTCCAACTCTGTGCGACCCCGTAGACGGCAGCCCACCAGGCTCACCGGTCCCTGGGATTCTCCAGGCAAGAACACTGGAGTGGGTTGCCATTTCCTTCTCCAATGCATGAAAGTGAAAAGTGAAAGTGAAGTCGCTCAGTCGTGTCCGACTCTTAGCGACCCCATGGACAGCAGCCTACCAGGCTCCTCCGCCCATGGGGTTTTCCAGGCAAGAGTACTGGAGTGGGGTGCCATTGCCTTCTCTGTGGAGTCGGGTAACAAAGAGCAATTTACAGCAAAAGTCCTGGGAAGGATACCAGTGTTTTGACCCCCATTTCCATCTGCTAAGAATTATCTTAAGGAAAGAAGTAAGGGTGTGTCCAATTGATCTATAGGGCCTTGTTCATGACATAAAAGTCTGGGAACCACTTCAGTATCAGGTGGGAGCTTGATCAATATCATAGATTTGGGGCTTACTAGGTGGATCAGTGGTAAAGAATCTGCCTGCAATGCAGGAGACACTGGAGATGTGTGTAAATTGCTCTTTTTTTAACAACTCCACTGAGTTGGGAAGATCCTCTAGAGGAGGAAATGACAACCCACTGCAGTATTCTTGCCTTGAGAATCCCATGGACGGAGGAGCCTGGGGGTTTACAGTCCACGGGGTCACAGAGAGTCGGTCATGACTGACCGGCTGAGCACAGAGGCATAGACTCGAGTCTTCCTCTGGTGGAATCCTCTTTAGCTCTTACAGCTGAAGAAGATAGATATCCCGAGAGCCGGACAGGATACAGGAGGGTAGGTACATTGTTAAGTGAAAAAAGTGAGTGTCAGAACAGCAGGAGCCTTCTGAGTGATGGAGGTTACATTTGCCTTTTTACTGGTTATTTATTATTTAAATTTATTTTTGGCCGTGCCATGCAGCTTCTGGGATCTTAGTTCTCTGACCTGGAATCGAACCCCAGGCTCGTGGTAGAGAAAGCTTTTAACCACTAGACCACCAAGCAAGTCCCTCCCTATTGGTTTTTTAAGGTTTGTAAATAGAGGACTGGATGCCTGGACAAATAGAAGTCGTATAGTCTAATTGTCAACCACAGCCTCTGGCATGTGAGTATCAAGATTCTGGGTCTGGTGATAACAAAACTCAGGGAAAGCTACAGAGTTATGCTATGCCTCAGCTTCCTCATCTGAGAAGTGAGACAACAGTAGCTGGATGCTTGTTCTGAGTAAATGAGATTAGACATGAACATTCCTTACTGAGAGTAAGCACCGCTGCTCAGTGATTAATTTTGGCCAGTGAGATTAGGGATTCACTTATCTTACTGTTACTTCTCTTTATTGTCTAAAGAGTTGTGTTGTGTGTTTTTTTTTTTTAATTAAGTGAAGATATATTTCTTCAAGAAACAGAAGATATTTTTATATATAAATATATATTTATTTTAAAGATATTTAAAATATGCAAACCTTCAGGTAACAAAGTGATTCTAATTTTTTTTTGAAATAACATCATCTTAGAACAACAACGTGAATGTACTGAATGCCACTGAACTCTAAACTGATTAAGGTCTTAAATTTTACCACAATTAGAACAATAATACCACCGTCATCATCAACAATAACAACTACGAAAAAGTTAAAAAGTAGAGAAGGAAGTCCTGAGGTAGTCCCTGGGACTCTCAGCAGGGATGAGATGGGACGGTTTTCTGCCTTACAGCTGTGGCTTTAGAGCCTCGTTTTGCTTCCGTGAGCACTTCTCAGTTTTGCAACTAGTGAAGTTGCTTCTCTCGGTGTTTACTCAGAGCCCCGCTTCCGAGTCCGCGCCGTGCGGCTACAGCCCAGCCGCCGCGCCTGGGGCGTGACCTTGGCCGCCGCGTCCCCGCCCGGGCGAGCCTCAGTTTCCCGGTCCCGGAGCGAGGATGACAGCTCGCCGGGTCCGCGCGCAGCCCCGCCCCGCAGCCCGCGGATTGGCTTTCGTGGGGTCGCCCCCCCGCACCGGGGCGGGGCCGGGCCGCTCCCGCCTGCCAGGCCCCATCCCGGAAATGCGGCTCGGGGGCGCCGGCCGGGCTGGCCCGGACCGTGGCAGAGCGACGGCGAGGGCGGCCAATGGGCGCAGGCGGCGGCGGCGGCCCGGCGGAAGTCCCGCCCGGCGTCGCGCGGGGGCGGGGCGGCGCCGGGGGCGGCGGGCCGCGGGGCGGGCGCAGGATGAGGGCGGCCATTGCTGGGGCTCCGCCGCGGGGAGGAGGACGCTGAGGAGGCGCCGAGCCGCGCAGCGCTGCGGGGGAGGCTCCCGTGCCGACGCGGGGCCCATGGCCAGGACCACCAGCCAGCTGGTGAGTGCGCGGCTGCCGCCCGGGCGCGCCGGCCCGTCACCCCGCTGAGCGCGGCGGTCGCCGGGGCCCGGCAAGGCGGGGCGGCCCCGCGGTCCCGGGGGCCGGGCGGCGCCTCTTCACCTGCGGCGAGCGGCTGGGCCAGCGACCGCGGGCGCCGTCGGGGCGTCGCTCGGCCGCCCGGCGAATCCCGGGCCCGCCTGAGGCGAGCGCTGGCCCGGCGGGGGCACTGACAGGCGCGCGCAGGGCGGGGGAGGCCGGGGAGGTGTCACCGGCCCGCCGCGGTGGAAGTGCTTGGAAAGTTTGTTTTCGGCGCGGCGCGGCCTGTAGCCGAGCCTCCGGGGTTACCTTTCGGACCGTCTGCGAAGAAGCCGCCCTGGGCCTTCACCTGGGACCGGTCCCTGTTCCTCCGCTCGCCGCCGAAGCGGGATGTGCGAGTTCTTGCCCGGAGCACCTGATGCTCGGGCCCCTCCGAATTCCCGGTTGGGATGGAGTCCGATGCACTCGGGTGCGCTCCTTTCCCGGCCCCGCGGGGCTGCGTGTGGGTGCTTTGCGTGCCTTTGGGCTCCACTCCGGCACCGGAGTGATGGGACGCCTCGGGGAGGCCAGGCTTGAACCCACCGCCGCGGGCTGGTGAGCGTGACCGGGCGGAGAGATTTTAGGGGGAAGGAAACGAAGAAGCGCTTGTTGGGTTAAATGTGTTGGTGAATGTATCGCTAGTGTTTCTGTGTTTTCTGTGTGTTGCTAAAAGTACCCCTACTGTGTTTATGTTTGTCCTCGCTTAAGTTCGGGAGTCTTGGGAAGACGGTTTAAGGATGTATACCTTGGATGCAATTGTGAAGTGGGTGCTGGATGAAGGTCTAGACTGCTTACAAAATCGGGTTCAAAAGGTGAATCCCTCCAATAGAGGAAGACCCAAGAAATTGACTCGACCCCTTATTTTTCTTATTTTCTGCAGTAGTGGCTGTTAATCTTTTTGATAGGTCATGGACCCTTTAAAAACTCAGGGCTTTTCCGAATTTTGTAATTACTTCGCGAGGTTCTTGAACCTTCTGCCGCTGGTCCGTGGACTCGAGAATTCTGCTTTGTAGAGATGGGTGATAATCTGAAGTGTGAGAGGAGGAAGACCTGGGCAGGTGAGACAAACGGTGAAAGGCGAGGGGATGTTTCTGACTTTTGCAACATGTATGGCCGTGCCCTGGGGGGCCTGGACTACCCTGCAAAAAACACCAGCTAGGCTGCTTGGCGGCCCTCAGTGGTGGCTGGGGCTGACAGATTGTGGAAGTTTGTGAGATGAACTTTCACACAGAGATGCTGTGGCAATGCAAGGTGTGCGCTCCGACGGCCTCCGGGGAAGAGGAAAAGAGCATGTCATCTCATGGTCTCGGTAGTTCCACGTGACGGACACTTGACATCTGGAGGTTTCTGTGCAGAAGGCAGCTTTTTCGTACAAAAACGATGAAATCCAGTGAGAAGAAATGGGTTCCAAAATAAAGAATGGACGTTCCCATCAGGAAGTGAGAGGAGCGAGGCTTTCATGTTCTCATCAGCTAGATTTTCCCCACCTGTCTGGGAGAACACGCCACGTTTCCCATCAGTAGTGGCAGAGATGCCCCCAGTAGTGGGTTTTTTGTCTGAGGACAGATGGATTTGCGCTGTTCAAGTGAGTTTGCACCTGGATTTTTATGGTGGCACTTTATGAGAAGCCCCCCACCCGATTATTTTCCTGTTTCTTTACATGTGTACAGCCAGCGGGGCAGCAGAATGAGTGGGGAGGTCTGGAAACGGCCCAGCCCGGTTTGATACTAAGGTGGGCCGGAAGCTGTCAGAACCGGGTGTCGAGCTCTTACTTTAAGGCGGGCCCTTTGCCAGATAGTGCTCCTCGTGCTGCTGGGCTTCCATCAACAGTGTTCTGAGGTCAGTGTTGCTCCCATTTTACAGGTGTGAAAGCTTCAGTTTCCACAGTGCGGAGAGCTGGAGTACCCATCCGATAGAGTGCAGTTTGAACCCACGTCTGACTGATGGCAGAGGCCTGGGCGCCACCCTGCCTGCCCCTCCTGGGAGTGGTGCCCTGAGAGGGGGTCGCAGCCTGCTGTCTGCGGAAGTCCTCAGTGCCACTGCCCAGGACATGTTTCTGGGGGCTGTGCATGTCCTCAGACTGCCGTGTACGAGGCAGGAGGGACATCCTCTCCTAGACGGACAGAACACTTAGTTACTTCTCTAGGCAGATGGCTGAACTCTGTGACCCCTGGAACTCGATTCAGCCTCTTGTCGTCAGAAAGCCGCTGTTTGGAAAGAGGCTCTGGTCCCTCCTTATTTGAAGGCTGGTTTTCTGAATGGTGAGCTTGGGAATCCTCCCTTGGTGAAAAGCTGCAGTGATGTTGTTAAGGTGAAACTGTTGGCTGGGGAGAGTGGTCCCGCGCGCGCCAGGGTGGCTTTTGCAGGGTGGCTGCGTGTGTGGGCGGGTGTGGGGAAGGCTAGCAGCATGGAAAGAAGTGGGCTCTGGCTCTCGCGTGCCCTTGTGCCTAGCTTCTCCTCGTGCAGCGCGTGCAGAGTGATGCACCCCACCCTGCCGCGCTCACCGAGTCCAGTCCAGAGCTGGCAGGTGGGGGCCCTGTACTCACATACTCAGGAAGGGTGGACTTGTAGGTTTGTCCTCCTCCTCTGACATGTGTTTAGTAAGAAGGACTGCAGCGCAGCTTAGAGCAGTACAGGCTTTGAAGAGAGGCTTTGGGCTGCTCCTCAAGGCATGACCGGGCCTCTGGGCTGCCTGTAGCAGTGGTGTGGGGAGGAGGAAAAGGCAGCTCTTGGGTGGGCCCCATTTTCAGCCTGTGCCCTCCCCCACTGACCCACCCAGTGGTAGGTTTGGGTGCCCGGAGGGCAAGTGTGTTACGAATTGGGAAGTGGTGCAGAAGGGAGGGGGTGAACAAGGTCGGTGCCTTCCAGCTGGTGGTGTGAGGAGAGCCTCCACGGGCCCTACACTTTGCCCCTTCCTGAGGGGGAGCTTCTGTGGATGTGGACTTTGATGGAGTCCCACGTGATGCTTCACTTCTGTGACTACAGAGCGAGGAGCCACTGCTGAGGAGTGCTTGATGCAGAAATGACTCCCTCAGCAGGTGCGGGGGTGGGGCCAGCGTGTGCGTGCTCTGTGCCTGCCCTTGTGAGGACAGCTGGCCGTAGGGGTGCGGAGCACAGTTGTTTTGAAGGCGGGTTCAAAGGGCAGATCAGCAGGGAGGAAGTGCTGGTGTGGAAACTGTAGATTGGGACATGTATCGTTAAGGCCTTTTCAGTAATGCATTCTTCTCTAACTGGGTTGCATTCTTGTTCCCTGTGATACCAGACCCTTTAGAAAATTATTTGAATATTGAGAACTAGTTGTGTATCCAGTCTGTATACCAGTCAACAGGCAGAGTGCATTTTTCTCAAGAGCAGTAGGGGACCTGTTTTGATGATGTCTTAAAAAGAGAGAGGTCTGTTGGGTTCATGGTGGTTCTTGGGGGTCTGTTTTTGGTGCTTGGTGCTGATTGTGTTTGTATAGTTGCACAAAGTCTGGTTCTGTTCTCTTGATCTAGAAAATCTTAATAATTTAAACTGACATTTTTACTCCAAGAAATCCCAAGTCGTTTTGAATGTGTTGAGAGAGAGTTCACTGTAAAGGATTTACATCTGTGGGCTTCAGATCTCTTATCAGAGCAACTGGTTCAGGCGTCTGTCTACATAGTTGGATCACACGTGGGCTCACAGAAGCGAGGGCTGACCGCACCGCAAGCTCTGGGCGAGAAGAGGCACAGACCTGACCTTCGGGCCGGCACCTGGGTGCACAGCCATCTGGAGTGTGGCCGAGGGCCTGATGACGGGGTGCAGAGCTCCTGGCGGCCCAGTGACCTCCTCTGTCCTACAGATGGGACTGTGTGTCCGCTGTACCAGCCACGTGCAGCCTTCAGAATATTTACAGGTGTGGTTTGAAGGTATGTCTGGAGGTCCACGTCTTCTGCCTGTTTGTGGAGCGGGTGGCAGGTCTGCCCACGCTGGAGAGGGCTGATGAGAGGCTGTGTGTGTGTGTGTGTGTATCTCTCGGCAGTATTGCAGTCAGAATTCATCCGGCTAAAAGCTTATTTAACAATGAATTCATTGTTAAAGTCTCATTCTTCAACCTGTTCTTTTTTGGAATTAATTTTAGCGCAGCAGGAGTTGTATCTCAAAGTGACAGCCGAATATTGGATGCTGTCAAGAAAGGTTGATAAGATTCGCCGGGAGGCTTGGAGCCTCATTGAGGTTCTCCTTAAGTGCCATGGAAAGCTGTGGGGCTTGGAGTTCACTTTTCTGTCCCCGCCCAACCCCCGGATGCTGCGAGGTTGGGAGGATCAGGCCGCAGGGGACCCGGAGAACTACCACTGCAGGGGGAGACCTTGTCTGAGCGTGGAGGTCGGTGCCTGTGGATGCCCTCCCGCGGTGAAGGAAGGACGCCATGGCGGGTCGTGCTGCTCTCCCGCCTGGTGGTGCTGGAAATGCAGACACACTCTCTTCTTCGTTCTCCCTTTTCTGGTGAGGAAGTGGGGGGCTGCTGGGGCTCCCCGAATTCTGATGCTCCTGTGCCTTCCCTCGCCTCTCCCACCCATCACTTAGCTCTCCTCCATGCCGGTCCCCGCCGTGTGGCTCTGTCCCGGGCCTGCCCAGCCCAGGACAGATTCAGGATCTCCGACCGCCAGGCTCTCCTCTCCAGTTCTCCTCTTGGCCTGAAGAGATCCCCCTCAGGGGAAACATCCCTCCCCACCCGCCCCAACCCCCTGCTCTGAAGCCTTTTCTAGCCAGTCGGGTTCTTTGTGCCCCTTCCTGCCCTTGGTCTGCATCAGCTCTGACTACATTGCCATGTTCTGTTTCTCTGGAATGGGTGTGTATAGCTCTTGTTAAACGTGTCTCCCTGAACTTGGAGTCTCTAGATGGTTTCTGTTACTCTTTCTCATGCTTTTCTCTTCATGGTTGTCATCCCTGTCATAGTTGTCACAAGCCTGTCTGTCTGACCTTTGCTGTTTATTAACAAAGACATCTCTGAATCCTGCATGTTTGTTCTGACTCCCTGTGTTCAGAGCTGAACGTGTTTGAGGGGCAGAGGGTCTACTGTAGTCTGTTTCTTAACACGAAAGCTTTCCAAACAAGAAGTCAGATGGTTAAAAGCATGGTCCCACGTTCCATTTCTTCATTGTGTAAGGGAATGTAATTTAGAAAGGAGATATATATACATTATACTTTGTTCTTTATACATATTGTACCACCTACCTGAGCCTTGAAAGGTTGTATTTCAAAGCCGTTGGTTCTGTTTTATCCTACAGCCCCTCCCGGGAAGTTTGCTGATCAAATGCTGGGTGAAATCTGGGTGAGTGAGGAGTCAGGGTCAAGTGTGCGGTGCTCTGCGCTGAGGCTCGCCACGTTGGCACTGCTGCCCTGCTCTGGACCACTGTCCTCACCGGTCAGACCTTGAGTGTCTAGCCTGGAGAAGTGCCAGCGTTGGCAAGGTGGACCCTGACTGCAGTCAGGGCGTCCCTAGCGGATTCTCGGACCAGACGCCAAGCTGCTTTACCCCCGTGCTGGAAGCAGCCACACTGTGCTGCGGTCCCTCTGGCACACCTCTCTGCTGCTTTGGGGCAGGTCAGAGGGAGCGTTTCCCAGCCCTGGGCTCTGCTCTGTTTCAAGGAGTGCCCTGTCCCAAGAGGAACACGTGCTCCGTGGGTGCATGCGGCCCTGGGTGTGAGGGGCTCCACCTTCCTGAGACAGCTGTGTGCTGGTGGTCCTGGGGGAAGCCAGCACTCTGTGTTCAAGCAGCCTGCTGCCTTGGGGTTTCCTGCTGGGCACCTGTGCGCGGCCGTGCAGTGACTGAGTGAGTGTGACTGAGCGAGCCAGCAGCCTGGGAAGAGGCGGTGGACGGGCACTTGAGACCCCAGCGTGTGCCCACTCTGGCTGCGTGCAGAGCATCTCCTTTGGGAAGTGATGGGAACAGCCCAGTCTCTGGGAAAACTGCCCGAACACTGGCTCTGCTCAGGCACATTCTCAGGAAGGTCTGATCCACAGCGGCTGGGGCCGGGGGAAGCAGTTAAGTTACAAGCTCAGCAGCTGGATCACTGCTGTTTCTGGGGTCTTGTCAGTTTGTGACCTTGAGCTCTTAGCTGTTGGATTTTCCTCTCAGAGTGGCCTGTGACTTAACCTGGACCGGAGGCTCTTCTTCATTGCAGGGTCTCAGGCGCTCAGCTTGCGCTGCCTTCTTTTCCCATTGTTAACTCATTTTTTCTTTCTGCAGTTTGGCGTTTTTCTTTCAGGGTTTTTTCAGAATTACAGTCTACTGATTGTATGTACGTAGCTGGTTATTATCAGATACACAGTTTTAAAAATTGCATCTAAATATAGATTATATTTGTGAACCTATTTATTCTCATTCCTAAAAAAACAGAACTTGTGTCATCTAAATGCCTTTTTTTTTTTTTTTTTAAATAAAATCTTAGAAAACTCGCCTGGAAGTGGCTGGCACTGAGCTTTGTGTCTCTGGGGTGGAAGGGGGCGAGGACGGCCTGGTCGTGGGGTAGGAGAAGCGGCGTCAACAGAACAGGTCTCCGGGCTCACGCCCTGAAGGAATCCTTGGGTGAAAAAGGCCACATCTGCAACTCGGCACTGCTCTGTGAGCCCCGCCAGCCATGGCCCTGCCTCGGGGAAGGAGGGAAGTGGCCAGCAGCACCGCCATTGCAAATGGTGCCCGAGGGGAGGGCAGTGCCCTGCCAGGAGGGGGTGGCCAGCCCTTGTGGGGCTGCTGCTGTGAGAAACCCAGAAGGACCAGGCCCCAGGGTGCACGGGGTATGCTGAGCAGGGGCCAGTCCCGTCCGCAAGTGGCGGACAGGCGCGGGGGATGGCTGAGAGCGGAGACGTCTGAGGAGGGGGCGCCCCTTTGTCTCTGGGAAGACAGGTGGGCTGTGCTTGCCGTGCTTTCTTGGGGCACCTGCTGTGCGCCCAGTCCTGGATGTCTTGCCGACCGTGCATGGCTGAAGAAGGTGGTGGTGGTTGGAAATTTATACTGAGCTTATTCAGTGTCCGGGTTTTTCCCTTCCTGTCAAGTGTATTATTTTCTTTCAGTAGCCATATATTTTTCAAATTAGTGTTCAGCGTTGACTCTGAGTCGTTTTTTTGGATACACCCTGCAGCATACAGGGTATTAGTTCCCCAACCACGGATCATGCCTGTGCCCCTGGAGTGGACACGCAGTACTGGACCACCAGGGGAGTCCCGACTCAAGTTTCTAATGACACAGGATATTTTCAGATCCTTTCAGTTTGCTTGACCAACCTAGACAGCATATTAAAAAGCAGAGACGTTATTTTGTCAACAAAGTTCTGTCCAGTCAAAACTATGGTTTTTCCAGTAATCATATATGGATGTGAGAGTTGGACTATAAAGAAAGCTGAGTGCCAAAGAACTGATGATTTTGAACTGTGGTGCTGGAGAAGACTCTTGAGAGTCCCTTGGACTGCAAGGAGATCCAATCAGTCCATCCGAAAAGGAAATCAGTCCTGAATATTTGTTGGAAGGACTGATGCTGAAGCTGAAACTCCAATACTTTGGGCACCTGATGCGAAGATCTGAGTCATTGGAAAAGACCCTGATGCTGGGAAAGGTTGAAGCCAGGAGGAGACGGGGACGACAGAGGATGAGATGGTTGGATGGCATCACCGACTCAATGGACATGAGTTGGAGTAAACTCCAGGAGTTGGTGATGGACAGGGAGGCCTGGCGTGCCATGGTCCATGGGGTCGCAAAGAGACATGACTGAGCAACTGAACTGATCAAAATAACCTTCAAAACAAACTTACTTTTAAAATAAACTTGATTTTTGGAATAAGTTTAGGTGTATAGAAAAGTTGCAAACACAACGTGGAGTCCCTGTAATACCTATCGTCCCCTTTCCCGGATGTTAGCATGTACACAGCCCGGCCACATCCATCAAAACTGAGCCCTAACCCTGCCAACACACTGCGACTCCGCTGCAGACCTGCTGAGCTTTCCTCAGTTTCCCCCACCGTCGTCTCTCTGTCCCAGGACCCCACCCAGGGTACCACATTGCGTTTGGCTGTCACGTCTCCAGGGTCCTCTCTGCTCTATGATGGTCTGTCAGTCTTGTCTTGTCATGAACCTGATGCTTTTGAAGAGTGCCGCTCAGGTATTTCATGGACTGTCCTGCAATCTGGGTTTGTCTGATGTCTTTTGGTGATGAAACTGGGGTTCTGAGCTCAGGAAGAATTCCAAGGATGTCAGGTGCGCCTGGTGCGACCCGTCGCGTATCACTGGCAAGGTGGGGAGTGGCTCCAGGTGACTGGAGTCAGGCCTGCGGTCCGGCCCTGCCTTGCGGCCCTTGCGGACGGTGTGTCCCAGGATGGTCGCAGTATTTCGCTTGGGGAGGGACCTTCCTGCTCGCCCGGTCGGATCCTTCTGGTTTCCAGATGAAGACAGTTGGGACTTGGAGGGCTTCTGACTTATGTACTGGGTTAGGACTGGCATAGGGTCCAGGTGCTTTGTGGGCTCTGGCCTCTTCCTGCAGGCTTGGGCACTCCCAGGACTCTGCCAGGACAGAGCTGTTTCCAAGTGCTGAGTGAACCCAAACTCACTGACAGAAACGGCTCCTCTCGGGGGAGGCCCGTGTCCCGCGGGCAGTCTGACGGCTGCTGCGTGTGATCTAATTAGCGCTCGGGTCCCGTGTGCTCGTCTCTCCGTGCTTTCTTTGCAGGCAGGAAGCTAGTCCTGTATCACCTGGGCTTCGTCAAAGTAGGTGGTCAGCTATGACATGTTCTTCTTTGGCTCTTTTCTTACCCGTGAAGCTAGAGTGTTATTATTGTCTAAAGCTCTTGAGTCGAGATTGATTTGTGGGCTGTTGACTCTGAGACTCTTAGACTGAGCCAAGAACAGAGCTTGGAGTTTCTTCTGCAGATCTCTGAAGATAGGTATTTTCAGGAAAATCATGAGTTGGTTTTGTTTTCCCACCCATCTATGGATTTCCCCTCCAACCTCTTTTCTACATGACCACAGCAAAAACAAGACTGTTACAAAGGTAGGAATTGGTAGGAGGAATGACGAGGAAAGCACTTTGAAGAAAATGAGGGAGCCGGCTCCTGGCCGCTGCAGGGAGGCCTGAGGGCATTGCAGGCCGTCCCCGGGACTCCGGGGCCGGACACTGTCTAGGTGTTGGAAGTGGGCTAGGAGAAGGTGGGACAGAGCCTGGCCGGCCTGCCTGCCCTTCCTTCCTTCCTTCCTTCCTCCTCCTGTCTTTGTTTCCGGTAACTGAACTCTCAGCTGGTGATCAGTGGAGGTGTGGATGAAGGTCATGCTAGACAGAGTCGGTCTTTCTATGCACACTGATGCTGTGAAGCTTTGCTGTGGGAGTTAGCTGTTCACAGTGGGACAAAGTCTCTCTGTCTCAGTTGGTCATTATTGTTCCCAATAAGACGCTCTTTATTCAGAATTTGTAGATAAAGGCCCTGGGAAGGAAAGCATCTGTTAGAGGAGCCTTTTCAGGTGTCAGGAGAGGCAGTCTCAGTTAGAAATAAGCTGAGCGAGTTGACTCTGCTAGAAGGGCGTTCCTGCTGGATGCTGTTTATATGTATGCCCAGTGGCATTCTGGGGGTTGGTTGGGTTTTATTTTCTATTTCAAAGAGAGAGAAGCTTTAGAGGATTAAAAATCAAGTCTAAACACATTAATCTGGCTTTTTTTTTTCAACAGGATAATCTGTTAGGGCTCTCAGAACAGTTGTCAGTATCAGTGTGGCTGTGTTTATGTGTGAGAGACTCAGATGGAGAATAAACAGTACCAGGGCCTTTTCGGGACGTCCCCACAGCCCCTTTGCCTCTCTTAAGGACCCCGCACCTTGCCGAGGGAGGCGCACGAGCCATGGGCCGGCGTGGACAGACGGCAGTACAATCCCCACTGAGGTTGAAGGACATGGGAGACGGCAGAGCTCGTGGTCCGGGTCAGCCAGGGGAAGGTGGTGGGGCTGCCGGAGCGGTCAGAGGCGTGGGCAGTGCCAAGGGTCCCAGCCCAGCAGAGGGAAGGGGGCTGAAGAGGGGGCTTGGGAGGGCCGGGACCCTGGAGGACAGTTCTCATCTCACTGACAGTGCCCGTGTGCTCTAGATTTCATTTTAGCGTTTGACCTTTTAGTCTTGAAGGCCGAGCGAGGTTTCCTCTAAGGAGCTGGAGTTGGGAGCTAGACAGCAGGAAAGAGGAGCCCCAGGCATTTCCGGGCAGAAGGGAGACAGTTCCGTGCTGCTGGCCTCACCATATGTATCACTTAACTTTCAAGATGCCCTGCTTTGGATCAAGTTAGGTATCACTTAGTTTCCCAAACTAGATTGAGGCGGGAAAACATTAGCTGCATGGGTTTAATTCCCCAGAGAAGATTAATTTGTAGTAGTATAAATATAGTAGTATAAGTATGACGAGTTTAGAAGCTCAGTTTTTCTTTAATTGTCAAGTTTAATATGTTGTATTATTTTAGCAAAACAGAGGGCAAGAGCTTGCTGATATTGTTTACTGATTACTAATAGATTTCACTGAGTAAAGCTTTTATACACATTCTTTCTAGATTTCATTCACGTCATTTAGGTGTGAGACAGAATCTTAAGTATCTGGATGGGCTGCCCTGGTGGCTCAGATGGTAAAGAGTCTGCCTGCAAAGCAGGAGACCTGAGTTCGATCACTGGGTTGAGAAGATCCCCTGGAGAAGGGAATGGCTATCCACTCCAGTATTCTTGCCTGGAGAATTTCTTGCACAGAGGAGCCTGGCGGGCTGCAGTCCATGGGGTCACAAAGAGTCGGACACAACTAACACAGACACAGTTACCTTTGAAGTGCTACTGTTTTTCTGATACAGCTCTGGGATGACAGACTTCTAAAAGCAAACGCAGGATTTCCATGCTGGGCCCCCACTGGTGGTTAATGATTTCTTCCTCACATAAAAGATATCTAAAAGATACTAACTTACTCATTTGCGCATTAGCAAATGCTTTTTATATATCACGTGTCTTTTCTGAATGAATGAACTGATGGACCTGGAGGGAAGTTCAGGAAGTCTGTCGGCCCCCTGTGGTATCACCTGTGTCTGTTGAGGACCTTGTGGCTCCTGTGGTTGGTGTGCCATTGACAAGGTGCCTTGGAGGTCCCCACTGTCTCAAGCCTCTGTATCTACTGACCCTTGGGTGGATTCCATCCCTTGCAGCTGTCCAGGTTCATAGTTTCAGGGAACCAACCAGAAGATCTATCTTTCCTTCACCCAGAGGTCATTGCTGTTTCCTTTGTGTATTTTTATTTACTTATTTTGGGCAGCTCTGGGGCTTTATCGCTGTGTGCAGGCTTTCTTTAGTTGTGGAGAGCGGGCTGCTGTCTGGTTGCGGTGCTCAGACTTCTTGCTGCAGCGGCTTCTCTTGCTGTGGAGCCCAGGCCCTAGGTACGGGGCTTCAGTGGCTGCAGGCGCCGGGCTCTAGAGCGCAGGCGCGGTAGTTGTGGCACATGGCTTAGGTGCCCTGCGGTGTGTGGGATCTCCCCAGACCAGGGAGCGAACAGGTGTCTCCTGCATTGCAAGGCGGATTCTTAACCACTGGACCACCGGGGAAGCCCCTCCTATTTGTATTTTTTTAAAAATCAATTGGGACCCTTACTGTATATCTGAGACGGTTTTGTCTCCTGTTGTTTTCACTGAGTGTTTTGCGTGAGCCACTTGCAGTGGCTGTGTAATACTCCCCTCTGTCGGTGAACCGTGAGCAGCCATTGTTCTGTTGGCGGACATTTACATAGGCTGTTTCCAGCTGTTTGGAGTAATTTCTTAATAAATGCTTTCATAGTATAAATCTTCGTATGAATTTGTTGCAGCTAGATTCAGTGTGACAGAAGTTGTTGGAAGGACTGGAGCCCAAGGCGCGTTGTGGAATGGTCCCTGACTGCTTCCCCGACGGCCCTGCCCGCTTGTTCCTAGCTCAGGCTGAGCATCAGCTCCCCCTCCCCACCGCCCCCCAGCTGGGCAGGGCCGAGGGAGTGTGTATCTGGCTTCACCGCTGGGCTTGGGACTCAGGCCAGGGCCTGATCTGTGCCTTAGTGTCTCCATTTGTAAAGAGGGATGCCAGTGGTCCTCGTGCCCAGAAGTTGTTTTGAGAACTGTGATACCATGTGTGAAATGCTCAGAAGTGTGTGTTATTAAACAGTAAGTGCTTAATAAAAGTTATTTTTAGAAGTAGAGAAAAATGGCAGTTCATTAATTTCCCTTTAAGTAATGTTATTTAAAGTTGTATTTATAACGGGTGCATATAGAGAATTTGAAACAAACTGGCCCGTGCCACCACCCTCCTGTAAACACAGGGTTTTGTTGAGCTCTTAGAAGCCCCCTAAGTGGTCCTGCTGATTATAATCTCCCCTCACCTGCCCAGAAGTCACCCGCATCCTGATGCTCATGTTAATCAAGTTCGTGGCTTGTAAAGTGTGCTTGTATGCAGTTTCAGAGTATGGCAGGGAAGTGAGAAGGACAAAGAGATCCTGTATTTCAGTGTTGTGTAGTATATGTAAAGTTAATGTTGGAGGTGCCAGTTTAGCACAGTTCAGAGATAGCGTTTGCTGAGTCTTGTGGTCTGTTAGACTTTACTGGTGGCTCAGGTGATAAAGAACCTGCCTGCCATTCAGGAGACCTGAGTTCAATCCCTGGGTTGGGAAGATCCCCTGGAGAAGGGAATGGCTGCCCACTCCAGTATTCTGGCCTGGAGAATCCATGGACAGAGGAGCCTGGTGGGCTGCAATCCATGGGTGGTCTGTTAAGCCTGAGGACTGGACTTCATTCAGGCAGCTGGCAGCCATGACCTCGTGTTCCTCTTCCTGCCTCTGGCTGGATGAGCGGCTCTGAGGGGCTGGAGAAGGGAGTAGGGGGACGGATTAAGTGTCCACCCTTGGGAATCACCCACAAGACGCTTCCCCCTTTGCTCGTGTCCTCTCTCCAGCCTGGACAGCAAGGAGATCAAACCAGTCTATCTTAATGGAAATCAGTCCTGAATATTCATTGGAAGGACTGATGTTGGAGCTCAAACTCCAATACTTTGGCCATCTGATGTGAAGAACTGACTCATTTGAAAAGACCCTGATGCTGGGAAGGATTGAAGGCAGGAGGAGAAGGGGATGACAGAGGATGAGATGGTTGGATGGCATCATCAACTCAATGGACCTGAGTTTGAGCAAGCTCTGGGAGTTGGTGATGGACAGGGAGGCCTGGTGTGCTGCAGCCCATGGGGTCACAGAGTTGGACACAACTGAGCAACTGAACTGAACTTTCTCTACCCTGCACCATGGAACAGCAGAAAGTCTTATTCGGGTATTCATTGAGATCCAGTTAGCCACCCACCCGGGGTTCCTCGGTATCATTGTGTGCTGGTCAGGAGCGGTGGCATTTTGCTGTGTGTCACGCTGCACAAGCTCCTTGGTGACCACAGTGTCCTGTGGGCCAGCTCCCAGTCTGCCTGTGCTTGGAGGCTGCCGTGGGTGGAGCGGGTGGCCACCGGCGCTCTCAGCGCGCGCAGACGGGCACCCAGGCCCCACAGTCCAGCCTTCAGCAGGGGCCGTGTCTCGTCTGCCCTGTGGACACAAGACATGCCCTTCCCAGAGTGCCTTTGAGCTTCTGTCTGTCATGGGCCCCCAGCAGCCCTCAAGGAGTGGGTTGATGTTCTCGACCTCTCTCTACAGAGAGTGAACTGTGGCTCAGAGAGTGGGGCTTTACCCTAGTTGGCCCTGGTCTCCGTGAGCTCGCTGGGGTCCTCGGTTTGGCTCCGTCCCTCCGGCCCCTCGTGGTGGGGCCTGGGCGGGGCTGGGCTTGTGGGGGTCCTTGGCTTGGCGCCTCCCCTCCGGCCCCTCGTGGTGGGGCCTGGGTGGGGCTGGGCTTGTGGCTGCTGTCCCTGCCTCTACCAGGTTCTGTGCACTGGGCTCCGCTTTGCTGGGTTTCTTGAGGTGCTAGGAGGTTCTTAGCAGAGTGTTCTTTGCCAGTGAGCACACCTGACTGGAGAGCAGGGTCCCTCTGGGGCCTAGCTGCTTGGCTGGGGGGGCAGTCGACACCACCCTCTCGCAGGGCCCGGAGGGAGATGCCCTCTCTGCGGTGCGTTGGCTGCGCCCGGCAGGGCCTTCCAGAGCGTCGCCGCACACTCCTCCAGGAAGGCCCGTGGAGTTTGGGATCCTTTCTCTCGATGCCTGGAGCCTTAGGCAGCAGGATGGCATCCTGACCATAGAAGGCCTGGCTGTGATCCTGATTCCGGAGCTCAGCAGTCCTGTATCACCTCATCTGCCTCGCAGTTAGAGCTGGGCCTCTTCACTCAGTACATTGTTAATTCAGGTTTACTCACAGAAAAGGGAATAGTATTTGGAAAGGGGATGAGCTTCATTTTGGTCGTGAAGGGTTTGTTTTATGATCTGATGACCCTTGGTTGGGAAAACCATGTGTCTTCTGTGTTCTTTAATCATAAAACTGCTTATAGCATGCTCCGTCTGAGTCGGCTTGAGTGCTTTGTGTAGATTAACTCATTAAATCCTCCTGGCAAGCCTGGAAGTTCCGGTTCTCGTCATCCCTGCTATTAGGTGAAGAGTCTGAGCCTCAGAGAGGTGACATAGCACGTTCAAGGTCATATGGCTAGTGAGGAGTGGAGCTGGGGTCCGGCTTGGCAGAGTGCAGCTTTGAACAGTTTGGAGGTAACTTCTCTTCTTGTACCTGTAACTTGTTTGTTTGAAGTGGTGACTATCAATACGTGAGAGGTTTGGGTGGTTTAGTAAGTCACGGTTAAGCGTTTGGGACAGTTCACTCTTGTGATATCATGGAGTTCGTTTCTTCCTCAGCAGGTCTGTAGGTAGAAATTTGAAACTCCTCGGAGCCGAGACACTTTGAAAGCATCTAGTTGCGATTGCTTCAGTACGGGGTGTGCAGGTCCCCAGGTTTGAGTGCTTGGCTGTGTCACGGAGTGACAGGCTCCCCACTCAGGCTGAAAGACTGGCTCTCATCACGCCAACCATGAGTCTAGCTTTAGGCTTCCGAGCTTGTTGTTCATGTGAAATTCTTGCTTAATGTGCACTTTATCCTTTTTAAAGAGATAAAGATACAGAGATGAGAAAGAAGATCCAAAGGGATCCGAGGAACTTGGGGCAACCCCGCCCTCCTGCGGCCCCTCCCCTGTTTCCTGGCGCTGACTCAGGAGCTGTTTGCTGTTTGCTTTGCTCATCTCGGTCCCCGGGGCTCAGGTAGGAGTGGACACCTGGTTGGTGCTAAGTGAATATCTGTCAGAATGAACAGATGAATCACTTTTCATTGTAAAGTTTTTTGTTTTTTTTTAAGAATTTTATTCATTTTTTTGGCTGTGCTGGGTCTTCAGTGCCGCTTGAGCTTTTCTCTGGCTGTGGTGAGTGGGGGCTCCTCTGGTTGCGGAGCACAGGCTTCTCACTGCGGTGGCTTCTCTCGTTGCGGAGCACGGCTTTAGCGCTTGCGCACTTCAGCGCTGGAGCACAGGCTCAGTAGTTGTGGTGCACAGGTTTAGCTGCTCTACAGCGTGTGGGAGCTCCCTGGGTTGCGGATCCACCCTGTGTCTCCTGCATTGGCAGGCAGATTCTTCACCACTGAGCCACTAGGGAAGCCCCATTGTAAAGTGTTTTAAACTACATTTCAAAACAGAGGAGGAGAAACCATGAGTCTCTCATCCTGACACAACTTCTCTGAGCGCTTTTGGAGAAGTCGTCATCTCTGCTGAGCCCCTGCACGTGCAGGCCCAGCAGGGGCTCAGGGAGGCCGCCCAGGCTGCGGGCCGTGCCCCCCTGCACGCTCGCCATGGTGCCTGGAGCCTGGTGCATGGTCGCTGCTCTGCTTCCTCATCTGCCAGGCGCAGTACTGTCCTGCCACCGCGTAATTAAGATCTGGGGTGTGCTTTAAAAACACATGGCTCTGAATTTTAAAAACCAGCTTCCGTTCACCCAGCGGTTGGTCTCCTAAGGATTAGGGAAGTCGTCACTTGCAGCTTGGGAAGAGGTGTGGTGTCTGGTGTAGGAAACTTGATGGAAGCTGGAAAAATAACCTGTGGGTCATTGTTTTCCTTTGCTCCAAATTCATTTGCATTTTCATCTATTTGTCAATCAAATATTTGTCACATTTAGCAGTTTTGAATGTTGGATACTGGACTTGTTTTTCAGTGTTGGTTTATTTATTTGACTTGCGGGGTTGGGGCCGGGTGTAGTTGTGGCGTGTGGGATCTAGTTCTCTGACCAGAGATGGAACATGGGCCCCTGTACTGAAGTGCGGAGGCTCAGCCCCTGGACTACCAGGGAAGTCCCTGGATTCTGGATATTTTGATGCTCATATTTTCCTAAACTCCCTTAGTGGTTGATAGTGTCATTAAACCTTGATGTGTTTTTGTGGATATGAAAATTAATTCATCTCATTAATTTTTCCTTTAGAGTTTCTACCTCTTAAGAGGAGACTGCTGAACTCAATCCTCAAAGAAATTGAAAGTCCTATGTTCTTATATACACATTGCTGTAAAACCAGTTTAAGTGTACAGAAAATGCCCAGTTTACGGACGATGCTTTTCCAAGTTCATTTGGAAGTCGGTTGTTTGAGACGTGGGCTTGTCTGCTGTCAGGGATGCTCAGGTGCTGCCCTGGGCCTGCCCGGAGATGGTGGGCCCTCGGGTGCCACCTGCTGACTTGGTCACATGGCCTGGCGATGGTGCGGGATGCGGTGTGTGTTGGGCGGTGTGACCGCGCTTCCAGAGACGTCACAGGTGCTGGGTGTTGGTGGCGCCGGCTCTTCAGACTGAATTCAGTTGAGAACAGCCGTCTGTCCCTGTCCGCGGTGGAGCAGAGCCACAGGCTCCACTTCGTGCATTTCTAGAAGCCAGAGAGAGGAACAGAGGGGCCCTGTCCTGTGGGGGTTAGAGGGTGCTGGTGCCGGGAAGTGGAGAAGCGGGGGTGGGGGTTGCGGCCCCTGGCGTGGGCTCCAGCCTTCCCTCAGTGGGAGATGCTTCACTTGGGTGCGCCGCGTGTGTCGGGAGGCCTGCAGTCAGGACTTGTGGTAACGCTGCGCTGTCAGGACCCGGTGGAGAGCCGTGTTCTCGAGGACTTGTGACCAGGGCAGAGGAGGCTGGGGGACAGGGTGCTGGAGCTTTAAATTTCTCCTGAGACTTACATTTCAGAAGCTGTTGAGTAACCAGATGTATTTGTTTACCATAATTTTGGGTCACCAAGTGGGTGGTGGGCTGACGGGGCTGTGCTGGGTGGGAGTGACTCACTCAAGGCCCCGGGCACCCCGGGCAGTGCTGTCTCCACAGGGCGCAGGGCCCGAGGGCTGGGAGGAAGTCCTCGTGAGCCTGACCCCTGCCCGGGGCCAGAGCTGGTGAGAGTCCTCTGGACCACGGTGAGGACGTCTCAGAGTTCCTTCTCTGCAGCTTAATTATCACCTCGAAACCTTACAAAATCAACCCTTTAGAGTAACAGCGGGAGTACAGATAAACATTTGGGCTTTTCACTGTGGGCGAGGGATTTCTTCATAGGCTTTTCATTTTACAGTTGATGCTTTTAAAATGCTTTAAAAGGTAACATTGCGACCATCATTTTACTGCCGAATTGAAATTGTTCATTAAGACATACCCATACCAGCGAGTTATGACTGCAGGGAGAGAAAGCAGGAGCCCTGAGCTGTCCCTGTGAGCGGCACTCTGTCAGTGTGGCCCTGAGACGCAGTCTCGCGCTGAGGCATGTCGCTGGGGCGCTGTGGCTGAGGCAGGAAGGAAATTGCAGAATTCCACGAAGGAGAAAGGCTGGCAGTGACAGGCCCCTGTGTCACCATGCCTGTGGTGCTGGTGCAGAGTGGGAGCTTCTGGGGCGTGTCCAGAGCGGCCGTGGTCTGGTGGCCAGCATCTGCCGCCCAGGGCTGACGTGGGACCCCACATTGGGGTTCAGCCGGCATCAGACTCGGGTGCAGGAGGCGCCTGGACCCTACGGGAAGCCCCACTACTCAGGCTTCTCCCTTGAGGTTTGCGGTGCCCAGAGGGTGCCAGAAGTGGCCAGAGGAGGGGGTTTCAGGGATCCTGAGGTCTGGCCTGGCATCCAGAGGTCCTGTCTGGACGCGGCCTGTCCCAAGGGTCAAGCGGACGACTGTGAGTCTAGCGCTGCTCTGCCGCCGGGTCTTTGCGTTGCCCAGTCCTCTCCCTGAAGGTTCCCCACCTCCTCAGGTCTTTGTTCAGAGGTCACCTTCCCAGTGGGGGCGCCTCTGGTCGTTACATTTGCAGCCCTCTTGTCTTCCTTCCCTGCTGTATTTTCTCACAGTGATTTATCACCATTTGAGATGCTGGGTTTTGCCTGGCTTTTGTTTTTTGGGGTCAGCCTGCCTCCACTAGAACGTGGGCCTCTTGAGGGCATGGGCTCGGTTCTTTGCTGTATCTACCGTGCCTAGGGCAGTGCATGGTGTAGAGTAGGTGCTCAGTGAATGTTTGTTAATGAAGTAGATAAAACTGTGTTTAAAAAAATATTTATTCAACTGTTCCAGGTATTAGTTGAGGCACTCAGACCCTCGATCTTTGTTGCAGCACACAGGATCTTTAGTTTTGGCATACCAATTCTTAGTTGCAGCATGTGGAATCTAGTTCCCCGACTGGGGATCGATCCCGGGCCCCCTGCATAGGGAGTCCTGCGTCTTAGCCACTGGCCCACCAGGGAATCCCCTGAAGCAGTGTGGTCTTGAGGGCACTGCATTTACCTTAAGTCCCTGAAGCGCCTGTGAAGTGCTGGTGGTGGCCCTGCCCTTTCTTATAAAGCCTGTGGGGGAGAAAAGCAGGTGTGTTTATAAAGCCTGTGGGGGAGAAAAGCAGGTGTGTGTGTGTGTGTGTGTGTGTGTGTGTGTGTGTGTGTGTGTGTGTGTTGCATCATCTGTTACTGCCATTTCAGAATGACTAGGTTTTCTTTCGGACTCATAAAGGCCGCTGAATCTGAATTTTGAGTCTCAAACATTAGAGGAAAGTGAAACTCTACCTGTGTGATGCGTGGTTGGTTACTTTTGCATCTCGCTTTGTGTGTGTGAGTGTCCCCCTGCGTGCCGTCGCAGCACCCCTGAGCCACTGTCAGCCTCCTGGGACCTGCGGCAGTGCTCCCCAGCTCCCCCGAGCGTGTTCCCCCCCCCCACACGCCCTCCACCTGTGCCCGGCTGCCCTCACACTCTCCTCGGTGAGTTCTGGGTCTGAACCCGCGTCTGTCACTCCCTCTCCCTTAGGATGTTGCTTCCTAGAGGTAGGGACCGCGTCTGCCTGGGCCTTTGCTAGCACAGTGGCCATGTTTGTTGAGTCTGGGTTAATAACGTAGTTCATTTACCTCCTTTAAGAAACAGTGATGAACAGAATGAGCGCATGTATTTTCATGAAATAACAGAAGGTGTTGGAGAAGAGGGTGTCCTTGGGGAAGTCACTGAGGCACTGTCGGCGGGATGCAGTTGTGGTCTCAGAGCTCTGCGACCCTCCTTCCTGGGTTGTGGGCAGCGGCACACCGGAGCAAGCCTGCTGTGCGGGGGTGAGGGTGCAGAGGTTCGGGGCGGTGGCGGGGTTCTGGCATTTGAGGGGGGGACGGTGCTTGTGTCGGAGCGAGGTGCCTGGTGTGTGTGCAGACCCGGCGTCCTGTCCCCACCCCTCAGCCTGGCCCCAGGGCCACCTTTCCACCCGCTGGCAGCTCCAGCGCATGCGGTTTCTCTGCTCCGACTCCAGTCAAGCCTTCTGCTTCAGTGCCCACCAGGCTGAAGTGGGCGCAGCTTAGCTCTGGCTCCAGAATCTTCTGCAGCTGTCCAGAACATGCTGACAGTTGCAGCCGGCTTCCAGCGGTGAAAGACTTACTAGTTTCTGTTGGTTTATGTGGTGTGTGTCCTTCAAGAGTGGCCTGTCAGCTCCTGCCTTCATACCTGTCATTGAAGTTGTGCTTTGGGGCTGGCAGCTTGCCAGAGTTCAACACTTGTGAGAACAAGTGTCGGCCTCAAGGGCCTTGGTGTTTACTGGTGGGAAATCCCTGGGCTCCAGCCTTTGTCTCGTGACCAGCTTTGGGGGGATAAAGGTGGCCGGGGTGTTTTCCGAGGCACTCGTCACAGACTGGTGTTGAGTAGGACCTGAGCGGATTTCTTCAGCACGACCCTCTGCTCCTTCCCTTGTCGTTGGCCGGCCAGGGGCGCTCGGTGTCACAGGTCTTGAGGCAGGTCCAGCTCTGTCGAGATGGCTTGATCTTCAGCACGCCTCGGATTTCCGCATGTCCACCAGAAGTGCTGCCGCCTGGAGGGAGGCTGCGTGTGGGGTCTGCGCCGCTGAGGTCAGGAGCAGACCTCTATGTTTTGTGCTGTCCTTCGAGAACCTGTTGTGGAGAAACTGCTCTGTTGGAGAGGAAGTGCTCAGGAGCATGTCTGTGTCAGCTCGAGTCTCATTAGATGGACCTGTCGTTGTCTTTGGAGGCTGCCGTCGTGGGCTGGACGCGTGTTCATTTCGCATCCAGGAGGCTGCAGCTGAAGAGTACGGCCCTCAGCAGGTGTTCCTGAGGCCGGCAGAAGGCGCGTTCACCGTGTGAGCCTCCCTGGCTGCCTGATGCCCGGGCCATCTGCCTCTGCTCGAGCTGGCTCGAGGGTGGTGGTCCTGCCAGGTTTTGTCCCCATGCGTGCGGACGCCCGGGGCCTGCTGCCTGCGCCGCCTCCAGCGCCACCTCGGGGATGGCCTCTGCTCTCTGTGCTGTCCCTCGCCTGGGCTGAGACCCGTGTGAGACCCACGTGGCACCGTTGCTGGAATACTCACTGGGTCCAGAAGCATGTCTGTAAAATCACCTGTTTTCAGGTCCATGAATCAACTCATCACGTTTTGTTATCTAAAAACTTGATGTTTGAGATTTTACTCAGTAGTTCATGTGTCAGTTTTGAATCAGAAGCAGCATTTGCCACTGTCTGGTGCGTTTCCCGTTGTCTCCTAGAGCCTTGCTTGGCGGGAGCGGGTCGCTCAGGTGAGGTCAGTAACCGGCTGCACGTGGCAGGACCCATGGTGCTCTCCCTGCCCCCATCCCGTTGGGCAGCAGTGACCCCACTGGGCATGTGAGCCGCCCGTCTGAAGCGGTGCCTGGGGTGGCGCTGCCGGAGCGCCGGCTCTTTCCTCCCCATCTCGTGGAGTCCCTTAGGGTCCCACAGCCCTGCTGCGCCTCAGTCCTGGGCCTGAGAGTTTGCACTTGGGATGACTCAGCGGGCACAGGGAGCGCTTACCCCTTGGCTGTGTCTGGGAAGCCTGTGAGGTGCTCGGTGGCCTGGGGCACAGCCAGGCCCCTGGCCTGGATGCTGAGGACAGCCCGGGCCTGTCTTGGTTCCTGATGGACCTTGGCATGGTGGCTGTGACCTTCTCCCTACTTCCCACTGCCCTGGAGGACAGAAGGTTCCAGCTGATATCCAGGGGAAGCTCCTGAGTTTGATTACACTTCTCTTAGCTTCCCTGGTAGCTCAGGGGTAGAGAACCTGCCTGCAGTGTAGTAGACGCAAGCGACATGGGTTTGATCCCTGGGAAGGATCTGCTGGAGGAGGGCACGGCAACCTACTCCAGTATTCTTTCCTGGAGAATCCTGGGGACAGAGGATCCTGGCAGACTATAGTCCATGGGGTCACAAAGAGTTGCACACGACTGAGCAGCTAAACAACACTTCTATTAGGATTGTATGCCTTGTTTATAGGGACAAACCCTTAAGGTACTGGCTGAACCACAGAGCTGAGTCCAGCCCTCGTACCTCTCCCGAGATGGAGGGTTTATGAGGTGCATCAGCCACACTAGACCTACTGTGAGCCTCAGTGTGTCCACGGAGACGGCAGTGTTCCAGAAGGAACCGATGCACCTCGGGCTCCCATTCCAGCGAGAGGGACCCACTGCTGGTCACATCTGTGCTGTCGGCCACGTTTAAAAAGGCAAGTTTTCTTAGATAGGCTTTACAGCGCTTGTTAGTCACAGTCTCCTAGTGTTTCATTGATTTTGTGCATTGAGTTAGTTCCTTCATATTTGTGTACCTTGCCTGAAGTGAAAATGAAGCCTGCCCATCCCAGCTGGGGAGCAGCTCTGGAGCTGGCGTGTGCTGTGTCCTCTGGGGTGACCTGCCTGCGCCAGCCTTGCCTGGCCTGGCCTGCCCTGCCGGGGGCAGCCCAGGCTCCTGCCTTTCTTGCCATCCGCTGCCTCGCTTCTCCTCCTCTGTGCTCATCACATTTGGCTCGCAGGGTGTTCCACCTAGATGTGTCTTACTTGTTTGGCTTTTGTGCCTCTTAGGATGAGCGTCTGCCTCCATCCGCTTTCCCCCTGTGGTTGAGCTGTCGCAGTCCGCACACGTTGGTTGCTGTGCCCGCCTGTCCAGCCTTTCTTGGTGCACTTCCTGTAGGACTCTGGCTTCTTTATAGTTCTCTACATCTCTTCCCCGTATTAATGGAGAGAGAAAATTTTTATCTAGCCTTTCTGAACAAACATAGTTTGAGTAAACTCAGGGAGATGGTGAAGGACAGGGAAGCCTGGCGTGCTTCATTGCAGGGGGTTGCAAAGAGTCAGACACAACTGAGCGACTGAGAAACAGCCATGTACGTGTAAGAAACAACTTTGGCCACACCCCTTTACCTGTTTAAATTCATAAAGCTAAGTGTTCAGGCGTCTTCAGCCTGCTTTTTTGTTACCATGTTGATGCACTTCTTACCACCTATCTGTGTGTATCGTTGCAGTCTCGATCCAGTTTCAGCTTATTCTTAGTGGCTGTACTTATGTTTGCAGGGACACAGCGTGGCCAGTAACAGTCCCTGCAGGCCAGCTTCCCTGCCTTTTCCTCCCACACAGACAGCCTCCTTTTCAGACGTAGCAGAGGATTGCAGCCCATGTTGACAGCCTTCTTCCTGTTCCAAGATGTGGAGCCAAGTGCTCTCCTGGTTCTTTTAAAGGGCAGGACTGTTAGAAACAAATCTGGGCGCTCTGAGTTCGTTCTGTGTTGTTCCACAACAGTCTGGTGATGAGTAGGCCCATGATGTCACTCCTGGAACGCTTTAGGCTCAGACTGGAAGGGCTTTTCTTTTTAACGGTTGTGGGCACAACTTTTGTGTATTTCCGATTTAACTTTGACACTATCTAAAAATCCTTCCTTAATGGCCATCTAAATTTTTAACTGTACGTCTGGCCACCTCTCCTAAGTATTCTTATGTATCTCACTGATGAAAATTTTGTTGTCACTTTGTTGACAGGTTACTGTATTGCTGTCCAAAACCATTTTAGTGGCAGCACGGGTCCATGGTGCTGGCCACAGTTGGATGGGTCAGCGTGCTTTAGCATAGTCCTGCCAGCCTTTGGTGTCTCTGTGTGTTGTAGACATACTTAATCATTCTTCTTATCTAATAATTCATCCCCCCAGCGTCTCCCCATAGTTAAAAATGTGTGCTGTGGTCTGGGGCTCTCGCTTGTATTTAAGAGACACATTTTCACAGCTCTGAGCTACTTGAGTTTTTTTGGTGCCTATTCTTTTGTTAAAAAACAGGCTTGATTGTTTATGGATTCGAATGAGATATATAAATTTATGTAGTCATTTGTGTGATACAGCTATTTTTATAACAGCTTATTGAGATATAATTCATATACTGTATAATCTGCCTATTTTAAAAGTGTCTAATTCAGTGGTTTTAGTGTATTTATGAGGTTATATGTCCCCACTTTCCAATTCCAGGACATCCTTCTCATTCCAGAAAGAAACCCCCGACCCATTAGCAGCCACTCTGTTCTCCCCTCCTGCTAGCCCCGACAACCACCAGTTTTCCTTTCTTTGTAGATCTCCTCATCTGGACATTTCACACAGATAGAATCACACAGTGTGTGGCTTTTGTGTCAGGCCCTTTTCACATCCCATAGCGTTTGCGTGTTCATCTGTTTGGTAGAGTATATCAGTACTTCCTTTTTATGGCTGAGTATTCAGCTTTTTTATAGCTGCAGTGCATTTTGTTTATTCATTTATCTGTTGATTGTCCTTTCCAACCCTTTTAGTTATCTATAATGCTGCTGCGAACATGCTTGTACAGGATTTGTGTGAACCTGTGTTTTCATTTCTAGGAGTGGGGTTGCTCGGTTGTACGGTACCTGTTTCCTTTTGAGGAACTGTTGTATGTTTTCTGATGTGGTTGCCCCATTTGACATCTTACCAGCAGTGTGAGGGTTCCAATTTCTGTGCGTCTCCATCAACACTTGTTATTATCTTTTTGATCCTGGTATGTGTGAAATGGAATTTCATTGTGGCTTTGACTTGCATTTCTATAGCAGCGAATGATGTTGAGCCTCTTTTCAGGTACTTTTTCGCCATTTGTATGGTTTTTTTCTTGGAGAAGTGTTTACTCAGATTTGTTGACTGTTTTTAAATTGTGTTTTGTTTTGTTTTTAATTGAATTGTTTGAGTTCTTTATACAGTCTGAATGCAAGTCCCTTATCAGATAGATGATTTGTAAATATTTTCTCCCATTCTTTGGCTTGTTCTTTCCCTTTGTTAGTGGTGCCTTTGAAGCACAGAAGTTTAAAATTGTGATGAAGTCCCTTTGATCTGTTTCTTCTTTTGTTCCTGTGCTTTTGGTTTCATATCTAAGAAACCATTGCCAAAATCATAAAGATTTACTCCTATATTTTCTTCTAAGAGTTTTCTAGTTTTATTTCTTACATGTAGATCTTTGATCCATTTGAGTTAAATTTTGATGTGGGAAAGGCAGCCACCTTCATTTTTCTGCGTGTGGATATCCAGTACCATTGGCCGAAAAAGGCTTTTTCCCCTTGAAGCCTTGGCACCCTTGTCAAAGATTGATTGGCCATAGACTTAGGAGTTTTCTTCTAGACTCTGCTCCGTTCACCACTGCGTGTATCGTTACACAGCACCACACTGTCTTGATTACTATAGCTTTGGAATGAATTTGGAAACCAGGTAGTGTGAGTCCTCCAGTTTTGTTCTTTTTTTTGAGATTGTTTGGCTATTCTGGATTCCTTGAATTTCCATAAGAATTTTAGAATCATCTTGTCAGTTTCTGCAAGGAAGCCAGCTTCTTTTAATAGGGATTGCAAATTTTAAAAACTTGTTAGGTTTTAAAATTTGTTTAAATAACTAAAAACACATAAAATTCTTGAATTTGGAGGTAACTTGGGTGTGCAGTGAGCATTTTGGCTCTAAATCAGTTACTTTTCCAAGTTGTTAAGCATTATCCACTACTGTTCTTTTTGAGCAGCTTGTTTCTTCTTCATCAGCTGTACCTTTCATGCGCGGTTGGCAGTTCTTGGACTCTTCTTTACATTTGGTTACTCTCTGTGTTCCGGGACTGCTTAGGTACCCGCTCTGTTTAGCTGTGGGACACAGTCTGAAGCTGGTCTTTTTGTTCAAGCCCTGGGTGCCTTCTGTGCATCTCGCCTTATATCATGTGTGGGTGGGTGAGCAGGGAAGGGGTTCTGGGACGGGAGACCCTGAGGTCACAGGTTTGGACCAGCTTGCTCTGTGACAGGCCACAGAAGGTGTTTAGGGAAGGCCAGCTGAGCAGGGCTGGGGGCGTTGGAGGCGTATGCGGTGCTGAGGGAGCCTGTGAGGGCGGGTCGATGCTGGGTGGGGGGGTCGTAGGCGCGCAGACCGGGCAGGGTGAGGTTTGAGCAGGAGGAGACTTCAGAGTAGAGGGCCGCGGCCAGGGCTGCACGTCCGAACATCGGGCGGCCTGCCTGTGCTTGGTGATGGCTCAGCGACATCTAGACTTGAGTTCATATGTTCAGAACAGTGAGCCGCCTTGAACCTTACCTCTCTTTTCCTGTGCCCCCAGTATGACACGGTTCCCATTCAGTCCAGCGTGGTGTTATGCTCCTGCCCATCCCCATCAATGGTGAGGACCCAGACTGAGTCCAGCACGGCCCCCGGCGTTCCCAGCGGGGGGAGCAGGCAGGGCCCCGCCATGGACGGCACCGCGGCCCAGCCCCGGGCGAGCGCCAGCGCTCTGCAGCACGCCGCGCAGCCCCCGCAGCCTCGGAAGAAACGGCCCGAGGACTTCAAATTCGGGAAGATTCTCGGTGAAGGCTCGTTTTCAACAGTGAGTACACGCCGCTGCCGTTTGTTGGACGAGGGTGTTCTCTTTGGGAGCACTGGCCTTTCTCGGGACGCAGAGCTGGGCGCTGAGATGCTGTGGTGGCGCTCCACCCCAGAGGAGCCTCTCGGGCCCCTTGGGGATTCGTCTCCTACATGTAGTGAAGGTGACTTGGGGCTGGCTGCCACCAGTCAGATCAGATGGTTAAAATATCGAAGCTGTGATTTTTGTAGGTGAAAGCTTTAAAAGGCATTTCATAATCTTGTTTTTAATTTTCTAAAAAATCCAGTGAAATTTTATTCTCGTCAGGCATCAGCAAGTGACATTTCCTATCATTGTGTCCTATTGGCAAGACCCTGGGAGTTTTCTCTTCCTTAGATTGAACATCAGTATTGGTGTCAGTGTCTGTTCATAGTTGTTGGGAAACATTCAGTTCAGTTCAGTTGCTCATTCGTGTCCAACTCTCTGCAACCCCATGAACCGCAGCACGCCAGGCCTCCCTGTCCATCACCAAAAATTTTCCATTTATGAAATATTTCAAACTACAAAGAACGTGACATACTACAGCTCACCCATGTTCCCAGTATCATTTTAATTGTTAACTTTTGCTCCGTTCACATTTTTATTTTAGATTTTTTTATTGGCAGTATTTAAGTTATGAAAGAATTGGGTCCTCATGATAAAAACCTTCAACTTTGAGAATAAGGCCCAGTAGGTCTGGTACTCACAGGTCCTTTCAGAAAGAGAAAAACTGTTTTGGAAAGAACCTTGGGTGTTCTGCAGTTACTTGCACGAGTCCAGTAAAAGAAGCAGTGTTCTCCTTCTCTCAGCTGGCCCTCACAGGATGTTTATGTTGCCTGGAAAATGAGGACGTGTTTGTGACGTCCCCCCAGCGTCCCTGGGTTTCCACCGTGGGTGAAAGTGCGTGCCATCTGTTCTGGATGCAGAGAAGCCCCAGCTGGTCTGGTCTTCCCGGTGCCCAGCAAAGCCCGAGAGCCCGCAGGCTCTTTTCTGGCGCTGCTGGGAGTCCTGCAGCCTGCGGCCTCCGATTACATGTGCTGCCCGCAGGTCTTTCCCACCACTCTTGCAGCAGGTCTCCAGGGCAGGAGTGGAGGAGAAGAGGCGGCTCCCAGGCTGGGTGCTAGAGAGGGGAAGCTTGGTCCGCTGCCCATGGCTCCCTGAGGGTGCTCCTGCCGTCAGCTTGGGCCGTGTGGACGGACATAGGAGACCTGCGTGGAATGTGCAGTTCACGTGACAGAAGGATGAGACGGCGTCTCCTTCAGAGAGGGCTCCGTTACACGCTAGCGCCTGAGCCACGCGCTTCCTCTCTCTTCTCACCTGGCCAGCGCGTGCTGCTGTCAGCCTTGCGTCAGTCATGACCTCAGGAGGCCGGCCCTTCACCAGCCCTGCTCCTTACCCTCCAGCGGCTGAGGGCAATCCAGGGTTCCTCTTCCACAGAGATCCTTCCCATCTTTCCGCCTGAGCACGTGTAATCCAACCTTGGTCTTACTGACTGCAGAGCTTCACACAGTGCCCAGGGTCACTTGTGATGAACTTGAGGGATTCTGTAATGGGATAGAACTCACAGCCCTGGAGTAGACAGGTTTGCATCTGCTCGTGGGTCCTTGGCCGTTCCCTGCATGTGTTACAGGAGAGGAATTGGCACCGGCTGGTGGAGGGGGGTGCCCCAGCTCACTGCCAGGGGGGCCATCAGGCACTGGGAAGTTGTTGCTCAGGTTGTGCCCAGGTGTGTGTAGAAAGGTCTCTTCCCTGTTGTGTGGGGCCCCACCGGTGCTCTGTCTCCAGGGTTGAGGGTCAGGCTGTGCCAGGAGAGGGCACAGCCGGGGGGTGGTGCTGGCATGCTGGGGGTGGCTCTGCCTCTGTTTCCCATGCCCTCCAGGCAGGCGTGGGATTATAGCATCTGCAGGGGGCATCAAAATCAAGTGAAATGGATGGTAACCGTTATTGGTAAAAGCCCAAATTCAGGGCAGCCTTTTGCAGTGAACATGTACCAGGGACATATCCATAGAGTTATTTTTCTGAAGCAATTCCCAATACCCACTTGGTGGAGGTATTACTTGCTGCTGCTTCCCACAGTTTGTTAGGGTTACGCTAGTGCTAAGGTTTGTGAATATATGTTTCACTGCATCGAGGAACATTGACAGATGCTGAGGACCCTTCTGGAAACATGTGAGGAATATCTGTTTCCTTGACTGTGAGAACACGTTGCCTTAGTCACTGACCGTGTTTGTCCGCACAGGGCGGGAGTGTGTAAAGAGGGATTTCAGAGGGGACGGGGTGGTCCTTGTGGTTGGTTGCAGGGTGCCTCGTGAGACTCTGTGCCCTAGTGACATTGGGTGTTTTTTCTCTTCTTTTTCCCCCTTTTCTTCCCAAACCAGGTTGTCCTGGCCCGAGAACTGGCAACCTCAAGGGAATATGCTAGTAAGTAACTAACTCCAGCGAGCTAGGTTGCTCAGTGTCTAGGAAGCAGGGACAGCGCCCTGGCCCGCGGCCGCCTGGCTGCCCCACCCCGGAGGGCTCTGCGCTGGTCTCGGGGGACAGGGCACTGTTGGTCTTAGAGATCACAAATCTGGTGGGTGTGTTTTGTGAAACACTTTAATTTGTGTTTGATACTTTATGTGTTGTGTCTTTAGTTGTTTTCTTACCATTTCCAATTGCAGTAACTTGCTTCTTTCTTAAGTTAAAATTCTAGAGAAACGCCACATTATCAAAGAGAACAAAGTCCCGTATGTAACCAGAGAGCGAGACGTGATGTCGCGGCTGGATCATCCCTTCTTTGTTAAACTTTACTTCACGTTTCAGGATGATGAAAAACTGTGTATCCTTTGAACACTCAAAGCCTCCGAAATGCCATGCCAGCGATTGCTTATTGTTTTGGAACCATGACCCCGTTTTTGTTTTCAGAAGTAGCCCCTTGCCTGGAAAGGAAAGGGTAGCGTATTCTAGATACAAATGCATTCACATCACTTGCTTTGGGACTCCTGGGATTGCAGACAGTCACTGAAGTCGAACATTGCTTCAAGGGAGATCATCACAGCCACTTTTGAGGTTTTCTATTGGTAAACTTCGTAGCTCAACTGTTTCAGTACTGACGTTGCTAGACCTTTACTGAAAGGCGTTTCCCCCACTCCTCTTGACCAGCGTCCGTGCAGCACCTATCAGGTGTCACATCCTGTGCGCAGAGCAGGGACGTGAGCGAGAAGGGTCGTGGGCATCCAGGGCTCCTGGGAAGTGGGCACCACTCTGCCCTCCCTGGCCTGGGGCTCTGGGGTTTGGTTGGAAGAGGCTTCTTTCCCAGGCTCAGCTGCCCGGTGAGAAGTTCAGGGAGTGACCTCCAGAAACCCAGAACCTTTCTCCCTGCCTCTGGGGCTGTCCCCCACCCCCGCTCCGCCCCTCCCTCCAGGGCTGTGCTCCCTGCTTCTCCACCCTGCCGATTCTTTGCTTTATTTCAGGGCATCCCCTGAACTTGTTCCCTGACGTGTCCTCTAATCCCTGAACACTGTCATTTTTCTTGCTCCTTTGCTCGGGGTTGGGGGGCTTTGTCTATGCCGTCAGCTTGTCTGTTGTTCCCTGGGCAGCCGGGTTGGCCGGTGCTCCCTGCTTCCAGCCCCTCTCCTGCAGCTGTTCTTCCAAACCCAGCCTTCCCTGGCCCCTGGATGCCCGGAGACGCTGTCTGAGCCCCAGCAGACGCTCTTGGCTGCAGCTCGATGGGGGAGGTCACTCAGATTTAAACCTTATTCAGGCTTAAACCTCAGTCTGTGCATCTGCTCTTTTCCTTCTGCCCTTGGGTCTCCAGAGCCCCTCCCCGCCCCCCCCCCACCCACCTGGGGGTGGACCTGCCCTGAACCCCCTCCCCTCCTACCCTCCTCTCTCCACTCTCCACCTTCTGGGTTAAAACTTGTCTTGATCCTCTTTCCCCTTGCACACCGCTTTCTGGCTCCTTCAGCCATCAGTTGAATGTTGTCTTTGGTTCATTGAGAAGGCCTTGTTGAGTGCCGGGGTGGGAACATGGTGGTATGTGAGGTGAGGGCTCTGCCCTCGGGGGGCTTGTGTTTCCCTGCCGAGTTAGATCTACACGGATGATTCCTGGCTGTGTAGGAATCAGGCCAGTGGGAGGTGGGAGTGTTGGAGTTGCTGTTTTAGTGGTCGAAGGAGAGGCCATCAGCCAGAGGCCTGGACGGAGCAGGGGCAGGTGTGGGTGGGTTGGGGGGCACCGGGCCCAAGAGACCGGAGTCCCAGAAAGAGTTCTGGGTTTTCTTCTGAGTGTGGTGCGGAGCCCAGCAGGGTCTGGGGCAGCTGCCGCGTGCTCTCGCCCGGGCCGCTGCTGGGAGGAGGCTCTTGGGAGCGGGCAGGGAGGCCGGGGCCTCGGAGCCGGTGCACGTTGTTCCCGCACCTGATGTGTGGTGGCGCCTGCCACTCGAGACCCCGAGGTCAGGTTGGTGTGCAGACTCGGGGGCAGAGAGCCGGAGCGGGCCTAGCAGGGCAGAGTTCCAGGGAGTGGAGACAGCAGATCCCAGGGCCACGGCCAGCTGGTTCCAGTGAGGGTGCTGGCTGCCCGGCCAGACAGCGCCGGGTAGGCCAGTAGTTGGGCGCAGGCCTGAACTGTGGATCGGCCCCCAGGGAGGTGTGGAGAGCGCAGTCTGGGGTGGGGCGCGGGTCTCGAGAGGGGCTAGCAGGCCCAGCTGGTTTTCCCAGTGTTGCGCTCTCAGGGGGACCGGTGAAGGGGTCCAGCGACCATGGCCTGCGGGGCGGGGAAGTCCTGCACATTTGTTTCCAGGGTCGCAGCGGGTGTGCCTCTCTACCTGGCTTTAGCATCACCTGCCCCCGCCTGTGTGCTGCCAGGGGCCTCCTGGGGACATCGGAGCACCCCTCAGCCTGCTCTGGGTCTCACTTTGAGGCCGCCTTGACCCCTCGTACCCCATGCTCCTCTCTGAGCCTGTGGAGCTCTCTGGCCAGTTTTCTGGAGTCCCAGGCCTGGGCTTCCAGCAGGGCCCCTGGAGAATGCGTCTTGTCATCTGGGAGGCTCCAGCAGTCGCACACGCTGATGGCGCCTCCTCCCAGGGTCAGGAGCAGCGGCAGCAGGCCCTAAGGCTGGGTGAGTGAGCTTGCTGTCTGATTTCAGACGGGATTGGCCAGAGTAACGCAGGCGGAGGGGACTCTAGGTCTTTGTCCAACAGTGTCTGTTGCTCTTGACCTTTTACCACTTTGAAAGCCTGTGGAGATTGCAAGGGCTCACTTACCTTTGATAGGAGTGAGACCCGGGGGGACTTGCACTCTACTCAGTCTTTCGTGGCTCACAGTGTGTTGAAAGAGAAAGTAAAGGAGACACTCTGCCTGAAGCAGATCCCCAGCATGCACGGCATCCTTCCTGTAGCCGTGATGTGCCTGCTGGGGAGAACAGCGCCTCCTGCAACTGCAGGGGTAACCGCCCCGGGATAGACGAGGCAGAGCCTGGAGATTCCCCTGCCACAGCCTGAGAGCAGGCAGGTCGGTCCGCGAGGGGACTCCTGGGCTCTGGCAGCCTTTTTGCCCTCTGGAGGTTCAGCTTGACCAACTTAGTCCCTGCTCCCAAGAGAGGCTGAACTCAGAGCAGCCCGCCCACCCTCCCTCCCTGGGTGCAGGGCAGGGCTGGGCACTGGAGCCAGACGGCCAGGGTGCCTTTCCTCCAGCAGGGGTGCAGCTGGAGGGGCTTCAGGGCTGCTGCCGGGCCAGCCTGCGTTCTTCCTCCGCTGCCCCCTGCCCGCCCTTGGTGTCCTCTTGCAGCCTGGGGACAGGAATGGCGCACTGGCCCTCAGGAAGCTGCGCTTCAGGCTGGGTGACCTTGAGCCAGTTGCTTAACCTCTCTGGGCTGGGTTTGCTTGCAGAGTGCAGGCATTGGGCTCAGCAGGCTCTCCAGTTCTGCCACGGCCTGTGCTCCTCATCCCAGGAATTCACCTGTTCCTGCTGAGAGAGCAGCCTCGTCTCCTGCCCTGAGGCCTTCGCTGTGCTGGGGAGGAGGAGCGGAGCCATGAGGTCTGAGAGTATTCCTGGGGAATGAGGAACGTGTGTGGGCAGAGAGAACACGGGCTTGAAGCCGTGATCCTCAGCATCTGTCGTGTTCAGAATCGTCGGTCACTAGCTCCCTGGCTGGGCAGAGAACTCAGAGTGTCCCTCACACAGGAGACAGAAACTCGGGGAGTGGGCAGATAAGGGGCAAAACCTGTGAAGCCAGAAGAGGCACCGTGGCCAAGCCTTTCACGGGGGCTGTTGTTCTCTGGGAGACTGCGCTCCTGCGCTGGAGAGGCACCGTGGCCAGTCCAGGGCTGGTGGGACCTCTGCTCAGAGTTGGCTGGGCTGGAGTCTGCAGGCCGTTGGCGAGGCTGGCCATGGGTGCCGGCCTTCCCTGAGGAGGGGTCGGAGCAAGGCAGGGAGGGAGGGGCCCTGGCTGAGGCCCTTTGCTTTCCCTGGAAGTAAGGTTGGTTTTCCGCTTCAGCTGCCTGTTACACGTTGTTCTAGTTGGAAGGGCTTGGGTAGCCACGGAGGGGGCTCAGTCAGAAAGTTTCGAGCAGCTTCGGTTGCTGGTTTCTTCCCTCTTGGCCTTGTCCTCCCTGCGTCGCAGTGTCAGGCACCTTCCTCCGTGGGCGATGCAGGGCCTTGGGGAACAGAAACCAGATGGAACATCTTGACCACAGGCCACCCCCGGCGCCATTGCTCAGGGTGGGCAAGGCCTTGGGCCACCCCGTCCCTGGCGGCCTGTAGCTTCCATTAAGAGTTGCCGTACTCCATGGGGAGGAAGCAGTTCTGTGGGATCCGTCGCTCGCATCAGCCTTTAGTCCGCTTTGAGAAAGGGAGAAGAGGAGCGAAACAGCACACTGCGGTGTCTGAGGGGAGAGGGGACCACAGAGAGAGTCAGAATGAGCCAGACAGGGTTTCTCCCCCGGAACTGCTCACTTCACGTGTGCCGGGAGCCTTCTTTTGAGGAGCCTTTCCGTGACTTGGCGCCGCACAGCCTGAGGTGCGAGGCTGGCGCAGGCTGTGAGGGTGGAAGCGCTGCCCGCATCTCCAGCGGCTCCCTTCACGGAGCCCACGGGGATCTTCTGAGGACAGGCGTCCAGAAGGGGCAGTTGGCTAAGAGGCCTGTGTTTCTGTGCTGTTGGTGAGAACCCCTGGGGGCCTGTCCTGGAGCCAGGCCAGGGGATCCCTCCAGACCCAGCTCCGCAGGTCTGTGGGGGGCCTGGCTGGGGGCGGGGCAGCTGTCTCTGGCTACAGGTACCTTCAATTTTCATTAATTTAAAAAAAATTGCTACTGGGCTGCTAAGATTAGTTTAAAAGAATGACTTTTGCTGTCTTCCTTAACCATGCGATGTTTAGATTTTGGCCTTAGTTATGCCAAAAATGGAGAACTACTTAAATACATTCGGAAAATTGGTTCATTCGATGAGACGTGCACCCGCTTTTACACGGCCGAGATGGTGTCCGCCCTGGAGTACTTGCACGGCAAGGGCATCGTCCACAGGTACCAAGCTGGGGGCTGCCGGCTGCTCCCCAGACCTGGGCTCAGCTCTGGTCTCCTTCCTGGAGGGTGGGCTGCCTCCCTGTGAGAACTGAGAACCTGGCACCGAGAGACCGTGGGCCTGAAGTACCAGGTGAAACCGGTCAGGTGTCTTTTTCGCCAGGCTAATGATTCTCTTCACCATCTTGGCTGCCGCTTTTATTTTGTCAGATTCTGTATGTACTTACTTCTGGTCTCATTTTCCAGTAGTCAAATTGAAAGTATTCATTTGAGCTTTTTTTTTCCCTTATAAATTTTTTTTTTGGTGGTAGTGGTAGTAGAATACACATAACATAAAAATTTATCATTTAATCATCTTTCCCCTCCCTGTTTTATTGAGAAGTAGTTGACATCCCTAAGTTTAAGGTATGCGTTGTGATGGTTTGATTCACATTTATTGTGTAATGATACCACAGAAGGTTTAAAGGCTCTTTATAAACATGAGAGATTATACTTCAGTTAAAAGCTTATTAAAATGATAGATGCAGTTATGAAATGATTGATTCAAATGTCCTCACTGGATCAGTTGATACTGTTCAGTGCTAACTTTAGACTTGTGTTCTTGGTTGTTCATCTATACAGATTATAGGTATTAACCAGTTCATTTTGTTTTTAGCTAAATTTGGAGTATGTAACGTTACTGTTTCAAATATTTCATCTCAAGTGTGAAAATCTGCTTTCACAGGGACCTGAAACCAGAAAATATTTTGTTAAATGAAGACATGCACATCCAGATCACAGATTTTGGAACAGCGAAAGTATTATCCCCAGAGAGTAAACAAGGTGTGTGTTTCGTTTCCTGCAGACCCCGCTCCGTGCTTCAGACCAAACCCTCTTAGAAACCGGTGGAGTGCGGTGCCTTGTGCTCGTCCTCAGTGACAGTTGTTTGTAGTTCCTTTGTTGTTGTAAAGAAGATGCTTGAGTGTTCCTCAGGGAAGCCCCTGCCTCCGGGCAGCTCTAGCAGAGGGCCTGGTCGGTGAGTGCCTGGTTTAGTGGGGGCCAGGAGGAGGCTTCCCCAGCATCCATGGTTGGTCCTCCTGGCCTTGAGTGGTGCTGGGTCCCCAGGCGCTTTCTGTACCTTGTCTCAGGGCCTCGGATGCCTGCCGTGGCTCACCCTCCCTAGTCATCTTCCTGGAAGTTTCTGGGGTGTCTCGTTTGTTCTCATTTCCCATGCAGGGGTGTGGGCTCAGTGCGATCAGCTCCCAGTTCTTCCTTTTGGCACTGTGGGTTCTCCAGGGCGGGGGGAAACACATTCACGATGCCCACTGTCTGCCTGTCTCCTGTGTGCAAATGCCAGGGGTGGTGGCCCCAGCACGCCGATCACACGTTCTGTAAGGTCACAGGGTGAGTGGGGGCTGGCTTTCCCCGCTGGTCCAGTGCACGTTCGTCATTGCAGACCCTCCTAACCACTGCCCCTCGCTGGTGTTTCCTAGCTGGATTATGTGCCGTGACAGTTGCTGACAGCCTACCTGGGGTAGAGGAGAGCCTGGGTGTCTTAGCTAGCCAGGGGCCTCTCGGCCAGGGTGGGGTGCAGGCATCTTTCAGCCCTTCAGGTGTTTGTTGACTGGAAATGATAAACTTTGAGGTTTATAGAATGGCAGTTTAACTCGGAAAACTGTTCAGGTGTTGGGGTAGAGAGAACATGAAGTTCTGTGTAGTGAGGTTGCAGGAAGCTCAGGCCCCATGTGTGTGAAGTAATAAATGACCCTGAAAATGAACCTTGGGTGTGGGGCCAGATGTGACAGAACTGCCCTGACCTGAGAAGCTGCTGCAGGGACCCCCACATAGGGCCTGTGCTTCTGCTGGGCTCATGGGTACCCGGGAGACAAGGACCTTGATGGGGGTGGGGACAGACGTACTGGGGTGGGTAGAGGGTTTGCTGGTGGAAGGAAGATTCAGACAGGAGCCTCCACTTTGCTGCAGCTGCTCTTTTCGTCTGTAGCTTCTTGGCATCTCTTTTTTTTCCCTTGTGTCTGTTGAAGAAACCAGGTCGTTGTCTTGCAGAGCTTCCCGGAGTTTGTCGATGGCACCTCTGTGGAGTCCTGTAGCGTTCTCCTTTCCCCTCTGTACATCTTGGAAGTCAGGAGTTGGATGTGGCTGCATGATGACGTTCAGGTTCAGTCCTTTCACACCAGCGGCTGGTGTGCGTAGCGTGTTCTTCATTTGGGAGCGTGTAACATCCAGTCATCTCTCCCTCTGTGATGTCAGCAGCCCTTTATAGCTGCAGTGGCCTAGATCTATCTGTTCATTAGAGAATGCAGAGTGATCGTAGCCCAGTTCTTTCATTCTGGAGCTGGAATTCTTTAAAGAGAAACTTCTCCTTTGCCACTATTTGGTTAACTAGTGATGTTGATTGTAAAGGAAAAACTGGATAAATGCTCGCTTCTTTCCCCTTTATTTACAGCTTTTGAAAAGTGTGAATTGGTTCACTGTCCTGATGACCAGTTCATCAAAAACATTATTAACTCCACCTCACACCGTACACAGAAGTTAACTTGGATAGATCAGAGATCTGAATATAGGAGCTAAAACAATTACACTCTTGGAAGAAGGCATTGGAATAAACCTCTATGACCTTGGGTGAGGTAGTGGTCTTTAGATACAATACCAAAAGCATAAGCAACAGAACAAGCTTTAAACCTTTGGTGCTTTGACACATTAAGAGAGTGAAAAAGACAACCCGTGGGACTGAAGAGGAAAAAAAATTTCAGCTCCTGTATCTGATAAGGGACTTGTACTCAGAGTATATGAAGAATTCATAACAACAACAAAGAATTTTTAATGGGGCTGAATAGACGTTTTCTCCAAAGATAAACACCAAAGAAGATAAACAAACGGCTGATAAACACATGAAAAGATGCTCAATATCACTCATTAGAGAAATGCAAATCAAAACTGCAATGAGTTATCGCCTCACACCAGTCAGAATGACCTTCATCAGGAAGTCTACAAACAGTAAATGCAGGAGAGGGTGTGGAGGAAAGGGAGCGCACTTGCACTGTTGCTGGGAATGTAAACGGACAGCCACTATGGAGGACGGTATGGAGACTCCTTTAAAAACTAGGAATAACATCCCCATATGACCCAGCAGTGCCACTCCTAGGCATGTACCCTGAGGAAACCAGAATTGAAGAGAGACTTGTATCCCGTTGTTCATTGCAGCACTGTTTACAATAGCTGGAACATGGCAGCAACCTAGATGCCCATCGACAGATGAATGGGTAAGGAAGTTGTGGTACATACACACGATGGAATATTACTCGGCCATAAAAAGGAATGCATTTGAGTCCGTTCTGATGAGGTGGATGAACCTAGAGCCTATTTTACAGAGTGAAGTAAGTCAGAGAGAGAGAGATAAATATTGTATTCAAACACATACATACGGGATCTAGAAAAATGGGACTGAAGAATTTATTTACAGGGCATCAGTGGAGAAACAGACGTAGAGAATAGACTTATGGGCTTGGGGAGAGGGGAGGAGAGGGTGAGATGCATGGAAAGAAGTAATACGGAAACTTGATTACCATATGTAAGATAGCCAACGGGAATTTGCTGTATGACTCAGGAAACTCAAAGAGGGGCTCTGTATCAACCTAGAAGGGTGGGATGGGGTGGGAGATGGGAGGGAGGTTCAAAAGGGAGGGGATATATGTATACCTGTGGCTGATTCACGTTGAGGTTTGGCAGAAAACAACAAAATTCTGTAAAGCAATTATCTTTCAATTAAAAAATAAATTTAAAAGGATTTAGAAAAGAAAATACATGGAAGAAAAGAAATAAGAGCAGAAATTGGTGAAATTGAAAAGAAAAAAAACAAAAGCAGTATAGAAATTTAACAGAGCCAAAGTCCAGAGGGAGGAGGCTAAGTGGTCTGGGGATGCCGGATGTGAGGGCTGTGGGTCTGAGGGGGAGAATGCCGCTCAGTGTTACCAGGTCTTTGTAGAGACACCCAATCCCATGGGGTCTTTTTGACACTCATTTTGCCCCAGTACAAACAGAGTTGGGAGGCAGGTATTATTTCAACAGCATTTGAAACTTAGAAACGTTGGCGCAGTCTTACGTCGTGCCTGTCACTTTCCTGTGCTTCCATTATCTCTTTCTGCCACTCAGCACCCTTAAGACCTTCTCCCGCCAGGCTTCAGCAACATGTGAACCGTGAACTTCCTGATGTTCAAGCTGGTTTTAGAAAAGGCAGAGGAACCAGAGATCAAATTGCCAACATCCGCTGGACCATGGAAAAAGCAAGAGAGTTCCAGAAAAACATCTATTTCTGCTTTCTTGACTATGCCAAAGCCTTTGACTGTGTGGATCACAATAAACTGTGGAAAATTCTGAAAGAGATGGGAATACCAGACCACCTGACCTGCCTCTTGAGAAACCTGTATGCAGGTCAGGAAGCAACAGTTAGAACTGGACATGGAACAACAGACTGGTTCCAAATAGGAAAAGGAGTTTGTCAAGGCTGTATATTGTCACCCTGCTTATTTAGCTTCTATGCAGAGTACATCATGAGAAACGCTGGACTGGAAGAAACACAAGCTGGAATCAAGATTGCCGGGAGAAATATCAGTAACCTCAGACATGCAGATGACACCACCCTTATGGCAGAAAGTGAAGAGGAACTCAAAAGCCTCTTGATGAAAGTGGAGAGTGAAAAAGTTGGCTTAAAGCTCAACATTCAGAAAACGAAGATCATGGCATCCGGTCCCATCACTTCATGGGAAATAGATGGGGAAACAAGAAACAGTGTCAGACTTTATTTTTTGGGGTTCCAAAATCAGTGCAGATGGTGACTGCAGCCATGAAATTAAAAGACGCTTACTCTTTGGAAGGAAAGTTATGACCAACCTAGATAGCACATTCAAAAGCAGAGACATTACTCTGCCAACAAAGGTCCATCTAGTCAAGGCTATGGTTTTTCCTGTGGTCATGTATGGATGTGAGAGTTGGACTGTGAAGAAGGCTGAGCGCCGAAGAATTGATGCTTTTGAACTGTGGTGTTGGAGAAGACTCTTGAGAGTCCCTTGGACTGGAAGGAGATCCAACCAGTCCATTCTGAAGGAGATCAACCCTGGGATTTCTTTGGAAGGAATGATGCTAAAGCTGAAACTCCAGTACTTTGGCCACCTCATGCGAAGAGTTGACTCTTTGGAAAAGACCCTGATGCTGGGAGGGATTGGGGGCAGGAGGAGAAGGGGACGACAGGGGATGAGATGGCTGGATGGCATCACTGACTAAATGGACATGAGTCTGGGTGAACTCCGGGAGTTGGTGATGGACAGGGAGGCCTGGCGTGCTGTGATTCATGGGGTCACAGAGTCGTACACGACTGAGCGCCTGAACTGAACTGAGCTGAAGACCTTCTCTGTTTCTCGCCACCATTGCCTTTGCTGGCTCGCAGCAGTATACAGTAGGGACTGCACACCATGGAGATCTTACTCAGGACGCAGTACCTGTACGTCTGGGCTTGGGCTTAATACAAGGTCTCCAGGAGAACCATCTCTGGAAGACAGGGCTCCCTGTTCTTGCTTCAGTTTAGTATGTTGAAATTTGCAAATGCCATGCACACTTGTAAGAATGTCAGTTACAATTTAGTCTATAGGAAATGACCATTTGATCAATAAATTTTTGCTTTTAATTAAAAAAGTGAAAAAGACAACCCATGGAGTTGAAGAGGAAAAAAAAAAAATTTCAGCTTCTGTATCTGTACCCACAATATATAAAGAACTTATAACAAAAAAAAATTTTTTTAAGGGGTCTGAATAGATATTTTCTCCAAAGAACAGTAACAAGTGGCTGATAAACACATGAAAAGATGCTCAAGATCTTAGGGAAATGCAACTCAAACCCACAGTGAGACACCACTCCACACCCACTAAGATGACTGTGGTCGAAAAGACCATAAGAAGCATTAGCAAGGATGGGGAGAAATTGAAGCCCTCCTATTCTGCAGGTGGGGTTGTCAAATGCTGCAGCCACTTTGGAAAAGTCTGGCAGTTCCTTACAAGGTTCAGCATAGTTATGTTGTAATTGACAGTTCAGCTTCTAGTTAATATATCCAAGAGAACGGAAAAACATTTATATAAAAGGTTGTACACAGTTGTTCATAGCAGCTTTATTTGTAATAACCAAGGAGTGGAAACAGCTCAGGTGTCCATCAACGGATGAACTGATAGATGAAGCGTGGCTCTCTGTACAGTGGAGTGTCATTCAGCCTTGGAAGGGATGAAGTTCTCATACAGGCTGCAGCCTTGGTGAACTGTGAAAACTGCTTGAGTGACAGCCGGCTGGGATCAGGGCAGGGCTTGTGTTGCGTGGATAGGTCAGTTTGGGAGTCCTGCTGTCTTAACACTATTGTCTTCTGACCTTTCACTGTGGAATGTCTTTCTGTGTATAGCTTTTGTAATTTCTATTTTTTTTTTGTAGGTTTTGGTATTATAAGCTTTGTGCTTCTTTTGTTAAATTTATTCCTAAGTATTTTTTATTTTATTTTTGAGGTTGTTGTAAATGTAGTTGTTTTCTTAATTTTCAGATTTTTCATTGAGGGTGTTTAGGAATAGAGTTGACCTTTTTGGTGTACTGATCTTACGTCCTGCGGCCTGGATGGACTTGTGTATTACTTGTGATAGTTTTTGAGCAACTTCCTGGGGACGTTTTATGTACAAAATGGCGTCATCTGTCATTAGAGATAGTTTTACTTCTTCCTTTGCAGCCAGGATGCCTTTTGCCTCACGTTCTTTCCTGCTTTTTCTGGTTTGACCCTCCTGTTGACTAGCGAGAGCAGGCATCCTTGTCTTGTTACTGATCTTCGGGGGAGAGCTTTCAGTCTTTCACCGCTAATGTTCACCACTGAGTGTGATGTTCCTTGTGGGTTTTTCATGGTGTCTTTATCAGGTTGTGGATGTTCCCTTCTGTCCTAGTTTGTTTTGTAGTTCATCATGAGGAGTATAGAATTTCGTTAGAGGCTTTTTCTGCATTTCTTGATCAGGTTGGTCACGTGGGTCTTGTGCTCTTCATTTCTTTGTGGCTGTGCTGGGTCTTTGTTGCTATGCCTGGGCTTTGTCTAGTTATGGCAGGCGGGGCTACTCTGCTTGGCGGTGCACGAGCTGCTCATTGTATTGGCTTCTCGTTGCAGAGCAGGGGCTCTAGGCGTGTGGGCCTCAGTAGTTGGGGCGCACGGGCCTCAGTAGTTGGGGTGCACGGGCTTGGTTGGTTGCCCCACATGTGAGATCGTCCTGGACCAGGGGTCGAACCTGCATCCCCTGCGTTGGCAGGTGGATTCTTAACCACTGGACCACCAGGGACATCCTTGTTCTTTATTCTGATGATGTGATGTCATAAATTGATCAGTTTTTAACATGCTGAACCACCCTTGCATTCACAAGATAACTCCCATTTGGTCATGGTGCACACTCCTCTTTATGTGTTGCTGGATTCAGTTTGCTTGTCTTCTGTCCAAGGGCTAATAAGCACATTTTGTGGAGTGTTTGCTGTGCCTCACATGTGGGTTCACGGGTAAGTCAGCGGCAGTCTGTGCTTTCAGCTTTGGAGAGAGAGTGGGTGTCTTCTGACCTCAGCAGCACCTCGGGGTCTGACTTGCAGATCTGTGGTGGCCAGAGTGGTTCCCAGCCCAGGGTACTGGGCGGGTGTTTTGAATCACTTGGAGGGTGGGGATAAGAACCCAGTGTAAACCCTCCTCCTTTGGCCTGACCCTGTGGCCCCTGTTGAGTGGGGCCGTGGCCTGGAGGAGGCAGCTCAGGTCCACAGTGGTTCTGGGCCTGGTCTCCAGGGCCTGGGGGAGTTTGCCTTTGGCTCATCTCGGAGCTTCCAGGGGAGGTAACTGGATTACCTGTGTGGTTTGCTCCTGTGCTCTCGGGCTCTTACCTGAGTTGCACATAGAAACCTGCTGTTTGTGAAGCTGGAGAGGAGAACAGTCCTTGTTGTCACTAACCTTTCAGTGAAGTGGAGCATTTTTTTCAGTTTGAAGGTGGGAGCAGACGTCTGTCAGTAGAAACCACAGATGTGTGCGTGTCCTGTCCCGGTGAGCACGGTTCCTGGTCTGTTGTTTGTGCTCACCCCCAGATCTTGTTAGTGCATTAAAAAAAAGACACCAGATACTGGTACCTCATGCGTTTATTACTTTAATTTTAGTATTTTGATACTTTCATTATGTATATAGTCTTAGGTATTTTACTTTATGTCTTTAGAACATCATTCTGAGGACAGGAGTTCTTTTCCATACTGTGGAGGAGTGATTCATCTCTAGACTAATGAAAGAGCTCCTTCCTGGGGGTGTGACTCAGTACACCCCCAGGGTCTTGGAGTCCCTTTAAGAAGGTGGGGCTCCTGGGAAGAGGAAGCAGCAAGGGTCGCAGGAGACAAGCAGACGTAGGCCCAGAAAACTTACAGCAGTGGCAGCAGCAGCAGCCCGGCCCAGTGCCATCGTGATTTGCTCTTTAAAGCCCTGCTGTGCAGTGGGGGGGGTGTGTGCGCGAGTCCTGTCCACTGTTTTATGCAAAATGTAGCTATTGCAAAGCATCAATGCCTCTGCATATTTTGTGATAGCCTGAATTATTTAATTATGTGTAATGCATATCTTTCATATAAAATATATTTCTAGAGCTTTTTAATAGTAGCATTAAAAAAATATATAAATTCTAGAAGAAATGCACACTTCTTGCACAGAGCAGAAACGCTGCCCGGGCACAGCGTCTTGCGCGGCCAGCCCCTGACGGGTTGGGCGTTTGTCCTGCTGTCCGTGCCGACTTCATCCTGGAGGCTCGGGTGCCAGAAGGGGGACTGCGGGTCAGAGGGCACACCTGCCTCTTCTCTGTGGCTTTCAATGTTTGTTGGAAAGTTGCTCCCTAGAGTGACATCATCTCACATCCCCACCGGTGACACTGCACGGCCTTCCTCCTCACGCCCCAGTCAGCGCTGTGCATTTCCCTCTTGTCGCTGGTTTGATGGCTGTCCTGTGTTGAACGCGTCTGTGATTCATTGTGAGATTGAAGTTTTCACTGGGCTTCAGCTCCTACTGTGTTTTCTTCCTCTTGTAATCATCCCCGAGCTCTTGGTGTATCCGGGTCCTGGCAGGTGCAGGAAAGTCCCTGACCTCGGGGACCAGTCACAGGTCGCGAGGCCCTAAGAAGCTGGGTCCCCCAGCAGGACTGAGCACCCCTCGGCCCCAGGAGGGCGCTGGGTGGGGGTGTGCGGGGCCTCTGTCATGGGCGCGCCTGGAGGGGTGGCTGTGGCCTGGAGGGTGGGCCAGGAGGAAGAATCCCCAGCTCTGTCTCCCCTGGGGAGGCCCTGGTGGCTGCAGGGCCTGGAGACCAAACCTGGGAACAAATGGGGAAGAGGCAGCAGGGCGGCCTTGTCTGTGTTCCTCAGCCTTTGGAGGTCGTTAGACGCAGTCAGGAGGTCTCCCCCATGGGAAGCCCTGCTGGGTGCCCACCTCAGGGATGGCAGGTGGGGAGCGGAGGGCCGCTGTGGTCAGCGGGCAGCAGACCATTGCATGTAGAAGTGGTGTGGCCACGGGCCCTGGGCATTTTTGCCTTTCCATTCTGGTGTTAGGTTATTTGTACCTGTGTGCGGTGAAGACTCCAGCTGTGGGCAGACATAGCACAGTCTGGCAGGTTTACCGTAGGCAGCCGCACCCCATCAGGCTGTTTGAGGCGGGCCCGAGCCGAGGCGCCCAGGACAGAGCCTTCAGCCTGTGCGGGAGGCATAGCGTGGCCCCCCGACTGGAGCTCTGGGTGGAGCGGATGGTGGGTGGGCTTCGAGAAGGAGAGACGAGAAGGTGCTCTGAGCTGTCCTGCCTCCCCAGCTCTAGGGCAGTCCGCACCGGCCTGGCTGCCCTGCGGCGTGTGTGGCCGGAGCTCGTGTCTGAGAGAGCGCTGCTACAGCCCCTGGGCCTGTGGGCTTGGAGAGGTCCTGCTGAGGGGCTGTCTGGCGCCCCGCCAGTGTGCTTAGGTGCACCCCTGGCTTCTGCCCACTTGGTGATGGCAGCCGCTTCCCACCCCTCTGTCTGGGAGCCAGTTGTCCACAGCTGAGGCAGGGGGCCAGCAGGCAGGCCCCTCGCCTGGGGCCTGTCCCTGTTCTTAGCGTTGTCTGACTTCAGGTGAGCCTGCAGAGCCAGGCCCCTCTCAGGGGTTGGTGTGTCACGTTGCACCTGGCGCACTTCCCAGGTCGGCTCAGATGAACAGAGAGACCAGTAGTTTCTAGCCCAGGTTATTAAAGATGGTGAAGGAAAAGTCAGCTTGACCGCAGAGGGTCAGGCCAGGTGAAAGGGCCTGTGTCTGGAGCCTGCGGTGTTGAGCCAGGCGAGGTGTTCTGTGTTGCCCTGTGGGGAGCCGTCAGAAGGACGGGTGCCGTGGGTGTCCCTGGGGACCCACCGGTGGGGTGACAGTACTTGACGGCGGGATGCTCACGGGAATCCCCGGCCCCGTGTCCTCTGGCTGTGGGTAAGGACAAGAGTGGCTGCTCCGTCCCCATCACAGGGATGCCTCGGGGGGCGGGGGCGGGGGGCACGCAGACTGGCCGTGCCCACAGTGCAGCTCTGTCAGGGCTCCGGGATCTCCTGGGGCGATGCGGCGTCCGCCTCCTCACGGCCAGTACCAGACCCTGCAGGGCTGCAGTTGACCTTGGAGAGCCTTGCACGCACAGTCCAGGACTAGCGGGGACAGAATGTTGCAAGGGGGTCGGGCCGCCCGAGTCTTATTCCCCTTCTGGCCCCTTGGCTCCATGAGCGGTTGTTACGAGGAGAGGGTCTCCCTGCGGGGGGGTCTAGTCCTGGCCCCACACTGCATGTGTGCAGGGCTGGTTTAGGCACCCCGGCTCCAGCGGTGAGCAAACGGGAGCCCGTCCGCAAGGTGCGCCCAGCTGACAGTGCACTGGGCGAGGGCCACTCGGGGGGTGTGGGCGGGAGGAGGGCGGGCCAGAGCACTGCCCTGGAGTCAGGGCCACCTGGGAGCCTCGGGGCAGGGGCGGGCCCCAGAAGGGGGTGCAGGGGGTCCCCAACAAGTCCCGCTCTCGGGAGGGTACGGGCGGATGGCGGGTGACCGCGGCGTCCTGAGAGGTGAACGCCGACGGCAGCGTCCACGGTGGAAGCGCTGGCGCAGCATGACCGTCTCCTCTCCCCTCTTCTCATCAGCCAGGGCCAACTCGTTTGTGGGAACAGCCCAGTATGTCTCTCCAGAGCTGCTCACAGAGAAATCGGCCTGTAAGAGGTAACCTGCTTTCCTCTGACCCATGCTTCTCTCTCCTCTAAAGTGCTGGTACTTCTTTCAGGTGAAATCAGTAGTTAAGAGAATGCCTTTCATGGCCTTTACCTCACTGAGCCTCCTTTGGAAGAAGTTAATGTTTTGCCTTTTAGCCAGCATCTTTCCTTTGATAACCTGCGTGTTAACTTTATTGTCACTGCTTATCCTTCCTGGGTGGTGGTTGCTCTTATGCTCTGAGATTTGGTCTTGCTCCTGTCGGAACGACTGACTGTGCAGTGGGGAACAGCGTGGCCAGCAGGTCTGTCTGATTGACCCGAGGCTTCCTGCCGTGGCCTGGAGCCCGGGGAGCCTTGACGCCACCTCTGCTCAGGTCAGCTGCTGAGTGTACCACGCTCTGCAGAGTGCAGGGCGGGCCCAGCAGGCCCTCCAGGAGCCAGGCCCGGTGGTGGCCACAGGCTGGAGGACCCAGGCAGAGGCCTCAGTTGTGGAATGAGAAGTGCAGGGGCTGGGGTGTTGTTCCCAAAGGGATGTCCGGAGCGTGGAGAGGGTTGGCGACGGGCAGTGGGCAGTGGAGGTAAAGCAGGTGGGTGCCAATGGTCTGGGGCTGGGGGCATCTGGGGGGCTGTCTGGAGCAGGCGTGAGGCAGGCGAGGATGGAGAGGCGGCGATAGGAGTGGGCTGTCAGGGTTCGGGGACAGGTTCTGTGGTGAGGCATTTTCGGCTCTTCCTGCCCTGGGCCAGGCCCTTGGCCCGCAGGTGCCATCGGAGCTGACCAGGGCCCACACGGCCAGTGTCTGCGCCCGTGGGCTGCACGGCCGCCTTCCTGGCGCAACAAGCCGCTGCCAGAGGCAGGAGAAGTGAGGATGGTTCTGGGCACAGCAGCTATTTCTGAGCCTGAAGGCTTTTCAGAAACTTTTAGGGAGTGGATGGATCCACAGGGCACAGACATTATGGGTAGAAAGATGTTAGGAAAACTTGGCCATCTTAGCAGTTGCTGAGCTCTTTGTTTTTTTGTTTTTTGTTTTGTTTCACTGAATCAACAGACTTGGAGCTCTTCCTGTGGCCAGACGCTGTTGTGGGTCAGGGCTTCCCCGTGGGGCAGTTCTCCCGCCAGGGGACTTCTGGTCTAGACAGTTCTGATGTCACACTTCACGGCTGGGAGGCACTGGGTGGAGCCGGGGGTGCCGCCCAGCGTCCCACAGTGTGAAAGCCCCAGGACGGCGGGTCCCAGACACCCCAAGGGCCCTGCTGAAGAGCCCTCCTCCAGGCGCGCTCAGCCAGACTCCAGTGTGTCCCTGCTGGCCGAGAACCGGCTTTTCCTCTCGTTGGATCACTTTTAGAAAGAGGAAGCTCTCACTGCTGATAGAGGAAGGTCTCCAGGCTCTGCTGAGGGAGAGGAGGGCACAGGGGCACTCGTCTGTGCGTTTAGACCTCTACCAGGACACACAGGGCATGGACAGCTGGCGGGCTGTACCAGGGCTGAGGGGCACGTCACTGGGCATCCTTTATGCTTTTAATTCTTAAAGTCATGTGATACGTAAAAATAGTTACGAATTTTTTTTTTTCTGATTGTAAAAGTGATACCTTTTCATTATAAAGAATTCTTAGAAAATATGAAGATTAAAAGAAAGCAATTAATGGGGAGTTCCCTGGTGGCCTAGTGGTTAGGATTCAGCACTTCCGCTGCTGTGGCCGGGTTTCAATCCCTGGTCGGGGAACTGAGATTCCTTAAGGCAAGCAGTCAGAACAAAAACAGAAAGCACTCACAGTCTCTGACCCGCTTGCAGTCGCAGACAGTGGTTTGGTGGGGCCTCTTTGCAGCTCCTTTTTTCTGTGTGTTGTGTATGTGTTTACGTAGTTTTGTACAGCTGGAATCACACTGAGTGATCAGTTTTGAATCACACTCCCTGCGATTAGCTGATGGGCATCTCCCATGTCACTCACAGTGTTGGCAGAAATCTCTTCAGAGCTGTGTGGTCTCCTCACCTGTGACCTCGGTGTAGCTTATCCAGCTTCGCTGTGGTTCCTCCCGTGTCGGGCGTGGCCTGACGCGCCTCCCGCGTGTGCACAGTCTGTGCCGGGGAAGACGGGCTCCTGCCTGAGCAGCCGGGCACCGCGCTGCCCCGTGGTCTGCTTTGAATTTCAAGAATAGAATAACTCTGTTTAACTGAGCATTTAAAGAAATCACCGGTGCATACTGCTTTCCAGAAATGTTCACTGGCTTCCCCTTTTATTTTTCATCGCATTAGAAAACATTAAATGATAAGACGCTTGTGGAAAGGTAGCCCGGGGCTGGTTCTGCTAGCGGTCCTGCTCCTTGGAGATGACCCAGGACGACTAGGGAGGCAGCCCCCCAACACACACACAGCCCGCCCCCCTTTCTGGACACTGTCGCAGCATGGGGCCGGTGCTTTTCTGTCAGCGTTTGTCTCGTGTAGCTCCCCCTGTTAACTACACTAGACAGCAGAGGACGCCAAGGGCTAAGGACTAGTTATTGAGAATGCACGCTTGTCTTTAACATGCCTTCACCCAACCTGTGTGTTGTGACTCAGATTTCTGATATGTGGCGTTTTTAACTCACATCGAGTCCTTCATCTGCCTGCCGTGCTGGTGATGCGGGTCCGAGGACAGGGCCTCCACTCAGGCCCCCAGCCCTGTAACCGGCCCGTTGTCTTGCCCACGACCTATGAGCTCGTCTCCGGAATGCCCGGTGTGGCCTCTTCCAGGAGCTGCCTGTGTCCAGCACCCCACGAGCCTTGTACGTTTAGGGCTTGCAGGGCAGCAGCTGGCTGTGCAGGGCGAGTTGCCTCTTGGTGCTTTCCTAGGGCTGAGCTGGGAGTAGAACGCAGAACTGACAGAGGAAATAAAGCATGCAAAGTGGTTCTCAGTAGGACTCTGTGGTGCCCCAAGGGGAGAGCGTGGGTGGGAGCAGGGCAGCCCCTCCAGGCTTCCTGCAGCTGGTTCCTGAGGGGCGGGCTGTGCACCAAGAGTCCAGACAGTGCAAGAGAAGTGCTCCGTGTGCAGCCTGACACTTGAACCGCGTCCGTGTCCTCAGGGCGACAGTGACGAGGAGCGACTCTGAGCCTGTGCCCTCCCTGGCACTGGAGGAGGGGCTTTTCTGCCAGTGGCTGCTGCCCTCAGGAGTGCCCACTGCTCCCTGGTCAGGGTCAGGCCAGGCCTATGGGGGCGCTGGTTGCCCCCGAGGGAGGCACCTGACCTGGCCCGGCCCAGCAGCGCCCGCAGTGTGTGCAGGACCCTCTGGTCCTGGCCCAGCAGGGAGGCCCCCTCAAGGGGAGCCCAGAGCAGGTGAGGTCTCCACCACACACTGACTTGGTTTTAAAGGAGAGGAAGGGGTGAGAAGCTGAATCGGGTGGCGTGAACAGACGGAGGGACATGAGCTGTGCTCACCGCTGAAGTTACAAATGTCACTCTCCTGTGTTTTCTCTTCCCGTGAAGTTCAGACCTTTGGGCACTTGGATGCATCATATACCAGCTTGTGGCAGGACTGCCTCCGTTCCGAGCTGGGTAAGAGACCCCGCCTGGCTCTGGCCGCCCCTTCACAGCAGCCTGATGAGGAACGGGAGAGGGCAGTCCGGGGGGGTGGGGGGCCTGTCCAGCCAGCTCTTCAGTGACCGCGGTGGCTCTCTGCGGGAGAGGGAGCCGGCTGGGTCCGGAGGGCTGCAGCTCTGTCCTGGGGTGGGCTGGGATCTGTGTGCCCCCACCCAGAATAACGGCTTTTCTTGTTTTACAGAAATGAGTATCTTATATTTCAGAAGATCATTAAGTTGGAGTATGACTTTCCTGAAAAATTCTTTCCTAAGGCGAGAGATCTTGTGGAAAAACTTCTGGTAAATGTTTTGCATTTTCTTCTGGTGAGCTCATCCAGTAGCCACCCCCTGAGTCCCTTTCGTCTTGTGGTCAGAGGGGCTTTCCTTGGCAGCACCATGTTTAATAAAGGGCGTTTGAGGGTAGGTAATGGTTGTAGGTAGATGTGTGTCTCCAGTCTCTTCCCATCAAGCCTTTTCAGTTCCCAGGTGTCTGATTTCTGACCTTAGTTAAGACAGGAAGTTACTCTAGTGCTCTGCAGTTGCTCGTCAGCACACACAGCACTTCAGGCTGCGGGGCGCTGGGGCTGTTTATGCTGCGTGGCTGGTGGTGTAAGTTCCGCCCAGCGACGTTGGTGAGTGTCCGCTTTAGAGTCAGGCATGCGAGGTGTCAGACGTCAGCATAGGGACAGTGTGCCCAGGAAGGGAGTGTGTGTGTTCTGGAAACCGCAGTGTCCTTTCCCCTGGTGTGTGTTGGCTCCACACCTTCCCTTTTCTTGGTCTGGGCGGGAGGGGTGCGTCTGCCTCTGCCCGCCTGGCCCTCCTGCGCTGTCCCCAGTGGGGGAGGCCTGCGTCCTCCATGGAGCTGGGGGCAGCCGGATGCCGAGGTCCCTTGGAGCCCTCTCGGTGAACTCTTCATTCTTTTATTGAAGCCAGTGAGCTCCTCTTTCTTGTTTTAGGATTTTAAGAGGATACTTGCCACTATTTGTGAACTTTTAATGTCGTGATTCGTTTGCACCTGTGTGAGGAGGGGCAGAGACTCCAGAAAAGTGAAAGGACCCCTGAGGGTGACTCCGTTGTCCCCAGCCCTCCGTGTCCTTCCAAGTTCCAAGAGACCCCAAGAACTGAGAACTACTCAGAAGAGTTTTTTGGGTCAGAATTGTGTTTTAACCCTAATGCCCACTTGTCTCAACTTCTGTTTCAGGTTTTAGATGCCACAAAGCGATTAGGCTGTGAAGAAATGGAGGGGTATGGCCCTCTGAAAGCCCACCCGTTCTTTGAGTCCATCTCGTGGGAGGACCTGCATCACCAGACGCCCCCAAAGCTCACGGCTTACTTGCCGGCCATGTCGGAAGACGACGAGGACTGCTATGGCAACGTGAGCCACACTGCGGCGTCCCTCAGGGGGGACGGTGGCCGGAGCGAGAGCCAGTGGAGATACGTGGTGGAGGGCGGTGAACACTGGCCTCGAGGTCCCCACTGGGACTGAAGAGGCTTCCGTGCGCCCCGAGTAGAGTGCCAGGCCCTGGGCGCGTCCCTGTCACCTCTCCTCTAGTTAGTTTTGCCCAAAGGGACTGGCCCAGAGCCTGGGTACCAGTTCTCCTGGTGGGCTTCTGTCTTTGCATTTTGGCTGGTATCTTTATAATTGTGTCTCTGGAGACATTCTGGAGTGCTTCCTCTATTCCCAGAGAGGCCTGGGCACTGCTGCTTTGCGCTTTCAGGGCACGTAGCCTCGAGGATGGACGCTGGTTGCCGTCGGCTCTCGGCGCCCGACTCTAGGCCTGGGGTGGGCGCAGAGGCCCTTGCTGTGCTTGGTCCCTTCACTGTTCTGGGGAAGGCCGTGTTTGTGTGCAGTTTCAGATGTTTTTATCGTCAGCCGCAGTCCATTTTTTGGTGTGATTTCTGTCATTATGGCTTGCAACCAGTCGTCATATAGCACTCCACCTCAGTTGACTGAGGAATTCTAGAGTTTATCTTAAAAGTCACTCACAGCTGAGTTAAAATTACAACAGGCATCGCCTCCTGGAGATTAAGAGCGCCTCTTTATGGCTTCCACCTACCTTTTGAAGCTGTACGTCCCCCTTCTTTTGCCCTAAAATATCCTTTATGCTCAGACTCAAGGAGACCCAGACATGGGGAGTCATCTGTGCCCCCCACTCTGGTCTGCTTCCCTGTCTCACTGGCTCCAGCTGTCCGCGTCCTTTGCACACGCAGAGGACTTCCACCTTGGCCCTAGAGGCCGACCAGACCCTTGAGCCCTGATGCTGGCATGGGGAGGGTCCCCAGGGCCTGTGGCAGGGGGATCCCACAGAGGGCCACACTCTGCTGGCTGGGCTCCGAGGGAGTCGTTGTCTCTGATCTCAGTGCCTGGGAACCCTGGCTCCACGGGGCGTGTATACACTCCTGCCTGTCGTGTGCAGGCCCTCTGTCTGCTGTCTCATCGTGTTTGCCAGGGTGAGAGCTCTGGTGTTGCCACCTTAATCCTGACCCTGCAGGGCGGCATGGGACCCACGGAGGTCAGCAGGCCCAGGTCCCGGCTCTCCCCTTCCTGTAGGTCAGGACTGAAGATAACCCCCTCTCTCAGGGGTGAACAGCTTCTGAGATTGCTGTCAGAAGTGGGGCGCAGGGCAGGTCGGGCCCAGCCTGAGGCTTGGTGGCCAGCTGTGCAGTGAGGAGAAGTCTGAGTGGCCCACACTGGTCAGGGTACTCCGAGCGGGGCCCCTGGTCAGCAGCTTGTCTCCCTGGGGGCTCGACCTTCAGGATGTGGGCCACGGGGTGCCCTCCAGGGCAGGGGGGTCAGGATGCTGGGGGCGGAGGGGAGCCGGGCGCCACGCTCACTGCCTGCTCTCCCCGCAGTACGACAATCTCCTGAGCCAGTTCGGCTGCATGCAGGTGTCCGCGTCCTCCTCCTCGCACTCCCTGTCGGCCGTGGACACGGGTCTGCCCCAGCGGGTGGGCAGCAACATCGAGCAGTACATCCACGACCTGGACACGAACTCCTTTGAACTGGACTTACAGTTTTCTGAAGACGAGAAGAGGTTGTTGTTGGAGAAGCAGGCAAGCGGAAACCCTTGGTAAGGATGCACGGGCATGAGCAGCGCCGTGAGTCCCGCTTTCTGTCCCCGCTGCCGTCAGGGCCCCGGCACGCATAGCTGCCTTTTGCACATGAGGACCCGACCCTCGAAGCGCTGAACTGAAAGTAGGTGTTGGGAGCGCTGGCTGGGGGCTGTGTGGGGTTGGCGCCCTGGGGCTCAGCAGGCCAGGCACGCCAGCAGTGTGCTTGGACTGGGATCCGCTAGTATATCCACCACTCCCTGGTGGAGCGTTTAGGATGTTCCAAGCTTTGGCTCTAGATCACCCTCTGCACGTGGCTCTCATTTGTCTCGTTCATGGTGCGCCCTGAGGTGGCGGGTGGGGCATGCCTGTTTAAGGAGGCAGTGCTTAGTGTCCACGGCGCCTGAGAGCCTCTGTTTCCCGAGGGCCCCCCTGCCCTTGGGCGTCCGGCTGCTCTAGAAATGGGCCGTGTGAACGGACGCGTGTATTCTGGTCGGGGCATACCTCTTCCATGTGTGTTGGCCACTTGTATTTATTTTTTGAGGTACTTTTGTGTCCTTTCACCCTTTTTTGGGTGTACATTTTACGTCTTTTGAAAATTGACTTTTCAGCGCCATGGATATGAAGACTGTTCCTTGTTTGTTGAGAAAGCGTTATTCTTCAGTTTATCTTTTTATTCTACTTGTGCATCATATTTTTGGGAGGAGAAGTTGCAAATTCTTACAAAGTAAAACCAGTTGGTGTGTTTCTTTCCTGCTTTCCATCTTGGTCCTGTTGAAAAGAGGTTCTCTGCCTGGACATTGTCTTCAAGCGTTTTCTTGGTTTCACTTTTTGCACGGGCAGAGAGGAGCTTTTGCAGGGCCAAGAGGAAGACCCTGAGTTCTCTGAATCCTGGCAGGGAGGAATCCACTCCAGAGAAACTGGGCACAAGTGTATGAAACAGAAGTGAGGCAGACGCTGCTTTCCCCGCCTGTGGGGTCTGAGCAACTTGCCATGTTGTGTCTGTGAACATTATCTTTGCTGTTTTGGTGCCCGAGAAGTTGCAGCAGCATCTGGAGACCAGTCACTCAGAATTTCAGAGAGAAAAGAATGGAATGTTGTAAGTGACACGTGACGAGCTCTTTCCAACCCAGACATCGTGCAGCCCCTGGAGCGCCTTAGCGAGGAGTTAGGTGTGGTAGATCGCTCGAAGTCCGAAGAGTCTCAGCCCCTGGCCCTGCCGACAGCCCCTGGGGCCACGAGCATGGTCCGTAACTCACTGGATTGAAGATGTGGCTGCTGACATGGGGAGAGAGTTGGTGCCTCTGCCTCCACGTGGCTCTCTCCCCTTCCAGGTGGACAGACCTCCAGTGGGACTGCACTCACTCACTACTTGGCTGGCGTCTGTCTGCAGGCATTTGCCCCAGCTTGCCATCAAGGAAAGCGTTCTTTTACATTTTCCCTGTGTGGCTTGGCAGGAAGCGCCGTGTGTGAGACAGTCTGTGCTGAGCACCCCTTTTGAATATCACGACTTCTTCTGGAACAAACGCGTTGCCATGTAGTGATGGTGCCAGAGCAGTCGTGGGCAGGCCCGCCAGCTGCGGGGCCAGGCGGTGCGGGGAGAGCCAGCTCTACAGCCACCGGTCACAGGCAGAGGAAGACAAGCAGCCTGCTAGGGAGGACGCGTTTGGGGAGTGTGCTGTGGAGCGGGTGAGAGGGCTGCAGAACGCCTCCTGCTGTCCCAGCCCCCGGGGCGAGGCCGCTCAGGACGGGCTCTGCATGCTGACCTCGCTGGGAGCTGGACGTCTGGTCTGCTTCTGGAAGCCCGTTTCCACTGGAAGGTCTGCCTGCCAGTTGGGGTTATCCACTCAGCTGTTCAACCAGTGTTGTTCTGGGAAATGAATGGAATGAGCCTGTAGCTTCAGGGAAAACAACTGCTAGTGTTTGTTACCAGTGGTAAAATCACAGCCTTCAAGTGAAAATTAGAATTTGGGGAAAGTTTACCCGTCACTGTCAGCTTGACACCTTCCCAGTGCTTAAAAGAGAAAGTGCTTTTGAGGAGAAACGTAGCGATGTTTGTGGATTGATTTGTTGATATCATAGAATGAAATTGGTCAGGATTCAGAAGATCTCCATAACTCAGCGAACCAATGTTGGGTGCTGTCAGACCACGTCAGGGTGGAGGATCCAGTCCCAGTGCAAGGTGATGGGTGGGTTCTGGTGTCACAGACTATGAAAAATTCATTCCTGGGGATTTGGATTCCACGTGGCAGCTAACCTGTAAGAAACGACACTCGGAGACTTCTGATGTAGTCTCCGGTAGCCTTGGGCTGGCAGTCGCTGGTAGCCTTGGGCTGGTGGCCTTGAGGTGGGCCTTCTCAGGGTCTGGGGTAGGGTGGGAGAGAGTGAGGAGGAGGGAACTGGCTCTGGAGTCAGGAAAGGGGGGGTTACCCTCTCACCCCATGTGAAGTGACATGGGCAACTGGCACATGAGTGGTGGAAGCCAGAGGCTGTGGGGCAGCGGGCTGCGGTAAAGCTGTGGCCACACGCCGCCTACATGCTGAGAGTCAGGTGTGTCTCTGGCTCGGGTCTGCGAAGAAGAATGCCCACAGATAGCTGAAAGGCTGTTAAAGCACTCCTCTGAGGTCTTCATGCGCTTCAGCCTGGACACAGCCCGCATCACAGCAGAGTGAAAGCAGAAACGGATAGGAAAACCCAGCTTTCTGTGGAGCCGGATGTTAGAGGAGTTTGCAGAACATATAACAGTTTTCTGCTTTTTGTTAATTACCATTGTTTTGAAAGAAGTTATTTTAAAAATTAATTCATTTATATTAATATGGGATGGGTTTACTTCACCTTTTAATGAGCTAAATGTTTGAAATCTGTTTTAATTTCTTACACATAAGTATGCATCTGACCCAAATGAAGGAGAGCTCTCTGGGGTCTTCGTAAAGTTGAGTGCATAAAGGGGCGTCACGCCCTGAAGGCTTCAGAGAGGGCACTTGGAGCGAGCTGGCTATGGCCGCCTGGCCCTCCCTCCCCTGCCTGGCAGCCTGGTGTGGGAGCCCCGCCATGGGGCCTGTGGAGCCGCCGCGGGGCCGTGGCTGGCTGACAGCCCTCCTGTGGCAGCCAGGGCTCGCTGGTAGCCTTGGGCTGATGGCCTTGAGGTGGGCCTTCTCAGGGTCTGGGTAGGGTGGGAGAGGGTGAGGAGGAGGGAACTGGCTCTGGAGTCAGTAAAGGGGGTTACCCTGTCACCCCATGTGAAGTGACATGGGCAGCTGGCACCTGAGTGGTGGAAGCCAGAGGCTGTAGGGCAGCGGGCTGCGTTAAAGCCGCAGCCGTACGCCGCCTACGTGCTGAGAGTCAGGTGTGTCTCTGACTCGGGTCTGCACGCTTGTCAGAGAGGCGGTGCCAATGCCGGGTGGGGCCTGGGCGCTCCCTTCAGGAAAGTGGGGATTGCCTTTTGGAAGTAAAAGATGAAAATGCTTCCTTAGTCCTTACACGTTTCAGGGTAGCTGACTGGTTGGTCAGCCGAGTGAGTGGGCTGCTGAGCTGTGGCTGCTGCCCAGCCACTCTGCACGCTGCTCCTGGGCTTTCTCACTGCAGCCGCTGCATCCAGCCTGCACCCAGCTTGGGCTGCTCCCGCCCTGCCCACCGTGGTTCTCCTGTCTTGGGAGAAGCCGGGAGGGAGCATGCAGGCAGAGGCCTTGTGCCAGGAGACGGCCAGCCCTGCGTCTGCAGGTTCCCGGACAGGACTGTTCCTGCTGTGAGCATGTGTGCTCCTCTTTGCTGTCGTTGTGTCCTGAGGGTAAATTCCTGGGAGCGGGATAACTGCAGTATTCAGCGAGTCCCTCCTGTGGTCACTGCACCCCAGCGCACCCCAGGAGAACGCCAGAGGAGTAGGGCTCGGTGTCTTTGTTTGGAGCCATACCAAAGAATGCTCAAACTACCACACAATTGCACTCATCTCACACGCTAGTAAAGTAATGCTCAAAATTCTCCAAGCCAGGCTTCAGCAATATGTGAACCGTGAACTTCCAGATGTTCAAGCTGGTTTTAGAAAAGGCAGAGGAACCAGAGATCAAATTGCCAACATCCACTGGATCATAGAAAAAGCAAGAGAGTTCCAGAAAAACATCTATTTCTGCTTTCTTGACTATGCCAAAGCCTTTGACTGTGTGGATCACAATAAACTGTGGAAAATTCTGAAAGAGATGGGAATACCAGACCACCTGACCTGCCTCTTGAGAAACCTATATGCAGGTCAGGAAGCAACAGTTAGAACTGGACATGGAACAACAGACTGGTTCCAAATAGGAAAAGGAGTTCGTCAAGGCTGTATATTGTCACCCTGCTTATTTAACTTCTATGCAGAGTACATCATGAGAAACGCTGGACTGGAAGAAACACAAGCTGGAATCAAGATTGCCGGGAGAAATATCAGTAACCTCAGACATGCAGATGACACCACCCTTATGGCAGAAAGTGAAGAGGAACTCAAAAGCCTCTTGATGAAAGTGGAGAGTGAAAAAGTTGGCTTAAAGCTCAACATTCAGAAAACGAAGATCATGGCATCCGGTCCCATCACTTCATGGGAAATAGATGGGGAAACAAGAAACAGTGTCAGACTTTATTTTTTGGGGTTCCAAAATCAGTGCAGATGGTGACTGCAGCCATGAAATTAAAAGACGCTTACTCCTTGGAAGGAAAGTTATGTCCAACCTAGATAGCATATTCAGAAGCAGAGACATCACTTTGCCAACAAAGTGTGGTCATGTATGGATGTGAGAGTTGGACTGTGAAGAAGGCTGAGCGCCGAAGAATTGATGCTTTTGAACTGTGGTGTTGGAGAAGACTCTTGCGAGTCCCTTGGACTGCAAGGAGATCCAACCAGTCCATTCTGAAGGAGATCAGCCCTGGGATTTCTTTGGAAGGAATGATGCTAAAGCTGAAACTCCAGTACTTTGGCCATCTCATGCAAAGGGTTGACTCATTGGAAAAGACTCTGATGCTGGGAGGAATTGGGGACAGGAGGAGAAGGGGACGACAGAGGATGAGATGGCTGGATGGCATCACTGACTCGATGGACGTGAGTCTCAGTGAACTCCAGGAGTTGGTGATGGACAGGGAGGCCTGGTGTGCTGCGATTCATGGGGTCACAAAGAGTCGGACACGACTGAGCGACTGATCTGATGGCGAATTTGGGGCCGCTTCATTTCTCTGGGGAGAATTTCCAGCCCGTGTCCTTGGCTCAGCTTTCTCTCAAGGTTTTAACCCATAAAAGCTGCTTTGTGTGCATTCTGGAGCTCAGGTGTTGGCTATCTGTAGGTTATCTTCGCGGAAGGTCTTCTCCAGCCTGTTTTCCTGTAAACTGTGGTTATTTCTGTAGTTAGAGGTTCCTTTTGTTCCCTTGTATCGTGTGCGTTATTCTGTTTGGTGACTTGTTTTCAGCGTAGAGAAGGGTCCCTCCCACCGTAGCTTGCCCGCTGTCCCCTGCTGTCTGGTCTGCTGTTTGACCTCTTTGTGCCGTCCCCGTGGAGGCTGCTTCTGTCCTTGCCTGCCTGGCTTCCCGGGCGACCCGGCCCCTACCGCCCAGCTAACTGTGGGCCTTGGCGGCGAGGTCCTTGACCAGCCTGGGACTAGACTATACTCGGGACACACACACACAGATACACACACACACACACACAGCCCTGGGAATACACTTTACTCGGGAGACACACAAATACACACACACCCCTGGGACTAGACTGTACTCGGGGGACACACACACAGATACACACACACACGCACACACACTCCATTGTCAGATCAGATAATCTGATCATCTCCTGCCTGTCATCAGTGTGTGGTTCTGACGTGGTGGGACCTGCTGGTCAAAGGGGCTCCTCTTGGGCCCCATGGGTTCATCTGCGTGTTTCTACCCTGCGGGAGACCCTCATTATGTCTCTTCATGAACTTCTTGATTTTTTCTCTTTGTTTCAAGTCTTGTTTTTGTTTGGTTTTTAAGTATCTCTCAGAGGAAGCATCACACTTTTCCTCATGAAAGTCGCAACACTTTTTGTTGTTGTTAACATTCCTCTGAGTTGTTTTCAGAACCCAGACGGTGCTGTGTCAGTTTAACTGGGTCTGGGTCCTTCGTGGGGGGCCCTAGTTTAGTGGGGTCTGTGGGGCAGGCATTGTCTGGTGGATTTGGTGGGGCAGACCTGGAGGCCAGTTAAACTCATGGGAGAACGTGGCCCCCCAGCCAGGCTGTCTCCTCGCATGTGAGCCAGTCCCAGGAGGAGCCAGGAGAGCGGGTAGTCTGCTCACTTCTGGGGTAAGATCGTTGCTGTGTGAGGTGACAAGCGTCTTACGCCTTTTACTGTTTCTACAGTAGAACCTTTAGATCAAGAATTTCAGTCAAGTCAGACAAAACGTAAAGCACTAACGGCTAGCTTTAACCAAAAGAGAGAACCTGCAGACACTAATGTCCCAGGAGTCAAAGTGGACGGTACTTGTTACTAATATGTTTTAAGTCAGAATCTCTGTTTGGGAGTTTTTCTTCTAAATTCCTGCCATGTTGGGATACAAGTGCTTTGTTACTATGATAGAAACACCAGATGAGATGTTCTTAAACCAAGTTTCCAACTTGGCTCTTTAGGGATTCGTGATTCTAAAGAGCACAGTGGTTTCTGAGCGCCGCGTCGGGGTCCCAGCTTAGTGTGGTGACGTGAGAACAGCAGTCTCTCTTTCACCCCAGCTTTGCTTCCAAGTGGCGAGCACGTGTGTTCCCGCCATCTGCCCGTGCCTTCCCCTGTCGAGCAGACGGTGCTGAGGAGAGCCAAGGCTGGGGTCTTGCCAGCGCCCATGGCCCCGGGCCCACGGGCAGGCGCGGTTCTGTGCGGCACCCGCGCTCAGGCGCATCTGCAGTTTGCTCCCCTCACTGGAGTGCGCTTGGGTCTCTGAAGGGGGAGGCTCTCACAGTGCTGTCGGGGAGTTTGTTCTGAGGGAGGAGTTTGGAGAGTTTCTGACTCTGACATGAGTGTCTGATCCTTGTTTTCTTTTTTTTTACAGGCACCAGTTTGTAGAAAATAATTTAATACTAAAAATGGGTCCAGTAGACAAGCGGAAGGTAAGTTAGAGTCCGGAGGCGCCTTCCTGAGCGTCTGTGTCTTACTCCATTCCTCCCTCTCAGAGATCGTCTCTGCATGTCAGAGCTAAGGACGGCCTCAGCCACTCGGGGAGACCTCTGAGAGCACATGAGGCTGGGCATATAGAAATTCGGCCTCTTGTTGCTGACTGGGGAGCCAGGGTTCTGATTTCTGCCCGATGCTGGGGTTGGTCACTGAGGTCAAGGTTTCTGTCTGAGGAGCCTCTCTTTATATCCCAGCAAGTCATTTATTACTTTATCAGGATTGTTTTTGAAAATCTTACTCTGTTTTATGAATTAATTAAATGGATTAACTCGTCCAAAAATAACAGACTCTGTACACGTTCTCTCTCCGCTGCTGTGGGCCCTTGTCGGCTCAGGCTCCCCCACCCCCGGCGTCTCTGCCCCGAGAGCCTCTGTGAAGGTGGCGGGCAGGGGGTCAGCATGCAGGACTCGGCCTTGGCGTGGAGAAGAGGGTCTGGGAAGCGGCAGGGCCTGGGTGCTGAGGGCAGGCTCTCGGGCCAGGCTGCGGCCCCATCCCGTGCGGCAGCCAGAGTAGGACGCTCCGTCCTGGACGCCGGGATCCAGCTCGCACCAGCAGGCGTGGTGCTGCTGCTTCCATCTGACCCGGGGGCCTGGTCCTGATCAGGGGAGGTGTACCTGCCCCTGTCCCAGGCCAGTGGGCAGGGCCGGTGGTGGTCCCCGTGCTGGAGCGCCCCGACAGTCCAGCATCCGAGGCGGCAGCGGGAGCACTCAGCCTCCACTCTGAGCCTTAACAAGCAGAGTCCTTTCTTTCCTGTTGTCATTTGTACCAGGGTTTATTTGCACGGCGACGACAGCTGCTGCTCACGGAAGGGCCACACTTGTATTACGTGGATCCTGTCAACAAAGTCTTGAAAGGTGAAATTCCATGGTCACAAGAACTCCGACCAGAGGCCAAGAATTTTAAAACCTTCTTTGTGCACACGGTGAGTTTGTCCCCACGGGCTCCCCTGCTGGGCACTCGGGCCTCTGTGCCTCCAGCCAGAGCGGTCGAATGCTGTGTCCAGTGGGGCAGGTGGGGGGGGGGTCGTGGTCCCCCCTTCCCCACACGCCAGGGATCCCAGCGTTCACGGCTCAGCTCAGAGTTGAGTCAGGAGACACCCGTGCTTGTTCTCAGTCTCAGGGTGACCTCACCCCCAGGGAACTGCAGGTCCTCACGTGCATGTTTAATCTCCGCACACACGTGGAAGGAAGACGCCCGCCTGCTCGCGGGCTTGCTGGCGGCGCTTGTGTTGGCCGCAGGAGCCGGCACCTTCTTTGTTCCATTTCTCACTGCCGGGTGGGTGCCAGTCATGCTGGGACCCCTAGCAGAAGAGTCAGCGTGTCTCTTTCTGCAGCCAAACAGGACATATTACCTGATGGACCCCAGCGGGAACGCGCATAAGTGGTGCCGAAAGATCCAGGAGGTGTGGCGGCACAGGTACCAGAGCCACCCGGATGCTGCCGTGCAGTGACGCTGCAGCCCGCCCTCACCGCGGGGCCATGCCCCGCACAGCCTGCTGCCTCCGGACGCTTCCAGACCACCTGCCGGCCATCTCAAGGGGGACGCAGACGGCGGAACCTTGCAGCTTTTTTATTTAAAAGAAAAGAAGAAAAAAAACATCCAACCACACAAAGAACAAAACCAATAACGAAAAGGAATTCAGGGTCGCTTTGCTTGCTCTCTGTGCTGTGTGGAGCTCTCCACGCTCTGCTCGCCGTGGGGACTAGTGCCGTGCACATCTGCCTGGCTCCCGCCCCGACTCGGGGACAGACTCGCGGCGCCAGCTCTCCACCGCAGGCCCGTCACGCCCATCCTGCTGTGGCCCCTGGGCCAAGGCGTGTCTTTGGGCTCTCCCTGCCCCTGGATCATCGGGGAACCAGCTCTTCCCCAGGGAGCCAGGCGGGCCCCTGCTGGGGGAGCTCCAGCTCTGCAGGCGGGGGGTTCTTGGCTTTTGTCCGTTTGCCCCTTTCTTCTCGTCCCCAGTGTCTGGCCCGATCCCCACGACCGTGCTTGGCTCCTCCAGTAGTCGTGGCTGTGAGATTCCTGCGGTCCTTGCTGTCTGTCTGCAAGCACTCCTGCGTCGTGTCGACTGGGCAGGCTCCGGGCGGTGAGAAGTAGAACAGGTTGTCCAGGCGAAACACGGAGCCGCTGCTGTTGGAGGGCGCCCGCCGAGCGCTCCAGTGTGTCACTCCACGGAGCAGCGTTGTCCCAGGGCTGGGGACCGAGCACTGACCCGGGGGAGCCCCAGGAGCCGGGGCTCTGTGGTCCCCTCCCCTGTGAGGCCAGGGCAGCGGGGCAGACAGACCTGGTGGCCTCCTCTCGGAGGAGCAAGAGCCGGCAGCCCTTCTGAGAGTTTGGTTGGAAGATGGAGTGTGTCTGGGTGAAGTCGGGGCTGCGAGGTGCCTGGCATTGGCACATGGGCCGGTCCTCCATCACACCAAGGCCGCCCCGTGCACCCTTTTCCTGCTAAAGTTGCCCCTTCTCCAAGTCTAGCTCAGAGCGTTTTTACGTGTCCACCGGGAACATCAAAAAGCCCTCACGTCGTCGGGTCACCTGGTCCCCGTCATGTGGGCTTCGCCTGGAAAACAGTGGTGCCACTCCCCTTGCACAGGGGCAGGAGCAGCACACGTGAACCCGGCCCACCCCTCTCCAGTGTCAGGCTATTTCCTCTTGCTCTGTAGGGGTGTGCCCTGCCCAGGGTGTCCCGGGGGGCAGCCTTCAGTCCCAGTGGAGGAGGAGCAGGCGCTGTGGCCCTGTCCCCAGGGGAGGGGTGACTGCCATTTCCTCTGGACTTTCACAAAGGCACCGATTTAAACTCCCACGGAAAAGGTCCCCTGACGACTTCTGTGCCCCCACCTCTTGTCCCACCCATCACCGTGTGTGACCCACGGTCCACACGGAGGGAAGGATGTCTTAACCTCTATTGGTGATGTCACAACAGCAGCTGTTAAACTTGGAAGGAGGTTGGGCTATGGGGAATCCCACTGTGCAGGGGCCGGCGGGGGCGCTGGAGGGGCTCAGAGATGCAGCCAGGTTCACCAGTGGGTGTGTGTGTGTGTGTAGGATACCAAGGCGCAGGGGGTGCCTGCCCAGGGTGGGGGGCGGCCCAGAAATAAGGCACTGCCCTGGGTATGGAGCCCCCTCTCCTTGCTTTGGAAAAAGCTTGCCTGTGTTCACCTGCTTTCCCAAAAGCAAATCTGTCTTGAGCCTTTCTTTCAGGATCAGGACTTGGGTTTCAGGTGTACACCCTGTTCAAATGTCCCTCGCCACAGCGCCCACGTCTGTGTGTGCAGTTGGAGGGCAGGGAGCCGCGTCCATGCCGCGTCTGTCCTGGATGTCTGGGTGCGGGGGTGATAGGCAGAGCTGAGTCCTGGCTGTAAAAGCGCACTCGGCTTGGCCGCTCGGGGAGCGACAACGCTCCCACTGCATTCTTCCCTCTGGAGAGCGCCACTACCTCCTGGGCTCAACCGACAAGCTCCATCTTAACCTCCAGAGCCGGAGACCCAGGGCTTCGGGGTTGAGCTCGCAGCTGGCAGAGCTGAAGTGACTGCCCTGGCCTGAGCCGGTGACAGCTGAGCCCTTCTTTGTCGGCCACCTTTCTCTGCTCACTCACAAGCCTCTTCCCTTGTTTTTCTTTTAAAGGCCCTTAGATATTCTCTTCTTGCCCTGTGCTTCCTCGTGTAGTCTTTAGTTTTATCCACCTCATCCTTTGAGCCATCATCCTGGCAGGCAGGTGCCTTACGTTCTAAGATGTAGACGTGGGTGGATGTCAGTCTCTGAACACGCGCAGACATACCTGGAAACATATATATAAACGTGGGCTGATCCAGGGTGAGAAAGAGAATGCCCTAGTGTTGAACAGCTCAGGAGCCCGAAGTTGTACCGAGAGGGGCAGGGGGGGAGGTGCTGGAGCTGAAGCCAGTGCCTTTCGGACAGCGCCGCTCCCCCACCGCCCGGCCCCTCTTGCCACGGAGTGGGGGCCGGAGGGCCGAGGGCTCTGCCGCCTGGCAACACCTAGCCTCCCTCCAGGGGCGTGAGGAAGCCAGGTGTGACGTGACCAAGGCAGTGGGCAGCCCCACGTGGAACCCAAAGCCCCACCCCAAGAGGGGCACCACAGGCCTGCCATTCTGAACCTTGCATCTCAGGAGGCTGGTTACAGACTTGCCTTGGGAAAGGTGACTCTTGGGGTCAGGCCAGGGCTGAGGGGAACTGCACCTACCCCAGCGCCCTTGGGGGCCAGTCTGTGGCATTGGTGGTGCAGGCCTGAAGGAATTGCAGGAGACCAACCACCTGCCAACAGACCCCTGAGGACAGGGTGCGCGCGTGGGGCTCTGGGTGACTTTGTACTTTGTGAAAACATTTGTGTTCTGAAAAAAGTCAGCGGGAGGCTCAGCACCCAGGAAAGCCCGCTGCGCGCGTCTGTGTACAGGCCCAGCCTGCCGCCCGCCGCCCCACCTGCACACGTGTGTTCGCTCTTGTAACTGACCTGGGAACATGACAACGCAAACCATTTTGCATCCAGCTTTTCCCACTTAGTGTTTTTTCTTAATGTTGTGTCATGTTTGAACGGTGATTTAAAAACCTTATTTTTAATGATTGTAGAGTTTAATGGATAATTTTTATCATAATTTATCTGACCATTTCACTGCTATAAAACATTTAGGTGGCTTCTGGTTTTTCACCATTTAAATAATGCTGTGATTAATATCCTCATAAATCTTTGATTTTGGACTCTGAATCTCCCTCGCCCCCACCCTGCCCAGATACCTAGAAGTGGTGTTTTGGGGGCAAAAAGTCTGTTCATTTTAAAGGTGGTACAGTGTCGCTTCTCTGTCTTGATCTGATGAGTAGATACCAGAGTTCCAGTACAGAACTTCCTTAGTTGTGCTCTGCAGATTCTGAACAAACCAATTTCTGGTAAGCTGTGTGTTCCCAAGAATGTTTGAGTAAGATTGCTCTTCTCCCCCCCCCCCCCCCTTAATCCTAAAGTGATGTCATTACTGCAGGCCATTTGTGACATATTTTTCCAAAAGCCAGTTTCCTTATTTTCATGGAGAAAACCTGGTTATGCTTGCATGTTACCTTCCCTCCCCTGCTGCTATGGCTTTCAAGTGCTTGGTGACACTTCCAGAATCTTGTACTTTGTGTCCACAATGGTACTGAATTTGCATCTGCACAGTCAGCAGAGATAAAAAGTGTTGAACTGACCTTGCCACATACTTAGTGGATAATTTGTAATGAAGTTTGTAGACTCAGAAAGTACACTGGGCCATTTGGAATCAGCAAAAGAGCAAAGGCTCTACTTGAAACCATGTAGACAATTGGATTTTAGGGAAGTGTGCTTGCCCTCATGCTCTTCAGATCCCAGGACTTAGGTCCTAGCAGTTCATTAGAGCACGCTGGCCAGGTTTTTCCATTGTAGAATGTGATTGTCCTGGCTGACAAGGATTTAAGAATTTCTCCCCTCTCCTTGCCCACCAGTGTTGCAGGTTGCCTAGTTGTCTTTTAAGTCCAGACAACCCAAATTTGGCTTCCTCCTTAATTTCTGCACTTTAGTTTGGGGTCAGTCACTTCTGAGGTGGAACACGCATGGGAGACTTCTGGGTGCCATGCCCAGTGCCACTTGGCGTGGTCAGAGTCTGTGACCAGATTATGCAGAATTAGCTCTCCCTTCCCTCTGATCACCTCCCCCTGGTTGGTCCATAGACCAGAGCAGAGGCTGAGCAGCTGTGAGCATGGTGAAGGTACTCTCCTCGGAGATAGCACCGTATGCGTTTCCCCGTGTTTTCTTTCATATCCAAACCTAGCATGAACTAACTGATGGTGACTCGAGTGGGTGTGGCCCTTGCTTCTTAGGCAGACTACATGGCAAGTGCCTTAACTCAGGGCAGGAGTCACTCCCAGAGCCTCTGAGGGGTGCAGGCTGCTGGCCCAAGACTGCAGGGTTGTGAACTAGGCTGCCTGTGGAGATCTGGCCTGGGGAGGAAGCTGTTCAGCAGAGGGCAGTTTTATCTGAGCTCAGACAGCATGGTGGGCAAGCCTCCAAGGATACCTGAATTTCCCCCAGACCCATTTCTTCACTATGAAGAAATACCAAACTATGTACAGAGAACTTTTTACAAAAGGCAAACTTTTTTAGCTGTGTAATCCACCCTAGTCTAACCCATCTGGCTGAATGACTATGAATAGGGGTTCATTTTGCTGATGAAAAGCCTCTACCGTGATGTTTGATTGGACATGGACAAAATCAAATTTTTGCAATATTTAGAGCTGCTGTAGCTGTTCCTTAACAACACAAAATAGGATGAATCAGTAGTATGTTAGCTGTCTTTCAGGTTGGTGGCAGTCGGTTATAACATGTGTAATATTCTCTACCTGGTCTGTAGCTGTAACTGTGATGTACAGGCAAAGCAAACATTAAAAGAACTTATGAAAACAAATAATGCAATGATATTAGGATATACACTTTTGTATTTTTATTCTTATATAAGGTTATTTGCGGCTATTGTTGGCCTCTAGTTCAGTCTGTGTTATTTAAAATCTAATATATGAATTATTTGGATTGAATTCATGTTCGGGGCCACGTTGTTGTATGTATGGATGTACAGCCTTGAATGTGAATAATTATTGTAAACTATATTTTACAACTTTTTTTTCTGGCTTTATTATATAAATTTTCTATTTGGTCGATGATTTAATCATATCATAATTTAATGAATCTGTTTATTCTTTTTTTTCCCCAAATATTTGTGCTTTAGATGTAGTTACCAGATGAATTTTCCACGTATGCTCGGTAGTCTTGTAATAAAAAAGCATGTAGAGTGTAGACTCTCGCTGACGTAGCTCTTCCTTTGGCCGGGGTGCGGGTCGGGCGTGGTCGGGCGACCAGGACCTGGGCCCGAGAACAGGGCGTCCAGGCATGGCACGCGCCCGGCGGAGGCTTGCGAACCCCTTTCGAGCTCGACACCCGGCTCCACCGCGGCTCGCCCACGTCGGCGTCACCGGGCCACGCCGCGCCGGGCTCCGGCCGGAAGAGGGTACGGCCGGCCGCTTTTCCGGGCCGGAACTTCCGCCTCTCGCGTGACGCCGGGGTGGGCGCTTTACGAAGGCGGACCCGTGGGCGGGACAGAGCTCGGAGGACTGTATTAAAGACCGGACGCTTCCGGTGGCGAGGAGCTGTGGCGGGGCTTGCTGGGATCATGGCGGAGAATCACTGCGAGCTGCTGCCTCCGGCCCCGGGCGGCCTCGGGGCGGGGCTGGGGGGCGGCCTGTGCCGGCGCTGCAGCGCGGGGCTCGGCGCCTTGGCCCAGCGTCCCGGCAGCGTGTCCAAGTGGGTCCGGCTCAACGTCGGCGGCACCTACTTCCTCACCACTCGGCAGACGCTGTGCCGGGATCCGAAATCCTTCCTGTACCGTTTGTGCCAGGCCGACCCCGACCTGGACTCGGACAAGGTGAGGGCCGCGCGGGCCAGTCAGGAGAGTTCGGGTCGCCCTGGTCAGCGGCCCGCCGCACGCCCCCTGCCCCACGCTGAGGAGATCCGCCTCGGCTCCGATCCCCGCGTTCTCTGTCACCAGCTTGACCCAGGTCCGCGACTCCTTTTCTCGGGCCGGGAAAAGAGAGGATGGCGCTGTGGCGCCCACCACCCTCAAGGATCCCCTGCCCGTCCGCCTCTGGGTGCCTCTCTGTCTCGCCCTCTCTGCTCTTCTGTGGAGGAGGTTTTCCAGACCCCCAGACTACTGTGGATCTACTTTCTTTCGTCCCTAGATTCTTTGGCCCCTGGTGCGAACACCTCTTCTCCGTCCCGTGTACTTACTGGCCCTGGAATCTGAGAGCCCCGGTGTTCTCGTCTTCTCACGTTCCAGACGCTTGACTTAACGTTGGTGTGGGGGTTTACGCGGGTGGCCTCTCTTTCCCAGTGACTTGCATTTAGAGAGTTGGTGCTCCATGGTTTTCAGCCGCAACACGCACCCACTCAGCACTCCGAGAAAGTGCCGTCCATAGAGTGCTTTTTCAAAAGGAGGGTTGCTCATATTAAGGGATGGCTTAGGAGTGTTAAGGAAGGGCTAGATAGGAAATTTTTTTCAGTCTTCTAAGTAACCTAGTTTTCTTAGTGCCCTCTCCGAAGGATAGGAATCTCTAGATTGGTTTGCCGATTGTCTTTCATCAGATTAAATGCTCCTATGGTTGTGCAGAAACTATTGTGATGACTACATTTACAAGATTTGTGTGCCTGAAGGAGACTATCTCGAGCTGAACAGCATTGACACTCAGAAAAGGCACTTGGAAGAACAGTTTTTACCTATATTTTTCCTAGTCCACAAGTCTTATTCTAACTTTCCTGTCTTTCACTTGAGCCTACATAATTGCACTTGGCTTGGAGCCTTGCCAGCCCAGCATTTGCCAGGCCTAGGCTTCTCAGAAAGATTCATATCGTCTTCAGGATGCAAAGCCTGACCGACACCATCCTCTGTGTGGCATGACCTTATGATCAGGAAAGGAGAGCTTGAGTTACCACAAAACCACCAGTCATGGGTAGAAATCAGAGTTTGGGCTGCCAGCTCTCCGGTTCCCACCGCCCCACACACACCCTCCCCCGCGGCTGCCCAGCTGTTTCCATTGCGCATTTGACCAAGCTCTCTGCTCTCAGAGAATTGACCTCCCAGAAAATGACAGTCATCTCCAGGATAGAAATAGGCTTTTGTTAGCTGTGATTTTCCTTTTATAGTGTGGGTGTATGTTTTACTGTTTAAGCAGTGAGCCTTAGTGGTCATTCACTTGCATTTCTACTTGAGCCTTTCTGTTTTGTATGCTGAGGCCCATTTTTACATTGCTCTTGTCCATTGGCTTGTTTTGAGGCAGTGCTGTCTATTCAGCGCTGAGACAGTTGATTCAGGGCTGATTAACTATAGTTTGCCTGTTAAGTCAGTTTATCCCTTCATTTTAATATCTCAAGACTACTTAAAAAATTATACTTTATAGTAGTTTTTTGCAGGGGGTAATTTATCAGAGTATAAATTATATCTGTGTTACAGCTGCTCTTTTTCATCTATTTGTAAAGTTGGAATTCAGAACATGAAGGTAATGCAGCAGATACGGTTTCTGTCTCATGAAAGAGTTGATAGTAACTATGAGTTAGCTTTAGCCACAGATGTGAACTTGCCAGAAAGAGTAATGCTAATTCCCTTTAGTCATAGTAGTAGAGTGTTCTGCTTCAAATGACAAAATATATAAGGTCCTCATTCTCCTCAGTTTTCCCCGCTTTGGTTCTGATGAAAGAATGTCCCAGAGATTCACTCCTGGATAACGAAATCCTGAGTAAGGAGTCTGAGGTTGAGGGTGGAGGGAAAGGGGCTCATTTGGAAGAGTGGGATGCTAGCAGTTATCTGCTGGAAGAGAAAACAGGATGTGGATGCACGTGTAAAAATCTGCAAGCCCTGACCTCATAGTTAAGACTGATGGACGCACACCTCAAGGATATTCACAAGGCTGGACGCACCGACTGGAAGATTTCCTGCTGGGCACATTTCTCGTGTTTATTGAGCACTTGGGCTTGCAGAGTAGTGCTTGGGTCGTGTTTGGGTGGGGAGACTTAATAGGGAGGAGTTCCCAGACAAAGGCTGGAATCTTTCAGGAGCCTGATGGGTTCGGAGTTTGTTGGGAGAGTGCCTAGAGCTTGCTATTAAACACAGAATGTCTGGCAAGGACCTCTGTCGGGAAGCCTGGGGGGAAAGGTGGTGTCAGGAGATCTCTGTGGAGGAGTGCTTCGTTCAACAGCGGACAGCCAGGTTGTTAGGGGTGCGGGGAGCCAGGCTGTCTCTGGGCCCCGCTGCTCACTGCTCTCTCGCCTGCTGTTCTGACCTGGGCCCCCGGCGGCCGTGACGTTCTCTCTGCAGTTAGCCCCAGTGCGAGTTCTCACTTCCTCCTGGTGCTTCCCCAGCAGGGCCGGGGCTGCGCCCTTCATTTTGGCCTCTGTTCATCTGCTGTCCTGGGCCATTTTTCTCTGCCCTCTTCCATCAGGAACAGGCCAGGTGTAGCACCTCTTCCAGGAAGTGCTGTGCAAATACCCGGCATGTGATTCACTTGGGCTGTCTCTATTCCACGGTTCCTGGCCCAGTGGCATTGTTGAAAACAGGTTTGAGTTTGTTCAGAGTTAAGTCCGTCCCTGCTTCGGTGGGGAGATGCTTTAGGAATTAAAGGGAAACAGGAAATACTACTTGGTGGTTGGAAGCCACTCAGATTAAATAGGATTTGCAGGGGAGGGGCTTCATTCTCTGCCACTGAGCCAGGTCTGGAGAAAACTGCGTTTCTCATCAGCCTTTGCCCTTCAGCAGGGCCCTTGTCCTAGTTTTGGGGCTGCAGGTGTGGGGGCATCAGGTGGGTCTCTGAGAGGTGGGCCGTCAAGGTGTTCTGATGACATGCTGTATCCTACACAGGTCTTGGCCTGTGCTGACCCCCCAGGTGTTGGCTAGAGTTTCAGGATTAGAACGATAGTGAAAGGAGTTTCACAGACAGGGCTAAGTGATGGGGGTGTGGGTGGAAGGACTATCTTTTAAGCCGCTTGGCAGGAGAAGTGGGGATTACTTAGAGTGAAACGGCAGATTATGTTCTGTGTGACTAAGTCAGAGGCGAAAGGCTGTGAGCGTCGTAGCTCCACCGAGAGGGCTGGGGTGCTGGTGTGAGGCAGGAGCGGCGGTCCCCAGGGGCTGTGCATTTCATCTCACACTTTGCTTGAGTTCTGAGCGCGTCCTCAGCCCTAGCCCCGGGCCTGGCTCAGGCCCCTGGCGGGGGATGCCCCAGTGCAGGGGGTGGCTCACTCGCTGAGGATGCCGCGGTCATCTCTTCACAAGGCCCCTTGGCCCTGACCAGCCCACGCGTCAGAGCAGGGACATCCTGAGAAAGGGCTTGCTTCTAGGGGAGAGCTGCTTCAGGCCAGCGGACTCGGCTGCCAGCCGTCCGAGGGTGGCCAGGAGGAAGTGGTCATCTGCTGCAGAGCAGTTCCTCTTTCTGCCGACGGCTCGGGCGGCCTTCACTCACTCTTGGCCAGCGGGACAGTGACTGGCCTCGGTTTCCAGCAGCGGTCAGAAAGCTGTGGTCCACCTGCCTGTTTTGCAAACAGAGTTGTATGAGAACATAGAGATGCCGGCTCGGGGCTTGGCCATGGCCGCATTCCCCTGGGGTGGCCGTGCTCAACTGCTTTCCGGAGGTGCCCGAGGACCGCAGTCACTGGGCCAACCATCTTTAAACGCGCTGACTCTGCCTGGTACCCAGGGCACAGTCTGCGCAGCCAGGACACCCGCAGGCCACCTCGAGCACAGGACGCTTCCCAGGCCTCCGCTGGGCAGCTCTCCTCAGCCTGCAGAGCGCCCAGCACATTGTGGTCTAGAGTTGGTGGGCTGCGGGGCGTTTTTCACGGTGGCCCACTTAGACTCAGGCCTGACTTTGACTCCACCCACAACCCAACCTGCCCTGATGTGGGTTGGGTTCCTGGACCTCTCTGAGCCAGAGTCCCAGGGGAGTTTGAGGACCAGGGATGCGGGCGTCAGCTCCCCCGCCGGGTGCCCCACACTGCGTCAGCGTCAGCGCAGGAAATAGAGATGGCACTCCCTGGGCTTTATTTACCTCCGCACTTTGTTTTTAGAAAGAATGTCCCAAGAATTTCTCACCTTTCGAACTTGTTTTTTGTTTCCATTTGTCACTTAGACACACTAACTCAACGCGTGCAAACTTCATGCCACTGGCAGAGAGCCCCAGATGCTGGGCCAGCCCCTTGGTGGGGGGTGGGCACTGGGCCCTACAGACCCCCCTGCAGGCCTCCCAAGCTGCCAGTTCTCAGGACAGGCCCTGGGGGTCCGTTCCCAACACTGGGCATTGGGGCTGTACCATGGGGGAGGGACACGGGTTCCCTGCTTACAGGAAACATGATGCCCTTCAGCTTGCAGGGCGCAGCTCCTCTGGGCCGTGTGCCTCTGGGACAGACTTCTGGCCTCAGGGAGGCTGTGTACCCTGCGTCTCTTATCAGGGTCCATTCTGGGGGGCTCTGGTGTCCTCGGGCTGGGCATCCAGGTTCCTGGCCGACTTTGCAAGTCAGGCTTGGCTAGGGCTGGCTCTGCCGCTGAATAGACCAAGGTGGGCTTCTCAAAGCAGTAAGGGAGAGGCAGGCAGGCCTCGGTGAGGACGGGGAGTTGGGCGAGGGTGCAGAGGAGCTGTGTGCCTGCCCTTCGGCCCGGCAAGAAGGGAGAGTGAACTCTGTACCGGCTCCGCCAGCAGGACCGGGCTCAGAGGAGAACAGAGGCTGCCAGGAGCCAGCAAGGCGGTGCCGTGGGGGCCTCAGGAGCAGCGGGTGCGGCATGAGCCTGTGGTGGACATCCTGGCTGCAGTGTCCTGCCTGCCTGCTGTGACTGGCATCCAGGGGACTGGAAACTCCAGGCCTGAGGGGGCCTCGCCTCCAGGCTGGCAGAGGCGCTGGGGAGCTTTGTGCCAGGGACCCTGGGCCCTGTCTGCGGCTGCTTCTCTCCCGTGGTTCCTGCCTGTTTCCATCTCAGGTTGACCTCCTGGTTGCTCACGCTCTCTCTCCCCTCTCCCTCTCCCTCCCCTCTCTCTCCTCTCACTTTCTCTCTCTCTCTCTCCCCTCTCCTCTCTCTCTCTCCCCACCAAGATAAGCAGCGTGGCATCTGTAGGGGAATTCTGTGCAGGTGCTCTGTAACTGGACTGTCTGTAGGCAGGGAAGTACCTGAGCGGTCCGGACAGGTGGCTGCCCCCTTGCCTTTGACAGAAGTGTTCACGGCTGGTGGGTCTCCCCACGGTGTCCTGCTCACGACTGCCCCACACCTGGGTGCCTGGCCCCTGTCTCTGCACACAGTTGATACAGTGTCCGCTCCAAGCGGGCCCGGGTCCTGTGAGCCGTCTCTGCTTGTTCAGGGAGCTTGGTGTGATTCCCCACACCCCCACCCCCGGTGGATTGGTTCTAAGAGAAGAACCAGGAGCCTCCTGTGGGGGTCCTATCACGCACCTGTGGTTTGCTTCTGAGTCAGCGTCACTGGAGTCGTGGGTGTCACCCTAGATTCTGTTCCTAAGCCACATGGTAGGACTGCGAGGCACCTGGGGTTGGGGGCCCAGGGCCCTGCTTCCCCTCCGTTCCCTGCATGTGCCGCGGGGGTGCCCCTCCACGGTGCGCAGGGCGGCTTGCGGTCAGGGCTGCCGGCTCTCCCACGCTCGTGAGTGCAGCCGCTGCCCCTGCGGGCCTCTGCTCTCTGGCCTCCGTTTCCTCATTTGGAACTGGTAATGCCTCAGGCCTCTTCTAGGTCAGGGACTTGCCATACTGTAGAAAACTTAAGAGAAAAGCAGGCAGAGGTGAAGGTTTTAAGTGACACAGAATCCCTTAAGTGGGTAATTTCAGAGAGAAATGTCTTTCTAATTATGTTGCTTGCACATGTTTGTGCACAGATAACTCCACGCTTTTGCGTTTAGCTCTCAGATGGGGAATTTTGACAGCACACCTTGCGTTTAGCTGGGGACACTCAGCCCCCTTAACTTGTAGCCTCCGGTGGCCGACAGCCACGATCACACTGTGTTTCCTGGTGTGTCTGCTGCAGTTGTGAAGGTGGCTGAGAGGAGCCGGGTACAGTGAGACGGAAACAGGATTCCTCTGTTTACAGTCTCGCCTGAGGGCCCGGCTTCTCCACCGCGTCCCTTATGGCCCTTTTCCTTTTTATGGCCCTGTGCATGGGCGGCTGCCTGCTCTGACCCACAGTGCTTGCTGGCAGGGCGTTCAAACCTGCCTGGACCATGCGGACCGGGCATGGGCGGGCAGGTGCGCTGCCCCCAAACCAGCACCAGGGGCTGGGGTGGGGGTGCATGGGGTGTCCCATCGGGATTCCCCTCCCTGCCTCCCTCCTCTGACTGCAGGTCAGGGGTCCCGTGGGTGCCTGTGGCATGGGCTTCTCCAGAGGAGGGACGCGGGCAGGGCACTCCTGGCTGTGGCCAGGGTGTTGCCTCTGTGGCCCAAGGCCCAGGTTCACTGTTCACTGGAGCCCTCGGCTCAGCCCCAGGCAGGGCGGGAGAGAGAGCAGACAGTGAGAGACGCCTGGTGGGCGTGGCCTCTGTTAAATATTCATGAGAAAGCTCAGCCGTTCTCTCTGTGCCTTTGGGTGGATGTATATTTCAAAGCCAGCACTGCGGAAGCAGGTCACACGCTAACTTGGCGAGAAGAGGGGATAGTCAATTTTTAAAAAGGTTTGTTGAGCAAGCAATCTTAATTCTGGCTCTTTTACAAAAAAATAAAACCCTCAAGCCTCACCACTATAAGAATGTGACACAGGCTTGTTATATAAACTGAGGGCAGGAGAGAGATCCTCGAGTCTTCCTGCCTGTTGTCCGCCTGGCCAGGCCAGGCACACGTCACAAGCTCATCCTCCCGTGAGTTGGTGCCGGGCGGCATTCACCTGCTGCCGACTAGACAGCACGGAGACCACCCTCCCTGTCCTGTGGCTCAGGTGAGCCCGAGGCTGCTGAATCTGGGACGAGGGGTCTTCTCTCTTTCTGTGCTCTGTTTTTATTTCTGCCTTAGGCTGGATGCCCCGGGGCCGCTTACACACAAACAGCGTGAGGGCCCAGGGCCCTGGCGACCCCGGGTGCAACCTAGTCACAGCCCAGGGCACGGCTGCCCTCGCCAGCACAGATGCGCTCCAGCAGCGTGGGCTCCAGCATGGGCTCAGTGCTGGGGGTGCGGCTTCTGCAGAGCTCCTGCCTGTGCGCCTCAAGTGAGCGTGTGTGCTCTTCTGGGCAGGGGCCCGTGCGCCTTGGTAGAATGAGCACTTCCCCCACACTGCTGCTCAGCCTGTCCTGACTCTGGAGTCTCGACCTTGTTTCTTAAGGAAGCCCTTCCGATCAGAACAGGTGCTCGCAGAGAGACTGGGCCCAAGAGCTGTGTGGGGCCCACGAGGAGGCCGCCGAGAAGACTCCTCAGGTCCGTCCTGGAGAGGCGGGCTTGTCGCTGCCAGGAGCTGGCCACTTCCCTGCAGCATCTCAGGGTGCCTGGGGCCTGCACTTCCAGGGCCAGGTTGGGGGATTTCCCTCCCCGGAGTGGGTGCAGGGCCGGCGTGGCAGCCGCTGGACTGAGTGTCCCGCCCTCAGCTGGTGACGCTGCAGGGGAGACACATGGAGTGTCAGGGGCCCCTCTGAAGCCCACTCCGGCTGGCCCCAGCCCCTGGAGGCCAGCTCAGGCAGTGGGTCCTGGGACCCTGGGGAGCTGGCACATGTGCCCTGAGGGTGGGTAGGTGCCCAGCTCCGGGCAGCCGTGCTCTGGCATGGAGGCAGTCGAGATAGAAAACAGTAGAAGTACACGGAAGGCATGCGTCCTCACATCCCCTGGTCCATCCCGGAGGCCGCCTTTGCTCCTCATGGACTCGACGGAAAACCCTTGAGGCCTCCAGATTTACTGCACGAAATTCCGGGCTCTATGCGCACGAGGGAGAAGGGGGCCCTCGCACAGCACGTTGCCTCACAGTTGAGAGTGGCTCTGGCACCCTTGGGCTCACCATGTCCAGGAGGCTCAGGGGCTTCTACTGCACCCCCTCCTACCGTGAGCACCCTGACACTGCGCTGGAGACTCGGCCCGTCAGCCGCCCCTGCGTCCTCCATGGCCCTTGCCTCCAGGACCTCAGCCTCATCCCGGCAGGCACCTGCTGGACAGGGAGGCCAGCCCCACGCTTCCTAACTTAAGAGTCACCTGCTTGTCTCAGCGGAGTCCTGGGGCCCTTGGCCCAGGTGCAGAGGGAAGGGGGCTCCTGTGAGGGGAGGAGCCGGCAGCCCTGCTGGATGGCAGCCTGGGCCAGGTCGCACTCAGCAGACCAGAGAGCAGTGGACACGGTGTCCTGGAAGAGGCGGGGCCGTGGCCTTCTGTGGACCCCAGACTCTTGTCCTTGGCACAGACCCTGCCCCGCCTCTGCACCGAGGGCTGCCACAGGCCTCCACTGGTGCGCCCACGAATGGGCACCACAGCCTCCCCTGTGCCAGGGCATGTGTGTCCACCTCCGTCAGCCACGCCTGGATGGCGCTGAGCTGACGCCAAAGGCCTGCCTCGGGCAGCGAGGCATCAGAAAGATACTGGCCCTGCGGGGGGGCAGGGCCCACCAGGTCCGGAGGGGCGCCTTCTGAAGACAGGCCCTGGAGACGCCGCCTATCGGGGAGGGGTCCTCAGTGGTCAGTCACGGGGAAGCTCTGTTCCCTGAGCCTGGGACCCCACCCCAGTCCTGCCCAGGGAGGAGCCCCGAAATGAGCAGGGCGGCCATCAGCCTCTGTGCCGGGGAGAGAGTGGGGTCACTAGAGGGCGGGCCTGACTGAGCGAAAGGTGATCCCGCCTCAGGAGTCCTGGGAGCTGAGCAGAGAGGTCTTGTGCATGGCACCCCTGCCTCTGAGTGGCGGTCACCTTGCTGCCACAGAGCTGAGACTCGGTTTCACCTGCAGTGGTGACGGGTCAGGGCCAGAAGCCGCGGGTGGCTGAGGTAGGCGAAGCTGCTTGGGGTCCCCTGAAGTGCCACAAGCGCTGACGCGCCAGTTGTGGGTGAGACCCCTCTAGCCGTGGCCTGGTGGCCAGCTGCAGAAACCACCCTGTTGTCTGGGCTCAGCTTGTCTCTTGCTCTCTGCAGGATGAAACAGGTGCCTACTTAATCGACAGAGACCCCACCTACTTTGGGCCCGTGCTGAACTACCTGAGACATGGGAAGCTGGTCATTAACAAAGACCTGGCAGAGGAAGGTGAGTCGGAGGGGGAGGGGCAGGCGGTGGGGGCCCTCCAACCCTGGGAGCGGAGCCCCACTCCTTCCCCAGCTCCCTCCCGAGCAGATGCTCGTCTCAGGCCCAGCCTGCCCGCTGGGGGCTGCGGCTCTCTCACTCCCTGTCCTTCGGGGAGGGCGGCTCTGGCTCGGGGCCCGCTGCTCTCTGGGGGTCCTGGCTGACACTGCCTGGGGGCCACGCCCCTCCTGGGGTCCCCGGGATCGCCCACCCTGGGTCTGCTCCCCTCCGGGGCAGCCCGGCCGCTGGCTCTGTGTTCTGCCCGTGTCTGCAGACACCGGCCATGCTCCGGCTCCTGGCATGGAGCCAGGTGTCCTGAGAGCCCAGGGCTCGGCCCCGTTTTGCTTGTTAAGCTGTGCCCACTCCCTCCTTCATTCTGGCCCATCTTGCTCCTGTGACCACCTGTCTGCATCTTTTTCTGCAGCATCTATTTAGTGTATACATGTGTGTTTTTGTCTGTTTTATGTGTGCATGGGCCTTGGGTTCACTGCGGGGCAGAGACAGCATTTATTTGATCTGGTGGAAATTAGTTATTTTTCTTTATCCTAGGGGTATTGGAGGAAGCGGAATTTTACAATATCACCTCACTAATAAAACTCGTCAAGGACAAAATTAGAGAGCGAGACAGCAAAACATCACAGGTGAGATGGGTGACTGGCACCAGAACCCTTCCGAGACCTGCTTGGTGACGTGGCTCACTCCCTTCTCCCAGCTGACCAGTTCCTCTGGAGCTGTCCTTGTGCCCTGCCTTGCCCTCCGGGCGCCTCTCGCAGTGCCTGCCAGCTGGCGCCCTGGCCAGTGAGGAGAGGCAGAGGACAAGCAAGAGGCTTCCATGGGCCTCTGTGTGTGTAGCCGTCTCGGGGCGGGTGTTGCAGGCAGAGCTCCGCAAGTGCAAAGGTCCTGTGGTGGCCAACTCCTTGGCCCACTTGGAAGGCTTGCGGGGAGCCTGGGGGAGCCGGCAGTGGGCTGGTGCTGACGGGGATGGGGGTGGGGGTGTAGGCAGAGCAGGCTTGGCTCTGATCGGGAAGGAAGGGCTCAGTGGACAGCTCTTGATGCTGACCCTGTCCCAAGGGCATGGAGTCCACATGGGACCTGTTTGCACTTGGCCACGGTCAGCCGTGCTGGAGCTGGCACGGGCACTCCACTGCCTGTTGGGCTAGTGCGTTTTGAGGCAGCTGTCTGACACCTTCCCCGAGGCAGGCTCCTGAGGGTCTCGGCAGTGGTCCTGTCGTGGTGCCAGGCTCTGCGGTGGCTGCAGAGTGCAGCCCCTGCCTGGGCCCCCACCCGGGGCTGCTGTGCACGCTTTCCCTGAGAGCCGGAGTTCCTAAGAGTCTCCACCCTCTCACCGCCCTGCCACTGCCTCCCAAGCCGGGCTTCCCCCCAGGGCCCTGCAGCCCCAGGGCTGGCACTCTCGGCCTCTCTGAAGAGCTTGCTGAGATCGGCCGTTCCAGGTGGCTGGTCAGGGACTGGGGGAGGGCAGGTGATGCGGCCACAGGCCCCACAGTCATCTCTGGCCAGTGTGCGGCCTGGCTCCCTGCTGCCAGCCCCCTCAAAGACAAAGCCCGTGACTGGGCCGGCTCGGCCCTCTGTGCCTGTGCCGTCACACCCCCCACCCTGTGGGGACGTGGGCGAGGCCCGCACGGGCGGGGCAGCGCTCAGCGCCCTCCATGTGTCCCCAGTGAAGGCTCTTTGGGCCGTGTGGGGACCAGAGCACTGGGGCTGCGACCCCGTCCCTGGGGTGGCGTCAGGGCAGAGCTCTGGCAGTGCGGCCCGGGCTGGGAGTGGAGCTGGGTGGAGTTTGGGGTGGGGGTGCACAGACAGGAAGGCCCACGGGCTCCTGTCCGAGCCACGTGCTCAGCTGAGCGCTGTCTTCCGAGGGCGGGGCCCAGGCCAGTCCTGCTGCTGGGGTCAGACGTTTGGTAAGGCTCCTCAGGGCGCAGGCAAGGCTGCCTTCATGTGTTTGCATCCAGCCACAGGTGTTCTCGGGTTTCAGGAACATGACTCATTTTATTTTGGAATTTAGAAATAGAAATATTTTTGGAGGCGGATGGGGAAGCAGAAGACAGTAGCTGTTCCAGCATGTTTGTTTTCTTTGGTGTTCCTGTGGGCGTCACGACCTGGGCTGAGAGGTGGGCGGGACTGTGGGCCTCCCCGGGGCCCGGGGCTGTCCCCGGCTTGGCCTCGGCGTGGGAACACTCCCCCGTGTCTGCTCTTGCAGGTGCCGCTGAAGCACGTGTACCGTGTCCTGCAGTGTCAAGAGGAGGAGCTCACGCAGATGGTCTCCACCATGTCCGATGGCTGGAAGTTCGAGCAGGTAAAGGCCTCTGAGCCTGCAGGGCAGTGAAGCTGCTGATTACCAAGGCCCTGCCCAGTGCTCAGGGCAGCCGGCCCCAGGGACCAGTAATGAGGCGTCAGGCGGCCTGCAGTTCCTGGAAGCTCGGTCCCCAGAGTGTCCCCCGTGCCTCTCACCAGCAGCAACCTGTGCCAGCCCAGGCTGGATCGTCGTGGGCGCGGGGCTGGTGGCGGCAGGAGTCGGTCTTAGGGTCCCACTGTCCAGTCTTCACTCCACAGTTATCTTTCCTCGTCCACTCACTTCTTTGTGGTACGACTGTTCCCTGGGCTTCTCTGTGGCATCTCTACATATGTGCGTAGAGATGTGCTTGTGTGTGTATACGTGTGTCCTTGAGTATATACATGTGTGTGCTTATGTGTGTACTTGTGTACCCGTGTGTGTACATGTGTGCACGTGTACACCTGTGTCCTTGTGTATATACACGTGTGTGCATGTGTTTTTGTGTGCCTGTGTGTATATACGTGTGTGTGCTTATGTGTGTGCATGATTGTGTGTGCCCATGTGTATCTGTGTGCATGTGTGTACTTACGTGTGTATCTCTGTGCGTGTGTGTATCTGTGTGTGTGCATGTGTGTACCTATGTGTGTTTCTGTGTGTGTGTACGTATGTGTGTATGTCTCTCTGTATGTGTGTATCTGTGTGTATGTATCCGTTCTTATGTATATAGGTGTGTGTGTATATGTGCATATCTGTGTGTGTATGTTTATGTGTGTGTGTGTGTGTCCGTCCTTGTGTGTATAGGTGCGTGTGTGTATCTCTCTGTGTGTATGCGTGTGTGTGTCCATCTGTGTGTATGTGTGTATATCTGTGTGTGTGTCCGTCCTTGTGTGTATAGGCGTATGTGTGTGTATATCTGTGTGTGTGTGTGTTCATCCGTGTGTGTGTGTGTATATCTGTGTGTGTATGTGTGTATATTTGTGTGTATGTGTGTTTGTCCTTGTGTGTATAGGTGTGTGTGTGTGTATCTGTGTGTGTCCATCCTTGTGTATATGGGGGGGGGGTGTGTATCTGTGTGTGTGTCCTCCACCCCCCACCCCCTGGCCTGTGTCCACCTCGGCCCCCCAGGCCGTTGGTGCTGCTGTAGGCACCAGGGCCCTTCCTGGGGGGCTGCCCGGCGGGCTCCTGCCCTGTCCTGCCCGTGACTGAGCAGCGCTGCTGACTCTGGCCGACCCAGCTGCTCGCTTCATCAGCAGGCCCTGGCCAGGACCACAGGGAGAAAGGACGAGAGCTGAGTCACTTCCTCCCACCCACCTGCTGCCCCGTCCAGAGCACTCTGACGGTCCCGCGGGCACATTGCCCCTCGTGCCAGGGGCCTGCAGTTCGTTACCTGGGGGCCTCTGCCCACGGCCAGGGTGTCCTATGAGTAGCCGGCGCCCCCACAGGCTCAGTGTCCCTGTGCCTGTGTCTCAGGCTGAGACTCTGAGGTTTGACCTCACAACCCCATGACCCCGCTGGCCCCTCTGGCTCCTCAGAGTGTCCCCTGGAGTAGACTACCCAAGGGAGAAGTTAAAGGGCTCCCGGCATCTCTCCTGGTTAAGGTGACCCCTTTCGGGGGTATTTTGAAATAATCACACTGTTCTTGGTGCCCCTGTGAATCGTCATGAAAGGTGCCGGCTCAGCCCTCCTCAACCGCTCCTCGGTCAGCAGCCCCAGCGTGAGGAAGCCCCAGTCCTGGCTTCCCCGAGGGGCTCGCCCTCGAGTGTGCTCACGCACGTGTGCTCTGGCCCATGCTCACGGACAGGGCAGAGCACTGTAGCCCCCTCCTGGGCCCGGCTCTGAGGGGCCCCCAGCGCCCTGCCTGCTCGCTGCCAGCTCCAGCGCCACACTCCCCTCCCTGGTCACTGCTTGTCCCCTGTGGGCCCAGCCAGGACCCCCCAGAGGAGCTGGATGCGCAGCACAGGAGGCCCGTCCCGCATGGCTGTGTGTGTGTGTGTGTGTGTGTGTGTGTGTGTGTGTGTATGCGCGTGTGCGCGCATGCATCTGAGCCTGAGCCTAGACCTTTGGAGACGGGGTTTTCAGTAAGTTCATAAAAAGTCTCTCGACTGAACCCTGTCCCTAGCTTCTTCGGCTGGGTGTCTCCGAAGACTTCCCTCCCGGTGGGCTGGTCCTGAGCTGGGGGCAGCTCTCAACCCATGTCCCACTGGCCCTCTCTCCCCCAGCTGGTCAGCATCGGCTCCTCCTACAACTATGGCAGCGAGGACCAGGCTGAGTTCCTGTGTGTGGTCTCCAAGGAGCTGCACAACTCGCCACACGGCCCCGCCAGCGAGCCCAGCGAGAAGGCCAAGGTGGGTGCACCATGCCCGCCGCCCGCCGGGCTGGCTCCCTCCTTCCCGCGTCGCCGCTCACCGTCGTCCCTGTGCTGCAGCCTCGCGGGCTTCGCGGCCGCCCGCTCACCCTGTGCATCTGCTCTGTTGTCCCTCATTTTCCATAGGCATGTCGGAAGCGAAACTCGGGAACAGAGGGTGCAGACGTCCCTGGGCCGTGGGCCGTGGGGTTGCTGGACACCCAGGCCCCCGCCCTCACTGCCCCTGCCCACGGCCTGCTCCTGAAAGTGCCCTCCTTGGTGGGGGCTGCACTTCTTGATGTTTTCCTGGGGACGGGACGTTGAGGCTGCAGGGCAGGGCCTCTGTCCCTGGTGTGGGGGTAGACGGGGCAGATCTGGTAGGTGTGTGATTCTTCAACTCCACGGAGTACGCTCTTGGCGTGGCACCAGCCCCTCCCTGTGGGCCATCGGGCACTTCTCCCCAGAGCAGCTCAAGTGCGGCCACGGTGAAAATGGACAGGGTGGTTGCTACCCTTGCCTGGAGGTGACGGGTTCTAACGGCATGTCTTCTGGGCTCGTCCCGGGTCAGGACTCCAGATGTGTCTGTCAGTGCAGAGTCCAGCATCAGTATGGGCAGGACTTCCGAACCTGTGGGCCAAGCGGTGCCTGGACGACCCTGCAGCCAGCTCCGGGGGCCCAGGGCTCCGTGGCGGCCAGCCCGTGAGGCCAGGCCCACAGACGGCCCTGGGGGAGGCTCAGGTGCCCGTCAGAGGTGCTCTAAGGGGGTATGGGAAAGGCCTGAGTCGGAAGGGCTCTACCTGATGATGTAAAACTGGGGCTCCCCGGCCTTCCCCACACGCTTGCCCAGGGGCACCCCGTCTGCTCTGGGCCTAGAACTGTTGCTGGGAGCCTTTCAGGGTCTTCCTTGGAGGTGTAGGCTCGGGACGGACCACAGGGTCAGCACGCCCACAGTCCGTGGTGACCGTGCCCCTCCTCCTCCAGGGCTGCAGGCACCTCCTCGCCAGGGGCTCTACCAGGGTCCGGAGGTGAGGAGTGCTGATGCCCTGCCTGGGGTGGGGCTTCGGGCTCAGAGTCGGCCCACCTCCCCAGAGCCCCAGCCTCTAGAGGAGCCTCGTCTCCCTGAGTGTTTGCAGGGCTCTTTGTAAGTTGTCTATTTTTAGCAGCTTTTATTTCTGAACTTGAAAAATTCGCGTAGCCGAGCTCCCCAGGCAACCATCAGGCTCATCTCCCTCAGGTGCTTTTCAGCTGCGGGAGGACGAGTCTGTGCCGCCGGAGCTCCGGGCGTGACCCCAGATCCCTTTGCCAGTGGAAGCGCGGCCTTGTTTCTCTCTCCAGAAATACCTGGTCCTGGAGTGTGGTCACCACAGTAGCTTCTAAATGGGGGCGGTAGCAGAGGGGGCCTCAGAGCTATGGGAAGCCATGGGCGCCAGGTGGGGTGTCGTCGGGGGCGCCTGTGTGTGGCCTGGTGGGAGCAGTGCCGTGAGCTCCAGGGGCCCCGTCATGATTGCCCCTCCCTGGGCCGCGGCTGGAGCTGGCCTCCCCCACACACACGTCTCGGGAGAAGTGACCTGAGAGAGTGGGGGCGGGGCAGCCGGACAAGGGGCCCAGGTGCCGGGGTCAGGCATGCGTTGCACAGGAAGCTCAGAGCGGGTGTGGGGCGGAGGCCAGAAAGTGGGCCCCTGGAGTTCACAGAGGTGCCCCTGGGGCCACGGGGCCCTGCCCCCAGGCACGCACCCCCAACCTATGTCCAGCCAGTCTATGGGTCTTGGTTAGGTAGACATGATTGATCCATGGATCAGTGATCGATCGCCCATGTGCCTGATCGCAGCCTCCAGCCCCCTGGCCAGCTGACCCCACCCTGTGTCCTGGAGGTCATGGCCTCCCAGGAGCTGAAGGTAACGGCCAGGTTCTGGGCCTGGCCCAGTGCTTCACAACGTGGAGGGAAGGAGAACTCTGCAGCCTCAGGGACCCAGGGACAGCGTGGCTCGCTCCACTGTGGCCAGCATGGCTGCTCCGAGGAGTCTGGCCCGTCTGGGTGGGCTCCCTTGCCCCCGCCCTGCCCGCACTGAAGGGTGGGCGCCCCCCGCCCCCCACCCCGCCTGCACTGACGCGCCCTCTCTTCTTCTCCTCCCTGCCGCCCGCCATGTGCTGAGCCAGAGTGACGACGAGGACACGGGTCCTGGTGACAGTGACTCAGATTAAGTGTAAATGTCACGGTGAGCCTGCCGCCCTCGAAACTGACCATGCGCCTGTGCCTCCTTGAGCCCCGCCTCCCACGCTGCATCTGCCCCGCACCTGTAGTTGACAGAGGCCCTTCCGTGTTCAGTACCCGCGCCGATCTGTCCGGGAGCGGGGCTCTGTGTCCCCCGAAGGATGCCCACGTTGGGGTGGGACCTTGGCCAGGGCCCCCGGGCGCTGTGTGTATCTGCCTGGGGGTGCAGCTGGGCCTCGGGCCTGTGCCTCCCGGGGACACGCAGCCCCAGCTTCACGGTCTCCCCACCCTGTCCCAGCCACCCCCTGGCTCAGGGCTGAGGAGTCAGTGTTGTGCCTCGGAGGGTGGGCCCTGATGCCCTGCTCCCTGCGCCTCATGAGGCTTGCTGGTGGACAGGGGTCTGTGCCAACCCTCCAGTTGGCCATTTTGGGAGACCCTGGGGTGCCCCTCAGCCCTGCTGCTCATCAGGCCCCTGCTTCCTCCTGGCCAGAACCCGATCAGCAGGGAGCGCCAGGCTTGCCCCCTCGCATTGCCAGCGGAAGTGGAGCTCAGAGGGGCTGGGCGCCAGCGTCGCCCAGGGTCCCCCAAGCCCTGAGGTCTGGTCTGGGGGCATGGGCCAGGAATGGCTTCTTCGTTGTTACTGGTGGTTTTTCTGGTGGTTGTACGAGTACATAATATCCTCAGTGTGCCTCTTGACCTGGAGATTGTGTGGTGTCTGCCGCCTGGCCCTTTGAGCAAAGTCTGCAGGGCCTGGTCTGGGCCCGTGCAGCACGGGCTCCAGCTGTCGTTTTAAACTTTGCAGCGGCCACGTGGACCAAGAAAAGGGACATGCGGAATAGATGCGATGACCGTTAGCTGTGACGGTCCTGACACTCGTTTCTCACTTCCCTCTTCTCAGCCTGAAGTCAGGCGTGCAGTTTGCGGGTAGGGCCCGCCTCAGCTTGGAGTGACCGCCCCTTTGGGCTCAGCTCAGCCTCAGCCCGGCCGGAGGTGAACCGCAATGGGGGTGCGGGAGCGCAGAGGAGCCAGCCTCCCGGAGGAGGCGGGGCTTCTATCAGCACCACCCCCGTTACGGCTGTCACGGGTGCCTGCAGGAGACCCTGACTCCGGGTGTGGATCGCTGGGGGTGCTGCCCTGGACCTGGACCGGCCCGGCCCTCGGGGGCCCTACCATGTACCGGGCTCCGCCTGCTCTGTTCCCGCGAGCTGGCTCAGGCCTTCTTGCCAGCGGCGGCTGAGGTGAGAGCCCGTCTGGGTAGACGGGCTGTGCCCGCCACAGCTCCCAGGCGAGGTCTCTGCCCTCATGTGCAGACAATACTGGGGCTCCAGCTGCAGCGGGCTGCTCCCTCCCGCACGGTCCCTCACTCCCAGCCCGCTCGACCTTCCCATGTCTCAGTCCTGCAATCTCAGATGCCCGCTGCCCTGCTGGACTCCATGGAGTGGGTGGCTCGCGGCCCCCCAGACTCCAGCTTTTCCTTCAGACTGCCATGGGGCCAGGGCCGCAGGCCCTCCTGAGATCGCCCCAGGTCTTATTCTCAGGCCACGTCCCCGTCCAGGCCTTTCCCAGTGAGCAGGCAAGTCCAACTTGGGGGCCTGCCCCGTCCAGCCTGAGGAGGGGCCCTCAGCCCGTTGCACCCCCAGCCCGGCAGAAGGTGCACCTCCCTGGCGGCTGGTGGTAGGCAGGGCAGGAGGGCGGCCTGGAGGCCTGGAGCTGTCGGACGCCATGGCAGGCGGGGGCTGTCGAGGTGGGCTGGACAGCTGGAACTTCTCCTGAGTCACTGGAGCACGCCCGCGGGACGTGAGAGGCTGCTGCAGGCGGCTGTGCCGGTGGGGAGCCCCTGGCCTTGAGACCGCAGTCTGCCCGTGCCCGCAGGGCCTCCCCTGACCAGCCTCCGTGTGAGCTCACCCTCCCAGGCGCGGCCCGAGCTCGGGGGATCCAGGGCTCAGCACCTCTTCTCAGGGCCGTATCTCTCTCAGCTCCGAAACACAAGTGGAAAGTGCCCCCAGGAGGCCTCTTTCGCTGCCAGTGAGGTCACAAGGAAGGTCATCTTACTGCTCTGGCCTGGGCTGGGTCGGCCTGGCTGGGCAGTGGCCTTCTTGTCCTGGTACCTGGGGTCAGGGATGTGTCCCAGAGCCCTGTCTGGTTACAAGGAGGGAGCCGGCCCCCCAGGCCAAGGGTCTGGTTACAGAAGACAAGACTCAGCCAGGCAGTGTGTGGACGAGGGGGTGACAGGGCAGGCCTGGGGGGCCAGGTGGAGGGGTGTGGTTTGCAGTGGGGCATGGAAGGAAAATGAGGGCCGGTTGGGTGGGGGCCCTGGTCGCACACCTGTGTCTTCCACCTGGACCAAGCTGAGCTGGAGAGAAAATCAAGGTTTGGGGGCAGTTAACCCCTAGGTGGGCGCTGGCACCCTTGGGAGGGGGGAGCCTCCCACCCTTGGGAGGCCATTGCGGGAGATGCGGCTGGGGTCCTCTGGGCCTTGGTGAGGAACTGTCCCCCGGGGCCGCGCTGGTGAGTCTCAGGCGGCCCCGGAGGCGCCGTGGAGACAGGCCTGCGACTGCCTCGAGTGTGGTCACTCGGTGGTTTCCCGCAGCCTCCACGTGTCCATTGCTTCCTGGGCCGCAGGCCGCAACGCTGCCTTTCTGTTCACGGCCTGAGTCCTCACTGTCTGCCTTTGGCATTTTCAGATTTTGCAAGAACGGGGTTCGAGGATGTGAGGAACACACTGTTGAAGCTGAAGAGACGTTTTACCTTTTCCCAAGACGCAATGATCCGCCACGTCGAGGAAGCTTGGCCATGAGAAGAAACCTGCTTTTGACAATTTCTCTAGAGATCTGGGTGTGAATGCTTTTTTTGCCTCTGAGGTGGGTGGTGAGAGACGGGACCAGCTGTCCGAAGCCAGGCGTCACTGCTCGCAGGCAGCTCCTGCTGGGCGGGCATCTCTGCGGGACCTCCGCTCGGCTTCCCAAGTGCCGCTCGGGCCCGAGGCAGGGCTCCTGAACTGGCCCTTACATCACCGAAGATCATTTCAAGGACTGTGTTCTTGGTGCTACATAAACAGTCTGTAGTGGAGCCTGGGCCTTGCTGGTAGGAGGGTGGGCACAGTGCCCCGGGCTCTGGGTGCCCTCTGACCACCCTGGTCCTTGGGGCAGGGGGTCTGCTGTGCCTCCCAGACGTGACGGCTTGGTGGTCTCTCCCGGCCTCCGCATGTTCACTACTTCCTGGGCCTGACCCGGCCAGGCCGACCCAGGCTTCTCCGTTTGTAGTTTCCAGACGAGACCGTGGCGTCCTTTCTTTCCCCGTATGGACAGACTGCCAGTGCTTTCGCTTCCTAGAGGCGCCTGAAAGTGCTGCTGCCTTTTGGGCGGACCTGTCCCCTCACTTAAAGGGAGGGACGAGTTTGCCTCGTCTGGCCCGCCCGGGGGCGCGGGGGCAGCCGGCGCCCCGCAGTGCCTTGCTCTCGCCTGGGCTGGAGGGCGGGGCGGGAGGCCTGTCCACAGGCTCCTGGAGCTGAGACTCCAGGCCACGCTGGAGGTCGGGTGTTGACAGCGCACACGGACAGCCTCTGCCGGCTCACGCGCTCGTGTAACTATGCAGTTCTCTGACATTTCTGGGGCGCTGGGGAGGAGCCTGCATGGCCAGCCCCTGCCTGACGCTGGAGCTGCCGGATCGGATTCCTTTGAGGACGGCTGTCTGCGCGCTTTGAGAGCTGACCTTCCCCAGCGGGTCGGGGACCTGTGCCCCCCATCCCGTCCGGACGCCAACCTTCCTGGCTCCAGACGCTACCGGAGGCTTCTCGCCTGCCCCTCTTCTCCTTTGCCAATATTACCTGATGAACCAAGTTCTCCAGCACTAGGACTTACCTCCTTTTGTAAGGTCTCTTGTGCGTGGTTCAGCGTTTTTGGCTTCACACTGACCTTTCCATGGGCACACTCGGCCCCGAGACCCTCCCTCCCCTTGGAGCCTCGGGGATACCGTGGGGCGCCGCTGACTGCTTCGCGTCGTTTGATTTGTGACCTTGAGATAATAGATAGGCTTGTGGTTTGTTTGTTTTTTTAATTTAAAGATATTAAGACTTAATTCACTAAAATTTATTCTAAGGGGATATTTATACTTTTGTACTTTTTTAGGTATCCGTATTTTATCACCTTACAGTTTAATGCCTAAGTTTCCCCTGAAAATAGCAAATAAAATTGTGTATTTATGACTGAGCAGAACAGCTGTTAGTGTCTTAAAGTGTACGGAAGAGCCGCTGCCGTGGAAGCACCACCTTGGGCTCATGGCAGCTCTGCTGGCTGCCTGGGTCCCTGTCCAGTCTGACCCCCACCCCACGGCCCGGCCAGCCCTCACCGCCTCACCTGGTTCTTGTGGAATTGTTTAAAAAGTGCCGATGCCACACTGAGTCAAGCATGTGCGCGTGTCTCTCCCTGGCTGGATGCACCAGCTTCAGAGACATTTGCCTGAAGTTCCCTGGGTGTCCCCCCCAACAGGCTCTCCGGCTCCCCCTGGTGGCGGCTCCTCAGGCTTTGGGGCGGTTCCCTGGACAGCTGCCCCGGCTGGGCTAGGACGTCTGTGACCCTGAGAGGCTGGTCTCACCAGCTGCCTGTCGTGTTTCCAGCACGCACTCAGCTCTAGTGGGAATTCCCTGCCAGAGGGTGGGAGTGGGGCTCCAGGCGTGCCCTGTACAGCGGGGCACATGGGGAGGACTTAAGATTCTCCAAGGAGTTTGCTTTCTGCAAGGAGACTAAACGTGGCACCTCCCAGCTGCCTGAGGCCGACAGCAAAGCTGGACCTGCCTCCAGGGCCCCCTGCCCCACGGGCGCTTGGAGACGCCCCAGAGCAGCTGGTCTTGCAACGCGTGCCCGTCTCCTGTCTGAGCACAGGGCCAAGAGGAGATGGCGGTCCAGTCTGGGGCCTGCGGTCAGGGGCCCGTGCTGGGTCCTCAGGACGGGGTGGGGCAGTTGGGGGCACGCTGCCACCCACACTTCACAGCTCTGAGCTCACTGTGAACGGCGTCAATAAAGTCTCTCCCCCTCCCGTCTCCTTGAGTGTCTGCCTGGGTCTGGGTGGGGCCAGTGTCTGGGAGCCCAGGCCGTGGGGGACCTGCCCTGGAGTCGCAGGGCCACCCCCTGGGGCCCACCGAGGACCGCAGCCTTGCCCCTCCAGCCTGGTGCGGGGGGCACCTGGGGTGCTCAGCTGTCCTGACGTCTGTGCCCCTCCTCCCCTAGGACCACTGGACCCTGAGCAGACCCCCGCCCCGTGGCAGAGGCAGGAGGTTGGTGGGGTAAAGGAGACCCCAGGGCACCCAGAAAGCTGGGATAGCAGGCAGGGGGAGGCGGAGACGGGGTGGCAGGACTTCCAAGGGGAGCCTGGTGCTCCCCGATCCCCACATGGCCCTACCCTGGCCTCTCTCCACAGAGCTGGCAGGTGGGCTGCCCCACCCTCCTCTGACCCCACCATGGCAGGACCTGGAGTCTACTCTCCCGGGCAGGGTGGCCTCTCCACGGCGGCAGGACCTAGGCTAGCCCCTGCTCCCAGCACCTGGGGCTGTACTCAGGACGCCCACAGCCTTGCCTTCCCCCCCACCTCCCCGTCAGGCCTCGTTGCACCTGCTGCCCCACCCCACTTCCCCCGAGGCCTCAGAGCCCATGTCTGCTCTGGAGAAGGAGCTCTCAGACGGCCCGGGGCCGCTCCCCGGGGCCACTGGGCAGCGCTCCCTGCCTGCCAAGAGCACGCCTGGGCAGAGGAGCGGACAGGAACGTGGTGTGTTTTCCTGCCTCCGTCCCCAGGGTCGGGCCGCAGCCGGTGCCTGCTAAGTGCTTACAGGTTCGTTCCATAAACAGCCGGGCCTGCGTTCCCCCAGCACCGGCCAAGCCAGCTGGGCCCATGCACGTGCTTGCATGTGTGTTTCTCTGTGCGTGAGTGTGCACGTGTGTGCGTGTACACGTGAATGTGAACTGGTGTGTGCGCGTGGGTGCACGTGTATTGTGTGGGCATGTGGGCATATGTGTGCAGCGTGCAAGGCCCAGGCCTCCCAGGACTCTCGTCCACCCATGTTCACTGAGCAGGGCGAGAAGCTGCTGCCTTTCGGGAATCGGCCAACACCGGGGAGTGGACTGGCTGGCTGCAGGCCTGCTGTGGACACACAGGCCAGGCAGAGAACCCGGGGCGGCCTCCGGGGACAGCCTTACCGTCGCGGCCGTGATGGGGTCGGAGTGAGCTGCGGGCCTGAGCTCTGCGCCTGCTGGATTCCCTGGCCGGGAGGGAGTGGGGTGGGGTGGCTGGTGGGACAAGGGGCGGGAGGGGCAGTGAAACGGGCAGGGGTGCTGTGTCAGGGAATCCCCAGGGATCCTCGCAGAAACCATGAACCACTCCGGCAAACGATCTGAACCCTAAACATGGAGCAAGGGGGAGAAGGGGGTCCCAGCCAAGGGAGCTGTTGAGGCCTGTCTCCTGGGGGCCTGGCCCACCGACCTCCATGCCCCCCCCTCCGTGGCCTGGGCCTCCCTCTTCTGTGTGACACCATCCGAGCCTGGCCAGCAGTGTGTGGACTCCAGGAGGGCCCTGCCCACCCCTGCATCCTTGGGTCTGGGGGCGGTTAAGCCTGCTGGGCTGTTGGGTCTGCAGGGTCCCCGGGCGCTTCCAGGTGGGTGTGGGGTCTTGCCTGACGTACGCTCAGGCGAGTTTACCGACCACGCCGTGACCCGGGAGGCTGGTGGAGGTGCTGCCCAGGGTCACAGGAGACAAACGGGCTCAGAGGGGCCAGTGGCTTGTCCAACATCTCCCAGCTGGTGTGGACCCCAACTCCAGCCCCCCACCCCCCAAAACTTCAGATTCAGGTTGACACGGAGGGAGGGAGGGCGTGGAGGAAAAGAAACTGGGGTTCAAGGGGCCCTGGGGCGCCAGGAGCAGCCCCCTGTCTTAGCCTTAGTGCGTCACCAAGGGAAGTTGTTGGGCGAGTCCAACAGGCAGTGGGGGTTGCTCCCCGATGCCCTGCAGAGCCCCCCTCCTCCAAAGCTCTGCTGGGCCCCCCTGCCAGTGTCGGTCACCCCCAGTGCCACCCCTGGGTACCCGTTGGTGACACATGGTGACAACCAGGTTGGCAAGGACACAGGCGGGGGGGAAGCGGGGAGGCCGCCTGTGTGGGGCTGGGTGACATCCAGCTTTCAGTGTGGAGCCTCGCCCCCACACCCCTCCCTAGCACCAGACGCCCTGCCCCGAGGGGCCACACCCAGGCAGCCAGCCCTGAGGTTGGGTCTTTATTGGAGAGTGAACATAAATAAAAATAAGCGGGAACTTGAGAGGAGGGGGAACTGGAGGGCTATTTACAAATGTACACCTTGGACCTGGGCGGCCGCTGCCCACCAGCCCGAGCAAGGCTCAGAGCAAGGCGAGCAGGGCTGCGAGGACCAGGACGGCTTAGGCGGCCGGGTAGCGTGCGGAGTTCCGACCAAGGGGCTGCCGGGTCCGGGGGTCCCGCTTCTGGGCACTGCCTGGCCCTGCCCGCTGGAACTGCAGCTCTGGGATGATCCGGTGGATCCAGTCGTGGTGGGAGGTGAGCCGGATGTAGACACCTGGGCGGTTCCGCCGGGCGCAGCCCTCGCCCCAGCTGATGACCCCTGCCTGCAGCCACACCTGGCCCACGAGGCACACCAGGGGGCCCCCGGAATCTCCCTGCGGCCGAAGCAGAGGTACCTGTGTCAGCTCACGCGGGCCGGAGAGCCGGGCTCCGCAGCTGCACGGCTGAGTGCCCGCGCCTGTCTCCCTTCGCTCGTCTCTGCCCAGGACACCCCAGCCCCTGCAGCCCTTCCTTTCCAGCCTGGAGTGCCCATTTCTCTAGCATTGCCACACTACCCACCCTGAATCACCTCAGAGAAGTGTCTTAAAGATGCAGCTTCCTGAGTCCCGCCACAGACCCACTGGCTGACTCCCCCAGGTAGAACCCAGGAACCTGCTTTCCCAGCTGGTCGAATGCATAGCTCTGGTCTGGGCCCTGCAGGTCCACCTCCTGGGCCTTGTCCCTTGTCCCAGGTGGGCTGGTTTCCGCCTGGGGCCCAGGCACTAGGGCTCAGCCTCGGCCCACCCCGCCCCAGGGCCCACCTTGCAGGCGTCCCTCTTGCCCTCAGCGAAGCCCGCACACAGCATGTCGTCCTTGATGGTTCTGGGCTGGAAGCCGGACTCTGCATCCTTGCTGTAGAGCAGGTTGCACTTGGGCGTGCTGATGATGGGCACGGCAAGCTTCTGCAGGGTCCGGGGTTTGGGCAGGCTGTCTGCGGAGGGGAGATACCAGGTGCGGCTCAGGGGACATTCTCACCAAGGGCCCCAGGCCCTGGTTCTCAAGAACCGCAGCTCTATCCCACCTGCTTTTCTCTTGTGTTTTTAGATCTTCTCTTCTGGCTGGAGGCTTTGTAGGACAGAGTTCCTTCTTCCCACCCCCCACCACCAGGCTGGGCTCTTTCTGTTCCCTGTGGCCCCTGCTCCTGTGTCTGCTGCCCTTTCCCATACCTACTCCACCCATTTGAGTAGAGATCTTGTGGGCCTTCCTGGTGGCTCAGACGGTAAAGAATCTATCTGCAGTGCGGGAGACCAGGGTTCGATCCCTGGGTTGGGAAGATCCCCTGGAGAAGGGAATGGCTACCCACTCCAGTATTCTTGCCTGGAGAACCCCGTGGACAGAGGAGCCTGGCAGGCTACAGTCCATGGGGTCACAGAGCCAGACATGACTGAGCGACTAACACACGTGCGGCAGTTTGAACAGAAGATGGTTGGTTCAGGGCGGCCCCCAGGCTGCCTTCTCTAGGCCCGCCACCTGTTCTCTCCCTGCCCTGCCCTTAGTACCTTGTTCACTGGGGGTGCCCCAGCCGGTGACCCAGCACTTCATGCCCGACTCAAAGACGACTGAGGGGTCAGGCACACACACGGGGAGGATGTAGTTGGTGAAGGTCACAGGTGCCTCCAACTCCACCAGGGCCACATCGGCGCTAGAGGCCATGCCTTGGTACTGGGGGTTGCTCTCGACCCGCTTCACCCGGGCATACACGGCGTGTGGCCCTGGCCTCGCCAGCTGCAGCACCCCCAGCAGGACCTGGTACAGGGATGTTTCAGAGGTGCTGGTGGGAGAGTAGAGACCCGGTGTGAGGCGGCCTGGGAGGCGTCAGCGGAAGTTAAGTGGAGATGAGAAGTAGGGAGGAGTCGGACTTCCTCCCCGCTCCCCAGGATGCTGACAGCTCAGTCTACACTGTGTCTTCCGGAGCACACTCTCCAGGGGGGTGTACTAAGAGATGAGGTGGGAAAGGGTGTAAACCCCAAGCAGCTTTAAATTCCCAGCTCCACCCTGGCCAGCCCAGCCACCTCGCGCAAGTCACCCAGCAAGTTCTCTGTGACTCCGTTTCCTTGTCTGTAAAATGGGGACAGTAACAGTCCCCACCTGAAAGGCTGTCTGTGGGGGTCGAAGGAGATGATCACCCACCGGGGCCCAGCCTGAGGCAAGTGACCTGCTCACTCTGAGCCTGGATTTCTGAACTTGAGATGTGAGGTTTTAGAATTGCAAGAGCTGTGGCATGGAGAGAGCTGAGATGCCTAGGCAGCCCTGAAGGCTTAGGACCAGGCAGGTCATGGTGTGGAAGCAGGGTTTGGGTAGCTTGGTCCTTTGGTTAGGGCCAGTGTAGGTGACCTCAGAGTGAGGAGGAGGAATGGCCATTCTGCTTCGTCCACCTGTGCCCAGAGCCCCAATCAGGAAGGGAGTGTCTGGATTTGTGGTGTGGGAGGAGACAAGGAAGAGAGGCAGGCAACAGGAGGACCCTGCGGCCAGCAGCAGGGGCGGCCTGTCTGGGAAAGCACCTCACTGTGAGCCCCCCGGGGGAAATGGACCCCTCCCAGCTGGGCTGGGGGCAGCAAGAGCCCGGAAGCAGGGGCTGCTGCTGGAAGCTGGCCCCGAGGCTGGACCCAAAGGGAGCCCTGGCAGGGAAGGCTCAGATGGCGCAGACGCAGCCTCTCTCGGGCCGTGGGGGCCCGGCCTGGGCGCCCCGCACCGCCGTTGTCCGCGGGCCGGCGCTGTCCGCGGTGCTGAAGCCCGGCGTTTGCGGACGGCGCGCGGGGAGGGGGCGGTTCCGTCGCACGATCTGTGGCCCCGGAGCGGAGTGCGGGGCGCAGTCGACTCACTTGGAGAAGCAGTGCGCGGCGGTGAGGACCCACCGGTCCGTGATGAGGCTGCCCCCGCAGAAGTGGCTTCCGTTTCGCTGAATGCTGACCTGCCAGGGCCACTCGCCCTCCAAGGCATTCTGCCCGCCCACCATCCGGTTCAGCATCCGCGGGCGGCCGCAGGCTGGGGGAACAGAGCCGAGGCGGGGGTGGGGGGCGCTCCCTGGAGGCCCATCCCCTCAGGTGTGATTCCCACCCCCAAACCCACACTCAAGCTTTCTTATCCTGTTCACTCCCTGGCTTTCCTGTCCCTGACCCACTCCAGGACCTTAGGCCTAAGTCGGAGGCCTGGGCATCAGTCAGCCTCCGACAGTGGGTTGTGGGCCCCTTGCCCCTCACCTGTGACACCTGACCCTCTGGGTGGTGGGGGTGAGATAACACGGTTAAGGTCTTACCCCACACCCCCGGCCTGACAAATGGGCTCCCGGACCTTCCCCTTCCACCCCGCAACTCCTGTCTAGGCTCCCCAGTTTTCCCCACTGTGGGATTCCCGTGCTGGGCCCATTCATTATGGGTCTCACCAGGGAGGGGGTCCTGGCCAGTCTCGGAGATCTCAACCAAGCCCACTCCTGTCCCCCTACCCGAAGGCCTTGAATGCTTACCGTTCAGTGCCTCGCCTCCCCGAGTCCCTGAAAATGAGAAAAAAGAGGGTGATCAGCCAACTTTGCCCAAGCTGCAGTCTGCTCCTCCCCTCCCCAACGACTGGTCAGCATAGCCCATCCTCTGCTGCACACCCAGCCTCCTGTGGACTCCGCAGGACCGTCCACCGGGCACCTGGCAGGAGAGGCTGGCAGCCTTCAGCCACAGGTCCCCCATGTGCCCCCATGGTGTGCACAGGCCAGGCTGTGGGCCAGGACCAATCAGAAAGGCCAGGGAGGGGACCCCGTCAGGGCTTGACCCTCCCATTTGGGGCAAGAGGGCTTCTTCTGGACCCCACCAGGGCTTTCCCTCCACACCCCACACTCATCCTCATCTGGAAGCTCTGCGGAGGATGTGGCCTTCAGCCAAGGGGCTGTGGGGCCTCCCCCCAACCCCCTCCTCCAGCCTGGGGCTGGCTGGGATAAGGGGCCAGACAAGTGAGCAAGGCTCCACGTCTGCCTGCCCGCCCAGCCACTCGAGTCTCACTCATCTCAGGGGAGTAGAGAGGCCAGACGATGGTCATGCATCAGTCCTCCCAAGATCCCAGATTCCCAGGTGCCAGCCCCTCAGGTGTTCCGCCAAGCTCACAGGCGGCTCCAAGAGCCCTGCCGGGCCCAGCACCCCTGCCCGTGTGAGGGACAGTGGGGCGAAGGGCGGGGGGCACTCTTTGGAAGTGGACCCCTCTCCCCGGGACCACTGTCCCCCAGTTTCTGGACAAGGCACAGGGCCCGCCTCTTGGCCTTGACAGGCCCCTCCACTCCAGCTCGGAGACCCCAGCCAGGCCAACAGTCTCAACCAGTGCCAGCGCAGCTCCAGGTAACCCACCCCATAAAGAGAGCCCTGCTTATGGATCTGGTCACTGGGGTGGATCTGATCAGAGCTTGGGGGGTCAGGACAGCCTCTTCCCACTTCACACTCCCCCGACACCCCAGCCCCAGTAACCAGTCCCAGGCGGCTGAGGGGCCCTGGGGCCGGGCAGGAAATGGCTGGACTGAGCCACACCCCTCTGTGACCTTGGGGGTTTTGACAGGACCCTATTCTTCCAGCTGAGGGGCACACTCTCCAGTGCTGGGGGGTGGATGATGAAGCAGTTGCAGAGGGTGCTGAGCATGGGCCAAGAGGAGTGGGCAGGCACAGGCAGGACCAGCCACTCTTCCAGGTAGAGGCGCCAACAGATGCGTGGGGGTGAGGGCAGTCAGCCCAGGCCAGCAAGACATCTGCCCAGACACTGATTGTGTCAACAAGGGGCCCTTTAAAAATGCACACGTGCCCCAGGCGGACATTCCCTCCAGCCCCTCGTCTTAGTATAATCTGATTTAGTCAGATTGACAACCCCAGACCCTGCGCTCTTGCTTCTTGCACGAAGCTGAAACGCCCCGGCTGGCTTTTTCCCTCCCTGTGGGGCTTTCCCAGAGCCTTGCCCAGGTTCTCCCCACAGCCATCCCCGCTCCTGTGTGTGGATCCACTGTCCACGCCTGGGATCAAGGGCACTCACACCCTGCCTAGCAGACCCTTCCATTGAGGCTCTTCAGGCTTCTGCATCCCAGCCTGATGCACCTCGGCTTCTTGTTTGGACTGAGCCCCCGGCCTCTGAAGCTTCCCTGGTGGCTCAGATGGTAAAGAATCCATCTGTGATGAAGGAGAACCAGGTTCGATCACTGGGTTGGGAAGATCCCCTGGAGAAGGGAATGGCTATCCACTCCAGTATTCTTTCCTGGAGAATTCCACGGACAGAGGAGCCTGGTGGTCTACAGTCCCGGGGTCACAAAGAATCAGACCCGACTAAGAGACTTTGACTTCACTTTTCCTGCCTCTGAATGTTTGTTCACAGCACCGCTTTCCTCCTGGGTCTAAATCCAGATTCTAGAGAGTGCTAATCCAGATCCTAATCCAGAGTGCTAACCCTAACTGAAATTCTTCCCCCTCCTCCAGGCAGCCCTCCTTGATTGTACTGTCTGGGCAGCCTGGCTCCCTTTCCTGAGCTTTCTGTCTTCCCACTTGGCCCCACAGAGCTCTGCCCACCTTGCCCTGGGGGTGGAATTGTCATCTCATCTCATCTCACCCATGAGCTCAGGATCTCTGTGGAAGCAGGGCCCACATCCTGGGAGCCTGAGCCCAGGGAATATATAAGTGGGACAGTGGGAGCAGGACTTCCTGGGGAAGAGCGATGTGGAGACCCAGGCTGGGCAGGGTGGGCGTCCTGTTGGGGCTGGGTAAGCCAGCGGGGTGTCAGCCCCCTCCTCTGGATCCAGGGCCCTTCTGCTCCTGTATCTGGTTGTGGAGGCAGGAGAGGCCCAAGGCTTTAGGGGGAACAGCCAGAGATGAGAGGCCAAGATGGTGCTGAAGGAGTTCAGGCCTCTGGTGTCAGCTATTGGAGAGCCAAGTGCAGGCCGCTGTTTGCACTTTGGCAATGACCTCGATTACTCTACCCACCAGGAGTAATCACAGGGTTACACACCCTGGCAGAGATGAGCTCCCTCAAAGAACGCTGTTATCCTGGTGCCAGGGGAGGAAGGCAGGGCAGCGAGGCCTGGGGGGCCCTGCGGAACCCAAGGAGTCTGGGGCCTCCCCACCGAGGTGCCTCCTCCCCTGTGGGAAGCCTGGAGCCCCGGCAGGGCTGCAGCCCAGGCTGACGGCCGGGCCCTGAGAGGTGACTTGAGGACACGGAAGTGAGGAGGTGGCTGGGCAGGCCAGGCGGGCCCAGGAATGCATGAGAGTTTCTCCAGCAGAGAACAGCCTGCCCAGCTGGGAGGGGCCTGGCAGGTGAGGCCCCTGGCTGACACCTGCTCACCCTCACTGGGGCCTGGGAGAGAGGCCCGGGTGCAGGAGCCGCCCCCCGCCCCCGTCTCCTCCTGCCTGCACCCCTCCCCCATGCCCTGCTAAGCGCCCCCAGCCTTCCGTGGCTCCCTGGCTCAGGCCACGCTCGGCCACACTTCCTGGCCTTGCGGACACTGGCCCTAGGCTGGAGGCCAGCAGTCTTGAGTTCAGATCCTGCACCCAGGCAGCCCTGTGCTTGTGCCTTGGAGACGGGAGAGACCAAGACGAGAGGAAGCGGAGTGCCAAGCCCAGAGCTTGGCCCTGCTTGCCCAAGGCAGTGGGAGCGGGGGTGGGGGTGCGGGTGGGGGTGGATCCTGCCCGGGTCACTGCCTCAGGGCCCTCGCAGGCCTGCACCCACGCTGCCTTCCCCACTTCACTCCCCCAGGTGGGATGTCTGGAACCTTCCTCCTGCGAGAAGAAGAGGAGGCCAGTGCTGCAGCCCCAAGCCTAGCCAGGGAGTGGGGACTGGCTACAGCTGCTGGCAGGACAGACCTGTAGGACCTGTAGGACTCTCCTGCAATCTGTAGGACTCACCGGACCGCAGCAGCAGCAGGAGCAGGACCGCGGCTAGCACCTGCCTCATGGTCTTGGCCTGGTGGAGTGCCCGCTGGGCAGGGGACAGAGGTGGCAGGAGTTCCGAGTGCTCGAGCACGACGTTCGGGGCTCCATGAAGTGGGTTATATGCTGCAGATGAGTGTCAGCTCGGCTATGCCGCTGGACTTGTCAGCCCGGCCAGCCCAGTTTCTCTCGACAGGAAGGAGGCACCCCAGAACTCTGGTTCCTCCATGACCTGGCCCTGAACCCCAAGGGGCCAGACCCCTCACCCAAGGATTTGAGGCCAGGGTGCATAGGCCCCATTTAGGCGGCTTGTGGCCTGGAGTTCTACCCCCTACCATGGCTGACCACACACCCCAAGTGACCACAGGCCCCACATAAACTGACTGCAGTCCGCCCATGAGACCCTCCCTGTTTCATTCATTCATTCATTTCATTTGTTCATTCATTCATATTGAACATCTACTTCGCAGGTGACGCTAGTGGTAAAGAACCTGTCTTCCAAAGCAGGAGACACAGAGCTGCCGATTTGATTCCTGAAGGAAGATCCCTGGAGAAGGAAATGGCAACCTGCTGCCGTGTTTTTGCCTGGAAAATTCCATGGACAGAGGAGCCTGGCGGGCTAGGGTCCATAGGGTCACAAAGAGTTGGGCATGACTGAACTCACGAGCATGTGCACACACGCGCACACACACACATACACACACAGTCCATGGGGTCACAAAGAGTCGGGCATGACTGAGCCCAGGAGTACGCGCACACACACACACAACACACACAGACACACAGACACACACACACACACACACACACACACACACACTATACCCTGCATCAGTGAATGAAACAGAGTCCAGAACTGGGTTTTACACTTTTAGGGGGGATGAGCACAAAAAAGTCCAGGTCCCCTGTGCTTATGGAACAAAGTGGAGCAGGGAAGGAGTCCGCAGTGGGGGTCCCCAACCGACATCAGCGCCCTTACCGACCCTCCGTCCAGGGACTGGGTCCCGGCAGTTCCAGGACTCCCAAGGAGGCCACGACCGCCTGCGGGCGGCACCCTCCTAACCCACCCGGAGGTGGGGGCAGTGGGGGGGCTTCCCGGAACCGAGGGCCAGGTGGGCGGGGCGGAAGCTGGTTCTGGGAAGGCCGGGCCGGGTGACCGTACCGTGTCCCTGCCCTGGGCGTGGCAGGCCGGGTCGGGGACGTGCGGCCGCCGCGGAAGCGGCTCTGGGAGGAAGTTATCTGGGGCACGGGGCTGACGTCAGAGGCTCAGGTCTGGGCTCGGCTTGGGGCGGAGGCCGGGGACCAGGTCCGGCAGACCCCCGACCCCAGGCCTGGGATGGGGAGCACCCCCGGGGTGCGGCGCGCCCCGGGAGGCGCTGGGGCCGAGGCCGGCCACCCCCTCTCCATCCCCCGCCCCCCGGCCCTGGAGCGCCGGTCCGCGCAGTCCTGCCCTCCGATGTCCGGGCGGCCGGGCAGAGCCAGGCCTGGGGGGGCTCCCTCCGCTCCTCGCTGCCCCCTTCCTCCCAGTCCTGCCCCTGCCCCACTCCTGCTCCCCTCCCCTCCCTTCTCTTCTCCAGTAGTTCGGGCCTGTCACGCACGCTCCCTCTCTCCCCGCCTCCTCCGCGGCCCCCTCGGCGCTGTGTCCCGGGGCCTGTGCGGGAACTGGGCTCCCTGGGGAGGGGCGGAGTATGGAAGCCGGGCCCAGACTTACTGGGGCTCGTTGCACAGGTGTCCTGTGCACGCGCTGGGGGCCCAGCCCTGTCCCGTGCCGGGGAACATCCAGGTGAACCGTGTGGAGGGCCCGGCAAGACAGAATGAAGCTGAAAATGTCTAATCGCAAACGGGGAAGTTTCAGGAGGTCAGGACAGCGACATTTCTCCAGCACCTGACGGTCGATTCCCTGGATCTCAGAGGCCTCTCAGATTCTTCTGGGCCAACACTACCTCTAGGGCATCCTTCTTCTTCTTCTTTTTTTTTTTTTTAAAGCTAATTCTAAGAAGGCTGTGCCTTGAAATCAAGCAAGCAACAAAAGTCAGGAGTGATCAGACAGCGGAGACACAGGGAAAGTTGGGCTCCCAGTGACTCCAGCGCCTAGAGAAGCAGCTCGTGTCCCCCTAGACACCTGTGGGCCTGGGGCCAGTGACCCCCCACCCCAACCAGGCAGAGAGCTGGGGGGCTGCAGGGTGAGCAGGAAGCCAGGCCGCTTTCTCATTCCCTCCACCAAACAAAGGAGGAGAACTGGAATCCAGAAGGATTCAGAGACTTTATTATGTTTTATCAATTCCTCCTCAAAAAAAAAGTGGCTATCTACCAACTCCGTCAGGGAGCATGTTTTCTAACGTTAGAAGTCACGGTAGGGACTTCCCCGAGGGTCCAGTGGTTAAGACTCAGAGCTTGCAATGCAGGGGGCATGGGTTTGATAATGGCTACCCACTCCAGTATTCTTGCCTGGAGAATTCCATGGACAGAGGAGACTGACAGTCCTTGGGGTCGCAAAGAGTCAGACATGACTGAGAGACTAACACTTTTATTGGGAACTAATATCCCACATGCTGTGTGGCAAAGAAAAAAAGAAGTCACAGCAGAAAACATAATAGAGACGTGGCCATAAACTAAAAAAATACAAGCAAAACTGGCTTCAAAATAAAAAAGCAGGGACTTCCCTGGTGGTCTAGTGGTTAAGATTCCATGTTCCCAGTGTAGAGGGTAAGTGTTTGATTCCTGTCTGGGGAACAGTGAACTCACAGGTGCAGCCTAAAAAAAAAAAAAACAGTTTTTAAAATTTAAAAAAATTAAAAAGCAAACAATAGGAAAAATATTTGCAGGAAATGTGGCCAAATGCTGACAACATTATTGTCCAGAGCACTTAAGAAATTGATCAGGCAAACCCTGGACCCCTAAAGATGAAATGAATGAAGGACACAGACAAGTCTTGGAAGAGGAAACCAATTTGGCTAATAGACTTACTGAGAAATATTCAGCCTCAGTAATTAAAGAAATGCAAATCAAAGCCACAGCAAGGAGATGTGTGGAGTTATCTCAACCTTGGTGGAATGCTGTTAGTCGAGGCTATGGGGCAATGTGCCAGCTGGTGGGCACGTAACTGGCCCAGCCCATTTGTAAATCAGTTGGTTAGTGTTTGCTTCAACTTTTTAAAATAGTTATTCCCTTTGAGTCAGTGAATTCATCACTGAAAGTCTATTCCAAGAAGAAAATCTTAAATACAGAAAAAGCATGAAGATGTCAGTGGTCAGCTCACTTAGAATTGCAAAAACAAAACAAAACCTTGTTTGGACATTGGTAACTAAAACAGCCTTTCAATATAACTTTTAAAAATTACACTTTCATGGAGAATGGGTAAATGTAGAAAATGCTCATGATATAAGAGGACATTTTAAAAGAATGAGTATAAAGATTTTTAGGAAGTATAATAACTGAAAATTTAAAATTTAAAACAACAGCAGCAACCTCCTAAAGAAAAGTCTGCAGAATGTTCAGCAGTGTCCATCTAGGAGGGATTCTGTAGTCAGTTGGATTTCTTTCCAAAGGAAAGCCAACTTTCTTTCCAAAGGAAAGCCAACTGACACTCATGAAGCACAACAGGTGTTCATGGGACCTCTGCTTCGGGTTCGTGGGCCAGTTCGTGGGACCTTCCTGTGATGCTCCAGCAAAGAAACAAGCTTCAGGACCCGGTGGACAGATGGCCTTCCTTCTAGCGCCCAGGTGGTGACTTGGTTCTCCAGTCTCCAAGATGACTCCTGGAGCCAGGTACACTGCAGTCTCTTCCTCAAGGGATGCCAGTGAAGAAGGCTGGAGCCCTCCTCGGTCCCATCCAACGTGAACAATCCCAGGAAAGGACAGTAACTGTCTCACAAGTTGCCCAGGCTGGTGATATGGCTACTATGTGGCCATGGCACAGAGTGTGTTAGCAGAAAGGAGAAGGGAAGGAAACAGGTCAGCAAGAAGCAATAACCACCACACTGACTCCAGTGTGAGAGTGAAATAAAGACATTTTGAAACATGGAAAGTCTCAGAAAATTTTATCCCCCAGGCACAATTCTTGGGAAGCCACGGGCGGGGTGGGGGGTGGTGGGGAAGATGTTCTCTGACTAAAGAAGAGTTAAACCAAAAAAGCAGGAAAAGTGGGCTGTAGAAAACAGAGATCAAACTCAGAAGAGGGAGAAGGGAGTCTGTGGGATGCTGGTGAAGGGAGATTCCAGAACAGCAGCTGTGCCCCAAGCAGAGAGGGCGGTCTTCATTCATGAATACTGTGACAAAAGAGACAGGAATGCTGACATTGTCACAGTGTCATCATCGTGCCCTCTGCCATTGCGCTATCTTTTCAGTCGGATGAAACATCTAGAGCATGTAAGCCAAGAAAGAGGAAGACGTGAGACATAGGACAGGGAACCCCAACCAGGAGAAAGACAAATGGAATCCCAAGATGGTAAAGGGACATCCCAGGACGACAGTGCTACCCAGAGAGCAAGATCCCAGAAAAAGGACAATGGGTGTATCAAGGTGGGATTAAAAAGGAGAAGGGGGGGGAGAAATGATATATGTTCCTTAATGAGTTTGCTCTGGTGGAGATTAATAAAGTGTGGGTAGGTACAAAGGAAATCAACAACAAAGGCGATTATTAACTTTAGGGGAAAAAATTAAGAAAGGAAACAAATATAGTACACTATAAGACTTGGCCATGCTCCCTAAAGTCCCATCCCATTATGGCATCAGCCAGCCTTGAGGTCCAGGGTCTTGTCAACTAAACTAGATTGACATGCAGTCGAGGCTTCTTGGGCATAATTCCTCTTCATCTGAAGAACTGTGAACTAAAGAGGTCACCCTGCCCACTCAACATGCAGGGGTGAGGAAGGGACAGGATGACCACCAGACATAACCCACTCAGAGCAAGGACTGGTCCACAGCATTTCTGAAATCTCGCTAAGCAACGTTCTGCCCCCTCCTGCTCAGGAGCGGGAGTGCATATTGTCCAGAGTCCTGGAGAGACGGTCTTCATGACTCTTAGCTCTGCCCTCTGGGCTGTTGGCTTTGGCCTCTGAATCATCTGTGCTTTCCCATAAGACACGGTTCATGTCGATAACTGAATAGTTTTCTCTGCCAACCTGCTTCTTGTCTGTAGAAAGTTGGGGATCTAAAGAACTGTCCCTTTCAGTTCAAGTTTGCAGAATTTGCTGACTTCTCGGCATAAATAATGGAGGCCAGAAGACAATGGAAGTCTTTAAAGTGACTTCCCTGGTGGTCTAGTGGTTAAGAGTCTGCCTTCCAATGCAGAGGATGCAAGTTTGATCCCTGGTCTGGGAACTAAGATACCACAAGCAAAGAGGTGCAGCCAGAAATAAACAAATTAATAAACAAATAAGGGGACTTCCCTGGTGGCAGTGAATAAGAATTCACCTGCCAAGGCAGGGGACATGGGTTTGATCCCTGGTCCAGGAAGTTTCCGCATGCTGCAGAGCAACTAAGCCCGTGCACCACAACCACTGAGTCTGCATGTCACAACTGCTGAAGTCCTCTCACCTAGAGCCTGTGCTCTGCAACAAGGGGAAACACTGAAACTAGAAGCCCAAGTACTGCAGCGACGAGGAGCCCCTGCTTGCTGTAGCTGGAGAATGTCTGTGCGAAGCAACAAGACCCAACACAGCCATTCATTAATTAATTAAACAAATGAGGGTCTCTGTAATTTATTCCTGACTCTTACCCAGCTAAAACAGTCCATCCATTTTTAGAAGCCACTTGATGATTGATGGTTGACCAGTCTGATTCTTGGCATTTACCCCCCAAAAGAGGCCTGGGTTGACTAAAAAACTGAATGCAAGATATGTTCTCACAATACTTGTGATAGTTTTCAGATCATTCTGCCCTTCCCTTCCAGGGTCCAGCCCCTGCAGGATCCAAGGGTACCCTCAGGATGGACAGCATCGGTGAGAGAGATGACACGGGTCCTATAATGGACTGGAACCTGATGGTCCAGGGTCGAACGATAAGAAAATAAAGGAGAAAGAATAAAGAAGAGAGAAAGAGGCTGATATTCCTTGGTTTACACAGAAAGCCAATAAAGGCCCTGACACGGGACTTGCTCTGTTCATGGAGGCCTCAGGTGCCCTCTCGATGGGGTGAAGACGCAGAGTGCCTTCTTGATTGGGTGAAGACACAGAGCGCCTTCTGGATTGGGTCTTAGAAGCCTGGGCAAAAAAGTGAACTCAGAGAGCCTCTGTGCTCCAGGGAATCAGCCTGAAAAAAGAGAGAGAAAGAAAGACACAGAGACCAGAGCTCTGGTGAAGTGGGATCCGCTGCTTTATTTTCAAAAGGGGCTTTTATACCCTGAGTTACACATTTCTAGAAATGAAAGATGCAGAGTCATACAGAGTCAGCTCAATATTGCATCAGTTTTACCTTTATCAAAACCAGGACATTTTCTGCATACCTTTTCACTTACAAGGGTCTTGTCATTATCTTCTGGCTCAGAGGCCTGTTAACATTTTATGACCATTTTCTGATAAAGGTTGGTCAATCAGAAAACTTGTTTTTCCTTTAAAGGGTTTTTTCTTTATTTTTTCAATCAGGGTCACCCTCCGAAAGTACTAAATAAAGTTACATTTTTATGGAGTAAAGGTGCAGTGGGTTACAACTAAGAAAGAAGGTATTACCTCAAAGGGCTTATGTTGCTGTTGTCAAGGCTGCTGCTTGTTTTTCTACATTTTAACTATATTAACTAATGCACTCCCAGGCACACAGTGGGTAAGGGATAAGGAAACTTGGCAGCAAACATTGGCTCAACAATGAAGCCCTTCACCAGTATTATCTAATAATTGTTCACCCCTCAAAGGGCTCTATGCCCGTTAGGACTTTTAGAATGTTTTGGCTCCCCGTGCCTTTCTTGTTTGGGAAGTTGTAAACAATCATGTGCGTTAGTTGCAAGAGTATGGATAAACCTGCCAAGCAAGCTAAAATGCTAACAGAGGGGTTAGAATTTAAATACTCCTTTCAAGCCCAGGAGACTTATTAACTAGAGCCCTAAGTTGATTTTCTTCAGAGAAAGGTGGTCAGGGATAGCCCCCTGTTAATGTCAGAGGAGTTGGTGAAAAGCGTAATATAGTCAACAGTAGACAGATAGACTTTGGTTTCGGGGTAGATGCTCGAGCAGGTCCAGGGAGTCCCCCAAGTTCTGATCTGCCTTGCCTATCAGGTCTCCTCCGCATGACTTTGTCATGTGTGGGATCTCCTGTGCTGGCTCCCGCACTTCCCCAGTGTTTGATAATCAGGGGCTCAAATATTGCCACAAAACTGTTCTTCTGAACTGGCACCAACTAATCACTCCACTTCAAAATAGCCTCTGTCAAGCGTGGTGCTGTAGGAGCCTGCTTTGAAGGGGTTGTGGAGAAATTTGGGCTTTCTAGGTGGCTCAGTGGTAAAGAATCTGCCTGTCAAGGCAAGAGATGCAGGAGACACGGGTTTGATCCCCGGGTTGGGAAGATTCCCTGGAGCAGGAAATGGCCATCTACTCCAGTATTCTTGCCTGAAAATTTCCATGGACAGAGGAGCTTGGAGGGCTACCATCCATGAGGTCACAAAAGAGTTGGATGATGACTGGGCGACTGAGCACATACGAATGTGGAGACATTCTCATGAGGGCAATGGTGCACACCTGGATGAGCCGGGCAGGCACTAATGAAGGACAAAGGCAGGTGTCATGCAGGTGTGTCTCACCACCTGCGCTCTACCACACACCTCTCAAGGTTCCCCACATTCAAGAAATAACTGAAATTGTCTTCTCTGATACCTCAAAGAAACCTACTCAGGACAGAATGGGTAGACTTTTGCTCTGCTAATTAATTGACCTCTCAAAGTATGCAAAACATTAATCTTTGCCAGACCATCTGGTTTGTTTCTCCTTTCTTTCTCTTTGACGGTATTTATTTATTGACTCACCCCACTTTATGGAAGTATAATTAACAAATAAAATCTGTACATATTTAATGTGTACAATGTGATGATTTGATATATGTGTACATTGTGAAATGGTTACCACATTCAAGCTAATTAACACATCCATCACCTGTTACCATTGTGTGTGTGTGTGTGTAGGGGGTGTGGGGTGTGGTAAGAATGTGCGTGCATGCTCAGTCACTCTGTCCTGTCCAACTCTTTGCGACCCCATAGACTGTAGCCCGACAGGCTCCTCTGTCTATGGAATTTTCCAGGCAAGAACACTGGAGTGGATTACCATTTCCTTCTCCAGGGGATCTTCCTGACCCAGAGATCAAACCCACATTTCCGGCGTCATAGGCAGATTCTTTACCACTGTGTCGCCTGTGGTAAGAACAGTCAGTTAGTCAGTTCAGTAGCTCAGTCGTGTCTGACTCCTTGCGACCCCATGAATTGCAGCACGCCAGGCCTCCCTGTCCATCACAAACTCCCGGAGTTCACTCAGACTCAAGTCCATCGAGTCAGTGATGCCATCCAGCCATCTCATCCTCTGGCGTCCCCTTCTCCTCCTGCCCTCAATCCCTCCCAGCATCAGAGTCTTTTCCAGTGAGTCAGCTCTTCGCATGAGGTGGCCAAAATACTGGAGTTTCAGCTTCAGCATCATTCCCTCCAAAGAAATCCCAGGGCTGATCTCCTTCAGAATGGACTGGTTGGATCTCCTTGCAGTCCAAGGGACTCTCAAGAGTCTTCTCCAACACCACAGTTCAAAAGCATCAATTCTTCAGCGCTCAGCCTTCTTCATAGTCCAACTCTCACATCCATACATGACCACTGGAAAAACCATAGCCTTGACTAGACGGACCTTTGTTGGCAAAATAATGTCTCTGCTTTTGAATATGCTATCTAGGTTGGTCATAACTTTCCTTCCAAGGAGTAAGCATCTTTTAATTTCATGGCTGCAATCACCATCTGCAGTGATTTTGGAGCCAAAAAAAAATAAAGTCTGACACTATTTCCACTGTTTCCCTATCTATTTCCCATGAAGTGATGGGACCATATGCCATGATCTTCGTTTTCTGAATGTTGAGCTTTAAGCCAACTTTTTCACTCTCCACTTTCACTTTCATCAAGAGGCTTTTTTCCTCTTCACTTTCTGCCATAAGGGTGGTGTCATCTGCATATCTGAGGTTATTGATATTTCTCCCGGCAATCTTGATTCCAGCTTGTTGCTTCTTCCAGTCCAGCATTTCTCATGATGTACTCTGCATATAAGTCAAATAAGCAGGGTGACAATACACAGCCTTGACGTACTCCTTTTCCTATTTGGAACCAGTCTGTTGTTCCATGTCCAGTTCTAACTTTTGCTTCCTGACCAGCATACAGATTTCTCAAGAGGCAGGTCAGGTGGTCTGGTATTCCCATCTCTTTCAGAATTTTCCACAGTTTATTGTGATCCACACAGTCAAAGGCTTTGGCATAGTCAAGAAAGCAGAAATAGATGTTTTTCTGGAACTCTCTTGCTTTTTTCTATGATCCAGCAGATGTTGGCAATTTGATCTCTGATTCCTCGGCCTTTTCTAAAACCAGCTTGAACAACTGGAAGTTCAGGGTTCACATATTGCTGAAGCCTGGCTTGGAGAATTTTGAGCGTTACTTTACTAGCGTGTGAGATGAGTGCAATTGTGCGATAATTCGAGCATTCTTTGGCATTGCCTTTCTTTGAGATTGGAATAAAAACTGACCTTTTCCAGTCCTGTGGCCACTGCTGAGTTTTCCAAATTTGCTGGCATATTGAGTGCAGCACTTTCACAGCATCATCTTTCAGGATTTGAAATAGCTCAACTGGAATTCCATCACCTCCACTAGCTTTGTTCATAGTGATGCTTTCTAAGGCCCACTGGACTTCACATTCCAGGATGTCTGGCTCTAGGTCAGTGATCACACCATCGTGATTATCTTGTGGGATCTTAATTCCCATACTGTGGATTGAACCTATGCATTGGGAGCACAGAGTCTTAACCACTGGGCCTCTAGGGAAATCCAAGATTTCCATCTTTTTATGGCTTAGAGCAATATTCCCCTGTATATTTACACCACATTTTCTTTATCCGTTCATCCACTGAGGGTCACTTGGGTTGTTTCCATACCTTGGCTATTGTGAATACTGTTGCAATTAACACAGGAATGCAAATACCTTTGAAATACTGATTTTATTTCCTTTGGAGATCTACCCAGAAGTTGAATTGCTGAAACATAAGGTAATAGTATTTTTAATTTTATGATAAGCCTCCATACTGTTTTCTGTCATGTCTATATCAATTTATATTCCCACCAACAATGAACAAGCGTTCACTTTTCTCCATACCCTACCCAGCACCTGTTAGCTCTTGTCTTTTTAGTATTAACGTTAGCCATCCTCAGGGACTTTGTGCTTTCACTGCCAGAGGCTTGGGTTTGGTCCCTGGTCAGGGAGCTAAGATTCCATAAGCCGTATGTATTAGCCATTCTAACAGGTGTGAGGTGATATCTCAGTGTGTGTTTTTCTTTTTTATTGTGATTTTGATTTGAATTTTCTTAGTGATTAGGGACGTCAAGTATCTTTTCATATACCTGTTGGAAATCATGTGTCTTCTTTGGAAAACTAGTGAGCCAGGCCCTTTGCCCATTTCTTTATTTATTCTTCCTGTTGATATTTATTCGTTTATTTGGCTGTGTTTTATCCGTTGTGGCACTTGGGACCTTTAGATGCAGCATGCAAACTCCTAGTTGTGGCGTGTGGGGTCTAGTTCCCTGACCAGGGATGGAACCCAGGCCCCGTCTTGGGAGCGCAGAGTCTTAGCCACTGGACCACCAAGGAAGCCCCTAAATTGTTTTTAAAAAACATCTTCAGGGACTGACTTTGAATCCAGACACCCACCTAAATGATAAAATTGCATCAAGTTTCCAAAATGGAGTGTGTGTGTGTGTGTATGTGAGAGACAGACAGACAGAGACAGAAAACAAGTGTGTTTGAAAGAGCTTCTGACACGCAGCCTGGGCCAGGTATGGAGTCAGGAACCTTCAGCCACACTCTGAGTCAGTATTCCTTCTGGCTGGATCACAGAAGGAGGTAGGAGATGTGGCTGGAACTGCGTGTTGCTGCAGACATGGATCGGGACCGGAGAATACGGGGAACACCCCCCAGCCACTCAGTCAGGACCGGCTTTGTGCCCCCATGCTGACGGCTGTTGCTCAGCCTTGGCCGTGGGAACACCATGTTTCCAGACCCATGTCCCTCCTCTCAGCGCTCCTCTTCCAGTCACATCTCCAAGGCCCTCTACAGACCCAGGCCTTTGCCTGAGCGGTTCTCTCAGCCTGGGACCCACCCCTCTTCTTTTGACAGCTGCAAGCCCCACTTGTCCAGGCTGGGTCATAGCTTCCTTGCCTCTTCCAGAAAGAATGAGTCAATTGCTTCTTGGCCTTTTGGCTAAGATCAAGTGCAGGAAGCCTGAGTCACCCGTTGGCACCTGGACCTGCTCTTTTCAACACACTTATCACACTCGTAGTATTTGCCCGTTTGAACTCCCCGGGCCATGGATTGTGATTCATGCTGTTTTCCACAGCCTTGCCCCTACACAGGGCCTGAGTGCTGAACCGAGTCTTGAATGAACAGGCTGGTTTCCTGGATTCTATTCCTTTCTATCTTCAACCTGTCCTTCACACAGGCCCAATTCTCATCCCCAAGTAAAATGTGAATTCTATCACCCCCAACTCAAAATCCTTCCCTGGATGAACTTCAGCAGGGAAACTACTTGAATTGTTGGCGTTCAAGGCCTCGCACACCACGCAGTGAGCACTGTTAGGTCACCTGGAAAAAGGTCAGCTGAGAGGCACAGTCGAGGTTGGAGAAGCTGATCTTAAGAAAATGGACAGAGCCCAGTTTAGCAGGTAATTTTCTCTCTCCCTCCCTTCCTCACTCATTGAGCACCATGGTCAGGACCTGTGCTGGGCCTTAGCAAAGAGGAAAGCAATTATGCTCCTATGCTGCCCGCCCTACCACACACACACACACACACACACACACACACCACAAGATGTGGGGCTTGTTCTCTGTCCACTCCACCCTTGTCTGACCAAAGTGGTGTGTTGGTGAATGTTTGACCCTCATAGGAAGTCCGGGGGAGGGGGGCACAGTGGGGACTGATTTCTAGAGTTTGCCCATTTCTGTGGTGTAAATACTCCCTTTATGGCAAATGTTGACTACCAAGGCGGTCACTGAAGGCGGAGTCAGAAGTAAACCTACAGAAGCACATTGGTATTTCCACCACATGAATATAATAGATACAAAAACCTCGAGAACACAGATAATAGTAAAATAAATAGAAGTGATTATTTTTGATTATTTGCTACCTTTGTCAATATAATTTAAATGTAGGTTTATATAATGCAATTTTTTTTAATGTGCTGGGTCTTTGTTGCTGTGTGAGGGCTTCTCTTGTAGTGGGGCACAGGCTCTAGGGTGCCCCGGCTCAGTAGTTGCAGTGACCAGGCTTAGGTGCCACCTGGCGTGTGGGATCTAAGTTCCCTGACCAGTGATGGAAACTGCAACCCCTTCCCCTGCCTTGGAAGGTGGATCCTCAACCACTAAACTGGTCCACAGCGGGGAAATCCCTATAATGTAATTTTTAACAATGAGTTTTAAAAGATAAGACTGTATTGCACACCCAACTTGCAAAACTCAACATATTCTCTCCTCCCATTTTTTATTTTATTGTTGTTCAGTCGCTCAGTCACATCCGACTCTTTGTGACCCCGTGGACTGCAGCATGCCATGCTTCCGTGTCCTTCACTACCTCCCAGAGTTTGCTCAAATTCATGCCCATTGAGTCAATGATGTCATCCAATCATCTCATCCTCTGTGGCCCCCTTCTCCTCCTGCCCTCAATTTTTCTCAATATCAGGGTCTTTTCCAATGAGTCAGCTGTTCGCGTCAGGTGGCCAAAGTACTGGAGCTTCAGCTTCAGCATCAGTCCTTCAAATGAATAGTCAGGGTTGATTTCCTTTAGGATGGACTCCTTTGATCTCCGTGCTGTCCAAGGGTTAGCGTGTACATTTTACTTCCTCCACCGGGCGGGGAAACAAAGGCGGGAGGAGGCATGCGGCTCCGTGGGAAGCAGAAAGCAGGGCTGGAGTCCCCCAAACGGCCACGGGGTGCGCCAGACACAATCTGATCGGCAGCTCAGGCCAGAGGCAAGCCGGGCTGGAGTCCTTCAAACGGCCACCTGGGGGCGCCAGACACAATCTGATCGGCAGCTCAGGCCCGAGGCAAGCCGGGCTGGAGTCCCTCAAACGGCCACCTGGGGGCGCCAGACACAATCTGATCGGCAGCTCAGCCCAGAGGCCCTTGGGGTCCGCGGCCGCTGCTGGGCTCCTGGATCATGGAGGCGCTTTTCCTTGTATTTCGGGCTCATCCAGGACCAGGGCCGCTAGCAGGGGTCTCGAGGCACGGAGGGCTCGCCCCCCACCGCGAGTACGCACACGCCCTCGCCCCTAGTTTGAGAAACCAGAATTCTCGACCCGCCACCCAGCCACGCAGCCACCCACCTTAAGCCCCTACCCGGCGGCCTTTGCAGCCGGAAGTTGGCCGTCCTCCGCCTTCCCGGCATCCCCCGTGCTTCCGCCGGCTGAGGGTCCATAGTGAGCCTGGATCATTAGCTGGCTGGAGTGAATTAATCTGTAGGGAATTAGTTTATATTGTCCTCGGGCTGGATTAGTGCGGAGGGACGAGGGACAGGAGTTTCCTCCTGAGTCACCCTGAGGCCACAGAGCCCGGGAAATCAGGGAAGGAGCTTCCCAGGCTTCCGGTGCAGGTGCGGACGAGGGCCATGCCTCGCCTGCGGAAAGGCCTGTGTGCTCCTCCCAGCTTTTTGTCAACAGTCTGCGTGGCCTTGGGCAAGCTGGGCTCGCATTATGGCAGCAGACGCTGTGGGTTGACTCCCAGGCACCTGTGCCCTTTTGTCCCTGTTGGTAGGTAGTGGCCACCCCTCAGGGTTTCCCAGGTGGCGCTAGTGGTAAAGAGCCCGCCTGCCAATGCAGGAGATGTAAGAGACGCAGGTTCAATCCCTGGGTGCAGAAGATCCTCTGGACGGGGGCATGGCAACCCGCTCCAGTATTCTTGCCTGGAGAGCCTCTTAGATCAGAGGAGCCTGGTGGGCTACAGTCCATGGGGTCGCCAAGAATAGGACACAGCTGAAGCAACCGAGCACGCCCACCACTCCAGGAGGGTTTACTGCGGCTCTTTGCGCCCACTGTGTCTGTCCTGTACCCCTCATCAAATGCTGGTTCCTTGAAAATACCATCAAAACAGCCTGTCGCTAAGACTAAACTGCGTTTGTTGCTTCCCTTGTTGAGGGAGCAGCATCTTGAAAGACTCCTTCCTGGAGAGGGCAAAGTTGAGATAGGTTTCAGAGTCTGGCTTAATTTAAGACCTTAATGAGGATCGGTAGGGATCATGTTACATAGTTTAGGGCTGTTGGTCATGGTAGTTGAGGGTTTATAGTCTCCGCGAGGGAGTCTTGGATCTTCACCAGTTATTTGATACTACCTGTTTAAAAAAATCGTGTGGTTTTTGATGGATTTTTCTGAGGTCAAGGTGTAAAATTATTTGCGCATTTTCTCTTCCTGGTCAGGTGTTTCTGGGAGTACTGAACTCTTGGTAACACAGTCATGCTATTTTGCTTCAGCCAGGGTGAGTCACAGCCCTCTTCCACTTGCACCCAGAGGGATCTTGTCTGTGGTTTTCTTGTGTGTGAAATGGGGATTGTGTTGCAGGGGGAGGAGGAGAAGACCAACAAGGTTTCACCCTGTAGTAGCCTTTCAGACTACGTCACGGTGGGGCTTACAAAAATGTGTGCGTCCTGAAAAAGAGTTCTTACTCTCAAATCTGAAAACAGAGCTGCCAAATTGAAAAGAACAGATGTGTATTAAATGTCTCCAGGATGTCATTATGTTTATTTGCCAACTGCAACTCACAGCATACAGTTAAGGGGTCATTATATTCACTCGGCAAAGGGAGGTGTGTGTTCACATGTTGATGGCACGTAGTGGAAGCTTCAGGTTTACGGATTGTCAAGGTCTTAAAATGGCCATGGGGCGTTTCACTCTTGGCCTTCCTTCTTCCCAGTCTTGTAAGTTGGGGTGAGCTCCTCCCCTTTCTGCCTTCATTTCCTCCTAGGTCCGGTGGGGAGGACAGTGCTCTGAGCAGAGTAAGGAGGCTGAAGTGAGATCATGTGTTGAGTGTGGCAGCTGGCAGTTGCAACTGAGGTGCGGATGATTCTGGAGCCCTGCGAACTGGGGTCTAGGACAGCTGTGAGAGACTGGACCCATGGGAAGCACAAGGGAAGGACGCAGGGGTTTAAGCAGGTTGGGAGAGAAAGCAGGAGAAACGCATATGACAGTAACCACACTGTCCCAGCTCAGAGAGTCTGTGGCTTGTTCCGGTCAGTTCCTGCAAGGAAGTTCCTGACCGCCCCCAGGACAGGTGACAAGTGTAGGGACAACAAATAAAAAATATTGAACAACCAGTTCTTTACCGGCAGGAAGCAGAACAGGGTGACTGGAGTCTGAGTCTTTTGGAGGCCCCGTGTCTCAATGGACATTAACCTTTAATTGCTCTATTTGGGGTGGGCTGGAGCAGCCAGGCTAATGCAATTGGAGGCTTGAGGAGGCAGGTATTTGCAGCCTGTAGGTGACATGAAGTTGGGCCCCAACAAGGCGTCCTGGCCGGATGTCTGCTTTGCTGGGGGAGGGTGGAGGTGGCAGGTGTGGGGTGGTGGAGGTTGGCAACACAGCCGGGTGCTGGGCAGGCGTGGGTGAGGGCCACATTCTGGTCAGGTGGGTCCTCCCTGGGCACTCCCAGACCCTGGCACCTGGTGGAACCTGGGCTCCTTGGGCTCTGGCGGCATGGAGCAGAGCCCTGGCACGGAACTTTGCCAGGCTTTCTGGTCCTCCCTTCATTTAGACTGGGGGAATTCCTTCCCTCTTCCTGTTTCTAGCATTTCCTGTCTCCTCATCTTTCCCAGCAGACCTGAGGGCAAGGTTAGCTTGAGATCAAGTCTTTAGCAGTTGGGAGAACTTGTTTTCCTTTCCTCCAGGGCAAGAAAGACAGAATCTTTAGACTCTGACAGGATATGAGGGCAAATATTTGCATTTCATCTTTCTGTGGTAAAGAGAGGAAAGGAAAACAAGTCACTGTACAATTTTAGAAAAAAGACTCGTTTGACAATACATGCCAAAACCTGTATATACACCTACAACCTTTGACCTAGCCATTTCTCTTTTAGGAATATAACTCCAGAAAATACTCAGAGATGTTCTTCAAAGATTTCTGAATAAGATTGTTTTCTGAAGTGTTCTGTACAACAGTAAAAAGAATGAGTGTCAAGTATTAATAATTATGTTATGAACAAATAGTTTACTGACATGGGAAGCTACCCAAATAATTACATTTAGAAAACAATATAGTATCATGGTTCCAGTGGAAGGACTGATGTTGAAGCTGAAGCTCCAATACTTTGGCCACCTGATATGAAGAACTGACTCATTTGAAAAGACCCTGATGCTGGGAAAGACTGAGGGCAGGAGGAAAAGGGGATGACAGAGGATGAGGTTGTTGGATGGCATCACCGACTCAATGGAAATAAGTTTGAGCAAGCTCCGGGAGATGTTGAAGGACAGGGAAGTTTGGGGTGCTGCAGTCCACGGGGTCGCAGAGTCGGACTGAGCGATTCAACAACATGGTTCCAGTAATAAAAGGGTAAATACAGAATCTATAGCCTGTTTTCTCAGTTAGGAAAAAACTTGTGAACTGTTTCATTAAGTAATCAATTGACTCAACAAAAGTGGGAGACACGACATCCCAAGAACTGTGGATATGATAGTGAGCTGTTAAAAGTGACCTGACTTCCCCGGTGGTCCAGTGGCTAAGACTCCACACTCTCAATGCAGGGGGTCCAGGTTTGATCCCTGGTCAGGGAACTAGATTCCACCTGCCCAAACCAATGAAGAGCCTGTATCCTGCAGCTAAAGATCCCCTGTACTGCAACTAAGAAAGATCCCACATGACGCAGTGAAAATCGAAGATTGAAGTTCCCGAGTTCTGCAGCTAAGACGGGCACAGCCAAAAGATAAAGAACTGAATAAAAGCGTAATTTCCAAAAAAGGTAAAAGCATGACTCAAAGAAATTTAAAAGTGGCATGTATCAGAGATTTTAACTTATTCACGAAGAAGGAAACCATCAAGATGTTACAACTGATTTGAGAAACAGAAGAAGAAATCTATACACGGGACATCAGGAATGGTGAAATCCATTTGCTAATAACAGATGCAAGACTGTTTAGGGCCTAGGGAATTCCCTGGTGGTCCAGTGGTTAAGATCTGCCTTCCAATGCAGGGGTTAAGGTTTGGTCCCTGTCGGAGAACTAAGATCCCAAGTGCCGGGGATCAGCCCACTCATTGAAGAGCCCTTACGCAGCAGCTAAGACCAGACGCAGCCAAAAATGGATAAATAAATATTTTCTTAAAACGTTGTTGAGTCTAAAGCAAGAAAACGTCACGTTTGGCATCACCTCTTCCGCAGGACGACAAGGACGCCAGCTGGCAGCACTGTCTGTCCTCACAGATAGTAACCGGTCACATCAGTGGGAGGTGGCTGGCTCTTGTAGGGGCAGGCCTGATTAGCATTGCTATCAGTTCTGTCTCCACAGAGCTGTCAGCCAGCCTCATCACAGACACAGGCACACACACGCCCCTACAGGATCTGAAGATCCCGGGAGACTCGTGCTCGCCTTGGGAAGGCTGTTCAGGCCTCCCATTTGCCCATTTCATGTCTTCCACACTTTCCCCACAGAACACTTAAACTAAGGCCAAAGGAAAAGTGCCGACTCTGAAGATGTCGGGCAGACAGAGCAGCAGGTGCCCAGGGTGCAGAGGAAAGAGAGGCCCTGTGGGGCCGGGCGTGGGCCAGCAGTGAGAGCAGGTGAGCACGGTGGATGCTCCAGCGCCTGCGGGGAGGGGACGAGGCGCTGGGATCCCCTTCTCGGTGCAGTGGGTATCGCTGGGGCTTTGAACAGGGAGATGCCATGAGCTTGTTGGAGTTTTGTTAAACATCTCGGCCATTGCGGGAGAGGAGCCTGGAGGGGAGCTGGAGGACCTGTGTCAGGGGAGGGAGGGAGGAGGAGGCCTGGGCTCTCCCGTGGGCTTGTTCTGGGCTGGCACTAGGACGCACTGATGGATCGGTGGGACGTCAGAAGTGTTGCTGTGGCCGGCTCAGCCTGGTGGCGAGGAATGCCTGCACCCCACCCCAAGCCCACAATGTGGTGAGGCCCCCGTAGACGTGTTGTGGCTGGACTGGCCCCTGGGGTTCTTACTATGATCACAAGACACACCTTAGCAACCAGCCTCAGGAGACTTTGGAAAAAAACAGATTTATTACTCACAGGTCCTGGAGGGCACAGCGAGCACCCTAAGGCCACACGGTGAGGTTGTGGGTAGAGACGGGTGGGGGTGCGCACAGGAGCTCTGCCTTTATTAGGGTCCAAGGGTGGGCAGGCTGGGGTTTCCAGGGTTCACTCTTTGCTGAACTTAAACTCGAATTCCTTGCTGATTTTAAAACCTAAGAGGGGGAATTTGGGCTCAGGAAGAGAAAAGTAGGGTCAACCCACTGGTCAGTTATCTGGGTCACCCAGGGTTTTCTAAAAGGGGACCTTCATGGTTGGGGCCCCAGGCTCCTTAGCTGGTGGTCAGCTCGGAGCTGTGTCGCACAGCTGGCATTGCCTTCATTCGAGATGGGTGTCTTTGAAATAGATTCTCCAGCAGCCGAAAGCTTAATGTCAGAAGCTAACACTACAAATATGTATACATCGGGCCCTGCCCTGCCTCAGCCCTGATCCTGGAGCCCTTAGAATTCCCGGGTGATAGTATCTTTTGTTCTGTTAAGATGATTCTTGGTGGTCTCTTTGGCTCCTGGATGGGGGCTGGTAACCGGAAAGACCAAGCCATGATTAGAAGCTTGAAACCTTCTTCTGGGGAGGGGGAGGGGCTGGAGAGCGAATTAATAATGGATTGTGCCCACGTGATGAGGCTCCATAAAAATCCCTGAAGTACAAGGATCGCCAGAGTAGGAACGCATCCGTGTGTGGGGTGGCACACCCCAGCTCCACAGGGACAGAAGCCTCTGCACTCAGGACCCTTCTGGACCTCTCCTGAAGTGCCTCTTCACCTGGCTGCGCCTCTGTGTCCCCCATCATAGAATACACTGGCCACATAAATAAGTGTTTCCCTGAATTCTGTGAGTCATTATAGCAAATGAGCAAACCTGAGGACGGGCTTTCTGGGAACTCCTGATTCGTAGCTGTGTCAGATGGGAGTGCGGGTGACCCGAGGACACACCGCTTGGATCGGCATCTGAGGTGGGGAAGGTCGTAGGGGGCTGAGCCTGTAACTTGTGGGGTCTGCACAAACTCCAGTTAGTGTCAGCCCTGAGTGAAATCGTACGACACCTGGTTGGTGTCCACAGACAATTGCTTGGTGTGGAAAAAACCACACAGCTGGTGTCAAAAATACTCTATGTGGGGCTTCTCTGGTGGTCCAGTGGTTAAGAATCCACTTGCCAATGCAGGGGACGCAGGTTAGATCCCCAGTCTGGGAAGAACCCACATACCTTGGGGCAGCTGAGCCCACGCACCACAACTACTGAGCCTGTGGTCTAGAGCCTGGAACTACAGCTACTGAGCCCCCATGGCATGACTACCGAAGCCCAAGATCTCCAGAGCCTGTGCTGCGAGGCAAGAGAAGCCGCCACGAATGAGAAGCCAGCACACGGCCACCAGGGTAGCGCCTGCTTGCCGCAACTAGAGGAAGTCGTGCAGCGATGAAGACCCAGCACAGCCAAAAATAAACAACCTTTAAAAACAATACGTGTACAGAGAAGGAGTTTTTTCCTTTTCATTTGGTAATGGGCGGGGAGGAAAAGGCTGAATCAAGAATGACTCGAATGGCTTGTGCATCTGGGAGAACGGTGCCATTTTCTGAGATGGGGCGCCGCGGTGCGGGGGGTGGCGCGGAGCCTGGATCCCAGGGACTCTCAAGATCCCCTAGTCTGTGACGCTGGCTGGGAGTCCAGGTCCCCAGCCCTCAAGCCTGCATCTTGGAAGCACAGCTGAGGAGTGCGGGTGGGGATCTGTCCCCAGGCCCCCGTGCAGAGGGGCGCCCTGGTCCCAGCCGCGAACTGACTCCCCTAGAGCCTTCCGTCCTCCTGGCAGGAGAGCTGGGATAGCCTCTGCACCCTGACTTACCCAGGAGCCATTCACGAGCAGTAATTAGCACCATCAATTATTTTCCTGGAGGGTTGATGGGGGAGGAGGAACGTGGGTCTCCACCCTGTGGGGGAGGCTGGAACTGGTTTCTCCAGGCCTCTTCTCTGGCCCACCGGAAGTGGCTGCTCAGTAGGTACCCCGAAGGCAGACCTGCAGAGCCCAGCTCTGAGTCCACAGAACTGGAGCTTCTCGTTCTGCACCTGCCCCCAGGTATCGTTCATCCCGTACACTCAGTCACTTCCTCTCCAGGAGCCCTTGGCCATGACCTCTGACTTCACAAGCCCTAGGACTGAGAGTAACTGATGAGTCGCCAGGAGTGCTGGAAGCAGCCCAGGCCGGCACTAGACACCCAGCAAGGCAGCTGGACCAGAGCATCCACCCGCTCCATCCTTCCCAGCTCAGCTCTTCCCGGCGGCGCGTCTGGGCTCAGCCCTCCCCAGCCTGGAGTTTCTGTCTCTGCCTCCCGGGGCAGAGGAAGCGCAGCCCTTCCAAACGGACTTCTCGGTGTTGCAGTGAGGGTCGGTCTAGCTGGTCCCGGGGAGAAGTGGGAGCTCTGCACTTGACTGGGGAGGAAAGGAGGCATTGCTAGTGATGTGGGAGGGCTGGCCACCTTGCCCCTGGAGACTCCCAACCAGGCTGCTGGGAGGTTTTTCCAGGAGAACAACAGAAGTCAGTGGGGAAAATGGGCTCTAAGAATTCTGGTGTGCAGCCAACTTTTCTGAAGGAGGGGGAGATTGTGAACAGAACCTAGGAGAATGCTCTAAGCTGTGGAAAGAAAATTCTGGAGGAAGCTGACATAGAGGAAGAGATGGGCCACTAAGGAATGGAGAAACAGGTGTAAGTGCGGTTTAAAAAGAAGTGCGGAAGGTCTCAGTGGACCACATGAACAAATAATACTCTATATTCCAGGAAGACGTTAAGCAGAGTAAAGATACATGGAGTCACACCATTGACATCCAGACCCTGGAGGACCAGCATTCTAAGAGTCAGTGCAGGGGTTGGGGAGCTCTGCGTTTAGAAGAGTATGGGATTGAGGATGGGACCAGGGAGCAGGGACCCCTAAGATTACAGAAAGGAAGAAGGAAATGTCAAGAGGACAGACAATGCTGTTGTAAGATGATGAAAATTTTCTTTCCAAGAATTCTAGGTGGGGGTGGGGTGGACCACATAGCCAAGGGTCAGAGAGCCTGAAGATGGGACAGGATTCGGTGTGCGCCCACGTGATGCTAGGCTTCTTGTGGAAACCGAACTCTGGGGACGGGACGGCAGTGAGCAGGACCAAGAGGGCCTTGAGGAACTTGGGAAGAGGAAATGTGAGGTCTGAGGCCGCAGGAGCCATGGGGAGGTTCTGAGCAGGGCCAGGACCCCTGGATGGGCCTGGAGTCAAGTCACACCCCAGTCTCCAAGAGGCAGAGAGCCCCGAATGACACTGAAAGGGAAAAGGTAAAATTTTACTTAACCTCCTGGTCCTTTTGGCTCTGTAACTCAGCTTTCTCCTTGCAAAGTCTGGGTCAGATAGGTCTCAGAAAGTTGGGACTCACAATATTAGGAACTGGAGCTTATTTCACTCACCCATGTCCTGCTCTTTGCAATTGCCCAGCTCCTGCAAACCCATAAACCCGCTTAATCATGCCTGTCCTATGTAAAAACTCTGTAACCCCTTTGATCGGGGCTCAGAGCTTGGAGTGTTAACTCCTCTGGGCCCACTGGCATAATAAACCTGAGTTCTCCAACTCTCTGAGAGTGGGGCTTTGTTTCTCGAGTACTGATTTCTGCAACATTTCTGGAGGCCCCAGCGAGATCCCAACCATGCTGGCCTCTCGAGCTGCCAGACTGGTGGCTCGGCCAGGCTGGAGTGAAGGAACCCTGAGACGAATGAGGAGGCGCGCCATCGGATGGTATTCTGGGTTCTCTTTCGGACCCGTGTTCTGACTCTCTGGATGACTGAGCACCAACTGGACTCATTGGAGGGATGGAACAACTCGCCAGGAGTGGCCACAGGGTCAGTTAAGGCCCCGGGGCCAGTCCCCATTCAGGTCCTACCCCAATAGGTAGAAGAGGAGACTGATCACCTCCTTGGGCTCCCAGGAAGGGAGCGTCAGATAGGGAGACCTGGGGACTCAGGAGAAGGGAGGCATCGTGAATGATAACTCCTTGGGGCTCGCAGGAAGGGAGCAACAGTTAAGGAAACCTGGGGCCTCGGGGAAAGGGAGGCATTGTGCTAATCTCTGAATGACTGTGAGTGAGTGATTGCTGATTGAATGGAGTGAGAGAAATTTTTCTTTTGGAAACTACAAAACCAATTCTTTTTGCATATACAATTAAAAACAACTAGCATGTTAGTGATTTAGCAACAGCAGCAGCATGTTAAAAGGCCTGCCTAGGAAAAAGCTTAAAGTTAACCCTTTCCATGTCCTTGAAATACACAGCCAACTTTGCCTGAGACCTTAGCCTTGGGCAAATTAGAACTTCAAGCAAAGACAAAAAAGCGGTCAAAGAGATATTTTTTTTATTATTATTTTTTTCAAATAGATATTTTAAATCTCAAACAGAAAACTATAAGATCTCTGTCAGTCTGTCTGTCTGGATTTATGTATGTCTCAGTGTATGTCTTGTTTTTTTTCTGATAATACTGTTGAAGTTGTAAATGAGTTCTAATTTACTTGGCCTAAAGGAAAGTGCTGCTGCTGCTGCTAAGTCGCTTCATTCCTGTCTGACTCTGTGTGACTCCATAGACGGCAGCCCTCCAGGCTCCACCATCCCTGGGATTCTCCAGGCAAGAATACTGGAGTGGGTTGCCATTTCCTTCTCCAATGCATGAAAGTGAAAAGTGAAAGTGAAGTTGCTCAGTCATATCTGACTCTTCACGACTCCAGGAACTGCAGCCTACCAGGCTCCTCCATCCATGGGATTTTTCCAGGCAAGAGTTCTGGAGTGGGATGCCATTGCCTTCTCCAAAGGAAAGTAATTGCTTACAAATCAAACAATTCTAAATACAAGAGAAATCAACCTAAATAAATTTCAGATTCATATAAATTTGGAAATATTCAATATTAATTATCTAGTATTAATGTTTGCTTGCTAATCTAATAAAGAAGTAGGATGTATGTTTTTAATAAAAAGGTATAAAAATAAAATTACATTTTATGAAGAGAAAAAGAAAGTAGGTCTGACTTACAGGTGGCTGTTACAAAAAGTGATTAGAAGGTTTGTGGAAAGTGACTCTGAAAAAAAATATTTTGGGGCATGGTTAGGACCGACTAAGTTTAAAATAAATTTAATTAAGTTTACCTAAATGAGTTTAAAGTAAGCTGGTGCAAAACTTGAATTCGGCCTTCCTCTCTGTTAAGAGGACATACTTTCTTCAGATGTTGAACTGCTTTTAATAATAGATTTAAGTTTCTTTACCTCTTAATTGATCTGTTCTGTATTTACCTTTGAAATCTTTTGTTACCTTTGGCTAAGTAAATAACTATTATTTCACAGTGACTTATATGATCCTACCTGATGAGTGTTATGAACCCTTTTGATATTTATTGACAAAACTTCCTAAATCACTTGACTTCTAGCTAACTTTGGGATGCTTCAGAGGCCCCCTGAGACATTCCAGAGAGCTATTAAGCCACCTAGGTTCATTGGACATGTTAAATTACATGGGAAGTACTATTGAAGGGGTGATAAATCTTTTCGGGTTATACTGTATGGCTGATGTTACTAAATAGCTACCCTAAAATTGTGTGAAATTCATATAGACCTGATATGCCCTGAAAAAATATGGTCAATTATAATCCTAGTTATCATACTGAAGATACATATCACAATGACCAGGTTTCTTTGTCAATTACAACAGAATCAGTTTTTAAACACGCCTTCCATGGTTTTACTCTCATGCCTTTAGAGAAATACTGCTAGTTCTTCAAGATTTATGGAAAAGACTTTCTAAGATTAAACAGATAAACAAATTTTGTTATTAACAGTAAGCTGGTACCAGACTAGAATTTGGTCTCTCTCTGTTTAGAGAACAAAGTTTTCTTAGAATGCAGCTTTCAATAACAGATTATTAATTTCTTTGCCTTTAAGTGATTTATTTTTAAAATATTTTTGTTATTTTGGTAAAATAACTAAACAATATTTAAGATTATGATGTGGGCCTTCCTGGTAGTTAGACGGTAAAGAATCTATCTGCAGTGTGGGAGACCAGGGTTCGATCCCTGGGTTGGGAAGATCCCCTGGAGAAGGGAATGGCTACCCATTCCAGGATTCTTGCCTGGAGAATCCCATGGACAGGGGAGCCTGGCGGGCGACAGAGCATACAGACCATGGGGTCGCAGAGAGTCGGACACGTTGTGGCTCAGCTGGTGAAGAATCTGCCTGCAATGTGGGGGACCTGGGTTCGAGCCCTGGGTTGGGAAGATCCCCTGGAGAAGGGAAAGGCTACCCACTCCGGTATTCTGGCCTGGAGAATTCCATGGACTGTATAGTCCATGGGGTTGCAAAGAGTCGGACACAACTGAGCCACTTTGACTTTCAGTTTCAAGACTATGATACATGTAGACAAAGCTCATTCTGCTTCTACAAAAAATAACCCCTCATGGCAAGACTTTTGCTATCCTGATGTCTTTAAAACATGGCAATAGTCTGCTCCTAAAACAGGAAATTAAAAATGGATAAACAACAGCTAAAAATCAAACAGCCAGGGCTATGGGAAATCCAAGATGGCTGCTTGGCTTTTCCCAGCTACCTGACAGACCTCATTTTTATTTGATGGGTAGGATCACAATAAACCCTGGAAAATTCTGAAAGAGATGGGAATACCAGACCACCTGACCTGCCTCTTGATAAATCTGTATACAGGTCAGGAAGCAACAGTTAGAACTGGACATGGAACAACAGACTGGTTCCAAATAGGAAAAGGAGTACGTCAAGGCTGTATATTGCCACCCTGCTTATTTAACTTCTATGAAGAGTACATCATGAGAAATGCTGGGCTGGAGGAAGCACAAGCTGGAATCAAGATTGCTGGGAGAAATATCAATAACCTCAGATATGCAGATGACATCACCCTTATGGCAGAAAGCAAAGAAGAACTAAAGAGCCTCTTGATGAAAGTGAAAGAGGAGAGTGAAAAAGTTGGCTTAAAGCTCAACATTCAGAAAACAAAGATCATGGTATCTGGTCCCATCACTTCATGGCAAATAGATGGAGGAACAGTGGAAACAATGGCAGACTTTATTTTTTTGGGCTCCAAAAATCACTGCAGATGGTTACTGCAGCCATGAAATTAAAAGACGCTTGCTCGTTGGAAGAAAAGTCATGGCCAATCTAGACAGCGTATTAAAAAGCAGAGACATTACTTTGCCAACAAAGGTCCATCTAGTCAAAGCTATGGTTTTCCCAGTAGTCATGTATGAATGTGAGAGTTGGACTATAAAGAAAGCTGAGCGCCGAAGAACTGATGCTTTTGAACTGTAGTTTTGGAGAAGACTCTTGAGAGTCCCTTGGACTGCAAGGAGATCCAACCAGTCCATCCTAAAGGAGATCAGTCCTCAATATTCATTGGAAGGACTGATGTTGATGCTGAAGTTCCAATACTTTGGCCACCTGATGTGAAGAGCTAACTCATTTGAAAAGACCCTGATGTTGGGAAAGATTGAAGGCGGGAGGAGAAGGGGACGACAGAGGATGAGATGGTTGGATGGCATCACCGACCCAATGGACACGAGTTTGAGCAAACTCCGGGAGTTGGTGATGGACAGGGAGGCCTGACGTGCTGCGGTCCATGGGGTCACAGAGAGTCAGACACGACTGAGCGAGTGACCTGAAAGCCTTCCCTGGCTACAGTGTTAATGCCCTCATAATGAGTTCTCCAAAAAAAGAATTATGTTTCACTGAAGATTAAGTTCTAGTTTTGTTAATTAAGGTCTGTGCTTACTAAGACTCACTTCTGAGCCAGTTTCTTGTTATATTGCTAAAAGTTTTAATTAAGCTTTTAAAAAGGACATTTGCAAGGAGATCCAACCAGTCCATTCTGAAGGAGATCAGCCCTGGGATTTCTTTGGAAGGAATGATGCTAAAGCTGAAACTCCAGTACTTTGGCCACCTCATGCGAAGAGTTGACCCATTGGAAAAGACTCTGATGCTGGGAGGGATTGGGGGCAGGAGGAGAAGGGGACGACAGAGGATGAGATGGCTGGATGGCATCACCGACTCGATGAATGTGAGTCTGAGTGAACTCCGGGAGTTGGTGATGGACAGGGAGGCCTGGCGTGCTGCGATTCATGGGGTCGCAAGGAGTCGGACACGACTGAGTAACTGAACTGAACTGAAGATTGTTTCTAAAGCTTATCTCAGAAACCAATCTTTGGATAAAGGTCAGATGCTCCATGATGTACAACCAGGAGATTAACACTTGGCTATAATCATTTAACTGAGTCAGATGACCTGGGTTATACCGGGCTATACCAATGAAAGTTCTTGACTTAAATTTTTGCTTATGACCTTACTAATAACTGCTAGCTGTATTATTTTCTATGTAGCTTGTTTCAGATTATTTCTTATGTTACCAAATATGTGACTGAGCCTGTGATAAAATGCTGATATGCAGTTCCATATGAGATCAATAATTGTAATAATGTAACTCTAGATATGAGAAGAAGCAACAAGACAAAATACTTTCCTGGACCAAGAGGCTAGTAAGACAGGTACTGTCCAGAGACCTTTGCTACTTACAAGGCCTGATCTAGTGACAGCACATGGAGTGGCCTGGCAAGGGGATCTGTGTTAGACCTGGGAGTGAGCCTTCCCAGCACCGTGGGACACAATGATCAGGAAATGCCCCCAAAACATAGTCAAATATGTGGCTATGAAGGGCCCCTGCGCACTGGATGCTGGCCCTTGCCAGCTGCCTCTACAAAGATGAAATCATGACCACTGCAAGATGCTGACCTTCAACACCCCCTTGAAAGGACTTCACTGCTGCTGCTAAGTCGCTTCAGTCGTGTCCAACTCTGTGCGACCCCATAGACAGCAGCCCACCAGGCTCCCCCGTCCCTGGGATTCTCCAGGCAAGAATGAAAGGAATTCAGGGTGGAGACAAAAAATAAGGCACTCTGTGCTCTGGGAAAAATCCAGAAAAACAAGCCTTCAGATAGTCAGATGTAAAGATTTTCATGAGTCCAAATTCTTGCATCTTCTCATGCCTAGAGAAACACTAATGTCATGAACCAATGTCTGGACCTGGTTCTCCTGGTTAGCCCCACAACAACTTTCCTACTTCTATTACTCTTTGGGCCATATATCTTTAACTTTCTTGTTAAGTTTATTTCTCCAAGTAGTAGTATGTTGCCCTAAAGGTCCGGGAGTGAGAGACGAGAATGAAAACAGAACACGAAATCTGGTGCAATGGGTCAGGGGACCTGCAGCCTCTATTGGACTGAGGTGCAGAGTCCACTCTGTGTCCAGCTTTTACTCCTGACTGCAGACTACAAAACTCTCTTTGATCTATCTTTCCCAAGACACTACACTGACACAGTCCAGATCTTGTTTTTACCCCAAGCCATTCCCTTCTGGGAAAGTCTCAGGAACAATCAGCAAGTGTGTAGAGAGCATTCATGGCTAACGCTGACTCGGTGTTCCAAGGTCCATGCTTTCGTGATCCCAGTCATACTCCCTTCTGGGTCTGGCCTTGGGGTCTGTAACAAGGCAATTATTCTAAGAAAAACATGAAAAATAGTTTTCATCATTGTTGATATATCATCAACACAGTTTCTTGATATCTGCTGTTTTTCCAGGTGCTATTTCCATGAAATTTCTCAAAGCTGTGAAAGGACATTATTAGAAACTCCCACTACATCTTCCCCTTTTTGTTTTTGCAGGAGTAGATACGCTGTCTGAGCAACTTCTTTCTTCATCAGTTCTCGGATCGTTTCTCTCATGTATCTAAGGACTAGACACAAAACAGTTAAAAATATACGTTTTGATATTATAGTACCAAGCAATCTTCCTCCTAAAGCTTTAATCCACATCATGGGGTTAAGTTTATGTAAGCTTTCCTCAATTTCTTTAAATAAATCAGTTTCTGGGAGTAACTGTAAGTGGACATTCTCCATATTAGAAATAGTAGCCTGTAATTGAGAAATATCTAAGAATAAATTATTACGAATGTGTCATCTCAAATGTTTAGATAATTGATCTCAAGTATATGCACTTCGATTATATTTATGAGGTGTGATATAAAATGAAGAAATATTCCAATCACACTTACGGTGAATTTGTAATTTTAAATTTTGTTATTTCCTCCCCTAGTAGGAGAACTGCATTTTCTAAATCACTCAATCGTTCATTAATTTCTTGGTCTATGTGGGTTTGACTTCCTCAGGCAGAGCTTGCACTTTGGCGCCACTCTGTACAAACGTAGTCATTTGTATAGTTTGATGCGGAGCCGCCCCGGCTACTGCTGTGGTCGTGGTTATAGCAATAATTCCCACAATAGCTGCTATGAGGAGTCCAGTAAACCTTTTGGAACGTTGCAGTACTTTCTTTCGGAGAAGGCAATGGCACCCCACTCCAGTACTCTTGCCTGGAAAATCCCATGGATGGAAGAGCCTGGTAGGCTGCAGTCCACGGGGTCGCTGAGTCGGACACGACTGAGTGACTTCACTTTCACTTTTTACTTTCATGCATTAGAGAAGGAACTGGCAACCCACTCCAGTGTTCTTGCCTGGAGAATCCCAGGGACGGGGGAGCCTGGTGGGCTGCTGTCTATGGGGTCGCACAGAGTCGGACACGACTGAAGCGACTTAGCCGCAGCAGCAGCAGCAGTACTTTCTTTATAACCTTTAAAAGAGCATGTATTTCAGGGGAGCCTTCCCAAGGTCTGGTTTGATTTACTAGAAGCCATATTCCCAATCTCCTTCTTAATGTAACAAATGAATGATTAGGATTATAAAGTGAAGAATTTAAGCAAGTAGATAATTTGCAATCCTGGCAAGAAAGTTCTTGTACACTTTCATGGATAGAAATGGTTCCTTTTAAGAGCACATAGGATCTCTCACACAAGTCTGAGTATAAAATGTCCCGTTTGTACTGGTATTAAATGTCAATGAATGATTAGTTTTATCAGAATAATGTCCATCCCAAATTTGGAATTTTCTCAGACTTTTTTTTTTTTTTTTTCAGTTCAAATCTTCACATTTTATTCCTTTATTTTATTTTATTTTTAAACTTTACAATATTGTATTGGTTTTGCCAAATATCGAAATGAATCCGCCACAGGTATACATGTGTTCCCATCCTGAACCCTCCTCCCTCCTCCCTCCTCCCTCCCCATACCATCCTTCTGGGTCGTCCCAGTGCACTTAAAGCCAATTTCCAAATCTCTCCTTGCCCTCTTCCTTGATCTAATTGTGGGAAGGGGGGTGACATGCCACTACCATGCCATATAATCGGATGGTCTGAATGAGTGGTAATATTAGCATGGTCAAAGACTTTATGCACCTGCCAACACAGCCTTTTGTGTGGATTTCAGGACTGATTTTGATAAGAGCAATTAGAGACTGCGTACCCCTTGGGGGACCAGTCCCATACAATTCCATGGGAACCATTAATCAAAATTACTCCGTCAGTCCCGCGGCAATTATTCCACTGAATACGACCTTGTTTTCCAGTCCACAGCTTGTGATGCTCGCATAAAGGTCTGTCTGATTTGGTGTCATTATTGGGTTCTGAGTCATCATAAGCAAAACTCAGACCAGAGAGGAGATGTAGTTGAACCTTAGTATAGTTATGATTTAAAGAATTAGTGGACAGCCAGGCTTGCATAGATAATTTAAGACATCCTGTAGCTGGTCCTACACAAACTGGCCAGGATTCATACCCATGAATAACACTGAAGGGAGTCCCTTCCTATTTTTAAACAAGAGGAAGGCGTGTGTATCTTCAGGTCCTGGTATCCAGGAAGAGCCATTAACACAAACGGGGATCATAGAACCCCCCCAGTCAATGGGTTTCAGTAATGGGGGGTTAGGAATATATGCCCAATAAGTATAATTCTTTGCTTCTGCCGAAACCAGGGGTGCACCCCCTGCGATGGTTACCAGGGCAACATGACCATGATGAGGTGGGCTGGAGTCACCGGTTATTTCTGCTCAGTTTCACTCTGCGAGCTGGAATCCACACAGGTTCCGGAGCTTCTCCTGGGGAGATACAAGCAAACCCTCTTTCCCGTGTAACTAACGTTCCCGGTGACCAAGCACTTGTTAATGGCTCTGCCACCAAATCAGGCTTAGTTGTATTTGTGGATGTCACCTGAAAACGTCGCTCAGCTGTAGTTTCCATAGTTTGTGTCGAAATATTAAAAAATTGAGAGTAGATAAAGCTTTATTCAATATTGTTTATTGTCCTGTGGCGTTTCCCCCTTTTTGTTTTTGTATCGCATGTTTAAGTGATTGATTAGCCCTCTCCGTTATGGCCTGTCTTGTGGGTTATAGGGAATGTCAGTAGAATGTTTTATAGATCAAATTTCAATCAGTTTTCCAATTAAATGCATTGTTGGAATGTTCTACTGGTATAAGCAGGGCCATTATCAGTTTTTACAGTTTTTGGTAGTTTTATAACAGCAAAACAACCAGATAAATGTCTTTGTATATGTTTTGTGGAGTGAGCAGTGGCCCATATAAATTGACAGAATGTATCAATAGTCATATGTACATAAGAGAGTTTACCAAAAGAAGATACATGAGTTACATCCATTATAACTATGGATTTTATATGAAACTGTGTATCATCATTATATCAGTGGCTCAGTCACACATTTGATAATGTAAGGGACAACCTTTCTTGAAACAGGCAATGTAGAAACCAATATAGTTAGCAGTAATAGTAAAATCATAAATAAGAATTTAAGTCAAGAACTTTTTTAGGTATAGCCCAGTGACATCTTTAAGTCATGTGACTTAGTTTGTTAAATGACTATAGCTTGTTAATTTCCTGGTTGTAGATTCTGGAGCATCTGATCTTTATTTAAAGACTGGTTACTGAGATAAGTTTTAGAAACAAACTTAGAGTGTCCTTTTTAATGAAGGACCTTTTTAATTTACGTTAATGAAGCCTCTTAGCAATGTAACATAACCATAAGGAATTATCTAAGAAGTGAGTCTTAGTAAATACAGATCTTAATTAACAAAACTAGAATTTAAGATTCAGTGAAACATTAGAAGTCATAGGCCTGACATCAATTGGGTGGATATTTCTTTTCGAGCTCCCCAGTATACTCTTGCCTGGAGAATCCCAGGGACGGGGGAGCCTGGTGGGCTGCCCTCTATGGGGTCACACAGAGTCGGACACAACTGAAGCGACTTAGCGGCAGCGGCAGCAGCAGTATACTCTTGAGATTTTTGTATAGGTCTGGAGACAGTCTTTTTTTTTTTTTTTAACCTTGATGAGGCTGTTCAGAACGCAAATGTATCTAATTTCTAGAGGGACAAGGCAGAGAGAACAGAAAAATGTTTTAATTTTATCCTCAGGTGTAAATCACTAAATTGTTTTAAACCATCAGTGACTTGAGGAGAAGAGCTTTTTTATATCTGAAAACAAAGATTAGAAGCCAGTAATATGCCGGACAAAAGTCATGAAAATTGTAGTCATATTTAGCGGTCTGTTCAATCTCAGGTAACCAACCCCTTTCTTTTGTGGTCCTTGCCTGATGACCGAGGACGTCAGTAAAAACGATAGTCTCCAAGAAGTTTGTGAAGTTTTTTGTCAATGTCTGTACGACCTGTCTAGCAAAGTGGGTGCCCCAATCACTGGAGACTGCAGAAAATGTATTTTAACCTTTTTTTTTTTTTTTTTTTTCATTGTGAAATGTTAACCCTACAGCCAGGAAAGGCTTTACTCTATCAAATAAAAGTGAGGTTTGTCAGGGAGCCGGGAAAAGCCAAGCGGCAGTCTTGGACTTCCCATAGCCCCGACTGTTTGGTTTATAGCCATTTTTTATTCATATTAAATTTTCTGAGAGGGGTTCATTTTGTAGAAGCAGAGTGAGCTTTGTCTACGTGTGCCATAGTTTCCATAAACCATTGTGAAATAACACTCATTCATTTTATCAAAGTAACAAAAGATTTTAAAAACAAGTATGAATCACTTAAAGACAAAGAAGTTTACATAGTCTGTTATCAAAAGCCATATTCCATGAAGACTTTGTTTTTAAACAGGAAGAGAAAATCAAATTCCAGATTAGTACTAGCTTATATTCATTGTGAAACAATAGTTATTCACTTAGTCAAAGTAACAATAAAAGATTTCAAAGGCAGTTTAATGTCTTAAGAATCTTGTATCATACACAAAACTCTCTTCCACTTGTCACAAACCTTTTTAACACTTCTGTATTCATCACTCTGCCCATTTAGAGAACAGCCACTTGTAAGTTCAGAAGTACTTCCTTTGTCCTTAATAGAATGTAATTCCATTCCTTATACCTTTTTGTTAAAAACACACATTTTTTTTTTTAGCAACCATGGACTGTCTTGTATATTAGCCTTTTATAGATTGGTGAACATAAATGAATGATATATGCATGAGGGAATTGCTGTCGCACTGGGTGTAAAGCCTTGGCTACAAACTTTTGACAAATAGTTGGACTGTTAAGCATATCTTGAGGTAATACAGTCCATTGAAATCTTTTATGTGGCTCCTTTAAATTAATGGAAAGAACTGAAAAGTCCAATCTAAGCTGATCATCAGGGTGTAAAGGAATAGTAAAAACCAATCTTTGAGATCAATTACAAATGCCAGTTTCTTGGAATCATATTAGGATTAGGTAGATCAGGTTGTAAAGCACCCATTAAAGCAACAATAACAGGATTGCTGCTCTGCTGCTGCTAAGTCACTTCAGTTGTGTCCGACTCTGTGCGACCCCATAGACGGCAGCCCACCCGGCTTCCCCATCCCTGGGATTCTCCAGGCGAGAACACTGGAGTGGGTTGCCATTTCCTTCTCCAGTGCATGAAAGTGAAAAGGGAAAGTGAAGTCGCTCAGTCGTGTCCGACTCTCAGCTACCCCATGGACTGCAGCCTACCAGGCTCCTCTGTCCATGGGATTTTCCAGGTAAGAGTACTGGAGTGGGGTGCCATTGCCTTCTCCAAATAACAGCATTAATAGCTCTCAAATCAGTAAGCATTTTCCATTTACCAGATTTGTATAATAAACACTGGAGAATTCCAAGGGCTAAAGGACTCAATAATATGTCCCTTGCTAAGTTGTTCATTAAGTAATTTACGTAAAGCCTCCAATTTTTCTTGTTTTAGAAGCCACTGCTCTATCCACACAGGTTGATCAGTTTTCCAATTAAGAGGTATAGGTGGGTGGAGGAAGATTAATAGGAGCAGTGGCCACTGGTGAAAAAGGGGGCGGTTTGAAATCTTGAGCAAAGGATAAATTCTTCCTTTTTGATTTTTGCCCAGTCCCAATCTTGGTATATAACCTTGATTGAACATAATTTGATGACTGGCCTCGCTATATTGATTTTGCGGTTTTTTCAAGAGTCATCATCGCTTTCATCAAAAGAATCAGAAGTCTGCAAAGGCTACAGTACTGACTGAATTAATGCCCATGTTCTCCAAATAGAAACAGGGAGCAGAGTTCCTCTTGTATGTTCTTTCTTTAACTCGGCTCCAACCTTCTCCCAGACTTTTAAATCTAAGGTCCCTATTGGCAGGAACCAGAAGCAATATTTATCCACTGCTTGTAACAATTCTTGGAGAAGGAAATGGCAACCCACTCCAGTACTCTTGCCTGGAAAATTCCATGGACTGAGGAGCCTAGTAGGCTACAGTCCGTGGGGTCACAAAGAGTCAGACACGACTGAGCGACTTCACTTTGTAACAATTCTAATAATTGCCCTTCACTAATAGAAGCTCCTCCTGCTTTCAAGAGCTGTCTTAATAAACAAATACATGGGCGATAGTGTTCTGCACTCTCAACATTTCCCATTTTAACCCTAGTTAAGTGCCTGAGGATTTACCAGTGGGGATTTTCAGAGGCCTCTCAACCGTCTCAGGTTCTGCGTCGCTGTATTTTCACTTTCGCTTGTAGCGGTCTTGCGCTCCAGCCCAGTGTTGGGCTCCAGGCACCTGTTGCCCTAAAGGTCCAGGAGCGAGTGACGAGAATGAAAAGAGAACATGAAAAATCTGGTGCAATGGGTCAGGGGACCTGCAGCCTCTATTGGACTGAGGTGCAGAGTCCACTCTGCGTCCAGCTTTTATTCCTGACTGCAGACTACAAAACTCTCTTTGATCTATCTTTCCCAAGACACTACACTGACACAGTCCAGATCCCCTTGTTTTCACCCCAGGCTGTTCCCTCCTGGGACAGTCTCGGGAACAATCAGCAAGTGCGTGGGCAGCGTTCATACCTGACGCCAACCCGGTGTTCCAAGGTCCATGCTTTCATGATCCCAGTCATACTCCCTTCTGGGTCTGGCCTTGGGGTCTGTAACAAGACAATTATTCGAAGAAAAACATGAAAAATGGTTTTCATCATTGTTGATATATCATCAACACAGTTTCTTGATATCTGCTGTTTTTCCAGGTGCTATTTCTATGAAATTTCTCAAGACTGTGAAAGTATATTATTAGAAATTCCCGCTACAGTAGTACAAGAATACCCCTCGGCCAACACCCAGACAGTGCTGGAACAAGCTGCCTTATCATTCTGTGCACTCCCTCCATAAATGCACCCCGAGGTCCTCAGGCTCTTCTCCCTTGGAGATCTTATACGGGAGACCACCCCCGAGATAGAAAAGCTCAAGGGGGACCACCAACAACTAGCTGACCTGGAGATGTCCCGACACCTCCAGGCCCTGGGAAAAGTCTTCCACCGTATCTTCCGATAAACCTTAGAAAGGACACCCATTCCTTTGGGCAATTGGCTTCATCCCTATCAGCCAGGAGATGAGGTATAGGTTAAAGATTAGAAAAAAAAAAAAACCCCACTTCAGCCAGTTTGGTCAGGCCCTCACATGGTCGTCCTGGCAACCCCTACTGCTGTTAATGTTATAGGCATCATCCCTTGGACCCACCACACCAGAGTCAAGAAGGCAGCAGCTTCCTGTGATGGGGACAGCTGGAAAGCAGTTCGGGACCCCAAAAACCTCCTCAAGGTCTGGTTCCAACGGCCCTCACCCACGAAAGACACTGAGCCCTGCTCTAGTCACTCCGGAAGCTGAGTAGCCCACGCACAGCAGAAGCATGAGAATTCTTCAGCCTTGCTCCAGCCACACTCCGGCAGCTGGCTGGTCAACGCACGGCAGAAGCTTGAGGATCCAGCTATGAAAATATCAATGGATTTTCATTGTCAACCCTGCCTCTACCCCTGATTGCTAGTTTTGCTGTGCTCTTCGATATAGGACTAGCTTCAGTCACACCCCAAGACTGGGATTTGGGTCAGAAGCTGTGGTTAGCTGTCTGTTATCTCATCAGAGTGGGAAGCCTCATTCTTATTAGATGTCTTTTATGATTGATTGTCCCTACTAACTAAACTGTTCACAGTATAGCTGACCCCCCCCTTCACAATAGGCTCAGTTGCTGTAGCCATGACAACCCAAAGATGGGGGAACCTTTTGCTAGTGTTCAGTTATCTGTTATGTGCAGGCTGCTTTGCAGCCCCTTGCTGTCCCTTGCTGTGACATGGTGCCGTTCCTTATCCATCATGCACCTGTCAACATTACAGTCAACCCTTGGAAAATCGCTTACTCACCCAACAGCTAGAACAATGTATAGATAGCCAATCCTATAGGCCGATCACCCACTGCCTCCATGACCATGCACTGTATGTCCAGGGGCCTGGGCGCCGAAAATGTTTCCAGTCACGCCCCCACTGCCGCTGCCTTTCCCCCACCAGAGGATCCAAACCCCGGGTGGCATCCCAACACCATGGCATCGCCACCATGCCCCTGCGCCTCCTTCTACCCCCAAATGCCACGCAGATGTTACAACCCAGAACAGGTGTCTGTCTGCCAACTGGAAGAACCTCCTGGCAGGGACAATAATGCAGACAAACGAAATCATGGACCAACTTTGCCCTGAAAAGTCAGGCTCTGCTGCTGGCAGTGGGACCAGGTCACAGAGTTCACCCCCTAGACCCCTGTCTGTACCGGGTTCGCAACGCAGCTCATCGCCTTGTTAATGACACCAGCCCCAGCTGGCCAGGGACTGCTGCTGGCTTTGCTCATCCTTAGGCACTCCACGGTACTTAGCTACACCAGTACCATTGAATAACGCAACAGCCATAGGAACTCCTGTAGATCCACTCTTACAAGGGCCAGTCTTAAGGGTAAATGTGTTAACTCAAAAGGCTCCAGAATGCTTTACGAATGATGGAGGAACTGAACCTGTAGGCTATTTAGCCAGGGACCAATGCAATCAAACTTTAAAAGGTGAGTGGCCCACTCATTCTCCCACAAACACAATAAGATGCTGCCAATCAAGGCCTTTTCTTCGTGGGACAGATGCTTACTTACGTCTACCTGTCAATTGGATGGGTATCTGCGCCTTGGCTTTCCTCACTCCCCAGATGAATATTGGCCCTGACAACCAGACTCTCACCGTACCTCTGGCAGCACAAACGCGGTCAAAAAGAGCCATCCAGTCTATACCCCTACTAGCTGGTCTGGGAATCACAGCTGGGACAGGCATGGGAATAGGAGGAATTGCTTCATCAACCACCTTCTACCATACGCTATCCAAGGACTTCACAGACGACACTGAGAGAGTGGCCAGTTCTTTAGTGGCCTTGTAGGACCAATTAGATTCCCTAGAATAGGAGAAGGCTACACCTACTGACAGCTGAAAAGGGAGGACTCTGCCTCTTCTTAAATGAAGAATGTTGCTTTTACGTAAAACCAACCAGGAATAGTCAGGGACATGGCCCAACAGCTAAGGGAATGAATCATAAAAAGGAGAGAGGAACTAGCAAATTCCTGGGATAACTGCAACATCTGGAGCTGGGTATCGTGGCTTCTGCCTTTAACCGGTGCTCTCTTCATGATCTTCGCAGTGCTCTTCTCTGACCCTTGTATTCGCAGTGCTATTTCCCAGTTCATAACTTATTGAATTAAATCCATAAAGTTACAAATGGCCATAGCTCAACATAGCCCCCTGAACGATGGGGAGCTCTGAATGTCCTACCAAAACATGAGATGATGCTTTCTACGAGTGACAGAAGCATCGAGAAGGGGGAATGAAGAGGAAAAGGCAAAATTTTACTTAACCTCCTGGTCCTTCTGCCTTTGTAACTCAGCTTGCTCCTTGCAAAGTCTGGATCACGTGGGTCTCAGAAAGTGGGGACTCAGAATGCTGGAAACTGGAGATTATCTCACTCACCCTTGTCCTGCTCTTTGCAATTGCCCAATCCCTGCAAACCCAAAAACCCGTTTAATCATGCCTGTTCATGTATAAAAACTCTATAGCCCCTTTGTCCAAGGTTCAGAGCTTGGAGTGTTAACTCCTCTGGGCCCGCTGGCTTAATAAACCTGAGTTCTCCAACTCTGAGTGTGGGGCTTGGTTTCTCAAGTACTGGTTTCTGCAACAACACCCAAGCTCTCAGGACAGATCAGAAGTGTGTTAGAAGGAAGGAAGGGTGTCCTAGTTGGGAAGGTGACAAAATGCCAGCTGGTGTGACAACAAACTGTGGAAAATTCTTAAGAAGATGGAAATACCCAACCCCCTGACCTGCCTCCTGAGAAATCTGTAAGCAGGTCAAGAAGCAACAGTTAGAACTGGACATGCAACAACAGAATGGTTCTAAATCAGGGAAGGAGTACATCAAGGCTGTATGTTGTCACCCTGCTTATTTAATTCATATGCAGAGTACATCATGAGAAACGCTGGACTGGATGAAGCACAAGCTGGAATTAAGATTGCCGGGAGAAATATCACTAACCTCAGATATGCAGATGACACCACCCTTATGGCAGAAAGCGAAGAACTAAAGAGCCTCTTGATAAAAGTGAAAGAGGAAAGTGAAAAAGTTGGTTTAAAACTCAACATTCAGAAAACTAAGATCATGGCGTCTGGTTCCCTCAGTTCATGGCAAATAGATAGAGAAACAGTGGAAACAGTGGCAGACTTTATCTTTGGGGGCTCCAAAACCACTGCAGATGGTGATTGCAGCCATGAAATTAAAAGACGCTTGCTCATTGGAAGAAAAGTTATAACCAACCTAGATAGCATATTCAAAAGCAGAGACATTACTTTGCCAACAAAGGTCCATCTAGTCAATGCTATGGTTTTTCCAGTAGTCATGTATGGACATGAGAGTTGGACTATAAAGAAAGCTGAGTGCTAAAGAACTGATGCTTTTGAACTGTGGTGTTGGAGAAGACTCTTGAGAGTCCTTGGACTGCAAGGAGATCCAACCAGTCCATTCTAAAGGAGATCAGCCCTCAATATTCACTGGAAGGACTGATGCTGAAGCTGAAACTCCAATACTTTGGCCATCTGATGTGAAGAACTGACTCATTTGAAAAGACCCTGATGCTGGGAAAGATTGAAGGTGGGAGGAGAAGGGGACGACAGAGGATGAGATGATTGGATGGCATCATCGACTCGATGGACATGAGTCTGAGCAAACTCCAGGGTTTGGTGATGGACAGGGAGGCCTGGCATGCTGCAGCCAATAGGGTGGCAAAGAGTCAGACATGACTGAGTGACTGAACTGACTGAACTGAGCAGTGTCCCTGAGACCAGCCAGGCCACTTTCCTCAAAACCACTAGTGCCCCAGAAAACCTTGCCTGCAGACTGCACAGCCTGACCGCTGCTCAGTCAGCACTCAGCCCCGTGCAGCCACCAGCCCTTCTCCGGCAGGATCATGAGAGGCATGGCGGTGCTGACAGGCCCTCTCCACAGATGGGTAAGCTGAGGCCTGGTTGCAAGAAGCCGCCGCTGTGTCCCTGGCTCCTTCAGAGTGCTCTGCTTGCCCTGGGGGCTTACTCATCACCCAATGGGGACAGAGCTTCTGTTCTGTCCCAGGCCCTGCCCTCCGAGAGCAGAGATGCCCAGAGTCACAATGGCCTGACCAGCACCACAGAGTGCAGGGGTGGGGGGAAGGTTGCGATGGATTCAGGCCTCTCAGCCCAGCGGGGCCTGGTGTTGCCCCTGCTCCTGAGGTTCATGAAAAGGTAGACATTCAGATTTCTTTCTCCATCTTTCAGTTGTAGTGAAATATACAGATTTACCATTTTAACCACGTTCAAGTGTATAGCCGATGGCATTATGTACGTTCAGTGTTGGGCAGCCCTCCGTCTCCAGAACTCTTCATCTTCTCACACAAACTCCTTACCCGTCAGACACTAACTCCAATGCCCCTCCCGCCGCCCCAGGCCCCCACCCTCTGCTTTCTATGAATTTAGCTGCTCTAGGGACCTCAGGCTGCTAGAATCAGGCAGTACTTGTCCTCTTGTGTCCAGCCTGTTTGACCCGGCATAATGCCCTCAAGGTTCAGCTGTGTTGTAGCAGGGGTCAGCGCTTCTTTCCTTTTTATGCTGAATAGGACACAATGGAACACCTTTTCTCTATCCATTCATCCGCTGGTGGACACTGGGTTGTTTCACCTTTTCGGCTGCCGTGGACATGAGTATGCAAGCAGGGACTCAGGCACTTGTACACTCCTGTTCACAGCAGCACTGGCCAAAACACAGATTGCTTTTTTGGCCACACCACGTGGCATGGGGAATCCAGTTCCCTGACCAGAGATCAAACCTGTCCCCCCCTGCATTGGAAGCATGGAGTCTTAACACTGGACCGCCAGGGAATCCCCCAGGTTTTTTTTTTTTTTTTTCAGTGTGGATTTGGCCAATTGAAAAAACAAACACAAGCGTGCAGATCTGACTGGAGGGCTGGATTCCACCCTGGTGCGCAGCCATGCTGGTCTCAGAGCCAAGTGGCCTGCCTGGAGTTCAGCGTGGCCCCCACCCTACCCCCGAGGCTCTCCTCCCCCTCTCAGAGACCGAACCTCTCCTCACGGAATAGTTTGCAACCTCAGAGCCAGCGACGGACAGCGTGGGAACGAGCCCCAGAGGGGAGAGCAGGTCCCGCGGCCGGTGCTGTCCGCTGGGTTTCTGTCTGCGGGGCTCCTGCCCCCAAGCCAAGGCTCCCTTCTGCAGGTGGGTCCACGAGGACCCTGGTGGTCCAGGGGCCTCTGTTCAGAGCACCCTGTGCCTGTGCCCTGAGCCATGTGACCTCTGACCCCGGAACGCTCTTCCCACGTCTTCTCGTAGTGTCCCCAGCTCGTCCTCTGGAGCCAGGCTCAGAGTCACCTCCACAGGGTGGCCAGACGGCCGGGCCAGGCCACCCGCAGTCCCACCCACCCGAGCTTTTGTTTTGTGGTCATGTGGCATGTGGGGTCTCCGATCCCTGAGCAGGAATTGAACCTGTGCTCCCCACATTGGCAGGCGAAGTCTTAACCACTGGACCACCAGGGAAGTCTCACCCGAGCCTCTGAGTTGGCTCCTCCTGCAGCTGGGATGGGCTCTGACCTTGGCCCTGTCCTGCCAGCCTTAGCTCAAGGCTGCACTGTCCCGGGCTCCTGACTTAAGATTACAACCCCCACCCCGCCCCCCGCCTCCCATACCCCCTGTCATCCCCACCCCCTCACCAGAGCGCCTTCCAGCTTTGATTTACCCCATAGACTTGAGCAGCTACTGCTGCTGCTGCTGCTAAGTCACTTCAGTCGTATCTGACTCTGTGCGACCCCGTAGATGGCAGCCCACCAGGCTCCCCTGTCCCTGGGATTCTCCAGGCAAGAACACTGGAGTGGGTTGCCATTTCCTTCTCCAATGCATGAAAGTGAAAAGTGAAAGTGAAGTAGCTCAGTCGTGTCCAACAATCAGCGACCCCATGGACTGCAGCCTCCCACGCTCCTCCGTCCATGGGATTCTCTAGATTAGATTTATTCGCTCATATTGTTTCTTCTGTCCCCACTGGCATCTCTGCCACAGGGGCAGGATGGCTTCAGGATTGTTCGCAGCTGTATTGCAGCAGGTGTTCAGTAGACTTCGCTGGATACTGAAGGGATACTCCTGATCATTATCGATCACATCAAGGGATGTCTGCCCTGCCCGGCCGGTGCCCACAGCTGAGATGCCGGGGAAGGGGTGGGGCGCAAGTCACTCCTTTGGACTGAACTCTGCTGGCTCTGGCGGCTTGCCCTCGGGTACCTCTGCAGCCCTACCTGCCACTCCCAGCTCCCTGCAAATTCACCAGCGGCCCGAGATGGCCTGGCAGGGACACGGAGAGTGGGTGGCAGGGTGGGCAGCCCATCCATCTCCAGTCCCGGCGAAGAGATGCCCAGCCAGATTGCCTGGCATGCGTCTGGCATACAGCAGGGTCAGGGTGGGGACTCGATGAATATTCTGTTTGAATGAATGCTGGATCAGGCCAAGGGCTCCACTCCTTGGGAACTGGGGAGCCGGTCTGGGGGTGTCCCTTTTCCAGGACTTGTGCCAGGAATTTTCCACTGGCTTTTCTGGACTTCCTTTCTCCCCATCTTCCTGGCCACCCCGTCTCGAGGACAGCAACATCTCAGGGCACATGCCTGCCCCTTGGGTCACCTGGGCAGTGGAGCAGAATGGCAGGAGAAGCTGGCACAGAGAGGAACCAGAGAGGCAGGGGGTGGTGCAGCCGGTCCCCAGTGGAATTCTCCAGACTCAAGTCTCCCTCATTGGTTTATTCACTGGACAAGCATCCACTGAGCACCAGTGGGCACCAAGTACCAACCCAGGTCCGTGGGGAGCCTCCTTACCATCTGTCCTTCTGGGAGTCGTAGCACAGGGCACCCACCCTCAGGAGTGCCCTCCAGGGTTCACACCCTCCACCCCCTCCCTCCTACCCCCGTCCCAGGCCTCTGTGCCCATCGGCCCAGGACACCATGCTGTCATTACCTGCTCACCTGCCTCCAACCCCCGGGAGATGTGTGCAGCCTGAGGGTAGGACCTGATGTCAGCCCAGGACCTGGCACACAGCAGGTGCCCAGTAAATGCCTGCGGGGTGAGCTGGGGAGGCCAGCCGCCTTAGTTGCAGGAAGGGAGTGGGCTGGAGGAACATGAGGGGCACAGAGGTGGACCCAGGCCAGAGAGCGGGTGGAGGAGGGGGCCGGGGGGGGACGCCCTCCCCTTACCTCGCTGGCATTGCGGCCCGGATCCCAGTGGAGGTGCCCCTCACCCGGGCCACCCTGTCTCCCCGCAGTCTCCCTGCCCCCAGTCCTGGGACAGAGGTGAGTGAGTCGGGCGCCCCACCCTGGCCTTGTCTTTGGGTAGAGTGGAGCAAGGGCCTCCACGCAGCAGGAGGGCATCTCTGGATCCAGGTTTGAGTTGTCTCCTGCCCGCCCCACTGAAAGCAGGGGCCAGTAAGATACCAAGGACCGACCTTGGTACCGACCATCTCCAGGGAGTCTCGCAGGCTTGCAGAAGCCCTGACAACCCAAGAAGGTGGGCAGGCTCTGAGGGGGTGCAGGATGTGTGCTGGCTAAGCCGTGGTGTTGGAAGAAGCCCTGGTGGGCAGTCTGCCCACTGAGGACCCTCATGGCAAGCCCTCCCAGCGCCCTGACTCACCCACCAGCCGCTTACTCCCTCTCTCTCTCCCCCAACCTTGGGCTTCCCTCCCCTGCGGCCCCCATCCCCAGCCTCTGCAGGGTCAATTCCAGCCTTTCCTTCAGCCTCTCCCATTTAAAAAGGAAAATTATTTACTCCTGGCTGTGTGGGGTCTTCATCGCTGTGCATGGGCTTTCTCCAGTTGCGGCGAGCGGGGGCTGCTTTTCCTTGCAGCGTGTTCTCAAGGTGGTGGCTTCTCTTGTTGCAGAGCATGGGCTCTAGGGCACGAGGGCACAGTCAGTGTGGCTCATGGACTTAGTTGCTCCGAGGCATGTGGGATCTTCCAGGACCAGGGGTCGAACAGGTTTCCCCTGCACTGGCAGGCAGATTCTTAACCACTGGACGGCCAGGGAAGTCCCAGCCTCCCTTTCAAGGTCCTCTTTTCTGGGCAGCCCTCACTCGCTGCCCTCGTCCCCTGCCAACATCATGTGCCTCCCCTGGACTCCCACCTACCCAGCACTTCTGAGCCCGGTTGGTCCATCTACTGGACTGGCGTCCAAAACGGGGTTCACCTCGGGGTTCCTCCACTCACCAGCTGGGAGGCCTTGGGTAAGTCACTAACCTCCCTAAGTGGGTTCAGTTTCCTCATCTGTAGAATGGGAATAATAATAGAGACTTTGCAGACTAAAGGAGGTGGCTTTGTTTTCATGGCTGCAGCCACCATCCACGGTGATTATAGAGCCCATGAAGAGGAAATCTGTCTCTGCTTCCACCCTTTCCCCTTCTATTTGCCATGAAGTCATGGGGTCAGATGCCATGATCTTAGTTTTCTTTAATATTTAGTTTTAAGTTGGCTTTTTCACTCTCCTCCTTCACCCTCATCAGGAGGTTCTTTAGTTCCTCTTTGCTTTCTGCCATTAGAGTGGTATCACCTGCATATCTGAGGTTGTTGACGTTTCTCCTGCCTATCTTGATTCCAGCTTGTAACTCATCCAGCCCGGATTTCTCATGATGAGCTCAGTGTAGAGGTTAAATAAACAGCGTGACAGCAGACAGGCTGGTCGCACTCCTTTCTCAATCCTGAACCAATCGGTTGTTTCATACAGGGTTCTAACTGTTGCTGCTTGACCTGCATACAGGTTTCTCAGGAGACAGGTACGATCATCTGGTATTTCCATCTCTTGAAGAACTTTCCACAGTTTGTTATGATCCACACAGTCATAGGCTTTAGCATAGTTGATGAAACAGAGTAGTTACTAAGTCGGGTCTGACTCTTTTTGACCTCATGGACTGCAGCACACCAGACTTCCCTGTCCTTCACTATTTCCTGGAGTTTGTTCAAACTCATGTCCATTGAGTCGGTGATGTCATCCAACCATCTCATCCTCTGTCGTCCCCTTCTCCTCCTGTCCTCAATCTTTCCCAGCATCGGGGTCTTTTCCAATGAGTCAGTTCTTCACATTAGCTGGCCAAAGTATTGGAGCTTCAGCTTCAGCATCAGTCCTTCCAATGAATAATCAGGGTTGATTTCCTTTAGGATGGACTAGTTTACCCCCTGTAACGTCCATTCACAGCGAAGGCCAGCGCAAAGTTTGTGGATGAAATGACACAAGGTCAGAGATACACAGTTTGTCTTGGAGACAGCCCCACTCCTCTTGCTTCGGGTGCGGGTGTCTGGAGGGCAGACTGCAGGGTGGGGCCTCCGGGATCAGGCGGGCAGGCTCCTCAGGGAAGCACCTGGATCCAACACCATCCCCGCTCCTGGGGCTTCCCATCAAGCACCACCCAGCAGCCCTCTGACCCCAGTGAGGAGTGGGGGGGCAGTCCCGGGAGACCAGGGGCTGGGGGTGCTGTGGGGCCTCCTGGCCTCTGCAGGCAGCCACATCCATCTCGGCTGCCTGGACAGCTGGCTGCCTGGATAGCTGGCTGCCCTACCTGGGCGTCCCAGACATCCAGGTGAGATGAGTCCTCTGGCTGCCCAGTGACGGGGCCCACAGGAAAGGGGACCGGGAACAGGTGGCTCCTGGGGGCCTGATTCATGGGCCTTCGGGAAGTGGGTTAACGGGATCCGGGATCCGGAGCCCCGGGCTGAGCCAGGTCTCCCGCTGAGTCACAGGCCCGTTAGGGAGCCTCTGGCAGCCCCTCATCGGCCCCCACCCCCACCCCAAGGCCCCCGGGGCCTTCCCAACAGCCCACACCCAGCTTCCCGGCCAGCAGGGTCCAGCGCCTCCCTTTCAAGCTTGGGGGGCCTTCCTCTGCCCCGCCCCCCCCAGTCAACGTCAAGGCCCAGCCTAGACCCCGGGGCCCAGGGTCCCTGCTTGCCCCTGCAGAGCCCCATGCAGGCCCCAGGTAGAGGGAGCAGCTGGAAGCCCACCCCCCAGACCCCTTAACGGCTTATTTCCTCCCTGAAGCCCCACCCCTCCCTGTGACCTACCGCCACTCACTCGGGGGACTGGTCCGACGGCATTCCGCCTCCCAGGATAAAACCTAGGGCGGCCTGCAGGGGAACAAGGCACTCCCGTCAGCGCGCCATGGTGGTTCCCGCGACTCCCCCCACCCTGGGGGCGCCCTGCCTCGGGGTCCTGGCCTCCCTGTTGATTCTGGCCGCTCCAGGTGAGTCCTGTGGGCCTGCTGGCCTGGACCTCCCCCACTGCCCACCCCGCACTTCCTCCCTGGTCCTGCTGAGTCCCTCCTCTCCTCCCCTCTGCTGTCTCGCTCTGTTTTGTAAGTTGCCTGCTCTGAGCCTCAGTTTCCCCTGCAGCCGTGAGAAGCACAGGAAACACTGCAGGTACCCGTAGGCCCGGTCTGCGCTCAGGGCTCTTGGCTCGGCTTCTGCTTTACCCTCTTCCCCTCCACTCCTGTCTCCCCTGTCTCCTCAGTCCACTGCTGGGGAGGCAGCATCCAGACCTGGGTTCTCATGCTCACCCCCTGTGAGACCCCCACCCCAGACCTGGCCCCCACGGCCCCCAGGGCACAGGCTGGACACAAAGCTACGGGGAGGCCGAGGCCGCCGCTCACAGCCAGGGCCTGAGGTTTCTGCCAGCCCTGCCCAGGCTCCGGGAAATGCCCCACCCGGGCAACGCGACCCTGAGGCCCTGGGACTCAGCCACTGGGGAGGGTTGCAGGGCACGGGAGAGCCCCTCCACCGGCCTGACCCTTTCTTTCTTTTGCCCTCAGCCACCATGGATGCTATCAAGACAGCCGGTGAGTCTGAGCTGACCTCAGGGAAGCAGTGGGGGAGGAAGCCTGTGTGTCTGTCTGTCGGGGGCAGGTCAGGAGTGGGCAGTGGGGCAGGAGAGGGTTTGAGCTGGAGAAGAAGGCACCCAGGAGAGGAGGCCCAGAGGGTCAAGGAGGAGAGGCGGGGTGTGTATGTGTGTGTGTGTGTGTGTGGAGCAGGGAGTGACTGAGCCTCCCTAGCAGCTGAAAGGACCAGGGAACTAGAGGATGAAGTGCCCAGCTCGGGGAGGGCAGAGGACGGAAGGGGCAGGCGGGCAGGCGGCCAGACCGGGTTGAAGGGAGAGCGGTGCACAGGCCTCGGTGCGCGAAGCGGGGAAGGGGAGCTGGAAGGGGGATAGACAGCGCCCAGACTTTGACAGACCCCTTACCGCCAGGCCCCCCAGCCTGCGGGAAGCGCCTGCAGCTGAACCGGATCGTGGGAGGCGAGGACAGCTCGGACGCCGAGTGGCCCTGGGTTGTGAGCATCCGGAAGAACGGCACCCACCACTGCGCGGGCTCCCTGCTCACCAGCCTCTGGGTGCTCACGGCCGCCCACTGCTTCAAGGAGTACGTGCGCCCCGCCCGCCCCTCCACCCGGTTTCCCGGACCCCAGGCTGCCCACCCAGCCCCGGTTTCCAGGCCTCTGGCCGGTCTTGAGTCCCTCAGGAGAGCTCTGGCTTCCACCCAGAAGCCTCTTTTGCACGCAGTGTGTGTGTCCCCAGGCCTGTCTGGCTCTTTGTGATCCCATGGACTATAGCCTTCCAGGCTCCAATGTCCATGGGATTTCCCAGACAAGAATACTGGAGTGGGTAGCCATTCCCTTCTCCAGGGGTTCATCCTGACCCAGGGATCGAACCCCTATCTCCTGCATTGCAGACAGGTTTCTTTACCACTGAGCCACCAGGGAAGCCCCCCTTTTGTGCTCCAGGGGCCTTCATGTGCATGCCATTCCTCAGAAACCCTTCCCCAGGCCCTTCCTGGGCTGATGCCAACCCCAACCCTCTTCCTTTTAGTAATCTGGACAAACCAACCCAGTTCTCTGTGCTGCTGGGAGCCTGGCAGCTGGGGAACCCTGGCCCAAGGTCCCAGGAGGTGGGTATCGCCTGGGCACAGCCCCACCCTGTGTACTCCTGGAAGGAGGGCTCCCGCGCTGACATCGCCCTGGTGCGCCTGGAGCGCGCCATCCAGTTCTCTGAGCGCGTCCTGCCCATCTGCCTGCCCGACTCCACCGTCCAGCTCTCTCCGGACACCAACTGCTGGATTGCCGGCTGGGGGAGCGTCCACGATGGAGGTGCGGCTTCTTCCGGGGCGGGGGTGGGTGGGGACAGAGGGTAGCAAACACTGGGAGATACAGGTCCCATGGGTGGCAAAGAACAAAGGCCAGGGGCCGAGCATGATCCAGAGGAAAAAAGATGGTCTGCAGCCCAGAGATGTGATGACCTAGAAACCAAGGTGGACAACTTCAGATCAGTTCTAGTTAAAAGGTAACTTAAGCTGTGTTCTGACTGCCAGATCAACCAGGCTATGAAGTGATATAGGAGAGACTGATAGAAGGTTTCTGGGGCTTCTCATGTAGCTCAGTGGTTAAAAATTCGCCTGCCAATGCAGGAGACACCAGAAATGCCGGTTCTATCCCTGGGTTGGAAAGATCCCCTGGAGAAGGAAATGATAACCTGCTCCAGTATTCTTGCCTGGAAAATCCCAAGAACAGAGGAGTCTGGAGGGCTACAGTCCATGGGGTTGCAAAGAGTCAGACACCACTTAGTGACTGAGCACACCCACTAGAGATTTCTATGGGGCCAAGCCCAAGCCGGTGAATATGAAAACAGCCCTGAGATTCCAAGTCAGAAATAGGTACCCCCTGGTGGCATCAGGACACAATTGCAGGCAAAATTCCCAGGAAAAAAAATGCAATCTCCAGAAGGGTAAAATATAATTGACAACCCAAGCCTGGAAGTTTGGAAAACCTCATCTAGAACACAGAGCAGATTAGAAAGTAAGAAGCAGAAAGGCTGTATTGTGTGTGTGTGTGTGTGTGTGTGTGTGTGTGTATAGAGAGAGAGGGAGAGAGGAGAGACTAAGAAAGGACAAAATGTAAGAAAATGGGACTTAACCAGATTTCAGAAGAATTAAGAGAAATGACACCATTTTGGGTATCTGGGGAATCCCACTGACACTGAAGTTTCAGCCAGCCTCCCCATGGTCATTCTTAGGGGCTCCTGTGAAAGCTAGATTTATGGATTGGGGAACCTGACCAACCAACCCTAGGGTCTGCAATCCCTCTAGGGGATGGGGAGGTCCTTCAAGTCCAGATAACATTCAACACCAAGCGGCCATTAGTCTGTAGCAGTCCTCAACCTGGATAAAGTAGTCTCTGAGACAGGACAAGCAGGGTCATTGGTTTGAACCTTCTTGTGGGCATCAGAGATCTCATTAAAGGTTCAGAATTTCAAGCTGCACACTCCTTTAGGATTCAGTAGGTCCAGAGTGGAGTCCTGGAATTTGGGTTTTCTGCGGGCATCGTGGCCGAGCCTGACAGAGTTGATCCATTTACCCTTTGAGAAATGCTCCTAAGGGGGATGGCGGGGACTGAGGAGGCCAGCAGGAGAGCCTCCCAAGCCTGACTCTCTCCTCTCTGCTCCCAGTGCCCCTGTCCCACCCTCAGACCCTCCAGAAGCTGAAGGTCCCCATCATCGACTCAGCCACCTGCAGCCGCCTGTACTGGCGGGGAGCCGGGCAGGGCGCCATCACCGAGGACATGCTGTGTGCTGGCTACCTGGAGGGGGAGCGCGACGCCTGTCTGGTGAGCACTTTCCTCCTTCCCGGCCCTGCCCCACTCAGCTCCATCACCCCTCACCTTGCTGGGCCTCCGTCTAGCATCTGCCCTGACCTGGCAGTCCCCCTAGAGAGATGCCTACAGAACCCGGCCCCAGCCTGGCTGAGCCCTTCTTTCCTTTGTTCATACATCAGACATGGTGAGAATGGGGTGTGCCTGACCCCGTTCTCAGGGAGCCGCATCCAAGGAGGGGGTGCTGTGGTCCTGGCACCCCCCAGCGGGCTACAGGGAGGAGGATGGCGGACTGTGGGACCTTGCACACCCGGTCTGAGACACTCTTCTTTCTGAGCCGTGGTTTCCTCATCAGTGAGGCAGATCACAACCCTCGCTCCATGCCTCCAGGGCTGTGAGGGAGAAGGTCTAGCACTAGGTGCTTCTCACCAGGAGTGAGCCTGGGAAGGGGGCCCTCCCTGCCCCGGGGCGCTAGTTAGGGCTTTGCCGGTCCAGGCCCCAGGGTCTGGAGAAATGGCCCGTCTGCCACCTGCTGCGGCGCGGGTGCTGGGCTCTGCCCACCCCTTGGCCCATGCGGACCCCTCACCTTCCTTCCTTTCCGCAGGGCGATTCCGGAGGCCCCCTGATGTGCCAGGTGGAGGGCACCTGGCTGCTGGCGGGCGTCATCAGCTGGGGCGAGGGCTGTGCGCAGCGCAACCGGCCCGGGGTCTACATCAGTCTGGCCGCCCACCGCTCCTGGGTGCAGAGGATCGTGCAGGGAGTGCAGCTCCGCGGGCGCTCGCAGCGGGGCGGGCCCACAGGCCGCCGGGGCCGGGCCCTGGGGGCGCGGCGCCCTCGCGGGGCCGAGAGGCGCCGCGCGGACTAGGGACCCGGGGAGACCTCTTGCCATCTCCTCCGTTGTAAATAAGCCGTCTACCTCTGGGGGGCGCCCGCGACCCGGCGCCGGATCGCCTCCGCGGGAGGTCCCGCCCCTCCCCGGGCTCAGGCCCCACCCCTTAGGCCCGGAGCGCCTTTGTGTATATACACGTCAACGCTTTTTACAGTTATTTGTAACCGCACCCACGTATCTTATTTATTCCTCCAACTTCAATAAATTATTTATTCCCCGTTCTGAGTCGTTCACTCATGTCCAACTCTGCAACCCCAAGGCCTGTAGCCTGCCAGGCTCCTCTGTCCATGAGATTCTCCAGGCAAGAATACTGGAGTGGGTTGCCGTTTCCTTCTCCAGGGGATCTTCCCGACCCAGGGATCCAACCCGGGCCTCTAGCATTGCAGGCAGATTCTTTACCGTCTGAGCCACCAGGGAAACCCATTTATTTATTATTTATTCCCCAGTTCCTGTTTTTTTCCCCTGGGTATGTGGACATTGGTCAGCAGGGATCCGGTTGGGGTTAAAATGGGGGCAGGCAGGTAGCAGTTTAAATGGTGGCCTGGCCAGGGAGCCAGGCGTCCTACCCACCTAGGAGTCAACATCCTGACCTCTGACCTTTGCACTGTCCTTTCATAACCCCCTCCCACCAGGGAGGCCAGCAGGGAGAGGAGACAGGAGGCCCAGCTCTGTCACCTGAAAGCTAGGTGGGGCTGCAGGGCCAGGCAGGCCCACAACCTGCCTGTTGAATTTTGGAAATGGGGCTGGCTGGGAGAACCCCCCAAACACACAAGAGAGTGGGGTGTTCCCCTCCGCCCGGCCCGCAGAACCAGGTGTCTCAGATTTGGGCCGAGGCAGCCAGGGCTCCCAGAAGGTGACTCACCGAGTGACTCACTGCAGACTCTCTGAATCCTCCCTCAGAAGGACGGAGGAGAAAAACAATGAGACAGCAGGTCTCTGCTTGGGGGCTGGGGGAGCCTTGAGTCACCTCAGCTGCCCCCACGGGTGGGACTGGGAGCCCAGCCCTAGGCCACCAGGGGGTCTGCCTGGGACCAGCTAGTGCTCACGCAGGCTCCCCTTTCCCAAGGCCTGCCCTTCCTCCCAGGGCCTGGGAGGCCGAGCCCTTTCTGGGACCCTGTGCCAGCCCCACCCAGGCTTCCCAGCATACAGAGAGAGGGCTGGGTGGTTGGTTTGCTGAGTGTGTGCGAGAGATTTTTTCCAACAGGAAGACACATAGGCCCAGCCGTGAAGGAGACAGAGATGCATGGCTGCCTCAGGGCCCCCAGTGAAAGATTCAGTGCAGTGGACTCGAGAAGGCAGTACCGATGTGGTTGGTAGGTAGGTATCCTTTACTGGCAGCACTGTTTTTAAGACTTTCGTTCGTATTTTTTTTTTTTAATCACCCCTGTGTTAATACTGGGCTTCCCTGGTGACTCAGTGGTATAGAATCTGGGTGCAATGTAGAAGACACAGAAGGCTCAGGTTCGATCCCTGGGTTATCAGAAAAATCCCCTAGAGGAAGGCATGGCAACCCACCCCAGTATTCTCGCCTGGAGAATCCCATCAACAGAGGAGCCTGGCAGGCTGCAGTCAGTCCATGGGGTGGAAAAGAGTCAAACACGCCTGAGTCAACTTGGCACCCACTCACGCATCTGGTTAACATCAGATCGAGGTAAATGCTGTGGGGTTGCTCTTATTAACACACACTGGGACTTCCCCGTTGTCCTGGTAGTTAAGAATCCGCCTTCCCATGCAGGAGACTTGGGTTTGATCCTTGGCTGGGGAACTAGGATTCCTCATGCCTCGGGGCAACTAAGCCCGCATGTTGCAACTAGCGAGCCCAAACGCTCTAGAGCTGCGTGCCGCAGCTAGAGAGGCCCTGGTGTTACAGTGGGGCTCCTGCATGCCGCCACTGGGACCTGGGACAGCCCGATAAAGAAAGAAATGTTAAGCGAGTAAACAAACGCTGATCTGGCCTGGGAACCGGCCTGGGAAGCGAGCAGGTGGCTCCGGTGTGGCCCCTTCCCTCTGTGTGTCCCTCTTTGTCGCCACGCTTCCCTCGTCCCCTTCCCCGCCTCTCTGGGCTCAGTCCTCCGCCACCTCGTTCGTCGCCCTCCTCCCTGCCTCGTTTTCCCCCCTGTCCGCCAGGGTCTCCCTCTGCTCCTCGCTCCCCCACGCCCTGCCCCTGTCTGCTTACCCTTTCTCTGTCTCCATCTCTGTTGTCTGTCCCCCGGCTTCTTGTGCCTCAGTTTCCCCCATGCCCCATCCCTCACCACCCTCCACCCCTGCCTCCAATGCCGTCGCAACCGAAGCCTCTGAGAAGGCCACACATTTGAGCCCCCTTGGTGGCAGACTCCTTTGGTTGGCTAAGGCAAAACTCATTCCAATGCCCCTCCCTTGCTTCCTCTACCAAAGAGACTGGGAAAGCTAGATACTCCCTTCCAAAGTCTCCTGCAAGGTCGCCATGGAAGCAGACATCTGATGGGTGGTTTCTTGGGAAGACTTTGTTGTTGTTGTTGTTTTTCTGATAGAAGGGACCTATTCAGCTGGCATGATCCTTTCCCACCATCCTCCTTCTAAGATGCAGATGTAATACCTAGCCTTTAGCAGCCATCTTATCACCATGAGGCTACGAATTGATGTGCTAAATTAACAGTGAATAAAGATTCAGAAGCTGTGGGTGTAAGGATGTGGTTGAGAATCTGCCTGTATCCTTCTTGTGTGCTATTAAGCCACTGCTGGTCAGCTATTCTTTTACTGCAGCTAAATGCTTTTGAATAGTTTTAGATTTACAGAAAAATTTTGGCTTTTTACAGAAAACTCTTTTCGTTGTTATGGAAACAGATTATAAAGGTTTTGAGCTCACAGCTGCCCACAAGAGCTTTGGACCTTCAGGGGGTGCCCCCATTAGTTTCAGGTTTTCATGTCATGCTTACTCAAGAGCAAATTATCAAGTCTTTTTGAGAATCCATTGCTTTTTGAGCAATGCAGGGGATGTAGGTTCAGGGCAACTAAGCCCCCACACAGCCAAATAAAAAGTAAGTAAATAAATAAATATTAAAAGAGTAAGTCTTTTTTTTTCTTTTTTTCTCTCCCTTTCCTGCTCAAAGCCTCCCAGTCAATGCTGCAGCCCGAGGTGGCAACTGAAGGAATTTCATCATTGCCCCTGTAGATGGTGCCCTTATAAGCTCATCAATCTCCAGGCCAAGAGCAACATCTCCCCAAGCTCCCCAGACTGCCTGGGGAGTGTGGGATTCTACATAAAGGTGGAGAGAATGGTTTTTCCCAGCTTCGAGCCAAACTTTGCTACCAGTGCCCAGGTGGTTGTGCTCATAGCATCACAAAGTTGCTCATGGGAACTAGGACTGGGCTGTGAGTAGGACCTTCAAAGCCTGCAACCTTAGACCTCACGTGACGACACCAGGCAGACTGGCAGTGAGCTAGTGAGTAAGAGCACAATCAGGGCACGGGGGAGGGCAGCGTGTGTCAGACTGTGGGGGCCAAGTTCATCTGCATCACCTCTCAACCTTGACGCAATGGGCGCGTAGGTCTGATTTCCTGTCGGCAGCCACGAAACAATTACGCACAGACAAACCAGGGCAAATACCAGTTTTCAGGGACACAGTTGTCTCAATTCATGCTGAGTAGGGAATAATCACTTTCACAGAACATAGTCTATTTTGCTGGTTCTTCCTCATTTTCTCACCCTCTCCGTGGTGGATACCCCAACTTCAGTGCTGGGGCTTCTCTGCTCCTTCAACTCCTTGTATCCCTGGGTGATAGCATCTGCTTTCTCAGTTCTGCCCACCATCCATAAAGGTGACTCCAGAGTTCTCTCCCCCATGTCCACTCAAATACTCAACATCCCCTGGTACATATCATATCATATAGCCATCTCAACCTTATTATGACTCCAAACAAATCTCAATATTCCCTCTCAAACTTGCTCCACTGATGGAATTTCCCATCTCAACACAAGGCAACCGTCCTTCCTTCCAACCGCTCAGTTTAGGAACGTCAGAATATAGACAACGCCTAGGGTCGGCAATGACACCTAGCAACTGGAGTGAAAAGTGATCTCACCCCCTGGGGAAAAGATGCTCACTGTTTCATATAAGGTTGACTATCCACGCAGCAATCCTACTCCTAAGGCTGATCCAAGATAGAAGAGAACATACTCACACAAAATCTGTCTGCAGATATTTATAACAGCTTTATTCAGAATCGACAAAAAGTGAAAGCAACCCAAGTGTTTCTTCAGCTGTGATAAGCAAACTGTGGTCCGTCCGTTCAGTAGAATTCTACTCCTCAGCAAAAAGGAACAAACTATAGTCCACACGGGGCTTCTCAGGTGGTGTTAGTGGTAAAGAGCCTACCTGCTAATGCAGGAGCCGTAAGAGACTTGGGTTCCATCCCTGGATCGGGAAGGTCCACTGGAGGAGGGCATGGCAACCCACTCCAGTGTTCTTGCCTGGAGAATCCCATAGACAGAGGAGCCTGGTGGGCTACAGTCCACAGGATCACAGAGTTAGACACGACTGATGCGACTCTGTACGCACGCATGCACACACAACATGGTGAATTTTAAGCACATGCTGCTGAGGAGAGACAGCGGAACTCCAGAGGCTCCGCACCACGATTCCATCTATACGACGCTGTGCTGAAAAAGACAGCGCTGCAGGGCCAGAGAGCAGATGGGTGGCTGCCGGGGGCTGGGGTGGGGGAAGGACTGCCCCCAAAGGCGCATGGGGGGATTTTTAAATAATGACGGAACTGCCTTATATCTTGATGGCAGTGATGGTTACCTGACTGAATGCATTTACCGAATCTCGTAGGACTATAGTTTATACAAAAATGGTGATTTCGAGGGGATTTTTCTGGAGCGCTAAGACTGCGCTCCCAATGTATGGGAACTGGGCGCCATCCCTGGTCAGAGAAATAGATCCCGCGTGCCACAACTAAAGCCTGGGCAGCCAAAATAAATAAATTTTTTTTTAAAGAATTGCATTTCTTAAAAAATGATGACGTTTATTCTATGTAAACTGTATCTCCATGAAGTGGAAGTGTAGTCTCTTAGTCGTGTCTGACTCTTTGTGACCCCATGGACTGTAGCCCACCAGGCTCCTCTGTGCGTGGAGTTCTCCGGGCAAGCATACTGGAGTGTGGGTAACCATTCACTTCACCAGGTTATCTTCCCTATCCAGGGATCGAACCCAGGTCTCCTGCATTGCAGGCAGATTCTTTACTATCTGAGCCACCAGGGCAGCCCATACCTCCATAAAACTGATTTTTCAAAAATCCCAACACAAAAACATGTAGTCTTCCTTTCTCTTCTCTTCTTCTCATTCTCTAAGTTCAAGCCATCAGCAAATCCTGTGGGTTCTGTCCCATCTCCAAAATATGTCCAGACCTGGTCCCTCCTTCCCGCGCCGTCCCAAGCCCCTCTCCTCTTTATCCCAGTTTCTGTCATGGCCTCCTGTCTGGTCCCTCCTACTTCTGCTGTTATTCCCTCCAGGCTGTTCTCAACACAGCAACCAGGGTGGTTCTCCTGAAACCAAAGTCGGGGACTTCTCTGGTGGTCCAGTGCTTAAGAATCCGCCTGCCAGTACAGGGGAAACCGGTTCAATCCCTGGTCCTGGAAGATTCCGGACATGCTGCGGGGCAACTAAGCCCATGCGCCACAAGTACCGAGGCCGAGTGCTGCAACTACTGAAGCCCACGTGCCCAGAGCCTGTGCTCCACAACTAGAGAAGCCTCCGCATGAGAAGCCTGTGCGCCGCAAGGGAGAGTAGCCCCCGCTCACTGCACTAGAAAAAGCCCGTGAGCAGCAGGGGGAAAAAAAGTCCTTGCTTGACTCCAGCTTTAAAGAAAAACAAGAGACTGAAGTCGGATCCCATCATTCCTCTCTTGCAAACCCTAATCGGAGTGAATGACGTCATCCTTTCGGCCTCCCTTCTCACCTCTGTCCTCCTTGGTCACTGCGGCAGCGTCGCTGGCCTCCTAGCCGGGCGCAGGAACACAACAGGCGTGTTCCTGCCTCAGGGCCTTTGCACCCACAGTTTCCTCTTCCCCCGTAGGACTGCACGGCCACTCCCTCACTTCCTACCAGTACCTGCTCACGTGTCACCCTGTCATCATCCTGTTTACAACAGCAACGTCCCTTCCCTCCCTTCTTGTTCCTTTTCTTGCTTTCTCTTTTCCTGGGACATTTATGACTATTTAGCATAGTATTTGGTCCATTTGTTCTTTATCATCCCCTCCCAAACACACACAACCAGAAGGTAAGCCTCTGTCCCTGCCTTTGGCATGTTTTCACATTGCTCTCTGCTTACTTGATTATCTTTCCCAGGAAATACTCTGGGCTTACGAAGGGAGAGACCTTTATCTTATACACCTTGATGTGGTCAGTGTCCAGAAAAGGCTCCTGGCAAAACAGCAGATGTTTGTAAATGTTCTTTCTTTATTTATTTCTATTTTTTTAACTGATTAATACACCATGTTTATTTTTTTAATTTTTACCTAAAAATATTTTTATTTATTTATTTATTTGGCTGCCCTGGGTCCTGGTTGCAAAATGCTGAATGTTTAGCTTCAGTGTGCAAATTCTTAGGTGCAGCATACAGGATGTAGTTCCCTGGCCAGGGATCAAACCTGGGTCCCCTGTATTGGGAGCTTAAGATCTTACCCACTGGACCACCAGGGAAGACCCTGTAAATGTTTCTTGAGCGAATGGTAATGAGTATGATCGGTGTCGTCAGTTTGGTAGACAATGAGGACACATCCCTTTCATTTTTCTAATTCTTCACTCAAGCCCCGTGTTCTCTCTTTAGCAGACGTTTAGCCTCTCCAGGTGGCCCCACTCTGCCCAGAAATTATCTGAAAATCCTATGGGTTGACTTGATCTGTAGGGACCTGCTCTATGAGAACTGGAAAGTCATACTATTCCTTCAGTTCTGTTCCCTTGCTTGGGTCAAGGTCAACTGGGGACCCCATGAACATGACAGTCTGACACACACCCACCCCCTCTCCCTGGTTACACTGTAAGCAAGCTCACGCCAGCCCGCCCTGCAGTCAAGCACGGGAGGTCTGCACTTGCGGGTCTAACAGGTGGTCGTACTCAGAGGCCAGCACCTGGGGGGCCATGTTCAAGGAGCTTCTAGCTCCAACCATGAGCTGACCTCCAGCCCTCAGCTCATGCTGCTGACCCCATCACCGAGGAGGATTGCCTTTGGGGTCCTTGGGGTTAGTTTCTGCTAATGAACCATGTTGGAACTGTCTGAGTTCATCAGAGAAATTTCAATAACACCAAACTCACTATTCAACTTTCCTTGACCTACTCAACACATAACAAATTAAGGCTTTTTTGTGGTATCACCATGATCCCGTGAATTTCTACTGTCCGTGAGCCACAGTTACCTCTGGGAAGAGGGAGTGAGCTGGCCCTGGGTCTCCCAGACACAGGGATGACAAGCTGCCTGCAGGATGACGTGGCTCCACGTCCACTCCGGGGAGGCTGGACCGGCTCCGCTGACCCTGGCTCCTAGGAGGGGGTGGCCTCAGACGAGCCTGCTGTCCCCGGCCTCCTCTCCGCCATCTCCCTGGAAGGGCAGGACAGGAGCCCGAGAATGTCCAGGGCTGGGCGCACGTGTAGGAGACACAGGAGGAGAAACAGAGGAGGAGACACGTCTGATGTGCGAGGCTGGGCCCTGTCCCTACCGGCCCAGCCCTCCAGGGTGCAACCCCTCCAAGGAAGCCAGGAAGACTGCGGGAGACCAAGGGGCCCCCGAGGACCATGGCCGCCACAGGTCAGCTGGGGATGGGCTCGAGGGGCAGGAGGGTGGAGCTCCGTCTCCCACCTGACCTCACCAGCCCTTGCCCCAGGCCCAGGACTTGTGCCAACACCTCCCCAGCAGGGGCCCCCAGGACAGTTCTCTCTGTGGGTCCTGGGTCCCTTTCCCCTGCCCACCCCGACCCTAAGGCCAGGAGTACACTGGGTCAGGGTCCCTGCTCTATACTGTGGATCCCCCGGGGCAACATTTGCTGGTAGGACTGGGAGCCTTGGTCCAGCGTCCAGGATTCTGCCCGTGCTTGGGCCGATGAAGCTGAGGTCAGACGTTGTGAGGTTAGCAGGGCCCCTTGGTCCCAGGTGGATGCCTGGGGCCTGTACTTGCTCCTTGAGCCCCTGCTTCCAACTCTGGGAGGAGGGAGGAACCGGAGATCCAGTCCCGGCAGGCGTCCTCGGGAAGCGACCATGCCCCTTAGGGCCCGGGAGGCCAGCCTGCGGTGCGCACAGGACGGCCCAGCCCCCAGGCCCAGCCTCCCTCAGGAGGCCATGTTCTGGCCCCTGGGTGATTGGAAGGGCTCCAACAGGTAACAGCGGCTTCCGGCCGCCCTCTTTCGGCATGTTCCCGCCCTGTCCCCACACCCTAGGGTCCAGGAAGCACATATTTGCCCAGAACCCCAGCCTCAGAAGAAGGTCCACAGGCTCAGGGCCGGGGTCCTGGGGCTCAGGCCCCGCATCCCTGTCACCAGGGTGACACGGGGGCCTCTGCTCTGTCCCCTCGGTGGGACTTGGATCTGGGCCGGACCGTGAGCTGGCAGTCAGGCTGCGCGGGGCCACCTGGGCTGGTGTCTGCAGCCATGTGCCACCTACTCAGACTGGAAGGGGGAACCCTGGCAGGGTCTCCCTCAGGCACCAATGGGACCCCTGCTTCCATTTCCTCCTTCTGCAAGTGGGGAAGCAGAAGTCCTGTCCCTCTAGGGTTGCCAGGCAGGGAGTTGAGGGGGGACAGGACAGCCTCTGCACCATGGCTGAGGGGCAGGCTGCTGCAGTCTGAGGGAGGCATTGAGAGAATGTCCCAGGCCTAGGGGCTACTTTCCTTTCCCTTCGGGCTGTAACAGATGCCCGCCTTTCAAGAAGTGGGGTCCTGGGGAAGCCTGGCTCTGGCCGCTCCCATGTTGATCTCTTGGCCTGGAAGGCCTCCCTCCCTTAACCCCACCTGGCCAGCTCTCACTCAGCCCTTAAACTTAGCTCAGATGTTGCCTCCTCCAGGAAGGCTTCCCTGAAGCACACCCACAACTGTGCATGTGCCTGAGCCCTTCCAGGGCGCTAGACTGTCACTATCAATGCAGATGAAACCACCAGTTGCCTCCATCTGCTTCTGCATCCATTCCCCATGGGGAACCCCTAGCTGGGTGCATGGCCCATTCTCTATTCCTCCAGAGTCCAGAGAGCCAGTAGCCAGCCAGGGTGCATACCTGTTCTGAATGGGTGAATGAATGATTGAGTGGCTTCCCCAAGCCCCTGTACACTCAGAGAATCCTGAAATTGAGCCTGGACAGCTCAGGCCACCTTTATGGGCTGCAGCAGAGAGCAAGGGATGAGGCCTCTGGGAGCCCCAAATCCTCAGAGATTATGGGATCGGCTGGGGTCTGCATGGGCAGGCCCTGCGTCCTGTCAGAATCACCCAGCCCTGGGGTGTCGGACCCCCTCCTGCCTCCTCCTGCAGCTCTGCTCAGTAAGCTCCGCCCCGGAGGCCTCGTCCCCACAAGCTCAAAAGGCTTTGTTTGCATCCCAGACCAAGGAGCACCCTGGACCCACTGTAGCTGCAGAAGCTGGATTAATTGGTGGATTCTGATTCAGGGCTGCACTCAGGTCCCTGGTGACTTGTGCCCACCACCTGCCAGATGGCCTTGGCAGGGTAACCCACAGCCCAGCCCTGCGAACCCAGAGGGGTCATTTCTCTTCGGTTGAAGTGCTATTTGCTTCAACTTGAAGGATAATCCCAGTCAAAGCCGATGCTGGTAATGCCCTGAACCGTATACTGTGCATAGACTCCAGTGAGCTCCTTCTGGCTGTCATCAGGGGAGGCGATAAGAAGGGGCCACGTGGACATCCAAAACGGATGAAGGGCCGTAGGTTGGTGTGAACGACCAAGGAGGAGAGGAAACGCCTGAAGGAGCCGAGACTCCTGTAATATGTTCGCCTTTCTGCAGGTGGAATTCCTGAGGGTTCAGACCTTCAGCTTCATATAAGTGACTCCAGGAGGAGCCGTGTCTCACCTGGAAAGTGAGAAGAAGGGAGAGCCTTGAAGGATCTGGAGACCCCCCCAATCCCGGGTCCTCTATCCCCGCCGTCACCAGCAAGGACAGCCTGTCACGGCAGCATAATCCCTGACGGGACTTTGGTGCCTGAGTCAGGCTTCCGGGTCTCAACCCCTGCTCTGCCACTTTCAGGCTCCGTGATTTGGGGCTTGTTACCCAGTGTCTCCGGGCCTCAGTTTGCTCATCTGCAAAGTGGGACTGATTTGAGGGAGCAGTCATTGAGATCTTCCATCAGGAGAGCTCCCCAAGGTGCCCAGTCACCGTGATCCTCAGGAGGTACAGCTGGTCTCCTGTCTCAGAGCGGGGAGCTGACCCCAGGCCCAGCATTTGCAGGCCCCCCCTAGACCAGGTGGGGGGCCCAGGAACAGGTGACCGATATCTGTGACCTTCCCCCACCTCAGTGTCCATCCCAGAGTGTCCCCTCCTCACTGGCCCCGCCCACACTCTGGCCCCGCCCACACTCTGGCCCCCATGGTGCCTGCTGCTCTGGCCATTCCTTATCCCTGGGTCCCTGGGGCCCTGTAAATGCAGAGCAAATATCTACCCCAGGCCTGGAGCAAAGCCCCCATTTAACCATTAGGGGAAGACCCTGGGCTTGCTGCTTCTACACTTCTAGTGTTCAATCAATGGTCCACTCTGACCCTCCTTCCTTTTCTCTTTGACCCTAACCTGGTCAGAACTTCTGCTTTCCCATACTGCTAAGTCACTTCAGTCGTGTCCAACTCCATTGAGGGCGACCCCATTGAGGGCAGCCCACCAGACTCCCCCGTCCCTGGGATTCTCCAGGCAAGAACACTGGAGTGGATTGCCATTGCCTTCTCCCTGCTTTCCCATAAGCATTCTCAAACTGAGAGACCATTTCTGGCTGAGCTGAGTTGGGGTTGAAAGGCGACGGTGGGGAGAAGCACCCCTCCCTTTCGGTCATCCCAGGAAGCAGAGGCAGGACTTGCAGGAGGAGAGCGGAGGGGACAGGGCTGGGGTGCAGGGGAGGAAACAGCAGAGGAAGAGGGACAGACCTCAGCTGACTCAGGAGACATCAGGACCCCAGTGAGGGTGCTGGGAGGAGGGACCAGCCCCCTCCCCAGATTCCCAAGACTGGGGCAGGGGCTGGGATGCAGTGAGGGGCTCCAAGCCCTGCTCCTCAGTCAGTTCAGTCACTCAGTCGTGTCCGACTCTTTGCGACCCCATGAACCACAGCATGCAAGGCCTCCCTGTCCATCACCAACTCCTAGAGTTTACCCAAACTCATGCCCATTGAGTCAGTGATGCCATCTAACCATCTCATCATCTGTTGTCCCCTTCTCCTCCTGCCTTCAATCTTTCCCAGCATCAGGGTCTTTCCAATGAGTCTGCTCTTCGCATCAGGTGGCTAAAGGATTGGAGTTTCAGCTTTAACATCAGTCCTTCCAGTGAACACCGTGGACTGATCTCCTTTCGGATGGACTGGTTGGATCTCCTTGCAGTCCAAGGGACTCTCAAGAGTCTTCTCCAACACCACAGTTCAAAAGCATCAATTCTTCAGCACTCAGCGTTCTTCATAGTCCAACTCTCACATCCATACATGACCACTGGAAAAACCATAGCCTTGACTAGACAGACCTTTGTTGACAAAGTAACATCTCTGCTTTTTAATATGCTGTCTAGGTTGGTCACAACTTTCCTTCCAAGGAGTAAGCGTCTTTTAATTTCGTGGCTGCAGTTACCATTGACAGTGATTTTGGAGCCCAGACAAACAAAGTCAGCCACTGTTTCCCCATCTATTTGCCATGAGGTGATGGGACCAGATACCATGATCTTAGTTTTCTGAATGAGCTTTAAGCCAAGTTTTTCACTCTTCCCTTTCACTTTCATCAAGAGGCTCTTTAGTTCCTCTTCATTTTCTGCCATAAGGGTGGTGTCATCTGCATATCTGAGGTTATTGATATTTCTCCCAGCAATCTTGATTCCAGCTTGTGCTTCCTCCAGCCCAGCGTTTCTCATGATGTACTCTACATAGAAGTTAAATAAGCAGGGTGACAATATACAGCCTTGATGTACTCCTTTTCCTATTTGGAACCAGTCTGTTGTTCCATGTCCAGTTCTAACTGTTGCTTCCTGACCTGCTTATAGGTTTCTCAAGAGGCTGGTCAAGTGGTCTGGTATTCCCATCTCTTTTAGAATTTTCCACAGTTTATTGTGATCCATACAGTCAAAGGCTTTGGCATAGTCAAGAAAGCAGATATAGATGTTTTTCTGAAACTCTCTTGCTTTTTCGATGATCCAGCGAATGTTGGCAATTTGATCTCTGGTTCCTCTGCTTTTTCTGAAACCAGCTTGAATATCTGGAAGTTCATGGTTCACTGCTCCTACTCACCTTCTAACACAGCCAAAACGACCCGTAAATACTCGAATCCCGGTGACATTATTTTGGAAGTCTCTAGACGTATGGAAATAGGTACCTCCTCCAGGCCCAAATGTCTCTGATATATGAAAGAACGAGGTGGGGAAGAGAAAAAAATTAACACCCAGTGACATGTTTCTGCCCAGAGGAGGACTAAGCCCCTCAGACGAGGGAACAGTCCTGAGAGCAGAGTCCATCTGTGACAAGGCCCAGACCCCAGCCCTGGACGGAGAGAGGGGACCCCAAGCCAGACTTACCCCCTGCCCAGTAGGTGGGGCTCCACAGGAGGGCGAGGGTCAGCCATAGCAGCATGGCTTCTGGCTGGAGAGTCAAGGGCTCCTGGGGAGAAGAGGACAGGCCATCCGATCTCAGAGAGGGGCCTCCCCTGACCTCGTGGGCCCAAGCATGGTGGGGGGCGGGCCTTACCGGGCCTGCGGAGTCCTGTGGTCCTGTCCTGGTGCTGGGAGTCTGGTGCCTGGGCACCCTCCTCTGGGTCCTTTATACCCTCCCGGACCGTGTGGCCCCCCAGCAGGAGGAACGGTCAAGGGGCCAGTGGGACAGGAAGGAGCTGGGGAGGGCTCTTCCTGGGGGAATCCACAGAGCCATCCAGGGGAGGGGACGTGCTGTTTACTGCCTTGGCCTCGTGGTCACCACAAACAACATGTGACTCTAGGGGCATTTTACTGTCACCTCTGGGTTTCCCGTCTGGACTCTGCACCAGACCCTGACTTCAGCCATGGCGAGGTGTCCTGAGAGCCCTTCCCAGTTTGAGCAAACAGGGTTCAACCGCTCGGCTGCTTCATCATAGCTGCCCCCAGCAGTTTCACGGGGCTCAGGGCTCCTTCCTCGTGCAGAACCCGCTTCAGGGCCTCACTCGGGCCTGGGCAGAGCCTTATGTGCCCTGGGCTTTCCCCTCCAACCCTCAGAGCTGCAGCAGACAGCTCAGTTCTGAGGGCCTGTGGCAGGTGGTAGAGACAGCCTGGGCCTGGCCCTCCATGGCCTGTCACTGGAAGACGCCTGTCACCTTTCCTTTGAGCTGGGTCTGGTGTAGCTGGGGATGAACTGGGTCCTGTGGGCTCTGGGATGACTGACAGCAAGGACCCCAGGATAGGAGGGTCACAGTGGTGCTCCAGGTCAGCTCTCCCCGGAGTCCCTGGGGCCAGGCCGAGGGGTCACCTTGTCCTGGAGGGAGTGGGGGGCTTCTCGAGGGCTGGGGATCTGGGGGCCTCGTGGTCCAGCAGGTCCAGGCTCCCTGTGACTGGATGGTGCTCAGGCTGTCTGCACAGGCTCCCCAACCATTGGGAAGAGTCACGGGGTCACAGAACTCAACACAGGGGTGACTGTGGGCATGGAGTTGGAGCCTGTCAGGTCTGAACCCCCACTTCCCTCCTCCCTGGCCCCCCTTTGGGAGCTCAGGTCACCCACGTGTCTCAATTGCCCCCCTGTTATATGCGGGAAGCAATAGCCCCTCCTCGCAGGGGTTGTGAGATTTCAGTGACACCTTCTCCACCCAGGGTGAACGCCAGGGTCTTACCCCTGTGGGCAGGGGCGCCAGTTTTCCTTTGAGCAGACTTGGCAATCACTCAAGATAGTGCCCTTTTTTCTCTTTTTTGTCTTTTTAGTTGCTAAGTCGTGTCCAGCTCTTTTCGAAACCATGGTCTATAGCCTGCTAGCCTCCTCTGTGTGTGGGGTTTTTCAAGCAAAAATACTGGAGTGTGTTGCTATTTCCTTCTCCTGGGGATCTTCCCAATTTAGAGATCAAACCTGTGTCTCTCTGCATTGCTGGTGGATTCTTTACCAGCTGAGCCACAAGGGAAACCCCAGAATACTGGAGTGGGTAGCCTATCCCTTCCCCAGGGGTCTTCCCGACCCAGGTGTCAAACTGGGGTCTCCTGCATTGCAGGCAGATTCTTCACCAACTGAGCTATCAGGGAAGGGGTGGCTTCATATAAAAACCCACCTTTGTGGGGAGAAGGGAGCAGAGGGCAGCTTTGTCTAGAAGCTGGCCCCTCCTTCTGGGCCTGCACTGGCCCCCCTGGACAGGCTCCTTAGAGCTCAGGCCCCCCTGACTCCCATGGCAAAAGTGAGGCCCTCACCTGTCCTCCAGAGCTCCGCACACACCCCCAGAGGCCTCCATCCCTGTGATGCCTCTGGGCTGCGGAAAGGCTGTGTCCTCCTCCGGGCAGAAATAGCCAACATGTCACTGTTTATTTTTCTTCTCTTCCCCACCTGGTTTTTTCATATGAGACATTTGGGCTTGGAGAAGGTACCTATTTTAACACTTCGGCAATGGCAAACCAGTCCAGTACCCTCGCCTGGAAAATCCCATGGACAGAGGAGCCTGGTGGGCTGCAGTCCATGGGGTTGCTGGGAGTTAGACACGGCTGAGAGACTTCACTTTCACTTTTCACTTTTGTGCATTGGAGAAGGAAATGGCAACCCACTCCAGTGTTCTTGCCTGGAGAATCCCAGGGACGGGGGAGCATGGTGGGCTGCCGTCTCTGGGGTCGTGTAGAGTCGGACACAACTGAAGTGACGTAGCAGCAGCAGCAGCAGAGACTTCCAAAACAAGAGAGGGGAGGCCCCTCTCTGCAGGGGCAGAGAAGCCCTCCTGGAGCCCAGATCCTCCTGGGGAGATGGAGACACAGGAGGCCTAGGAGCCCTACAGGCAAAGCTGCTGGAGGAGGGGCCCAGAGGCGGCACCAGGGGCTTGTGTTCGTGCCCAGCCCAGCGGCAGGCGCTTCTGCTAAAGCTGCCAGTCAGGAGGCTTCCTTCTCTCTGCAGACTGCCAGGGTGTGAGCTCAGAAGGAAGGTCTGTCTGGCTGGGACTCCAGGATGCAGTACCCAGGGTGGGAGTTGGAGGAAATGTTAGCTGCCAGCCTGGACCAGAAGGGGCAGACAGGACTTAACCGAAGGCACGGGGGGTGCGTTTTCCTGGAGCACAGGCACATAGCTATAAGGGATGCAGACGGGAGCTCAAAAGATACTGCAGGCTCATCAGCGGATTCACTTCAAACACACACACCTGCCAGCTCTCTGACAACAGGAGCTTGCACACGCTCCTCCACATGTATACACCATGCACACATAAACAGCAAGCCCCCATCCCCGGGGAGCTCTCTTCCTGCCCTGCAGACGGTGGCTTTCTCTCTGCGTCCTCACTGGGCAGACATAGGCAGCTCTCTGCTGTCTCCTTCACAACGACTCTGATCCCCTCATGAGTGCTGCTGGTGGAAGCTACTTCTGTTGAAGAGTTTCGTGTGTGTGTGAGCAGTTCTCCTGTGATTTGATTTATTCCTGCAGTAAGGGAGGGAGGGAGGGATGGATGGAAGGAAGACTACCATTGATCCTGAACCCCCGTGGGGTCAGGCCTAATGCCCAGGGGTTTCACAAGTGTGATCTCATTTAATCCTCACAGCACCTCTCAGAGGGGTATTCCTCTCCTATCTTCAGGAGAGTTGGCGTGCTTGATCCAGTGAGCTGTGGGATTTAAGCCCCCCACCTCTCTGCCCCACATTCAGATGTCCGTCCAGGGTCCATCTGGTGCCCTCTGGGGAGAGATGTCCCTTCCTGTGTCCCCGCAGCCCACATGCCCACGAGCTGCAGACTCCCATGGCCCAGGGCTCCCTGCAGGGTTCCTGCTGCTGCTCTGGGAACTCGGGGCCAAGATGCCCGAGGCCTTTGGCAGAGCCAGCCTGGTGCCCGTGAGCTCCTTCTCAGCGGTCCTAGAAAGTTCAGAGACCAGGCATGTGCCACACCTGAGCCCTGGGGTCCAGGCTGAGGGACGGGCGACTTATCCTGGGCTTGGCTCCTGCCCCTCATCTGGTCCGTGGTCAGACGTCAGCCTCACGGCCTTCGGAACATTCCAGGGCCTCTAACCCCTTCCTTACCCACATCCCAGCTGAGCCATGCAGGGTCCTCGCATGTGCGCTGTGAGCTGTTTCTCCTCCACAGCACTGACCAGTGCAGCGCCCGGCTCCTGCCCTGTCCTGTCCCTGGACTGTGGCCCTCGTCCTGGGCCACCAGACGCCCGTCAGGGCGCAGGGGCCGGCCAGCCCCGGGGCCTTGAGAGACATTCAGCCCTGCAGTCGGGAGTGGGCAGCCAGGGGCCAAGGGGAGCTGCTGGAGGCGGGGCTCCCTCCACCCCCAGGAGACCCCCCACGGGCCCCAAGAGAACCCTCTTGGTCTGTTTTCCAGGCCGGGGCTGGGGTGGATTCTATAAGCACAAGTGTCAGTCTTCCGAATCCTCTGCAAACACCCCCGGAAGCTGTGGAGAAAGAGGACAAAAGGGCTGGAGTCTGGGTCCTGGCCAAGGTCGGGCTGCAGGGTCTGAGGTTCTGGCTCCTTCCTCCTCACTCACTGTTGACACAGCGGGAGGCAGGGTGGGGGCGGAGGGAGCCCGGGAGCTGAGCGATTTCTGCTCCTTGCTGCCGACAAGAGTGCGGGGTCTGAGGGACACACACATAGACACACACAGACTCACACACACACAGAGACACACACCCACACACAGACACACACAGAGACACGCATAAACACACACAGAGACACACACATACACAGACACACACAGAGACACATGCACAGACACACACACACACACACACACACAGACATACAGACACATACACACACATACACACAGACGTGCACTACACATGGGGTGTTGGCTTCAGTGGTGACCGGCTGGTCCAGGACTCACCACAGCCAGAGTCCCTGTGACGGTCTCCCGCGCCGGCTGCCTCCTTCAGAGCCCCGTTGAGACGCAGGTTTTCTATCACTGTCGAGTCTCCTGGACTGCAGTCCCCACCAGAGTGTGAGTCTGGACTCCGTCACTCAGGGCTCCCAGGGTGCCAGGAAGAGTAAGGCCAGCAGGGCTGCAGGAGGGTCACAGCGGGGACCCCGGGGGTGCCTGAAGCGACCCTGCCCGGTCCCCCTTCCTGTCTGTGCAGGTGGGCACGTGGGTGTGGACACCAGGCCAGTGTGGCCCAGGCAGCCTGACTCCTAGCTCACAGTCCTGCCAGGATCCAAGTCCCACAGGGGGATGGAGCAGCGGCCCCCACGTCACGCCGGGGACAGGGAGGCGGGGCCGGGCTCCTGGCCCACCAGCCTCACAGCAGGGCTGAGGGGCTGTCCTCACCGGAGCCGCAAGGGCACAGCCACCACCACAACAACCCAGCAGCAGTGCTGACAGCACAACCCCAGCAACACAACGGCAGCCACGCAGTAACAACCATGCCAGCAGCAGAGCGACAACCCCACAATGACCACAGGAAGAGCAGCATCAACATAAAACAAGGCAAGTCAGGTCTGCTTCCTGACCTGTGTCCTGGGCTGAGCTCGGGGTCCGGGGCCACAGGTGGAGACTCGCCCTTGACTCTTGCTGACGACACCCTCCTGGTTAAAGAAGCCCAGCTGTTTCCTGCCATGCAAATCAACCAATCAATAAAGACCCAGGAGGGAACAGACACAGGTCAGCGGGCGAGGTAAGGAGCCCATGGCCACCCTCCACCCATCCCACCCCCTGGAAGAAGCAGTCACGCTCAGGGCGCCCAGCAGGCCATCCTCAGCTGACCTGCAGTGGCCACGGTTCTTCAGGGGCCCCTTGGTGCCCCACAATCTTCCCGGCCTCCCTGGAGGGGCCCCTGGAGGGATGGGAAGCTGGAGACCAGGCTGAGACTGCAGCCAGTCCCTCCGAGGGACCAGGGTCAGTGGAGCTGGTGGGGCCTCCCCAGAGTGGGTGTGCAAGCACCATCATCCTGCAGGCAGCTTGTCACCAGGAGTCCAGGGGGCAGGGGGGTCCCCACTCCTTGCTCAGGGAAGGCCACCCCAGCCCCCAGCCCCATCCAGGGCCTGCAAGGTGTCCCTGTGGACTGGCCACCTCCTGGCTTCCTTCACCCCAGAAAACTGCAGCTCACAGCATGTAGAAACCCCTGAGTTCACAGTGACTCCACAACAATCCTTCATTTGTTATCTGTGGAGTAAGCCAAGGGAATAAAATCACTATTTGGAAAATTGGTAAATAGAAACAATAAATCAATGATCAAGCACTTTCTGCCTTTCCTATAGTACATAATCCGTACCTCAAGAATAGTAAATACAAAAGAAAAACTGGCTTTTCTTAAATTAAGTAATTTTCATTTATTCCTGCCGGGCTGCATCTTCGTCGCTGCACGCGATCTCTCTCCTGTGGGGCGAGCGGGGCTGCTCTCCAGTTGCTGTTCCCAGGTTTCTCCCTGCAGTGGTGTCTCTTGTTGCCGAGCACAGGCTCCAGCACGTGGGCTTCAGTAGTTGTGGCTCCCAGGCTTAGCCGTCCCAAGTCATGTGGGATCTTCCCGGACCAGGGCTGACCGCTGCATTGCTCGACACATTATTAACCACTGGAGCACCAGGGAAGCCCCCAAAATTGACTCTCGATGGATGAATTCCAGCTACTCACCAGAGAAGGAATGAGAGAATATCAGTCTGTTGCAATCAAAAGAGTTCATTGATCTTGGCAATGGTCTCCAACAACTCTGCATCAGCAAGAGACAGGCAAGCTTCATACGCCCTCTGATAGAAGTCACACCTGCGAGCTCCGGTAGTTGGGAGAGGTGGCAGGGGTATGTGTTTGAGGAGATATCCACCCGTGAGACTGTGGTGCCTCTTGAGCTCACACGTGTGCACGGGCATCCCTTATAACCATGCTCATGCACTCTGTGAAAATGTGCCTCCCTGTGCCCTTGACCCATCCCCCCCTTGACCAGACTAGCAACCGTCTCTTCCTCTGTCTCCCACTTCAGGTACTGCTTCCTCGTCCCAGTCCAGATAGACCATCCATCTGGGCTCAAACCCTGGCAGCCTGCAGAGAGAAGGAAGGCCCCCATCTGGCAGCTTAACAGAAAAAGTGCCTTCTGCCCTCTCACAAAGGCTGGTTGATATGCCCGCCACCTCCCTGCAGTCAGCACCATGGACAGAGCTGCCTCTGGCCCCGGGTGGGGAAGAGGGGTCCCCCAGAAATCCTGATTCTGTGAGTGATGGGCCACAGGGGTTAGTGTTCTGGGCCACAGAGTCTCTGTCAGAACTCTCCCCGTGCCTCTGCACTGGGAACACAGCCCCAGGTGACATCTCCATGAATGGACAAGAGTGCAGGTAAATGGGCAATGAATGATGTTGGAAATTTAGAGATTTTTACTTGTCACAATTTTTCTTGGAATTTTTTTCTAACAGTATAAATAGATGAAAAGTATTCCGAGCTCAGGCTTCCCAGGTGGCACTAGTGGTAAAAAAATCTGCCTCCAATGCAGGAGATGCCGGTTTGATCCCTCGGTGGGGAAGGGCCCCTGGAGGAGGACATGGCAACCCACTCTCATATTCTTGCCTGGAGAATCCCATGGATAAGAGGGGCCTGGCAGGCTACAGCCCATGGGGTTGCAAAGAGTCGGACATGACTGAAGCCACTTAGCACACGTGCAGTCTGAGCTTACTGGTTGTGCAAAAATAGGTAGACAGTGGGAGTTTACCTTCAAGCCATAGTGTGCTGGTCCTGGCCTAGGGACCTGATCTAAGTAGGCAGGTGGCAGCTGGACAGGGACTTCACCCCGACACAGCCCCCCACACTACCACCTAGTGAAGCCGGGGTCCCCAGTTCCTGGTGGCCTGCATTTCCAGAGAGAGAGGCTGTGCACACACCAGGCCGTGCTCTGCACCCCTTCTCCTTGCCACCACGTGGGAGCTTGGATGCTCTAGCCTCTGCCCAGCCTGTCCTAAGGCAATGTATCAGCACAGCCTGGGGTCCACTCCTTCTCCAGGCCATGTAGCTTCCCCTGTGGCGAGGACTCCTCCATTCATGGAACTGGTAACTTACGGACAGGTCTGCCATTCCTAACCTTCAGTTCAGTTCAGTCGCTCAGTCGTGTCCGACTCTTTGTGACCCCGTGAATGGCAGCACACCAGGCCTCCCTGTCCATCACCAACTCCTGGAGTTCACTCAGACTCACATCCATCGAGTCAGTGATGCCATCCAGCCATCTCATCCTCTGTCGTCCCCTTCTCCTCCTGTCCCCAATCCCTCCCAGCATCAGAGTCTTTTCCAATGAGTCAACTCTTCCCATGAGGTGGCCAAAGTACTGGAGTTTCAGCTTTAGCATCATTTCTTTTTTTTTTTTAATTGTGAACGAATATTTAATATATCAAAACAGAAATGGACTCACAGATACAGAACAAAGCAGTGGTTACCAGTGGGGAGAAGGATGGGGAAAGGCAACATGGGGGAAGGAGATTAAGAGGTACAAATTATTAGCTATAAAATAAATAAGTGGTGCTCATTTGTGTGTGTGTATTTAGTTCAGTACAATTTTATAACCTGTATATAGGCATGTATATCACACATATCTATAATGACATAAAAGAGTCTCATCACCTCAACATTTTTCATGGTCACACCTGCCTGCCTCTCACTTACTTGGGAGTTCAGTTCAGTCCCTCAGTCGTGTCCGACTCTTTGTGACCCCATGAATCACAGCACGCCAGGCCTCCCTGTCCATCACCAACTCCCAGAGTTCGCTCAGACTCACGTCCATCGAGTCAGTGATGCCATCCAGCCATCTCATCCTCTGTCGTCCCCTTCTCCTCCTGCCCCCAATCCCTCCCAGCATCAGAGTCTTTTCCAATGAGTCAACTCTTCCCATGAGGTGGCCAAAGTACTGGAGTTTCAGCTTTAGCATCATCATTCCTTCCAAAGAAATCCCAGGGCTGATCTCCTTCAGAATGGACGGGTTGGATCTCCTTGCAGTCCAAGGGACTCTCAAGAGTCTTCTCCAACAACACAGTTCAAAAGCATCAATTCTTCGGCGCTCAGCTTTCTTAGTCCAACTCTCACATCCATACACGACCACTGGAAAAACCATAGCCTTGACTAGACGGACCTTTGTTGGCAAAGTAATGTCTCTGTTTTTCAATATGCTATCTAGGTTGGTCATAACTTTTCTTCCAAGGAGTAAGCGTCTTTTAATTTCATGGCTGCAGTCACCATCTGCAGTGATTTTGGAGCCCCAAAAAATAAAGTCTGACACTGTTTCCACTGTTTCCCTATCTATTTCCCATGAAGTGATGGGACCAGATGCCATGATCTTCGTTTTCTGAATGTTGAGTTTTAAGCCAACTTTTTCACTCTCCTCTTTCACCTTCATCAAGAAGCTTTTTAGTTCTTCTTCACTTTCTAAAGCCTTCCTCGGTGATCAATGCAAAGAAATAGAGGAAAACAACAGAATGGGAAAGACTAGAGATCTCTTCAAGAAAATTAGAGATACCAAGGGAACATTTCATGCAAAGATGGGCTCGATAAAGGACAGAAATGGTATGGACCTAACAGAAGCAGAAGATATTAAGAAGAGGTGGCAAGAATACACAGAACTGTACAAAAAAGATCTTCATGACCCAGATAATCACGATGGTGTGATCACTCACCCAGAGCCAGATATCCTTGAATGTGAAGTCAAGTGGGCCTTAGAAAGCATCACTACCAACAAAGCTAGTGGAGGTGATGGAATTCCAGTTGAGCTATTCCAAATCCTGAAAGATGATGCTGTGAAAGTGCTGCACTCAATATGCCAGCAAATTTGGAAAACTCAGCAGTGGCCATAGGACTGGAAAAGGTCAGTTTTCATTCCAATCCCAAAGAAAGGCAATGCCAAAGAATGCTCCAACTACCGCAAAATTGCACTCATCTCACACTCTAGTAAAGTAATGCTCAAAATTCTCCAAGCCAGGCTTTAGCAATATGTGAACCGTGAACTTCCTGATGTTCAAGGTGGTTTTAGAAAAGGCAGAGGAACCAGAGATCAAATTGCCAACATCTGCTGGATCATGGAAAAAGCAAGAGAGTTCCAGAAAAACATCTATTTCTGCTTTCTTGACTATGCCAAAGCCTTTGACTGTGTGGATCACAATAAACTGTGGAAAATTCTGAAAGAGATGGGAATACCAGACCACCTGATCTGCCTCTTGAGATATTTGTATGCAGGTCAGGAAGCAACAGTTAGAACTGGACATGGAACAACAGACTGGTTCCAAATAAGAAAAGGAGTACGTCAAGGCTGTATATTGTCACCCTGCTTATTTAACTTATATGCAGAGTACATCATGAGAAACGCTAGGCTGGAAGAAGCACAAGCTGGAACCAAGATTGCCGGGAGAAATATCACTAACTACAGATATGCAGGTGAAGTCTGCTCAAATGAAAACCTGCACTCCTGCCCACAGGGGTAAGACCCCGGCGTTCACCCTGGGTGGAGAAGGGTGTCACTGAAATCTCACAACCCCTGTGAGGAGGGGCTATTGCTTCCCGCATATAACAGGGGGGCAATTGAGACATGTGGGTGACCTGAGCTGCCCAAAGAGGGGCCAGGGAGGAGGAAAGTGTGGGTTCAGACTTGACAGGCTCCAACTCCACGCCCACAGTGACCCCTGTGTTGAGTTCTGTGACCCCGTGGCTCTTCCCAATGGTCAGGGAGCCTGTGCAGACAGCCTGAGCACCATCCAGTCACAGGGAGCCTGGACCTGCTGGACCATGAGGCCCCCAGATCCCCAGCCCTCGAGAAGCCCCCCACTCCCTCCAGGACAAGGTGACCCCTCAGCCTGGCCCCAGGGACTCCGGGGAGAGCTGACCTGGAGCACCACTGTGACCCTCCTATCCTGGGGTCCTTGCTGTCAGTCATCCCAGAGCCCACAGGACCCAGTTCATCCCCAGCTACACCAGACCCAGCTCAAAGGAAAGGTGACAGGCGTCTTCCAGTGACAGGCCATGGAGGGCCAGGCCCAGGCTGTCTCTACCACCTGCCACAGGCCCTCAGAACTGAGCTGTCCGCTGCAGCTCTGAGGGTTGGAGGGGAAAGCCCAGGGCACATAAGGCTCTGCCCAGGCCCGAGTGAGGCCCTGAAGCGGGTTCTGCACGAGGAAGGAGTCCTGAGCCCCGTGAAGCTGCTGGGGGCAGCTATGCTGAAGCAGCCGAGGGGTTGAACCCTGTTTGCTCAAACTGGGAAGGGCTCTCAAGACACCTCGCCATGGCTGAAGTCAGGGTCTGGTGCAGGGTCCAGACGGGAAACCCAGAGGTGACAGTAAAATGCCCCTAGAGTCACATGTTGTTTGTGGTGACCACGAGGCCAAGGCAGTAAACAGCATGTCCCCTCCCCCAGATGGCTCTGTGGATTCCCCCAGGAAGAGCCCTCCCCAGCTCCTTCCTGTCCCACTGGCCCCTTGACCGTTCCTCCTGCCGGGCGGGCACATGGCTCAGGAGGGTATAAAGGGCCCAGAGGAGGGTGCCCAGGCACCAGACTCCCAGCACCAGGACAGGACCACAGGACTCCGCAGGCCCGGTAAGGCCCGCCCCCCACCATGCTTGGGCCCACGAGGTCAGGGGAGGCCCCTCTCTGAGATCGGATGGCCTGTCCTCTTCTCCCCAGGAGCCCTTGACTCTCCAGCCAGAAGCCATGCTGCTATGGCTGACCCTCGCCCTTCTATGGAGCCCCACCTACTGGGCAGGGGGTAAGTCTGGCTTGGGGTCCCCCCTGCCCATCCCCCTGGAGGCCCCCCCTCCCCTCCCTCCGTCCAGGGCTGGGGTCCGGGCCTTGTCACAGACGGACTCTGCTCTCAGGCCTGTCCCCTCGTCTGAGGGGCTGTGTCCTCCTCTGGGCAGAAACAGCCAACACATCACTGTGTGCTTATTTTTTTCTCTTCCCAACCTGGTTCTTTCATCTAATAGAGACATTTGGGCCTGGAGGAGGTACCTATTTCAGTACCTCTAGAGACTTCCAAAATGATATCATTGGGATTCAAGTGTTCATAGGTCCTCTGGGCCTAATCAAGAGGTGAGATGAGCAGGGCTTGGAGACCCTCACTGCATCCCAGCCCCTGCCCCAGTCTTGGGAACCTGGGGAGGGGGCTGGTCCCTCCTCCCAGCACCCTCACTGGGCTGCTGATGTCTCCTGAGTCAGCTGAGGTCTCTCCCTCTTCCTCTGCTGTTTCCTCCCCTGCACCCCAGCCCTGTCCCCTCCGCTCTCCTCCTGCAAGTCCAGCCTCTACTTCCTGGGATGACCGAAAGGGAGGGGTGCTTCTCCCCACTGTCTACTTTTAACCCCAACTCAGCTCAACTGGAAATTATCTCTCAGTTTGAGGATGCCTATGGGAAAGCAGGGCAAGTTCTGCCCAGGTTAGTTTCAAACAGAAAAGGAAGGAGGGTCAGAGTAGACCACTGATTGCACACTAGAAGCGTAGAGGCAGCAACTCCAGGGTCTTCCCCTAATGGTTGAGTGCCAGCTTTGCTCAAAGTCTGGGGTAGATATTTGCTCTGCATTTACAGGGTCCCAGGGACCTGGGAAGAGGGAATGGGCCAGTGCAGTGGGCACCATGGGGGCCAGAGTGTCGGCGAGGCCAGGTGAGGAGGTAGGCTGCAGGACAGGCACTGATCTGGGGGAAGATCACAGATAGGGGTCACCTGCTTCAGGTCCCCCCACCTGGCCTAGTGCAGTGACTGGGGCTGCAAATGCTGGGCCTGGGGTCAGCTCCCCATTCTGAGCTGTGAGACCAGCTGCATCTCCTGAGGGTCATAGTGACTGGGCATCTTGAGGAGCTCTCCTGATTGAAGATCTCAGTGACTGCTCCTCAAAATCACTCCCATTTTGCAGGTGAGCAAACTGAGACTAAAGAGGCTGGCTAACAAGCCCCAAATCACAGAGCCTGAAATCGGCAGAGCAGGGAGACCAAAGACCAGGAAGCCTGTCTCAGGTCTCAGTGTCATGTGTCATGGGCTTATGCTGCAGTGACAGGCTGCCCCCTTGCTGGTGATGGGAAGTTGAGGACCTGGGATTTGGGGTGTCACCCAGATACTGGACCTTCAAAGCTCCCCCTTCTTCTCAGTATCCAGGTGAGATACAGCTCCTCCTGGAGTGAGAAATAGAGAGACCCAGGTGGGATAACTCAGGAATTGCTCCTACAGCACGGTGAACACATTATAAGAATCCACTGCTCCTACACGAAATACCTTCAATCTTTGCTCATATGCACTGACCTAGGACGTTCATCCATTTTGAAAGGAAATTAGGCAACACTTTTGCTGCCTCCCGTGATGACATAGAGAAGGTGCTCACTGGCGTCTATGGACAGTATACGGTTCAGAGTATTACCCGCATCAGCTTTGACTGGAATTATCCTTCAAAGTGAAGTCGCTCAGTCGTGTCCGACTCTTTGCGACCCCATGGACTCCAGCCTACCAGGTTCCTCCATCCATGGGATTTTCCAGGCAAGAGTACTGGAGTGGGTTGCCATTGCCTTCCTTCAAACTGAAGCAAATAGCACCTCAACCAAAGAGAAATGACTACTCCTGTGTCTCCAGGTCTGGGCCATGGGTTATCCAGCCAAGGCCATCTGACTGATGGTGGGCACAACGCACCAGAGGCCTGAATCAGAATCCACCAATAAATCCAACTTCTGCAGCTACAGTGTGTCCAGGGTATTCCTTGATCTAGGATGTGAACAAAGCCTTCTGAGCTTGTGGGGACAGGGCCTCCAGGGTGGAGCTGCAGGAGAAGGCAGGAGGGGGTCTAACACCCCAGGGCTAGGTGATTCTGACAGGATGCAGGGCCTGCCTGTGCAGACCTCGGGCTGATCCCATAATCTCTGAGGATTCAGGGCTCCCAGAGGCCCCATCCCAGACTCACTGGTGCGAGGCCATCCAGGTAGCCTGAGCTGTCCAGGCTCAATTTCAAGATTCTCTGAGTGTGCAAACAGATCCAGAGAAGCCATTCAATCATTCATTCACTCATTCAGAACACGTATGGCAAACCCTGGCTGGCTATGGGCTTCCTGGACTCTGGAGGAATAGAGGATGGTCCATGTGTCTAACCAGGGGCTTCCCATGGGGAATGGATGCAGAAGCAGATGGAGCAACTGGTTGTTCCATCTGCATTGATAAGGACAGGTCTAGACCCTGTACTCAGACTATTTTCTTGGGCTCCAGAACCACTTCAGATGGTGACTGCAGCCATAAAATTAAAAGACACTTGCTCCTTGGAAGAAAAGCTATGACCAACCTAGACAGCATATTAAAAGCAGAGACATTACTTTGCCAATAAAGGTCCATCTAGTCAAAGCCATGGTTTTTCCAGTAGTCATGTATGGATGTGAGAGTTGGACCATAAAGAAAACTAAGCACCAAAGAATTGATGCTTTTTGAACTGTGGTGTTGGAGAAGACTCTTGAGAGTCCCTTGGACTGCAAGGGGATCAAACCAGTCAATCCTAAAGGAGATCAGTCCTGAATATTCATTGGAAGGACCGATGCTGAAACTGAAGCTCCAATACTTTGGCCACATGATGGGAAGAGCTGACTCATTGGAAAGGACTCTGAAGCTGGGAAAGATTGAAGGCGGGAGGAGAAGGGGATGACAGAGGATGAGATGGATGGATGGCATCACCAACTCGATGGACATGAGTTTGAACAAGTTCTGGGAGTTGGTGATGGACAGGGACAGACTCAGACACGACTGAGCCACTGAACTGAACTCAGGCACAAGGCCAGTGGAGGGTGTGCTTCAGGGAAGACTTCCTGGACCAGGCAACATCTGAGCTAAATATAAAGGCTATGTGAGAGCTGGCCAGGTGGGGTTAAGGGAGGGAGGCCTTCCAGGCCAAGAGATCAACACGGGAATGGCCAGAGCCAGGCATCCCCAGGACCCCACTTCTTGAAAGGCGGGCATCTGTTACAGCCTGAAGGGAAAGGAAAGCAGCCCCCAGGCCTGGCACATTCTCTCAACACCTCCATCAGACTGCAGCAGCCTGTCCCTCAGCCACAGTGCAGAGGCTGTGCTGTCTCCCCTCAGCTCCCTGCCCGGCAACCCTAGAGGGACAGGACTTCTGCTTCCCCTCTTGCAGAAGGAGACAGTGCAGGCCCAGAGGACACAGAGGCTCGGCCTGTCACACGGCACGAGTGGCGGAGTCGGGATGCAGGGGGAGGAGGTCTGGCTGCAAAGTCTGTGCTCAGATCCCCAGACCCAGCGAAGCTTGTCCTACTGATCATCATCTCTCTGCAGTTCCCTCGCTGACATGTTCCTCTTTTCTACTTTTACATTAATTATAGATGCTGGTTGCGTGTGGGAGAGGGAGTGTCAGGTCCTGGGCCCCACAGGGACCCCCGGAGAGAATCCTTGCCTTTGCTCAAGAAAGAAATCAAGAGCACGTCAGAGTAACGGGAGAGCAGGTTTATCTGGGGAGATGCACACGTCATAGGCAGAAGGCGGTCCATCTCCGAAGCCGGGAGCGGGGTTGGAGGTTTTTACAGACTCAGTCATTTCACACAGGAACAAGTGGTGGAACATTTTTGCTATTTCTGGATAGGGTGGGAATTTCCAGGAATTGGGCCACTGCCTGTATTTTGGTTTTAATGGTCACACTCGGAACTGTTGTGGTGAAGGGGGGTTGACGTTCAATAATAAAACGAAGGCAGAGTGAGCTAAAGTTAAGGACCCAGCTATTGTCAGAGTCCCCTTGGCTTCAGCTGGTCCAGCCTGTCTTCACTGCCTGCTGGCCGCCTCCCTGCTGTCTCAGTTGAGGGCTATATGGTGGTTCTTAGCCTGGAGTCTGTGGGAAGAACTCAGGGATCTGTGACCCAGGATGGGGAGAAAAGCTCCCATGTTTTCACTGTCCTCTCTGGGAAGTTTCCAGTTTCCTCTGGTTTGTCAAGACCTGGGCCCCCCTTTCATAGCGCCTGTGCCCTCGTCCCATCAGTTACAGTCGCCCCATGCCCTTGACCGTGGGGTCTCTTCTCTGATTCCCATCTTCTCCAATCCTGGGCCCCATCTCTCTGGGGTTCCCAGCTAAGCATGGATTGTGTGATCTTTTCCACATCTATTCCTATGTTGGATGAGGTTGGCAAATATTCCTATTGTGGGTAAATGCACAAATTATGAAATCTACCATTTAGATCTTTTTAAGGAGAACAACTCCGTGACTAAGTACATTTGCTGGTTTTGCAATATTACTGCTATTCAGCTCCAGAGCTTTTTCATTACCCCTCAGAAATCCCATACCCAGTACCCATTAAGCAGGAAGTGCCACTATTTTTTCTCATTTATACAATTGACCTTAAAAATGCTTTTGTGAATATAAGTTTTCCATCTCACGCTCTCACGTCTGTCCAGATTTTGCTCGGTGATCTTGTCTACTGCTTCTAACATGGTCACGTGACCCTCCACAGGGTTTTTATAGTCAGCTATATTCTCTCCCCAATTTTCCTGTTTTGTTTTTTATTCAGCTTTATTGAAGTACCATTTACATGTAATAACATGTCAGTATGTTAACAGTTTGATGAGTTTTAACAAATGTATACACTGACGTTCATGCATCTCCCACCACACTCAAATTGAGGAAACTTTCTGCCCCCCTAAAAGGCACCTCGTACGCCCCTTGGCATTTGGTCCCATCTCAAACTCAGCTTTGGAGAAGGCAATGGCATCCCACTCCAATACTCTTGCCTGGAAAATCCCATGGGCGGAGGAGCCTGGTAGGCTGCAGTCCATGGGGTCGCTAAGAGTTGGATACGACTGAGCGACTTCCCTTTCACTTTTCACTTTCATGCATTGGAGAAGGAAATGGCAGCCCACTCCAGTGTTCTTGCCTGGAGAATCCCAAGGACGGGGGAGCCTGGTGGGCTGCCATCTATGGGGTCGCACAGAGTCCGACACGACTGAAGCGACTTAGTAGCAGCAGCAGCAGCAAACTCACCTTCCCTAATTACAAGTCTGCTTTTGTCACGATGAATTACTTTTGTGTTTTCTAAAATTCCACATCCACGAAATCACATGGGCTGCTAAAAGGAAAACCTGCGCCCCTGCCCACAGGGGTAAGACCCCGGCGCTCACCCTGGGTGGAGAAGGGTGTCACTGAAATCTCACAACCCCTGCGAGGAGGGGCTATTGCTTCCCACATATAACAGGTGGGCAATTGAGACACGTGGGTGACCTGAGCTCCCCAAGGTGGGGCCAGGGAAGAGGGAAGCGGAGCCTATCGGGTCTGAATCCCCCCTTCCCTGGTGCAATCTGGGCTAGATCGTCTCTTGTCTGTAGAAGATGGATTTTCTCCGAGATCTTCATTTTCTCATTGGATGTACAAAATGTCCCTGCCACCTTGAAGGGGTGGTCCTTTAGTGAACAAACTAATACCTTTCAGGTGTACCTAAGCTGGCAGAGCGCAGGCTCAATAGCTGTGGCACACGGGATTAGTTGCTCTGTGGCACGTGAGAGTCTCCCAGACCAGGGATTGAATCCATGTCTCCTCCACTGGCAGGTGGATTCTTTGCCACTGAGCCATCCGGGAAGTCTGCGAGGACTCAAAGTTGAGGATTGAGAGCGCTGGGCAGCGGGGTGGGGTGGGGAGAGAGAGAGCAGAGAGGCTCATATCATGAGAAATGCTGTTCCCACGTGCTGCTTGTAGAAACGGGTTTCTCCTAAAGAGCTTTGTGAGTCTGCTAGCAAGTTTCCTGTCATCTGATTTATTCCTTGAATGAGGGGATGAAGGGTGGGTGGATGGATGAATGGATGGAAAGATGGCATTAATCACGCACCCAAGAGGGGCCAGGCAGAATGCCAGGTGGTTTAACAATTATCTGATTTAATCCTCACAACAGCTTTCCGGTGAATGTTAATCTCCCATCATCACAGATGTGGAAATTCAGGCTGAGAAAGTTGAACGTCATTTGTAACAGACTCTGCTGTTTTTAGTAAGAACCACTAAGCGGCGCTCAACCAGCATGTAAAATGAAAATAAAGGCAGACAAGAGTCATCAAGTGTCTTCCCAGAGATGAGGATCCTCTGGAAACCTTCGCTGGTCTGGGGATCTGAGCCCAGACTTTGCAGCCAGACCTCCTCCCCCTGCATCCCAACTCTGCCACTCGTGCCGTGTGACAAGCCGAGCCTCTGTGTCCTCTGGGCCTGTGCTGTCTCCTTCTGCAAGCGGGGAAGCAGAAGTCCTGTCCCTCTAGGGTTGCCGGGCAGGGAGCTGAGGGGGAACAGGGTGGCCTCTGCACCGTGGCTGAGGGGCAGGCTGCTGCAGTCTGATGGAGGTGTTGAGAGAATGTGCCAGGCCTAGGGGCTGCTTTCCTTTCCCTTCAGGCTGTAACAGATGCCCGCCTTTCAAGAAGTGGGGTCCTGGGGATGCCTGGCTCTGGCCACTCCCGTGTTGATCTCTTGGCCTAGAAGCCCTCCCTCCCTTAACCCCACCTGGCCAGCTCTCACATAGCCTTTGTATTTAGCTCAGATGTTGCCTCGTCCAGGAAGTCTTCCCTGAAGCACACCCACCACTGGGCTTGTGCCTGAGCACAGGGCGCTAGACCTGTCACTATTGATGCAGATGAAACCACCAGTTGTCTCCATCTGCTTCTGTATCCATTCCCCATGGAGAGCCCCTGGCTGGACTCTTGGCCCATTCTCTATTCCTCCAGAGTCCACAGAGCTTCTTGCCAGCCAGGGTTTGCCATATGTGTTCTGAATGAGTGAATGAATGACTGAGGGTTTCCCTAAGCCCTTTACATACTCAGAGAATCCTGGAATTGAGCCTGGGCTGCATGGGCCACCTGCATGGGCTTGCAGAAGAGACCTGGGGATGGGGCCTCTGGGACCCCTACAATCCTCCCAGATTATGGGATCTGTCCGAGGTCTGCATGGGCAGGCCCAGCATCCTGTCAGAATCACCCAGCCCTGGGGTGTCGGGCCCCCTCCTGCCTCTTCCTGCAGCTCTGCTTAGTGAGCTCCACTCCAGAGGCTTCATCCCCACAAGCTCAGAAGGCTTTGTTCGCATCCCAGGCCAAGGAGCACCCTGGACCCACTGTAGCTGCAGAAGCTGGATTTATTGGTGGATTCTGATTCGGGGCTGCACTCAGGTCCCTGCCGCCTTGTGCCCACCACCAGGCAGATGGCCTTGGCAGGGTAGCCCACGGCCCAGCCCTGGAGACCCAGAAGTGCTCATTTCGTAGACATATTTGGGGATTAGGTAGCACTTTCTTGATCATAGATCAACGTACTATTGGATAATCCCAGTCAAAGCCGATGCTGGAGATGCCCAGAAGCTTATGCTGTCCGAAGACTCCAGTGAGCACTTTCTCACTCCCGTCAGGGAAGGCAGAAAAGCTCCTGCCACTGTTCTCTCCAAATGTGGCCTTACGGCCATAGCTAGTGTGGATGACCAAGTGCCGGAGGAAAAGCTTGTAGGAGCCATCAACTCCTGTAATGTATTCACCGGACTGCAGGACAAATTCCTGAAGGGTCCCACCTGGGGCTCCATATTTCTCACTCCAGGAGGAGCCAAACCTCACCTGGATACTAGGAGAAAGGGCAAGCTTTGAAGATCCAGGGTCTGGGTAACCCGCAAATCCCCAGTCCTGTAAACACCACTCCCCGACCCCATGCCCAGCAAGGACAGCCTATCTCTGCACATAAATCCCTGAGCTTGTGACTTTGGTGCCTGAGCCAGGCTTCCTGGTCTCAGCACCTGCTCTCCCATTTTCAGACTCTGTGATCTGGGGCTTGTTGACCAGCCTCTGGAGAAGGCAATGGCACCCCACTCCAGTACTCTTGCCTGGAAAATCCCATGGATAGAGGAGCCTGGTAGGCTGCAGTCCATGGGGTCGCTAGGAGTCAGACATGACTGACCGACTTCACTTTCATTTTCACTTTCATGCATTGGAGAAGGAAATGGCAACCCACTCCAGTGTTCTTGCCTGGAGAATCCCAGGGACAGGGGAGCCTGTTGGGCTGCCGTCTATGGGGTCGCACAGAGTTGGACACGACTGAAGTGACTTAGCAGCAGCAGCAGACCAGCATCTCCTGGTCTGTTTGCTCATCTTCAAAGTGGGACTGATTTGAGGGAGCAATCACTGAGATCTTCCATCAGGAGAGCTCCCAAAGGTGCCCAGTCACCATGACCCTCAGGAGGTACAGCTGGTCTCCTGGCTCAGAGTGGAGAGCTGAGCCCGGGCCCAGTATTTGGAGTCCCAGTCACTGCACTAGACCAGGTGGGGGCCCCAGGAGCAGGTGACCCGTCTCTGTGACCTTCCCCCACCTCAGTTTCCATCTCAGAGTGTCCCCTCCTCACAAGGCCCCGCCCAGCCTCTGGCCCCCATAGTGCCTGCTGCTCTGGCCCATTCCTTCTCCCCAGTTCCCTGGGGCCCCATAAATGTACAGCAAATATCTACCCCAGGCCTGGAGCAAAGCCCTCATTTAACCATTAGGGGAAGACCCTGGGCTTGCTGCCTCTACGCTTCTAGTGTGCAATCAGTGGTCCACTCTGACCCTCCTTCCTTTTCTGTTTGACCCTAACCTGGGCAGAACTTCTGCTTTCCCATAGGCATCCTCAAACTGAGAGACCATTTCTGGTTGAGCTGAGTTGGGGTTGAAAGGAGACAGTGGGGAGAAGCACCCCGTCCCTTTCGGTCATCCCAGGAAGCAGAGGCCAGACTTGCAGGAGGATAGGGGAGGGGACAGGGCTGGGGTGCAGGGGAGGAAACAGCAGAGGAAGAGGGACAGACCTCAGCTGACTCAGGAGACATCAGGACCCCAGTGAGGGTGCTGGGAGGAGGGACCAGCCCCCCCCCCAGGTTCCTGAGACTGGGGCAGGGGCTGGGACGCAGTGAGGGGCTCCCGGGCCCTGCTCAACTCACCTCTTAATTATGCCACCAATGCCTATAAACACTCTGATCCCGGTGATCTCATTTTCATTGTCTTTAGTTGTACTGAAATATGAGCCTCCTCCACGCCCATACAAAGCTGTTAATGAGAGGACCAGGTGGGAAAGAGAAAAGTAAAGAAACACACAGTGACATGTGGTTTTTTCTGTCCAGCAGAAGACACAGCCCCTCCAGACAAGGGGACAGGTCTGAGAGCTGTGTTAGTCTGAGACAAGAGCTGGCCCAGACCCCAGGCCCTGGATGGTGGGAGGGGAGGGTGGTCTCCAGGGGGATGCTCTGGACACAGGAACCCCAGCCAGACTTACCCCCTGCCCAGCAGGTGGGGCTCCACAGGAGGGCGAGGGTCAGCCACAGCAGCATGTCTTCTGGCTGGAGAGTCAAGGGCTGCTGAAGAGAAGACAGGCCATCCCATCTCAGAGAGGGGCCTCCCCTGACCTCATGGGCCCAACCATGGTGGGGAGGAGGGGTTGTCTTACCTGGCCTGCAGAGTCTTGAGGTCCAGTCCTGGTGCTGGGAGTCTGGTGGTGCCTGGGCACCCTCCACTGGGCCCTTTATACCCTCCTCCTGGGCCCTCTGGGCCCCCCTCCTGGAGGAAGGAGCAAAGGGGCCACCAGGGCGGCCGGAAGGAGCTGAGAGTGGTGGTTCTTCCTGGGGCAAACCCCAGGGCCATCCAGTGGGGAGGCTCCCGGATGTGCTGTGTTTACCGTCTTGGCCCTGCAGCCTATACAAATACAAGGAGACAATGACCAGTATTTTACTCTCACCTCTGGGTCTCTCTTCTGGGCACTGGCACTTGACCTTGACTTCAGAGGTGGGGGAGGTGTCCTGAGAGCCCTTCCCAGTTGACCAAACAGGGTCAGCCTCACAGGGGTGCTTCAGGGTAGCCGCCTACAGCAGCTGCATGGGGCTCAGGGCTTCTACCTCAAGCAGAGCACGGTTCAGGGTCCAGAACCCCCCGTGGTGACAAGGAGAAGGGGTGCAGAGCATGCCCTGGTGTGTGCACGGCCTCACAGGAGAAGAGCTGGCCACCAGGAACCTGGGTCCCTGGCTCCATCAGGATTGCCATGCTGGGGGCCTGTGTCCAGTGGAGGCTCTGTCTAGCTGCCACCTCCCTACTCACACCATGTGGCTAACCCAGGGGTCAGCACACTATGGCCTGAAGGGCAAGTCCCACCCTCCATGGGTTTCTCCCCCACTACTTGTGTGCTTAGAATACTGTTTACATTTTGATATGTTTAGAATAAATTTCAAGAAAATTTGCAACAAGTGGAAAACCCTGAAGTTTCAATGTCATTGTCCATAAACACGTGTTATCGTTCATCATCTGGATACAGTCTGGGGCTGTGTCCAGGCTGGAAGTGGCACTGGGGAGCATGTTCCATGTACTTTATGACCTGGAAACATAAAATGTGTGACCCTTCACCCACCACGTCAGGATTCCTGGTGGATCCCTCTTCCCTGCTTGGGAAGAGACCACACTCTGTCCATGGTCCTGGCTGCAGGGGCTGGGGGGCTTCATACAACAACCAGTCTTTGTGCAGAGAAGGGAGCAGAGGGCAACTTTGTCCAGAAGCTGGCCCCTCCTTCTGGGCCTGCACTGGTCCCCCTGGACTGGCTCCTTAGGGCTCAGGTCCCCCTGACTGCTGTGGCAAAGGTGAGGCCCTCACCTAACCTCCAGAGCTCCACATACGCCCCCAGAGTCCTCCAGCCCCATGATGCCTCTGGGTAAGGGCAGGGCCAGCCAGCTGCAGCGGGCAGAGAAGCCCTCCCGGGGCCCTGGATCCTCCTGGGGAGGCGGAGACGCAGGAGACCTAGGACCCCGGCAGGTACAGCTTCTGGAGGAAGGGGCCCAGAGGAGGCACAAAGGGGCTTGTGTTCCTGCCCCAGCCCAGCGCCAGGCACTTTTTCTGAAAAAGCTGCCAGTTTGGGAGCCTTCCTTCTCTCTGCAGACTGCCAGGGTTTGAGCTCAGAAGGAAGGTCTATCTGGCCGGGACTCCAGGAAGAGTACCTGGGGTGGGTATTCCCAGGAGGGAGGAAGTGTTGGCTGCCGGCCTGGACAAGGAGGGGCTGACAGGACTTGCCCCAGGGCACAGGGGGTGCATTTTCCCAGAGCACACGATTATTCGAGATGCATACACACGTGCATGCATGCTCAGTGGCTTCAGTCATGTCCGACTCTTTGCAATCCTAAGGACGACAGCTCACCAGGCTCCTCTGTCCATGGAATTCTCCAGGCAAGCATGCTGGGGTGGGTTGCCATGCCCTCCTCCAGGGGGTCTCCCCAACCTAAGGATTGAACCCATGTCTCCTGCATTGGCAGGCAGATTCTTTACCACTGGTGCCACCTGGGAAGCCCACATATACACACACATAAGCTCAACCAGTCAATCCTAAAGGAAATCAGTCCTGAATATTCACTGGGAGGATTGATGCTGAAGCTGAAACTCCAATACTCTGGCCACCTGATACAAAAAACTGACTCATTGGAAAAGACCCTGACGTTAGGACGACACAGGATGAGATGGTTGGATGGCATCACCCACTCAGTGAACATGAGTTTGAGTAAACTCCAGGAGATGGTGAAGGACAGGGAAGCCTGGCGTGCTGCCGTTCATGGGGTCACAAAGAGTTGGACATGACTGAGCGACTGAACTGAACTGAAGCTCAAAAGGCACCTCAGGCTTGTAGGCAGATACACCTGCCAGCTCTCCTGACAACAGGAGCTTGCACAAGCTCCTCCATGCATGTACAGCATGCACACGTAAGCAGCTAGCCCTCGTCCCAGGGGAGTTCTCCTGCCCTGCAGTCGCCTTCTTGCTGTGCCCTCCCAGGGCTGATGTAGCCAGCTTTCTGCTGTCTGTTTTACAAGGATTCTGATTCCATTGCGAGGGCCCCACACTAAGGCCCTCATCTCACATAAGGACTTCCCAAGGCCCCATTGCCCAACTCCCATCCTGCTGGGGCAGGGCTGTAACATACAGATTTGGAGGGAGCCCAACTTTCAGTTCGTAACCCATCCTGTGGGACTCTAACTTATTTTCCTGCCTCTGTGTTTCCTGCTAATTGATATCTGTATCCAGAGGCTTGAGCAAATACAAATCAATTTTTCTGGACAAGATACTTCAGAGTCCCAGGTGTGTCTTCTATCAGGAGGTCTGTGACGCTTGCTCATCTCTTGGTGATGGAGGCAGTTGCTGGACATCATTGCAAAGATCAACTTATTTATTCAATTGCACCATGGTGATATTCTACGACTCCTTCTCCACTGCTGCTGCTGCTAAGTCGCGTCAGTCGTGTCCAACTCTGTGCAACCCCATAGATGGCAGCAGTCGTGTCCAACTCTGTGCAACCCCATAGATGGCAGCCCACCAGGCTCCCCCGTCCCTGGGATTCTCCAGGCAAGAACACTGGAGTGGGTTGCCATTTCCTTCTCCAATGCATGAAAGTGAAAAGGGAAAGTGAAGTCGCTCAGTCGTGTCCCACTCTTAGCGACCCCATGGACTGTAGCCCACCAGGCTCCTCCATCCATGGGATTTTCCAGGCCACCAGGCTCCTCCATCCATGGGATTTTCCAGGCAAGAGTACTGGAGTAGGGTGCCATTGCCTTTTCCACTAATTAGCTGCAAATTGTCTGTAAAGAGTAAGTTTCCTCTGCTATTTAATTATTCTGAGGTACAGCTCATGTGTGACTGGAGCCCGGGTCTCCCAGACACAGGGGTGACGAGCTGCCTGCAGGATGGTGTGGCTCCATGTCTGCTCCAGGGAGGCCGGACCAGCTCCGCCAACCTTGGCTCCTAGGAGGGGGTGGCCTCAGATGAGCCTGCTCTCCCCAGCCTCCTCTCGGCCATCTCCTTGGAAAGGCAGGACAGGAGCCCGAGAGGACTGGGGTGAGGGGCGGGCCGGGTGTCATCAGTGAGGGGCCCACCAGCTGTCCCCAGGCACCGCCGACCCCTGAGCAGGGTCTGCAGGAGGGGCCGTGGGGCTGGGCGGCCTCCTGCTGCTTCTGCTGCCGGATCTGCTGACCCCGAGGGGACCCTCCACCCCTGCCCCACCCCTACTCTGCTCTCCTGTGGGGCCTGGGTCTCCCGCTTCTCTCATCCTCCGGGGAACTTCCTGGATGTCCAGGATAGGGCTGCCAGCCAAGGCCCAGCCTGAGGTGCAGCACGCCTGCTGGGGAGGGGGCAGGAGAAAGAATCAAGGAGGAGACCCGGAAGCCCCTCAGTGCGGGTGGGGCCCCTCTGCCCGGAAGGAGAACTGCGACTCGCCCTGTCCTTGCACTCCTGGCCTTTAAGACCAGGAGGGTGACACCCCCCACCCCCTCCCCGCCCCTCCCCGCCCCGCCATCTGTCTGGTTTCCTAGGGGCCCTCGGGGACTTGCAGCCTCTGGGAAGGCCCAGCCCTGGAGTTCCAGCCAAGGGTCCAGGCCAGGAGCCCGCATGTAGGAGACATGGGAGGAGCAACAGAGGAGGAGACAGATCTGATGTGCGAGGCTGGGCCCCGTCTCCACTGGCCCAGCCCTCCAGGGTGCAGCCCCTCCAGGGAGGCCAGGAAGACTGTGGGAGACCAAGGGGCCCCCGAGGACCGTGGCCACCGCACATCAGCTGGGGACAGCCCTGAGGGGCAGGAGGGCGGGGCCCCCTTACCCCCCAGTTGGGCGCCCTTGGGGTTACAGCTTCCTTGGGTGGACGGGGTAGGTGGAGGGTGGCCACAGGCTCCTCACCTCGCCCCCAGCACCTGCGTCTGCCCCACCTCTGTCCTGATTGATTGATTGATTTGCGTGGTTGCGAGCAGCTGTGCTTTATTGACCAGGAGGTTGTCATCAGTGAGTGTGATGGGGGGTCTCCACCCGGGGCCCTGGATGCACAGCCGAGCACAGGCCAGGATACAGGGCCAGGGGCCTGTGTGCGCAGGAAGCTGAGCCGATGCTCCGATTCTCATTGCTACCTATCTTCACCAGCCCCTGACCCCAGCCCAGGACACCTGTTCACGGCTCCCGAGCAGGACCCCCTGCCCACCCTACCCCTGAGGCAGGGAGGGCTGTGAGTCAGGGTCCCTTGTTTCCATACTGTGGACCTCCCTGGGCCAAGGTGACCAGGTCAGGACTGTGAGCGGGGAATCACACCGCACAGGGCCACACCCGCCTGGTGTCTGCACCCACGACCTATACAGACAGGGTGGGCGAACCCTGGCAGGTCTCCCTCAAGCAGCGTCATTGCCTCTTGTGCCTCTGCTGCAGCTGCTGGCCTTTCTCTTACCTGGGGCCCTGTGAACCCCGAGTGATGGCGCCCAGATTCACCCTCCTGGTGAGATTTGCAATTCGGGAGCCTTGGTGGTGAATCAGAAGACGGTGAATCTCAAATGGATTTGGGAGTTCCCTGGTGGTCCAGTGGTTAGGACTCAGCACTTTTACGGCCAAGAGCAGGCTCAAGCTTTGGTTGAGGGACTAAGATCTCACAAGCTGTGCAACACAGCCAAAAACAGAAGCTCAAACAAGCAAAAAAAAAAAAAAATGGGGGCTTTGAAGGAGACATCCAGGCACTTGAGGCCCAAGGCTCACAGTGACTCTGGTGCGTCATGAGTCCTGGTGTTGTGGAACCCAGAGTCGCAAAACACACCTCAAAGGACACTCAGACAGTGAAATACAGTTTATTACACCAGCAGGTCCAAGGGGAGTCAGTTCCCAACAAGCACCCTGATGTTTCTGAGAGGCCCAATTTTATACCCCCCACTGCGTGACAGTTACATGTTAGCAACCTCTCTGTTGTATATGATGGAGTTCTACAACAAGTGGGTACTAGGAGAACAAACAGTTAAGTTTAAAGGAGAGGAACAATGATTATGCATCAAGGGGGGATGTCTCCATGGTTAATCTAACAGGGGCAGCCTGACCTCAACAGCAATCTCTGCTGTGTGTAGCGAGAGAAGTCTCCAGCAGACCTGGTTTTCACCAGCAACGGTTTTCTCACTCTTGGGCAGGGCTCAGGCCCAGTCCACATCCTGTCTTTAAGACCAATGACAGGCTTCAAGATGGAGTCCCTCTTGCTTTCCTCACACTGGCCCCAACACTGGGACAGCTGGTCATCACCGTAGCCAAACACCCCATGTGGAGTGCATGTCTGTGTGTGTGTCTGTGTGTGTATTTCTGTGTGTCTCTGTGTGTCTGTGTGTGTATTTGTCTCTGTGTGTGTCTGTGTGTGTGTGTCTCTGTGTGTGTGTGTCTCTGTGTGTGTTTCTGTGTGTCTCTGTGTGTCTGTGTGTGTATTTGTCTGTGTGTGTCTCTGTGTGTGTGTCTCTGTGTGTGTGTCTCTGTGTGTGTCTTTGTGTGTGTGTCTATGTATGTGTGTGTGTCTGTGTATGTGTGTGTGTCTGTGTGTGTGTGTAGTGCACATCTGTGTGTGTGTCTGTGTGTGTAGTTTACATCTGTGTGTCTGTCTGTGCGTGTGAGTCTGTGTGTGTCTGCATATCTCTGTGTGTGTCTGTGAGTGTGTCTCTGTGAGTCTGTGTCCGTGTGAGTGTCTCTGTGAGTCTGTGTGTGTCTGTGTGTGTCTGTGTATGTGTGTGTGTTTCTGTGTGTGTGTGCCTCTGTGTGTGTGTCTGTGTCTGTGTGTATCTGTGTGTGTGTCTGTGTCTGTGTGTATCTGTGTGTGTGTGTGTGTGTGTGTCTCTGTATGTATGTGTCTGTGTCTGTGTGTCTCTGTGTGTGTGTATGTCTCTGTGTGTGTATCTGTGAGTCTGTGCCTGTGTGTGTATGTGTGTGTGTGTCTCTATGTGTGTCCCTCAGACCCCACACTCTTGCCGGCAGCAGACAGCAGAAATCGCTCAGCTCCCAGGCTCCCTCCACTCCCACCCCGCCTCCTGCTGTGTCAACAGTGAGTGAGGAGGAAGGAGCCCGAACCTCAGACCCTGCAGCCCAACCTTGGCCAGGACCCAGACTCCAGCCCTTTTGTCCTCTTTCTCCACAGCTTCCGGGGGTGTTTGCAGAGGATTCGGAAGACTGACACTTGTGCTTATAGAATCCACCCCAGCCCCGGCCTGGAAAACAGACCAAGAGGGTTCTCTTGGGGCCTGTGGGGGGTCTTCTGGGGGGCGGAGGGAGCCCTGCCTCCAGCAGCTCCTCTTGGCCCCTGGCTGCCCACTCCTGGCTGCAGGGCTGAATGTCTCTCAAGGCCCCGGGGCTGGCCGGCCCCTGCGCCCTGACGGGTGTCTGGTGGCCCAGGACGAGGGCCACAGTCCAGGGACAGGACAGGGCAGGAGCCGGGCGCTGCACTGGTCAGTGCTGTGGAGGAGAAACAGCTCACAGCACATACTCAAGGACCCTGCATGGCTCAGCTGGGATGTGGGTAAGGAAGGGGTTAGAGGCCCTGGAATGTTCCAAAGGCCACGAGGCTGACGTCTGACCACGGACCAGATGAGGGGCAGGAGCCAAGCCCAGGATAAGCCGCCCGTCCCTCAGCCTGGACCCCAGGGCTCAGGTGTGGCGCATGTCTGGTCTCTGAACTTTCTAGGACCGCTGAGAAGGAGCTCACGGGCACCAGGCTGGCTCTGCCAAAGGCCTCGGGCATCTTGGCCCTGAGTTCCCAGAGCAGCAGCAGGAACCTGCAGGGAGCCCTGGGCCATGGGAGTTTGCAGCACGTGGGCATGAGGGCTGCGGGGACACAGGAAGGGACATCTCTCCCCAAAGGGCACCAGATGGACCCTGGACGGACATCTGAATGCGGGGCAGAGAGGTGGGGAGTTTAAATCCCACAGCTCACTGGGTCAAGCACACCAACTCTCCTGAAGATAGGAGAGGAATACCCCTCTGAGAGGTGCTGTGAGGATTAAATGAGATCACACTTGTGAAACCCCTGGGCATTAGGCCTGACCGCATGGGGGTTCAGGATCAATGCTAGTCTTCCTTCCATCCATCCCTCCCTCCCTCCCTTACTGCAGGAATAAATGCTCACACACACACAAAGCTCTTCCACAGGAGTAGCTTCCACCAGCAGCACTTGGGAATTGGCTCCTTTCTGTTGCAGAATTAATTCCTTGCCCCTGACTTGCTAAAAGGGACATCTGTTTCAGTCCTGAGGAGACTGGACCCCTTTTCTGGTGCCCACCTGTCAGGACCCACGTTAGGCATTATTGACAAAATGGAGGCATGGCCCCAGCCCCCTCTCCTCATTCTGCAGGCATGGTCCCGGGATGAAGGAGTTAGGCCTTGTAATTCTGACTTGTCTTTTCCTCTCCTCGGCTGAGTTGACTGAAAAGGAATATTAAGGTGCTTATCGTTTTTGAGAGAAGCATGAGAAGGCATAAAGCCTTCTGCAGCTGTGCTCAAAGAATAATTCATAAAGTTAATCACTGACATTTGTTCAAGGACTTTTACAAAAAAGTGTTCCAGAGTGAGCACACAGGCCGCAGCTTGAGACCATGGGAGGGATTGCTATCTGAAGCCTATTTGTGAGGAAAGTGTTTATGGCAAAGGAGTTTGCTGAATTTAGGGCTTAGGAATAATTAAAATAGTTAGAAGCTAAAGATTTAAGGGATGCTGTAATGTTAACATATTCTACTATAGCTTATAGAAATTAGGGACTTTAGAGATATTATTAGGTAGAAGCCCTTTCTAAGAAATAGTGAGCTTAGGATACTAGGGGCAAACAGGATTTAGAAAGATAAGAAATAAACTGAGGAATGTGGTATGCAGCCCAGACATTAGCATGAGTTACGGTGTATTCACCAAGGACACATGAGAAAAAGTAGATAAGAGAATCACTGAGGAAGGAACTCCTTTTGAAGGGCAACAATGATTTATGGAGACAACAAATCTGGGTCAGTGGGAACTGAAAACATCAAACCTCCGACCTAATGCTTTTGTAAAAGTATAAAAGCTTGAAATAAACAGGCAGTCCAAGAAAACTGAGAGGCTGCCTCATTTTCTCGCCGACACCGCTCACCCCTTCAGGTTGAATCCCTGGCTGCTGGAGCTGGACTCCGGCACCCACCTTCCCTGGAGCTGACAGCTGGGAGGGGGTCGCCTGCCAGTGTCTCCTGGTTGGGGAAACGAGGGTCAGGATGGAAGGTTGCTGGAAGGAGGTTGCTGGAAGAGAGGACTGATGTTTACAGCAGGCCCTGCCTTAGTCTGGGGAAGGCAGGAGAAGAGGAGGATGTGGAGGAGAGTCAGAAGCCGGGGCGGAGGCATGGGGGGGCAGGGTGCCAACTAGGTGGGGGGCCGTTGTGGGGGTTCATTGCGAAGCGCACGAACAGGCACAGTCCAGCCACGTTTGGGAGCCGGTTCTCAGGGATTCCTTCGTGGTTCCCACAGCAAACACCGAGGCATCCTCCAGGCTGAGCCCTGTCCCACAGAGTCACGCGTGGTGGAGACGCCGCCCGGGTCCTCAGCATCTCTGGTGATCCACATGCGAGGCTCAGACGGTGCGCCAGCTGGTGGCCAGCACCCAGGCCCAGGGAGCCTGGAGGCCCCTGGAGCCACTGCCCTCGGGAACAAGAACCAGGCATGCACATCTGAGTGCAGGACCTTTATTCAGTGTGGGCACTCAGCGTCTCTCTGGCCTTGCCTACTGGGGTCCAGCCCCAGTGGAAGCAGGGGTTTCGAAGGGGAGACGGCTTCAGCGATCAGGATATGATAGAATTAAAGATATAGAGAGTGGTTAAATAAGGATAGCTCAGTGAGAAAATTCAGTGGAGAAAAGAGGCTGAATAACTTGGTTTATGTGGAAAGCTAATAAAATTCCAAAATAAGGAATTTACGTCACCTACTAGGCCACAGGCGTCTTCCCGTTCTCCCAAAGGAGAGGAGACACTAAGGCCTCCCCGGTCAGATCTTAGAAGCCCAGGCAAAATTAGTGGGCTTGACGAGCCTCCACGCCCCAGATGGAAATTCAGCCAGAAGGTGAGAGAAAGAACGACATGGGGAGACCAAGTTTCGGTGAACAAGGCCCGCACTTTATTTTCCAAAGTAGTTTTTATACCTTAAGTTTTGCATAGAGGATAATGGGGGAAGGGGTAGAGTCAGCAGTAAGCCAGGCTTTCTTCCTGCAAACTTATCATATGCAAAAGTTTAGGTGATTTACATCATCTTCTGGCCCGGAGGCCTGTTAACATTTTAAGATCCTTTCTTCAGAAAACTTATTTTTCTCTAAAGGTGATTTTTCTAAAGTCAGGCGCCACCCTCTGAAAGCATTAGATAAAGTTGCATTCCTATAGGGCAAAGGTGTGGTGGGCTATAACAAGAAAAATTATTAAGTCAAGGGTCCAAGGTTTCAAACATTAAAGCTACTACTTACATTCCTATGCATCAATTATATTAATCAATACTCTGCCAGGGACACAGTAGGTAAGGGATATGGAAACTTAGCAGCAAACATTGGCCCAACAAGTGAAAAATCCTTCACCAATACGATTTTTAATCAATCTTTTAACTGCTCAAAGGAATCTGTATTTAGACAGTTTAGAACATTTCATGCCTCTCACAGTTGGGAGGCTCTGAACAATCATATGTGGCCGGAAGAACCTATTCAGGCAGGCTGCTGCTGCTGCTGCTACGTCGCTTCAGTCGTAGGTTGAAACACCCTTGGCACACCCAGAAACTTTATTAACTGGAGTTGTAAGTTAACTCTTTTTCAGAGAGAGGCGGTGGGGGACAGCCCCCCGTAAAGTCAGAGGTGTAGGTGAGAGCACAAAGCAGTAAAGTAGGCAGACTCTGGTTTTGGGGGTAGATGCTCGAGAATTTCCAGGAGGACTCCTAAGGCTCGATCCCGCCTTTGCGTATGCCGAGCCTCCTTCCTCATGACCTTTGCCAAGGGCGGAGTTCCTCACGCTGGCTCCCGGCACTTGCCAACTGGTACCAGCCCGGGGTCACTTGGTCTCCGGTCCCGACGGGTGGTCAGAGCCCACCTGACTGCGAGGAAGCCCCGCGCGGGGGGCGGATCTGGGACTAGGCCTCACTAGGTCCTGCTTCCCTGGGCGTGTCGTCGGCTCCCCGGTCACCACGGCAGGCCGACTGCGCGGACGGCTTCTTGGGGCCCAATCCCCACCTGAAGCTGATTCCCGAAAGGCAGAGGAGCGGGTACAGGCAGCCGGCCGACCAACCCGAGTGGCGGCTGGGAGGCGGGCGCGCGCGGTACCCGGCGGCGGCTGGCGCCCCTGCTGGTATCGCAGCGCGGGTTCAGGACGCGGCTGCCAGGCAACGCCTCTAAGCGTGTCCACTGCGGGGACTCCAGTCCAGGCTGCTGGGGGCTCCTGTCCGCGGGCTCCAGTGTGCCCCAAACCCCAGCCGGACGCTGGGAGGGATGCAGACTCACCGGCCGCCCCTCCCTACCCTAGCACCCTCCTCCCTACTCCAGGACTGATGTTTGTTCTGAAACACCCAAGATGCACAAAGCCGAGGGGTTCGTGGGGAGGAAGTATTCAGGCAGGTTCTGCCCAAGGTGAGCCCCAAGGGGAGACAGAAACAACGGCCCAGCAGAGGCTGGCTGCAGAGAAAGTGGAGACAGGGTCCCACCCTTCCCTCACTTGGGTGGAGTTGCCTGAGCTCTTGGTAGATTTCCTGTGTAAATTACAAATCTAAACCCCTGCCCCTTCCATAGACTTGGAATAAGGTGTCACTCGGATCAGGCCTCCAGACCAGATGTCTGAACCCTGGTGACATCACATCACTGCTTTTTTCCCACAGTATCTGAAAGAACAGCCTGGGAGAGGTTGATCACCTTGCCCAAGGAGCTTTGGGGAGATAGTGGCCAAGGCCAGAAGGATCTTGGGGACAAGACCTGAGCCCGACCACAATTGCCACATGCCATCACCCTGGATCCGCAGAGACCCCGCTGAGCTCCAGGCGCCCTGCTCCTAGGCCTCTTCCCAGCACCCTTTCCCTGTCCCTGGTTTTTGCAAACGTCCCCCAGCTAAGGGGTACATGCAGATCTCAGCACAATCCAATCCACCTTCCCAGGGCACCGCACCGGAGGACAGCTGTCATCCACTCCACCCCCCCCCCCCCCCCCCCGGGACAAGGGGGAAGCCCGCCTGCGGGGGAGGGGACGCAGAAGAGCTGCCAGCCGGCTAAGCCCTTAGCAAACAGGACCCCAGGAAGCCGTGAAGACAAAGCTGGAGAGTCCCCTCCGCCACACCTAAGGCTGGAGAAGCTCCACTGTGAGTCTTGCTGCCTTTTCTGGATCCTTCCTTCTGCCTTCCCTGACCAGAAAGAAGGGAGTGTCCTGAAAAGCAGCTGCAGATACACTTGTCTACGCGTGCCTCACAAGCGTCCTGTGAACCCCTATGACTTTATTACTGCTTCAGGAAGAGACAGATCTGGGAGTTCCCTGGTGGCCTAGTGACTGGGATTTCACTATGAAGGTCTGGGTTCGATCCCTGGTCGGGGGACCAACCTTCAAGCCTTGAGGCCTGGCCAAAATACAAAAAGAAAAAAAAAAAAACCCAGAAAGGCAAATCTGCAAACAGCCAGAATTTAGAAGTCATGCTGAATGTGAAATTCAAGCTATCTGGGAGGACTGTAATTTACATGACAAGGTCACAGGTGATGTGAAAGAGTGGTCTGAAGTACCCTTTATACCAAAGGAAAGATGAAATTTCCATAGAAGACGACGAAAACATTGGAGCTTTCCTCCACATCTGAGTTCACGGATTCCTGCATTTTCCCCACAGACTCCAGGTTAAGACCACAAAGTGACCCTCCGGTGTGGACTGTAGCCTGCCAGGCTCCTCTGTCCATGGGATTCTCCAGGCAAGAATACTGGAGTGGGATACCATGCCCTTCACCAGGGGATCTTCCTGACCCAGGATTCAAACCCGGGTCTCCCACATTGTAGGCAAGATTCTTTACCATCTGAGCTACCAGAGAACCCCAAGTGATCCTCAACAGGCATTTAAATTTAAAATTAGAGAAGAGGAACATGTCGGTGAGGATCTCCCGCAAGAGAGGAGGATCCCTCTGGAAACCTTCGCTGGTCTGGGGATCTGAGCCCAGACTTTGCAGCCAGACCTCCTCCCCCCGAATCCCGACTCCGCCACTCGTGCCGTGTGACAGGCTGAGCCTCTGTGTCCTCTGGGCCTGCGCTGTCTCCTTCTGCAAGCGGGGAAGCAGAGGTCCTGTCCTTCTAGGGCTGTCGGGCAGAGAGCTGAGGGGGGTACAGGGCGGCCTCTGCACTGTGGCTGAGGGGCAGGCTGCTGCAGTCTGATGGAGGTGTTGAGAGAATGTGCCAGGCCTGGGGGCTGCTTTCCTTTCCCTTCAGGCTGTAACAGATGCCCCCTTTCAAGAAGTGGGGTCCTGGGGATGCCTGGCTCTGGCCATTTCCGTGTTGATCTCTTGGCCTGGAGGCCTCCCTCCCTTAACCCCACCTGGCCAGCTCTCACTCAGCCTTTATACTTAGCTCAGATAGTGCCCCCTCTGAGAAGGCTTCCCTGAAGCACACCCACCACTGGGCTTATGCCTGAGCACAGGGCGCTAGACCTGTTACTATCAATGCAGTTGCAACAGCCAGCTGCCTCCATCAGCTTCTGTATCCACTTCTCATGGGGAACCCCTGGCTGATCCCTGGGCTCTTCATTTCTCTGGTGTCCAAGGATCCATCTGTGGCCTAGGCCTTAGCAACTGTATGCTGAGTGAGTGAATGGGTGAATGAATGATTGAGTGGCTTCCCCAAGTCCCTGTACACTCAGAGAATCCTGGAATTGAGCCTGGACAGCTCAGGCTCCCTGGATGGCCTTGCAGCAGAGAGCCAGGGTGGGGCCTCTGGGAGCCCCGAATCCTCAGAGATTATGGGATCCGGTGGGGTCTGCATGGGCAGGCCCTGCTTTCTGTCAGAATCACCCAGCCCTGGGGTGTTGGACCCCCTCCTGCCTCCTACTGCAGCTCTGCTCAGTGAGCTCCGCCCCACAGGCCTCGTCCCCACAAACTCAGAAGGCTTTGTTCGCATCCCCGGCCAAGGAGCACCCTGGACCCACTGTAGCTGCAGAAGCTGGATTTATTGGTGGATTCTGATTCAGGGCTGCAGTCAGGTCCCTGCTGCCTTGTGCCCACCACCAACCAGATGGCCTTGGCAGGGTAACCCACAGCTCAGACCTGGAAATTCAGGAACGGTCATTTCTCTTTGGTTGCGGTGCTATTTTTTTAAGAATGAAGGATAACCCCATTCAAAGCCAATGCTGGTAATGCCCAGAAGCTTGTAGTGGCCACAGACTCCGATGAGCACCTTGTCACTTTCATCAGGGAAAGCAATAAAGGTGTTGCCATCTTCCTTCCCAAATGGGAACAACCTCCCTCGGTCCGTGTATATGACCAAGTGGCGGAGGAAATTCTTATAGGAGCCGTAGATTCCTGTAATGTGTTCTTCGGGCAGCAGAATGACTTCCTGAGGTGTCCCACCTGGGGCTCCATATTTCTCACTCCAGGAGGAGCCAAACCTCACCTGGATACTGGAAGAAAGGGCGAGCTTTGAAGGTCCAGGGTCTGGGTAACCCGCAAATCCCCAGTCCTGTAAACACCACCCCTCTATGCCCAGCAAGGACAGCCTATCACTGCACATAAATCCCTGAGCTCCTGACTTTGGTGCCTGAGTCAGGCTTCCTGGTCTCAGCACCTGCTCTGCCACTTTCAGGCTCCGTGATTTGGGGCTTGTTGACCAGCCTCTCCGGGGCTCAGTTTGCTCATCTGCAAAGTGGGACTGATTTGGGGGAGCAGTCACTGAGATCTTCCATCAGGAGAGCTCCCCAAGGTGCCCAGTCACCGTGACCCTCAGGAGGTACAGCTGGTCTCCTGGCTCAGAGTAGGGACCTGACCCCCGGCCCAGCATTTGGAGCCCCAGTCACTGCACTAGACCAGGTGGGGGCCCCAGGAGCAGGTGACCCGTCTCTGTGACCTTCCCCCACCTCAGTGTCCATCCCAGAGTGTCCCCTCCCCACTGGCCCCGCCCACACTCTGGCCCTGCCCACACTCTGGCCCCCATGGTGTCTGCTGCTCAGGCCCATTCCTTCTCCCCAGGTCCCTGGGACCCTGAAAATGCAGAGCAAATATCTACCCCAGGCCTGGAGCAAAGCACCCATTTAACCATTAGGGGAAGACCCTGGGCTTGCTGCCTCTACACTTCTAGTGTTCAATCAGTGGTCCTCTTTCCTTTTCTCTTTGACCCTAACCTGGGCAGAACTGCTTTCCCATAGGCATTCTCAAACTGAGAGACCATTTCTGGTTGAGCTGAGTTGGGGTTGAAAGGCGACAGTGGGGAGAAGCACCCCTCCCTTTCGGTCATCCCAGGAAGCAGAGGCCGGACTTGCAGGAGGATAGGGGAGGGGACAGGGCTGGGGTGCAGGGGAGGAAACAGCAGAGGAAGAGGGACAGACCTCAGCTGACTCAGGAGACATCAGCACCCCAGTGAGGGTGCTGGGAGGAGGGACCAGCCCCCTCCCCAGGTTCCTGAGACTGGGGCAGGGGCTGGGACGCAGTGAGGGTCTCCCGGGCCCTGCTCAACTCACCTCTTGATTAGGCCCAGAGGACCTATGAACACTCGAATCCCGGTGATATCGTTTTGGAAGTCTCTAGAGGTACTGAAATAGGTACCTCCTCCAGGCCCATACTTCTCTATTAGATGAAAGAACCAGGTGGGGAAGAGAAAAAAATAAGCACACGGTGACGTGTTGGCTGTTTCTACCCAGAGGAGGACACAGCCCCTCAGACGAGGGGACAGGCCTGAGAGCAGAGTCCGTCTGTGACAAGGGCTGGCCCAGACCCCAGCCCTGGACAGAGGGAGGGGTGAAGGGGGCCTCCAGGGGGGTGGGCTGGGGGGACCCCCAGCCAGACTTACGCTGTGCCCAGCAGGTGGGGCTCCACAGGAGGGCGAGGGTCAGCCACAGCAGCATGGCTTCTGGCTGGAGATTCAAGGGCTCCTGGGGAGAATAGCACAGGCCTACGATCTCAGAGAGGGGCCTCCCCTGACCTCGTGGGCCCAAGCATGGTGGGGGCGGGGCCTTACCTGGCCTGCGGAGTCTGTCTTTTGGTACCTGGATGTCCGCCACTGGGCCTTTTATACCCTCCTGGGCCATGTGGGCCCCCCTCCAGGAGGAAGGAGTCAAGGGGTCAGCAGGGAGCAGGAAGGAGCTGGTGGGGGGGTCTTCTGGGGGAATCCCCAGAGCCATCCAGTGGGGAGGCTCCCGGATATGCTGTGTTTATTGTTTTGGCCCCGCAGCCTACATAAATACACGGAGACAATGACAGGTATTTTACTCTGACCTCTGGGTCTCTCTTCTGGGCCCTTGCACTTGACCTTGACTTCAGAGGTGGGGGAGGTGTCCTAGAGCCCTTCCCAGTTGACCAAACAGGGTCAGCCTCACAGGGGTGCTTCAGGGTAGCTGCCTGCAGAGCTTCGTGGGGCCCAGGGCTCCTGCCTCGTGTAGAACCCAGTTCAAGGTCCAGAACCCCCACGTGATGACAAGGAGAAGGGGCACAGATAGTGGCCTGGCATGTGCCAGTTTCACTGGGGAAGAGCTGGCTTCCAGGAACCGGGGACTCCGGCTTTATCGGGATGGTAGTGCGGGGGCCTTGGTGTCAGAGTGGAGGCCCTGTCTAGCTGCCACCTCCCTTACTTACATCATGACCCAGGGTCAGGGGTCAGCACACTGTGATCCGCAGGCCAAGTTCCGCCTGCCATCGCATCTTACACAATCCGTGAGCTAAGAATACATTTTACATTTTAAATGATTAGTAAAAATTCAGAAGAATAATGTGAGATTTGAAAAGTTCATGAAATGTCAATGCCATTGCCAATAAACAAGTGTTATTACCCTTTTGGGTTTCCCTACAGGCTCAGCGGTAAAGAACCCGCCTGCAATGCAGAAGATACAGACATGGCTTCGATCCCTGAGTCAAGAAGGTCCGCTGGAGGAGGGCATGGCAACCCACTCCAGAATTCTTGCCTGGAGAATCCCATGGAGAGAGGAGCCTTGTGGGCTACAGTCCACGGGGTCGTGAAAAGTCGGACACGACCGGGCAACTCAGCACACATGGAGCAGAGAGCAGCCTTGTCCAGAAGCTGGCCCCTCCTTCTGGGCCTGCACTGGTCCCCCTGGACAGGCTCCTTAGGGCTCAGGTCCCCCTGACTGCTGTGGCAAAGGTGAGGCCCTCACCTGACCTCCAGAGCTCCACATTCGCCCCCAGAGTCCTCCAGCCCCATGATGCCTCTGGGGAAGGGCAGGGCCAGCCAGCTGCAGGGGGCAGAGAAGCCCTCCTGGGGCCCCGGATCCTTCTGGGGAGGTGGAGACGCAGGAGGCCTAGGACCCCGGCAGGTACAGCTGCTGGAGGAAGGGGCCCAGAGGAGGCACAAAGGGGCTTGTGTTCCTGCCCCAGCCCAGCGCCAGGCACTTCTTCTGCTAATGCTGCCAATTAGGAGGCTTCATTCTCACTGCAGACTGCCAGGGTGTGAGCCCAAAAGCAGGGTTTGTCTGGCCAAGACTCCAGGATGCAGTACCTAGGGTGGGAGTTGGAGGAAGTATTGGCTGCCAGATTGGACAAGGAGGGGATGAGGGCACTTGCCCGAGGGCACACGGGCGGCACATTATCATGGAGGGCAGGGGCATGGTTATAAGAGACACACATGCACACACGTGCTTTCAAAATGCACGTGTGCAACACAGGATGCACCTTCTAACATTTGCCCAGCTATCCCTACACCCAGCAGTTTGCACTGCCCTGAGCAGCTGTGTGCACCATGCACACCTATGCTGGAAGCCCGGTCCCCAGAGGAGCCCTGCCCCCTCGGTCACCCGGGGCCCAGTGCTGGCTCTGAGCCCACTGCGGAGATTTAACACAGGCCCTTTGTCCCTGGGGATCAGAGTTGCGCACAAGGGGGTTTAGGAGCATTGAGACCATAATCCCCTCTGTGGGCGTACCCCGGATCTCAGTCTTCCAGGAGCCCGGAACAACTGGGTCTCCTTCTCCCAGCAGGGGCAGATGCTGAGCCAACTGGCATGTGGGTCGGGGGCAGGTCAGGACTAACATCCCTTGCCTCCCTCTCCACTATGCTCTGCAGTCCTAGGACAGCCGATTGAGGCCTTGGTCCCCAGCACACTCAGAGCTGGTGGGCACCTCCCTGTGGCCCCTCGGCAGGGAGCCCCTGCCTTGCTTGCTTGGAAGCTGGATCCTGCATCCCAGGCTCAGGCTCCTGGGGCACGGCAAGGGGTGCTGGCTCCTGCAGGCGGCCTCATCTGATGTCCGAGGCCCCAGGAATCAGATGGAAGATCCTGCTGAGCAGGGTAGTGGGGAGATCAAGAAGGGAAGGGGCATTCTGTCCCAGTCCCAAGAGGAGTCCAAAGCTGGCCTTTGTGCCTGGTGGGGCTTCCCTGGTGGCTCAGATGGTAAAGAATCTGCCTGCAATGCAGGAGACCCGGGTTCCATCCCTGACTTGGGAAGATCCCTTGGAGAAGGAAATGGCTATCCACTCCAGGATTCTTGCCTGAAGAATCCCATGGACAGAGGAGCCCAGCAGGCTGCAGCCCACGGGGCTGCAGAGTTGGAAACGACTGAGCGACTTTCCCTCGCTTGCCTTTGGGGGGCTGTTGCCACACCAGGTGGCCCCCTCTGAAAGGACAACTTGGCTGTGTATTTCTGAAGCTCTCGATTCTCCACCTTTGCTCATTCCCTTAAAAATCTCACTGAATGCTCTAAGCAAAACATTTTTCACCAGCGTTCTGCAGAGAAACTCAGTACTTTTAATGGAATGCCAGGTAGCCCGGCCACACGTTTTTGTCTAATCTTATATGTAATTAAAGTCCCATTAGTGCAAGTGCTGAAAATAAAATGACCTCCACCCAAGGGTCAGGTTGATGGAGGCAAGATCTCCAAGTTCCATTCCCCGAGGCTGCCCTGACACAGTGCTTTTCACCTCGTGTATCGGTCAGCCTGGGCTGCTGTAACCAATACTGCAGACTGGGGGCAGGGGGAGGGGCTCAAACAACAGAGGTTTATCCCTTACAGTTCTGGAGGCTGGAAGTCCAAGATCAAGGCTCCAACGGACTCGGTTCTTGGTGAGGGCTTGCTTTCTGGTCCAACCCACTGCAGGGAGTTAACCAAACAGACTGAGGTTTTCTGAGAGCCTCTCATGAACCCCAGATTCACTGTATCCTGCCTACAAATCCCTAGACCCATATCAATGCAAGCCCATCTGCCTACCTCTTTTTTTAACTTAATTAACTTTTTAACTTTTGTCTGTTCTAGGTCTTCGTTGTTATGCGTTGGCTTTCTCCAGTTGCGACAAGTGGGGGCTACTCTGTAGTCGTGAGCACGGGCTTCTCGTGGCGGTGGCTTCTCTCGTTGTGGAGCACGGGCTCTAGGCGTGCAGGCTTCAGTAGTTGTAGCGCGTGGGCTCAGTAGTTGTGACACACAGGCTTAGTTGCTCCCTGGCATGAGGTCTTCCCGGACCAGGCATCGAATCAGTGTCCCCTGTAGTCAAACTGGTGTCTCCTGTAATTCCCATTACAAGGTGGATTCTTAACCACTGGGCCATCAGGGAAGCCCCTGCTTATATCTTTGAGAAGCTTCAGTTCAGTTCAGTTCGGTCGCTCAGTCACGTCTGACTCTTTGCAACCCCATAAATCGCAGCATGCCAGGCCTCCCTGTCCATCACCAACTCCAGGAATCCACCCAAACCCATGTCCATCGAGTTGATGATGCCATCTAACCGTCTCATCCTCTGTCGTCCCCTTCTCCTCCTGCCCTCAATCTTTCCCAGCGTTAGGGTCTTTTCAAATGAGTCAGCTCTGTGTATCAGGTGGCCAAAGTATTGGAGTTTCAGCTTCAGCATCAGTCCTTCCAAAGAACACCCAGGGCTGATCTCCTTTAGGATGGACTGGTTGGATCTCCTTGCAGTCCAAGGGACTCTCAAGAGTCTTCTCCAACACCACAGTTCAAAAGCATCAATTCTTCGGCGCTCAGCTTTCTTTACAGTCCAACTCTCACATCCATACATGACCACTGGAAAAACCATAGCCTTGACTAGACGGACCTTTGTTGGCAAAGTAATGTCTCTGTTTTTTAATATGCTGTCTAGGTTGGTCATAACTCCTTCTGAGGAGTGTCTTTTAATTTCATGGCTGCAATCACCATCTGCAGTGATTTTGGAGCCCAGAAAAATAAAGTCAGCCACTGTTTCCACTGTTTCCCCTTCTATTTGCTATGAAGTGATGGGACCGGATGCCATGATCTTAGTTTTCTGAATATTGAGCTTTAAGCCAACTTTTTCACTCTCCTCTTTCACTTTCATCAGGAGGCTTTTGAGTTCCTCTTCACTTTCTGCCATAAGGGTGGTGTCATCTGCATATCTGAGGTTATTGATATTTCTCCCGGCAATCTTGATTCCAGCTTGTGCTTCTTCCAGCCCAGTGTTTCTCATGATGTACTCTGCATAGAAGTTAAATAAGCAGGGTGACAATATACAGCCTTGACGTACTCCTTTTCCTATTTGGAACCAGTCTGTTGTTCCATGTCCAGTTCTAACTATTGCTTCCTGACCTGCATACAGGTTTCTCAAGAGGCAGGTCAGGTGGTCTGGTATTTCCATCTCTTTCAGCATTTTCCACAGTTTATTGTGATCCACACAGTCAAAGGCTTTGGCATAGTCAAGAAAGCAGAAGTAGATGTTTTTCTGGAACTCTCTTAGAATTGCTGGGGTCCAGCATTCTTAGAGAATTACTCTGTTTGTACATGTCTTGTTGTTTTCTAGAGTTTGGAAGTGTCTCAGAGAAGCAGGTGTCCATGCTGCCCCACCTGCTTATCTTTCCTTCCATCTTTCTGTCCTTGAACTTGTCTTTCCAAACAGATTTCTGGAACAATGTTCAAACAAAACTAGGGTTACTTCCAGATGATGGAATTTAAGGCATTTTTCTATCTCTCTTCTGTTCTTTTTCGTACCACTTCCATTTTTAAAATAGGGTTGTACTAATTTTACAAAGTAAAAATGATTGTTCTTTTTTAAATGGGATACATTTTTAACCTATAAGTTCTCAAAAGATATGAAATTGGAGATTCCCAGGGTCAGGAACAATATGGGGAGTGGGTTCTCTTACTTACCTGGGGGAGTGTACTGAGGACCTTCTCATGACTTAAAAACCTTACAAACATGAAGCCCATTTGGCTAAAACATTGCGCCCACAGAAAAGGTATCCTAAGAAATGATGAGAGGGACTTCCCTGGTGGTCCAATGGCTAAGACTCCATGCTCCCAACACAGGAGACCCGGGTTCAATCCCTGGTCGGGTAACTAGATCCCACCTACCACGAATAAATGATCCTGCATGTCGTCACTAAGACCGGTGCAGCCAAATAAATAAATGAATAGGAGTGATTGGGAAGATGTGCCAAATTTATAAATTAAGGTTTTCCTAAAGATATCATTTTACTTTTCTTTTTTTTTTTTTAAGAATTAAAAAAAAACGTTTAACAAATATCAAACACACGCAGGATAGAATCACTGTGAGGAGGGGGAAGGGAGGGGTTGACTTGACACTCAAAAGCCTCATCAGAAACGGCAGAGACTGGGGGAGACTGAAGAGCCACACACACTGACACATGTGCACTGGACGAAGGGCAGGGCACAGACTGTCTGGGTCTAGATAATGGTTTCTTCCTTCAGCAGTGTCTCCTTCTGCATGGAGCTCAGTTCTCCTCCCAGACTATCCAGGTTTTCCAGGTACGAGATCTCTTGGGTGTCCTCAGTACTCTGGGAAATGGGCAACAAATGGCATCTAGGGCAGGCTATTTCTTGGATGAGGCAGATGGCACCAGCCACCATGAACAGAAGGATGCTGAAGCCCAGGACGTAGTAAGGCCACTGTATGGAGAACTGCGGGGGGCTGGGCTTCATCCGCAGACTCTGGATCTCCAGGGCATGCAGCAACAAGGCCAGGAAGGCACAAGCCCCTGTGAGGAAACTGATGAAGGTTGACACAAAGTTGTGCTTCCGGGTCCTCGGAAAGAGCTGAGACGCAAAGGACACCATGATGAAAGTGGTGAGGAAAGACAAGACAACGGCGGACAGCAGGGAGACTCGGCCGAGGATGACGTAAATGGATAAGGGTCGAGGCTTCCAGCACTTGATATGGAAGCAGTTCTCAAACAGGCCACTGAAGAACACTTCCTGGGACTCCTCGTTCACCAGCCGCACCCAGAAGGGGAAGATGGAGACCAGCCAAGATATCATTTTAAATGACAGCAACTTTTCAACTATCCAACACTAGGAGACTGATTACAAGTTTGGTTCTGGTGATTTTTTTTTAAGTTTCTTCTTTGAGCTCCTTTGACTGACTTTTATTTTCTAACAAGAAGGCATTATTTTGATAATCATCATAAAGCTACTTTTACTTTGCTAAGAAGTCTGGTTCTGCAGAGCGATTTTCCCCATTAGCTGAACATTTGTCCAAGGTGGGGGCGTCATGAGCAGCCCCAGATAGGACACGTGCCAATTCTTCAAGCTTCCCACTTTAAAAGGAAAAACAAGCCTCTTTATTAGTCAGATGAGCTGGTGGCTCTGCCATCGGATTCTGTAGGGGAGAGATCTCCTGGACGTGGACAGCAAGGGAGACCCCCATGAAGAGGGACTCTACGCAGGAAACCTGAGCAGCTGGTGAATGACAAAGAGGGTGAGGGCGATGGGAAGGCAGGGCTCAGAGCCGTCACAACGTAGACACGAGTGCAGGGAAATGAGCGTTGTTTCAGGCGCCTCAGTTCGCTGTGTTTTCATCTACCAGCTGTATTTAGCAAAAGGAGAAAATGTCAGTGTTGAGCCATTTCCTCACTTCTAGACAAACACCGGGCCGGCTTGAGAAGCCGGATCTCAGCTCACTACCGCCCCCTCGTGTCAGACAGGGTACCTGGGAGGGACAGGTGCAGAAAGGAAATGAAATTGTACTGGAGAAAAATCCACCTGAGAAGGGGGAGGCTGTCCGCTCGGGTGGATCCTACGAGAGAGAAAGAGAGAGAGAGAGAGACTCCAAGGGAACTGTGAAGATTCAGCCTGGCTCTAGAGACGGTGGAACAGCATCCACACATCCCTTAAGAAATCCCTCACAAGTGACAGTTCTATGGTCAAGAAATTTGGGAAACGCAACCCACTATATTTTCTCTTTCAGATTCCTGATGCATTTTAGCAAGTAAAAGTCATTGAAAAGTTCTGCAACAAAAATTTTTTTATTATTACAACTTTTATTCTGAAAAACTAGTTTTTTCTTTATATTTTTTAGTTTATTTTTTTATTGAAGGATAATTGCTTTACAGAATTTTGTTGTTTTCTGTCAAACCTCAATATGAATCAGCCATAGGTATATCCCCTCCCTTCTGAACCTCCCTTCCATCTCCCGCCCCATCCCCCCACTCTAGGTTGATACAGAGCCCCTGTTTGAGTTTCCTGAGCCATGCAGCAAATTCCCATTCGCTGTCTATTTTACATACGGTAATGTAAATTTCCACGTTACTCACAACATACATCTCACCCTCTCCTCCCCTCTCCCCATGCCCATTAGTCTATTCTCCATGTCTGTTTCTCCACTGCTGCCCTGTAAATAAATTCTTCAGCACCATTTTTCTAGATTCTGTATATATGCATTAGAATATGATATTTGTCTTTTTCTTTCTGAGTCACTTCACTCTGTATAATAGGTTCTAGGTCAACAAGAAAATTTTTTTAAAGATTTCACTTTCCCCAAAGTCTGTGATCATACGCTCCTTTTACAAATGAAGTCTATTCACAGCCTTGGGAAATAACATTCCATGGAATACATGTTGGGAACCACTGCTAAAATAGAGGCATGGCTGAGGAGGGCTGGGCTGTTCCAGAATCGATCTAGAGAAAGAGAAGTAAGGTGGTCATTCTGGTGCTCACACTGGGGCCTCAGGAGCTGGGCGTTCTCTTCCTTTCAAAATTCTGCTGGCTGGGTCACAGGGTGGCGATGCGGATGTTGGTGATGGTGGTAGTCGGGGTGACGGTGGTGATGAGAGCCCAGGCACAGTGCTTATTCTGGGTTTGTTGTCCAGTCAATCATTTGTATCTGACTCTTCTGCGACCCTGTGGACTGTAGCCTGTAAGGCTCCTCTGTTCATGGGATTTCCCAGGCAAGAATACTGGAGTGAGTTGTCATTTCCTCCTCCAAGGGATCTTCCCAACCCAAGGATCAAACCAGCATCTCCTGCATTGCAGGCGAATTCTTTACCACTGAGCCACCAGGGAAACGTGCTTCTTCTATACCAGATATTGTTCTAAGCCGTTTATAAATTAACTCATTTTATTCTAACCATCTGAAGGAAAGGTACAATTTTTTAGATATAAAAAATGAAGCTGAACTCATTCATAGCTGGTGGGAACATACTATTGGTACATCCAGTTTAGAAGACAGTTGGGTGTGTCTCCCAGGCCGCTGTACAGTTTGTGACATGTTCAAATCAAAATAACACCTTTGGGGCCACCCACAGGGCCTCCCGATGACCTGAGGGGGCTATTTCTTCAGATAAGAGGCCTCTTGAGAGGCCACCGGTCTCAGGTGAAATTCTCAGAGGTCGATACTGAGGCGGCTGAGGATGGCGTGGTGGCTGGCTGCAGCCTGCTTCTCCTTCTGAAGGAAGGGCACCGTCACCCAGCCCAGGGGACCCCACCTGAAGCTGGGCTGGGGGCTGGGCGCTGGGCGCTGGGCACCACCTCTGGCTCTGCCCCCAGCACCTCTCAGGGTTGACGTGGGAACTTCCTCTCGTGGCCGGGAGGGGTTGCTGCCCGCGAACTGCAGAGCAGCCTGGGCGGAGACCTCCTCTCCCAGGACAGGGGTGTGAGGCCCTCAGAGGCCATCCTGAAAAATGAGGGGAGATGTGAATATTTCTTGGGTTTGTTCACTTATTTGTTGACTAGGTGCCCCTCCCTCCCAGCCATGAGAAGGTCTGTCTGGGTCACTTGTGGGTCACCAGCTCTGAAAGCAGAGATCACACACCCACACCCACGCCCTCCCCTTTCCCAGGTCCCCTCACCACATGTGGCTGCAGGGCAGGCCTGCGCATCTTCCTGGTATCGGCTCAGAAGCTCCTGGGCTCCACCCTTGCTGGCTCTACAGACTCCTGGCCAGGCCAGGCCCAGGTCCCCGTATGGGTCCCTGGAAGGGATGGGTGAGGGACACAGTATCTTGAGGGCCAGGCCTGGGAAAACAGGGCTGGTGACATATCTGGGCCCTACTGCCCGCCTCCCAGGACCTTCCTCCTCCGTCCTGCCCTCTCCACCATCAGGGGACTAACTCTGGCCCCAGAGGGAGCTGCCTGGTCTTGTCTTCCCAGGACAACACTGGGTCTGACATAAGCCTCGCCAGCCAAATCTATGGTTCTTCCAGTAGTCATGTATGGATGTGAGAGCTGGACCATAAAGAAGGCTGAGCGCTGAAGAACTGATGCTTTCAAATTGTGGTGCTGGAGAAGACTCTTGAGAGTCCTTTAATAAATGATCTTTCTGATCGAACTAACCTTGAAAGGGTTTTGTTGTTTGCAACCAAAACCCGCATAGCACAGATAAGTGGACGATGATTTAGGAGTTAAAGAGTGGTCTTGGAGTGGACGGGACGCAAGTGTCCGTGAGGGTGTCCAGGAAGCCACCCGGGGCCACCGAAAGTGCAGCAAGGTGTCAACTTGAACATATACACTTTTATTAGCAAAGGGGACAGAAGGGGACTGGGCCTGACTCAGCAGATGGCCCCAACTCTCGGGGGCCACTGGCTGGGCTCAGGCCAGCTGTAGGAATGGGAGAGCCCAGAGCAGAGGAAGGAGCAGCAGCATCAGGCAGGAGTCCAGCCTGCAAGTGTTGTTTTGGGCCAGAACCTCTCGGATCCACTTGTAGTGCACACTGATATTGGTGTAGACACCCGGCCGGTTGGGCCTACCGCAGCCCACTCCCCAGCTCACGACTCCAACTTGATACCACAGCCCTTTCTTTTCACAGACCAAGGGCCCACCTGAGTCACCCTGGGGACCAGCACGGGTGAGTCCAGCCTGGGGTGGCGCGGGAGGGGTGAGCAGAGAGGCCGGGAGAGTAGGAGGGGCTGTGGCCAGGCAGACAGGGTGCAAATCCCACCCCTCCCCTCCACCAAAGTGAGCAAGCCTCAGCTTCTGCATCTGCAAAGTGGAACAGTCGTCCCTCCCCCCGCCCCCCAGGGTGGGCACGAGGCCCGAATGGAGGGCAGGGACGCAGGGTGCTTTCTGGCCAGGGAGGGGAGGCGGGCGGCTGGGGTGATGCGCGAGCTGGGGACGGGAGGGACACTCACAAAGCAGGAATCCTTGCCGCCTTGAGGCTCGCCAGCGCAAATCATGTCTCCCCAGATGTCAATGCGGAAATCGGGCATTGAGAACAGGTGATTACACATGGTGGTGTTTATGATCCCGACCTGCACTTCCTGGAGGGTGTAGGGAGATGGCAGACCTGCCACGGAGTTGAGGGAACAGAGAAAGATGGCGTCCTGAGCCTCTCCTCTGCCATCAGAATGGCACAGGCTACAAAGGCATGCGGCGGGGGGACCCTGGGGCACCCACAGTACCTGGGACATTGCCCTTGACTCCTCTGCTCTAGCCCAGCACCCAGCATGTGGTGGGTGATGAACACACCACGGAAGGGCCTAGAGGAGGGACTGGCTGTTACAGCTTCCCTCACTGCAGCCTGCAGAAAATAGGCCCTGCTCCAGCCCCCAGGGAGAGACCTTAGCACTCCGGGGTGGGGCTGGTGCAGCTGGGATGGTTTAGGATCTGCACAGTCCAGCGTCCAGTGCCTGCGGGAGTGGGGCAGCCTGGCGTGCTCTCTCTCCCCCTGCAACAAGCCTGCCAAGCCCGAGCCCAGAGCTCTACCAGGTGCTCCTGCAGCATCCCTGGGATGCAGTGTAATCAACCTTGGTCTTGGGTAAGGAAAGATTCAGGAGGAGGGTCACCCTCCTTCAACCCCGGCAAAGCACCAGGAGCTGCCAGAGCCTAACATGAACCCATGCATGCTAAGTTATTTTAATCGTGTCCAACTCTTTGCAACCCCATGGACCATGACCCACCAGGCTCCTCTGTTCATGGGATTCTCTAGGCAAGAATAGTGGATTGGGTTGCCATGCCCTCCTCCAGGGGGTCTTCCCGACCCAGGGATCGAACCTGGGTCTCTTATGTCTCCTGCATGGGTCAGCGGATCCTTTACCATTAGCACCCCCTGGGAAGCCCTGATATGAAGCCAGGCCTGTCCAAAGTCTAGAACTGAATCACCTCCTTGTCCTGCAGAGGATGGTGATCCCATTAACACTGAAAGCTGTTGAAGCAATCGTTTCTTGACTTCCAGGCGCTCTGCTAAGCCCTCATGTAGGAATGCTTTTAAGCCTCAGAACTACCCTCTCTGGTGGGAACTATTATTACCCCATTTTACAGATGTGGAAGGTGAGGCAGAGTGAGATGAAGTGCTTTGCCCAAGGTTTCCCCACTAGTACAGAGTACATCAGCTCTGGGGGTGGGGTCAAGAAGTCACCTTCTACCTGTCGGAGTGAGGGTTCAGCTGGCGCTGGATGTGATTGCCTGTCAGCTGGGGGAGGGGCAGTGTCAGCCTGGCTGGGCCCCTCAGCTCACGGCCATCCAGCCCTTTGGGCCCAAGAAGTCTACACTGGGGCACCTTCTCCAGCCCCCTGGGGTGCAAGGAAAGGACAGGGCAGGTCTCCAGTCGACTCCCCTCTCCTCACTGGCAATGCCAGGTGTGTGGCTGGCTACTCTCTCTGGGCCAAGGAGCCCTGGCTTCTCCATGGATCCCCAGGGCCTGGGAAACTCTCCATGCCTCTCCGGGTTTCCTCATCTGTAAAGCAGGCATAAAGATGCTCCCAGCTCTTTGGCAGGTAGATTTCAGAAGGAAGAGAGTCCTTGGAGCCCTGGTACACACAGTGCACCAGGGGAGCTCGGTCTATCACGGCTGCTGTGGTTGAGGGCAAGGCAGGGCCGTGCTAGGCCCGGGGGCAGTGTGACCGGGGTCTAATTCGTGAGCCCCTCTGGGGGACCCGGGCCCAGCAGATTCGAGGGACTCGTGGTAAGACAGAAATGGGTGGCAGCTAATGGCAACCCACTCCAGGGCTCTTGCCTGGAGAATCCCATGGACGGAGGAGTCTGGTGGGCTACAGTCCATGGGGTCACAAAGAGTCGGACGCAACTGAGCGATTTCACTTTCACATTTCACTAATGCCAGCACATGGAGTCCCGCAGAGATTGAGTGGGAGCAGGGCTGGAGCAAGGCTTAAAGTTTCAAGGAGAGAATGAATGAGCTGGCACTCCAGGATGGGAGGGCTCCCACCTCCCACCGCCCCTGTCGGTGCAGAAGGGGTGGGGGAGCTGGAGTGGGAGGCTGGATGGAGGGGGTAGGGGGGAGCACCCTGCTGGGGTAGAAAGAAGGGTTTCCTGAAACACAGACACCCACTTCCCCCACAGCACCCAACAGACACCCAGCAAGCTGAGGGTGCTAGCCTGGGCCTTCCTCTCTGGTTTCTGGCTCACAATCTCCGGAAGAGAAGGGGAGCTTAGGGTACATACAGAAAGCCCTGCTCTACGGGCGAGGGGCAAGGGTGGAGAGCCAGCATCCAGAGAACACTGAGCAGGCTGCCAGCATGAGGCTGGTGCAGCTAGAACCAGCAGGCGATGGCACTGCCACCCTCGCCTGGCCCATACCCGTCTGTCCCCAGACTCACTCAGCTCCTCTTCAACGTCTCCCCAGCCGGTCACCCAGCAGTCACTCCTGTTCTCAAACTCAGAGATGGAGGCCATGACGCAGATGGGCTGGATGTACTTAGTATAGGTGACTGAGGAGGACAGCTTCAACAGGGCGATGTCATACACCGGAGCGCCCAGATAGTGGGGGCTCAGGAAAATCTGGTCCACATTGTAACGGTTGTAGTAGGCTTGCAAGTTCCAAATGGATGGTGCGGCAGACAGCTCCCCAAACTGGACTGACCAGTGAAAGGGATTTCGGTTGCTATCAAGGGAGGAGAGAGCCCTCAGGGGTCTTCAGAGGGAGAGTGGGCCATCCCAGCATGCCTGGGCCACTCCCTGAGACTGCCGGGCCACTGCCCGGCTCATCCCGGACACAGGTCCTCCTTCCACAAAGAGGCCAGGGCAGAAACGGGGAGAGCCCTGAGCCCCAAACAAAGTCCCACACCTGGGGACGTGGGACAGGAGGGTGCCTCCCCTGCCAGCTCACCTGGCCAGTCACTCAACCCCCTGTCGCCTCCAGGGCCCTCCTCTTAAGGGGACCAGCAGGTTCATGGGGGTCACACAGGCTGGGCTCCACACAGCTTCGGGAACCACTGACCCCACCAGCCGGGCTCCTGTCCAGCACTTACCTCAGCTCATTCCTCCCCCAGGGGTACACCTCCGCTGGGAGGTGGGGTGAGGAAGGTGGAGGCTGGAGGTGCCATGTGGGGACAAACGAAGCAAGAAAGAGAACAAGACACACAAACGTTCCGGAAAAAACCTCATAGGGTTTCCTCAGGGAGCGCCCTGGGGGCCTCGTGCCGGTGTGGAACGGGCTGCAGCCCAGCCTGGGGCTCAGGAGCACACGAAGGCCGCGGCCACGTGGCACATGGGCGCGCGTCCTGGCACAGACTCGGGACGCGGGGTCAGCGGGCCCCCTGCCCCCAGACTCACTTTTCAAAGCAGTGCGCGGCCGAGAGCGCCCAGCGGCGGTTGAGCAGGCTCGCTCCGCAGAAGTGGTAGCCCCACAGACGCAGGCTGCCCTGCCACGGCCAGTGTCCGATTGTTGCATCCTTTCCACCCACTATGCGTGTCGGGATGACCCGTTGACCACAAGGCCCTGGGATGGACAGACGGACACCAGGCTGAGCTGCTGCAGGCAGGCTCATCCTGTCCACCCTCACCCACTGGGAAGGGAAGGGGCTCCCGGGGAACTGCGCGTCCTGGAGGGGGGGGGGGGGGGGAACGGCGCGTCCTGGGGTCGTGCCACCCAGGAAGCGTCGAACGCTGGGGACCCGCCCCACGTGGCCCGCGGGCGCCCGCCCCATCCTGCCCGCCCCCGGCCCCCCGGGGCCCATCAGTTACATGCGAGCATCGACGAGTTCTGAAAACCTGGAGCGGGGAGAGGGAAAGCTGAGGCGCCCTTCGCGCTCGGGCCCACGAGCCCTCCGCGGGGAAGCGCCTCCCGCACGCCTTACCTGGAAGCAGCAGGTCCTTGTCCCGAAGGGCTGCGGACAGGAGACGAGGTGAGTTCCCCACTGCCTCCTCGCGCCCCAGCCGCCCCCCTCACCCCGGTTCGCGCCCGCAGCCCTCGCCGCCCGAGCTCACCCTGCTCGGCGATTTCGATCCGCACCAACAGCTGCGCCAGCAGCAGCGCCGCCCCCTGCGGGCGCATGGCCTCGCCCCCGGCCGCCCGGCGCCCTCTCCGCTCCCGCCCGCTCCAGGGCCCCGCTGAGCGCCCCCTGGGGGAGAGGGAGCCGCGGGAACCCTGGCCACCCTCGCCAGGCCGACGACCTCCCTGGTCCAAGGTTTGTTTGGGTACCTGGGACGTCACAGTGCCCGGCTTTGAGCATGTTACTGGGACTGGTCCCCAACGACGTACCTTGCTATGGCCCGGGAACCGGTGCGAGCAGCCAACCCCTCTCGTCCGCCATGCTGGGGCCTGGCCGCCCCCTGCTGCCCTCTGTACTAGCCGCTCCTTCCTCTAGAAAGGACCAAGGACCTGGCCCACCGTCAGGACTCTCATGAAAGCACAGTCCCAAGTCCTCACTGAGTGCTGATTAGGGCCGCGCACTGTATTATCTGCTGTTAAAAGTGATGACCTTCACTGGACCCACAGAATAAACTGGCCTGATTTGACCATCTAGGGAGCTCTTAACCTCCCTGTCTGCCTGTTGCCGGGCAAGGAGCCTCATCTCTCTACAGAGCCTACAGGTTGCTTCCCCTCCTTGTGGACACTGTTGCAGGCCCCAAAGTCACTTTGTGGGCACAAAGTCAAAGTCAATAATTTTTTAGGAGGATTCACAGAACTCAGAAAAGCTGTTCCTCTCCTGATTGTGCTACCTTACAGTGAATGGATACAGATAACATCAGTACATGCCAAAGGTGCAGAGGAGAGTCTGGGAGAGACCGGATACAGGCTTCCAGCTGTCCTCTTCCAGAGGACAGAGGTCGGGTGGGCACTGGTTAATTTTCCCACTCATGAAGTGCTGTCAACCAGGGGCACTCACCTAAGCTTTGGTGTCTTGGAGTTTCTATTGGGATTTCATCGCAAAGGTATGGAGTGCCCACGTGGCTGACCTTAGTTCTGACTGCAGCCCCTCCAGAGGTCCAGCTGATCCAGTCTGACCCAAGGCCCCACCATAAATTACATCATTAGCAACTATCTAGAGACCCAAGGACCCCAGATCTACAGACAGTCTTTTCAGGCAGGACTCTCCAAGGGGTGGATGTTATTTCCTAAGAGCTGTTAAAAGGCCAGTCCTTTCTTTGGACTATGCAGGATTTAACCATCCTAGACCTGTTCAGTTAACCTTTTACTGCACAGCAACCAAGAATGAAGAAATGTTCACAGAAAATTTGTACATGCAGTGGAATGATCTATTCAAATAAACTGAACTGACTCCAGAGGAAACTGAGATATCACATGGAACAGCAGAGAGCTTGAAAAATTCTAACTGGTTTCCTCAGAAAGCCTGAACAAGTGTTTATCAGCATTAAATAAGAATTATACTACAGAGGACCAAGCAATCAGAGAACAAGAAAGAGTATCTGGAAATTTAAAATATTTCTGAAGTAAAGCAGTTTAGCCAAACACCTGAATAAGAAAATGGACATAGCTAAAAAATGAATTAGCAAACTTGAAGACAGAGTAGTGAAACATGGAGAACTTAGAGCCAAAGTAGTAAAACATTAGAACTTAGAGCCAAAGTTTAAAAGGGGCAAATTACATGAGAGAGAAATGTAGAGATGTGGAAGGACAGTCAAGACTGGTTCTTGTTGGGACTTCCCAGTCGTTAAGAATCTGCACTGCAGTGCAGGGGACGAGGGTTTGATCCCTGGTTGGAGAACTAAGATCCCACAGGTCGCCCCAACTACTGAAGTCTGAGAGCTCTGAAGCTCGCTCTGGAGTCTGAGAGACACAACTAGAGTCCGTGCACAGCAAAGGAAGATACCCCGCATGACACTAACACCCGCCACACCCAAATAAATAATAATAAAGAAAGAGTGGTTCTTGTCTATCCATTTCTCCACAATAAAAAGCACTTTAAGTGAAATAAAATAGGGGGTTGAGAAAAGGTGAAGATCAGGCCTTCCTCTAGAATCCCATTAGTAAACCATTAGAAAGGCAGGTCGGGGGCTTCTCTGGTGATCCAGTGAGTAAAAATCCTCCTGCCAACGCAAGTGACATGAGTTCAATCCGGGAAGATCCCATGTGCTGCAGGGCAACTAAGACCATGTACCTCAACTACTGAGGGCTGTGCGCCTGGAGCCCATGCTCTGCAACAAGAGGAGTCACTGCAAGAAGTCCGTGCAACTCAACAAAGAGTAGCCTCCACTGGCTGCAGCTAGAGAAAGCCCACCAGTAGCAACAAGGAGTACCGCAGCCAAAGGGAGAAAACAAGCACGTCTGTACATGGTATAGGTTCCATATCTATTTTTACCTCCCCAGTATCATTCTGAATGGGTGACCAGACACTCATGAACACAAAAAGAGTAACTGAGAGCTTCCCTGGTGGCTCAGGGGTGAGGAATCCGCATGCCAGTGCAGGAGACATAGGTTCGATCCTTGATCTGGGAGGATCCCACATGCTGCAGAGCAACTAAGCCTGTGCACCACAACTGCTGAGCCTGTGCTTCAGAACCCGGGAGCCACAACTACTGAAGTCTGAGTACCCCAGAGCCCCTGCTCCGCGACAAGAGAAGCCACTGCAAAGAGAAGCCCAAGCACCTCAACTGGAGAGTAGACCCTACCCGGTGCAACTAGAGAAAAGCCCGCATAGCCAGGAAGACCCAGCACAACCAAAAATAAAGACATAAAAATGACAACAACAACAAAATAAAAGAGTTGTTGAACAGCTGTGAGTTTTAAGGGACGTTTGATGATCAGGAGTGCCAGGATGTCTTTATTTTTATTTTTTATTAAAATTTTTTCAATTGGGGAGGGAGGTGGGAGGGGGGTTCAGGATTGGGAACATGTGTACAACCATGGCAGATTCATGTTGATGTATGGCAAAACAAATACAATATTGTAAAGTAACTAGCCTCTAATTAAAATAAATTTAAATTAAAAAAATTTTTTTTCAATTGAAATATAATTGATTTACAATGTTGTGTTTGTTTCAGGTGTGCAGCAAAGTGACTCAGTTTTTTGTTTCCTTTTTCGGCCGTGCCATGTGGCATGTGGGATCTTAGTTCCCTGACCAGAGATCAAACCTGTGCCTCCTGGCAGTGGAAGCTCAGAGTCTTAATCACTGGACCACCAGGAAAGTCCCAGTTTTATACACACATACACACACATGAACACATTCTTTTTCAGATTTGCTTCCATTACAGGCTATTACAAGATATTAAGTATAGTTCCCCGTGCTATACCGTATGTCTTTGTTGGTTTTCTATTTTATATATAGCAGTATGTATATTTTAATCCCAAACTCTGAATTTATCCCTCCCCCCTTTCGTAACCATAAGTTTATTTTCTATGTCTGAGCCTATTTCTGTTTCGTAAATGAGTTCATTTGTATCCTTCTCTTTTTAGATTCCACATATAAGTGATATCATGTGACGTTTGTCTTTCTCTGACTTACTTCACTTAGTATGATAATGTCTGGATCCATCCATGTTGCTACAAATGGTATTATCTCCTTCTTTTTTTCTGTTCCTTCACAAAACTTTTTATTTTGTATTGGGATATAGCTGATTACAAGGATGTCTTTACATCAGATTTACTGTTAAGTGCACTGGCTCTTACATAATTCTGATAATCTGCTACTGCTGCTGCTAGGTCACTTCAGTCGTGTCCGACTCTGTGTGACCCCATAGACGGCAGCCCGCCAGGCTCCCCCGTCCCTAGGATTCTCCAGGCAAGAACACTGGGGTGGGCTGCCATTTCCTTCTCCAATGCATGAAAGTGAAAAGTGAAGTTGCTCAGTCGTGTCCGACCCTCAGCGACTCATGGACTGCAGCCTACCAGGCTCCTCCGTCCATGGGATTTTCCAGGCAAGAGTACTTGAGTGGGGTGCCATTGCCTTCTCTGTCTGATAATCTAGACATTCTCAAAATAATTTCTGGGACCAAAGAAACAAAAAATCACAAACAGGCAGGATGTGTCTTTCTTTATCCCCATAAGGTGTCAGTAAATCATGAAACTTCTGTTTGTTTGTTTTTTCCAATAACAAAAATCTGTAATACTGTTAGTGGAGGTACTTTACTATTTTACAAGGATTCCAGCAAGTTTATTCCAATAAGGGCCAAGCATAAGTAGGCTGGGCTTTCCAGGTGGCACTAGTGGTTAAGAACCTGCCTGCCAATGCAGGAGACATAGGAGACTTGGGAAGATTCCCTGGAGAAGGGCACGGCAGTCCACAGCAGTATTTGGCTGGCAAACCCCATGGACAGAGGAGCCTGGGGGGCTACACTCCAAAGGGTCAAAAAGAGTCAGACATGACTTAGCACGCACAGATAAGTAGGTTAAGAAATTTAACTTCTTGTAATTTCTTTCTAGGACTTCCCTGGTGGTTCAGATGGTAAAGCGTCTGCTTACAATGCAGGAGACCTGGGTTTGATCCCTGGGTTGGGAAGATCCCCTGGAGAAAGAAATGGCAACCCACTCCAGTATTCTTGCCTAGAAAATCCCATGGACGGAGGAACCTGGTAGGCTACAGTCCATGGGGTCGCAAAGAGTTGGACAGGACTGAACAACTTCACTTTCACTTGCTTTCTTTCAATTTCTTTCTAAACATCTTCTTTTTATTTTGTTTTGACTAAGGATATATATTGGTGGGAAAGTCGCAAGCAAGATAAAAGTGGCTATGAACTATCATGTACCAGATACTTGCAGATGAAATAGAACCCAAGGCTCAAAGTCTCAAGAATGAGCTATGAGCCACAGGGGTATTTTACATTGGTAAGAGTTATAAGCCCCTGGAAAGATATAAGAGGCATGAGCCTTTATACACCAATAACAGAGCATTGTATACCCCAATAACAATTTTTATTTTGAAATAATCAAAATAAAACAAAAGATGTTATACATAAAGATAAGACAAAAATGTTCTAAATACTCAAGAAACTAATAAATCCACATTTTTTTTCCCTCTCAGAAATCAAGAGATCAGGTAAATGAAAAAGCAATAATACAGTGCTGAGCATGATTTTGGCCTAAATCAAGCATTTGGGTGGAGAAGGAAATGGTAACGCACTCTAGTATTCTTGCCTGGAGAATCCCACAGACTGAGGGGCCTGGTAGGGTACAGTCCACGGGGTCGCAGAGTCAGGCATGACTGAGACTGAGCACACACGCGAGCATCTGGGGCTTCCCAGAGACCCAAGGAGCCCCTTGGAGAGGGAGCTGCCTGCAGGCTAGGCTGGTGTGAGGGGCAATCCAAGATAGGTACTTTTTTGTTGTTTGTTTTTAATCTTTTGGCTGCACTGCACAGTACGTGGGATCTTAGTTCCCTGATCAGGGAATCAGGGTTCCTGCATTGGAAGGTGGATTCTTAACCACTGGACCAGTGGTTAAGCCCCTGGGCTTGCTCCGTATCTCTTCCTTTTTCTCCAACCCCTATCTTTCCAGGGAAGCCTCAGAACTGGCTGGAGAAATGTAAGCCAGCCACTGGCATAGGGAGCACAGGGCAGGACCTCAGGCAGGGGCAGGGGTGCTGGCCACTGTGCAGGGAGAGGAGGCAGGAGTGGGGGTCCTTTGGGACCTCCATCAGTCTTTCAATTTCTTGAACGTTCACCAGCTGTGTCACACACAGTCCCTGGAGGCAGTGGACAGCCACACATGCAAATGACGGAACAAGATCATTTTGATATTGCTAAGTTCTCGGAAGGAAATGGACTTCCCTGATGGCTCAGATGGTAAAGCCTCTGCCCGCAATGCAGGAGACCCGGGTTCGATCCCTGGGTTGGAAAGATTCCTTGGAGAAGGAAATGGCAACGCACTCCAGCACTCTTGCTTGCATAATCCCATGGACAGAGGAGCCTTGTAGGCTATAGTCCATGGGGTCGCAAAGAGTCGGACACAACTGAGCGACTTCACTTTTGCCAGAGTCCAGCTGCAGCAGCCAGGTAATCAACCTGAAGGGATGGGCGGTGTTGGCGAGTAACGATGCAGCCTCTCAGTTTTCTTGGACTGCATATTTATTTCAAACTTAAGATTCTCTTTTCCAGGTTCAATGCAGGATACAGGATGCTTGGAGTTGGTGCACTGGGATGACCCAGAGGGATGGTAAGGGGAGGGAGGTGGGAAGGGAGTTCAGGATTAGGGACACGTGTCCACCCGTGGCAGATTCATGTTGATGTATGGCAAAACCAATACAATATTGTAAAGTAATTAGCCTCCAATTACAATAAATAAATTTAAATTGAAAAAAAAATGGAATGCCCACCAAGAACAGAAGAGAAAGATGCTTTAAAGTCCCATATGACCTTACCCATTAGAGGTCCCTGGGGCTGACTGATTAATTACACTAAGAGAGAGATTGCTTCTTTCTCTTCACCTAACCCCACATTCTTCAACTAGGTGAAGAGAGGCACAAACATGTACAAGCCAAAGAAACATTTGGAAATGAGTTGCAAGTTGATAGATAAAAAAAGAATAATTACTTGCATTGAGAATATTTGCCTTTCTGGCATATTAAACACCCATTAGTGCAACTCAGAGAATGCAAACCACTCTAGAAAGGCTTTCTGATATTAGAGGGCAAAGGGGAGCTTGCTTTGTAATGCATTTTAATTTCAAAGAAAATTTCCATCAACAACCTGAATATCTAAAAGGAATTTGGGGTCATGCATTTGGGGAACAAGATTATTAATACAAATCTTGTTGTGTTAGCACTGACGGAACACAGACCCAGGGCTTTGTAAATCTAGCAGGAAAGGAGTCCATTCTGGGGCCTCTGTTGGGTGGTAGAGAAAGGAGCACAACTGGCTTTGAGAAACGCAGAAAAGGCCCACTGTTCCCTAATCCTCTTCCACTTCCTTCAGATGGTTTCAATTTGCAAAGTGGCCCTCAGACTCTTGTGATTTTGCATCAGAGTTCAAGGAGCAAGTTCTCCTTCCTCTACCCTCATCCTCTCTTCTGATTCCAACATAACACATAAAACCTGCATTTTGACAACTCCTCATTTAATATATTAAAAAACTTGTTTTACTCCTGGTTCTACCATTATGAATTGCATCCTTGTAGTCATGGACAAAAGCACCCTTCTTAGCCTCAAGTATCTTGTAATTAAAATAAAATTTCCCATGGGGGGAAAAAAAGATTCTCTTTTATATTTTTACAAAAGCATTAGGTCAGAGGTTTTATATTTTCAGTTCCCCCTGACCCAGATTTGTTGTCTCCATACATCATTGTTGCCCCTCAAAAGGAGTTCCTGCCTCAGCGATTCTCTTATCTACTCCTTCTCATGTGTCCTTGTCAATACACAGTAACTCATGCTAATGTCTAGGCTGCATACCACATTCCTCAGTTTATTTCTTATCTTTCTAAATCCTGTTTGCCCCTAGTATCCTGAGCTCACTTTCTCTAAAAAGGCTTCTAACCACTAATATCTCCAAAATTCCTAATCTCTATAAGCTATAGTAAAATATACTAACATTACAACATCCTTAAATCTTTAGCTTCTAACTATTTTAATTATTCCTAAGCCCTAAATTCAGCAAACTCCTTTGCCATAAACATTTCCCTCACAAATAGTGTTTCAGATAGCAATCCCTCCCATGGCCTCAAGCTGTGGCCTACGTGCTCATCCTGGAACACTCTTCTGTAAAGGTCCTTGAACGAATGTCAATGATTAACTTTATGAATTATTCTCTGAGCACAGCTGCAGAAGGCTTTGTGTCTTCTCATGCTCCTCTCAAGAACAATAAGCATCTTAATATTCTTTTCAGTCAATTCAGCCGAGGAGAAAAAAAAGAACAAGTCAGATTCACAAGGCCTAACTCCTTCATCCAGGGTCTGTGCCTGCGGGACAAGGAGAGGGAGTTGGGGCCATGTCTCCATTTTGTCAGTAATGCCTAACACAGCTCCCAACACACTCTCACTTTCAGGAAGGAAATACAACAGGTCAGTGAGAAGGACAGTCGTTGGGGGCATATGGGCTTGACTTGAAGGCTCAGAAGAAGCTTGCCCTGTGACCATCTGGGAGAGAAGTCCACAGGGAGAGGCCGGCCTGAGGCTGGAGCAAGCTTGGTATTCACCAGGAAAGGACACTTGGGGCAGGGGACAGGCAGGTAGGTGGTCAGAAGGAGGAGAGTGCTCCGGGACCATTGTCAAGGACCAGGGCAGGACCTGTGTAAGCGGTCCCTTGGGTGTGTGTGGGGGGGGGGGCAGTGTTGGCACTGCGCCTCATCTCTTGCAAGGGGCTGCGCTCAGCCCTGACCTGGGGAGCTCACGGGGACTGGCCAGTCACAAGCACTGTGTAACAAAGACCACAGAGGGGACCTTCTTAGGGGAAACCCTACCCCTTGTTGCACACAGTGTGCCCCTGAGCCCACCAGCCAGGGCCCACGCCCACTGCCCCTTCTGCAGCGTGTGAAGTCCAGGAGGGGTGCTGACAGCCCAGCTTCAACCTCTAGAGAAGCTTCCACGCTCCCCAAGCATCAGGCATGTCCCCCGTGTCTCCCCAATGCGCCCTGAGGTCAAGAACACCCTGCTCTGCCTGCTCCGGCCCCCAGCGGCTTCTTCCCTTAGAGTCACCACCTGGGCCCTGCTGAGGGTGCCAGGACCCAGTATCCCTGAGGGTGCCCACCTCCTTGGGATATTCCTGCAAGTCCAGACTCCAGACTGCCTCCCCTGCCTGGTGGGACCCGCCGCCCGCCCCCAGAAGCCAATTCCTGGGGACTCATCACTTGGTGCACATGGAGGGGCACTAAGCAGGCACGGGTTCCTCCCAGGTTCCTGTCTGTAGCGTCACAGGGACACAGGAATAAATAACCAGAGATGTTTCCCTCTTCCCTTTTTTTTTTTTTTTGGTGCCATTTCCTTCCCGGCAGGACCCAGGTAAGAACGTTTGTAAAAGGCAATTTCAACTTGAAAATCACCCAGAGGAGGGTGACAAAAAGGGCTGGAACTTGCCACTAGGGGGCAGCTTGGGCCACACGCAGGGACCAGCCCGAGGCCCGCAGAGGGAAGGACGAGACCCAAGACCACCAGTCCCCCAGGAGAGGCTAGTGAGGGGTCTTCTCCTCCCGGCTCAGCCCAACAGTGCCCGGCCCCAATCGGTACTCAGTGAGGACTTGGGACTGTGCTTTCATGAGAGTCCTGACGGTGGGCCAGGTCCTTGGTCCTTTCTAGAGGAAGGAGCGGCTAGCCCCCAGCGTGGCGGACTAGAGAGGGGTCGGCTGCTCGCACCGGTTCCCGGGCCATAGCAAGGTACGTCGTTGGGGACCAGTCCCAGTAACAAGCTCAAAGCCGGGCACTGTGACGTCCCAGGTACCCAAACAAACCTTGGACCAGCGAGGTCGTCGGCCCGGCTGGGGCACCCAGGGTTCCCGCGGCTCCCTCTCCCCCGGGGGGCGCTCAGTGGGGCCCTGGAGCGGGCGGGAGCGGAGAGGGCGCCGGGCGGCCGGGGGCGAGGCCATGCGCCCGCAGGGGGCGGCGCTGCTGCTGGCGCAGCTGTTGGTGCGGATCGAAATCGCCGAGCAGGGTGAGCTCGGGCGGCGAGGGCTGCGGGCGCGAACCGGGGTGAGGGGGGCGGCTGGGGCGCGAGGAGGCAGTGGGGAACTCACCTCGTCTCCTGCCCGCAGCCCTTCGGGACAAGGACCTGCTGCTTCCAGGTAAGGCGTGCGGGAGGCGCTTCCCCGCGGAGGGCTCGTGGGCCCGAGCGCGAAGGGCGCCTCAGCTTTCCCTCTCCCCGCTCCAGGTCTTCAGAACTCGTCGATGCTCGCATGTAACTGATGGGCCCCGGGGGGCCGGGGGCGGGTAGGATGGGGCGGGCGCCCGCGGGCCACGTGGGGCGGGTCCCCAGCGTTCGACGCTTCCTGAGTGTCACGACCCCAGGACGCGCGGTTCCCCGGGAGCCCCTTCCCTTCCCAGTGGGTGAGGGTGGGCAGGATGAGCCTGCCTCCCGCAGCTCAGCCTAGTGTCCGCCTGTCCATCCCAGGGCCTTGTGGCATCCAGGGCATCCAGGTGCGCGTGGTGGGTGGAAATGAGGCCAAGCTTGGGCGCTGGCCGTGGCAGGGCAGCCTGCGTTGGAATAAAGTCCACAGCTGCGGAGCGAGCCTGCTCAACCGCCGCTGGGCGCTCTCGGCCGCGCACTGCTTTGAAAAGTGAGTCTGGGGGCAGGGGGCCCGCTGACCCCGCGTCCCGAGTCTGTGCCAGGACGCGCGCCCATGTGCTACGTGGCCGCGGCCCTCGAGTGCTCCTGAGCCCCAGGCTGGGCTGCAGCCCGTTCCACACCGGCACGAGGCCCCCAGGGCGCTCCCTGAGGAAACCCTATGAGGTTTTTTCCGGAACATTTGTGTGTTTTGTTCTCTTTCTTGCTTCGTTTGTCCCCACATGGCACCTCCAGCCTCCACCTTCCTCACCCCACCTCCCAGCGGAGGTGTGCCCCCAGGGGAGGAATGAGCTGAGGTAAGTGCTGGACAGGAGCCCGGCTGGTGGGGTCAGTGGTTCCCGAAGCTGTGTGGAGCCCAGCCTGTGTGACCCCCGTGAACCTGCTGGTCCCCTTAAGAGGAGGGCCCTGGAGGCGACAGGGGGTTGAGTGACTGGCCAGGTGAGCTGGCAGGGGAGGCACCCTCCTGTCCCACGTCCCCAGGTGTGGGACTTTGTTTGGGGCTCAGGGCTCTCCCCGTTTCTACTCTGGCCTCTTTGTGGAAGGAGGACCTGTGTCCGGGATGAGCCGGGCAGTGGCCCTGCGGTCTCAGGGAGCGGCCCCAGGCGTGCTGGGGTGGCCCACCCTCCCTCTGAAGACCCCTGAGGGCTTTCTACTCCCTTGCCAGGAACAGTTACCCCTCCGAATGGTCAGTCCAGTTTGGGGAACTATCTGCCACACCATCCATTTGGAGCCTGCGGGCCTTCCTGCGTCGATATGGAGTCCAGGATATTATCACATTCTCCCAATTCAGGAAGAATTTTCAGCATGACATCGCCCTGGTGAAGCTCTCCTCCCCGGTTACCTTCAATAAGCACGTCCAGCCTGTCTGTGTCACGTCCTCCTCCTTGGAGTTCAAGAACCGGAATGACTGCTGGGTGACTGGCTGGGGGAACATCGGCGAGAGACAGAGTGAGGCTGGGGACAGACGGGCGGGGGAGGGGAGCACTGTCCACCAGGCCCTGTGCCGGCCCGCACAGCAGCTGCAGGGGCCCCGCCTCGGTCTGTGCCCACACTGCCCTCTCTGTGCCCCCTCAGCAGTCGGCCTTCACCCCCTCCCCGCCCCCACCACGGATCAGCGCTTTCTGCACCCACACTCAGCTCCCCCTCCCTTCCGGAGGCTTCGAGCCTGGAGCCAGGGACCAAGGCCCACCTGCCCAGACCTGCAGCCCCAGACTGCAGGGGTGCGCGAGGTTTTGGGGTGCACTTATCAGAAAAGCACCGGGCTTTTTTTTTTTTTTTGGAGATACAGTTCATAAAGCATAAAAATCATCCTTTTAAACTGTACAATTCAGGGACTTCCCTGGTGGTGGTGGTTAAGACTCTGCCCTTCCACCGCAGGGGGGCATGGGTTCAATCCCTGGCTGGGGAACTGAAATCCCACATACTATGTGATATGACAAAAAAAAAAAAAGGCATAAAATTCAGAGTGGTTTTTTTTTTTTGGATACTCAGAATGGTGCAGGTACCACCACTATCTAATTATGGAACATTTTCATCATCTCAAAATGAAATCCCAGACTTATTAGCCATTACTCCTTATTCGTCGTTGTCCTTGGCCATAGTCCCTGGCAACCACTAATCTGCTTTCTGTCTTTATGGATTTACCTACTCTGGTCACTTCATATGAACACGATCTACAACATATGGTCTTTGGTGCCTAGCTTCTCTCACTCAGCATAACATTTTCAATGTTCACTTTTGTTTTGGCATGTCAGTACTTCACTCCTTCTTTCTGAGCTATTTCTCATATTAACCATTTTTAAATATATAATTTGAGACTTCCCTGGTGGTCCCGGGGTTAAGATTTCGCCTTGCAATGCAGGGGGTGTGGGTTCCATCCCTGGTCAGGGGACTAACATCCCACATGTTGTTCAGTTCCTAAGTCGAGTCCGACTTTGTGACCCCCACAGACTGCAGCATGCAGGATCCCACGTGCCTTGCGGCCAAAAAAAAACAAAACATAAAACAGAAGTGATGTTGTAACAAATTCAATAAAGATTTTTTAAATGGTCCACATCAAAAATAAAGTCTATAATTCAATGGCATTTCAAACATGCACAGTGCATAACCGTTGACTATCAAGTTCAAAAACATTTTCATCAAGCCCAAAGGAAATCCCATAACCATTAAGTAATCACTCCCCATTACAGCCCTCCGTCCAGCCCTTAGCAACCACTACCAGCTTTTTGCCTCTATGGATTTATGTGTTCTGGGTGTTTCAAGTAAATAGAATCATCCACTATGTCACCTTTCATGTTTGACTTCCTTCACTTAGTATAAAGTTTTCAAGATTCATCCATGTTATAGTATATATCAAAACTTCATTCTTTTTTTTACAGGGAATAATATTCCATTGTATGGATGGACCACAATTTGTTTATTCATTCATTCACTGATGACTGTGTCATTCAATCTTTTGGGTATTTGTGTCAATAGTGAAGTGAAGTCACTCAGTCGTGTCCCACTCTTAGCGACCCCATGGACTGCAGCCTACCAGGCTCCTCCATCCATAGGATTTTCCAGGCAAGAGTACTGGAGTGGGTTGCCATTGCCTTCTCCGTCAATATTGTGTCAATATTAGTATACAAATTTGTGCTTGAATACCTCTTTTTGGTTATTTTGTGAATGCATTTAGCAGTGCAATCCTGGATCACATGATAATTCTATTTTAACTTCTTGAGGAGCTGACAGTGTTCCATAGCAGCTGCTCCATTTTATAGTCCCATCAACAATGAGGGTTATAATTTCTTTCCATTCTCCTCCACACTTATTATTTTACAGGTTGCTGTTGTTTGCGGGGAGGGCATCCTAGTGCATGTGAAGTGGTGTCTCACTGTGCTTTTGATTTGTGTTTCTCTAATGACCAGTGATGTTGAGCATCTTTTCATGTGCTAGTTGGCCATTTGTATATCTTCCTTGGAGTAGTGCCTATTTAAGTACATTACCTTGGTGTGTTTTTTTTGGGGGGGGCACACTACATGACTTGTGGGATCTTAGGGATTGAACCTGGATCCTCAACAGTGAAAGCATGGAGTTGTAACCACTGGACCACCAGGGAATTCTCAATTCATTAAAAAATATATATTTAATTTATTTATTTTTGGCTGATCCTGGTCTTAGTTACTGCACAAGGGATCATCGATCTTCGTTGCAGCATGAGGGATTTTTTTTTTTTTAGTTGCTGCATGTGGGAGCTAGTTCTCTGAAAAGGGATAGAGCCTGGGCCTCCTGCATTGGGAGCAGGGAGTCTTAGCCACTGGATCACCAGGGAAGACCCCCAACCCATTTTTAAATTGAGTTGCCTTTGCAGTTGAGTTGTAATAGTTCCTTATATATTCTGGATACTAGACTCTTTTTAGAGATGTGATCTGCAAATATTTGTTCCTATTTTGTGGGTTTCTTTTTTTTATTTTTTCCCCTTTTTTTCTTTTTCTTTTTTTTTTTTTTAATGTTCCTGGGTCTCACTCCATAGATTTAATTGGTCTGGGATGTGGCATGGACACTGGGGTATTTTAAAGCTTCCCAGGTAATTATAATATGTAGCTAGGGGTGAGACCAGCTGGCTTGGTGGGATTCATGATGAGCAGAGGGCCAAGTGATGCCAGGAAGGAGGGTTACGATAATCTCCAGGAAACGGATAAAGAGCTAAAGATTTGAAAGTTGAAATGAAGACCTGGCCCAAGTTCTGTCGAACAGGTAGGCTTTAGTGTCTGAAAGTTGTGTTTTGAATCCTCTTACATAACTCTTCAAATTCCTCGAAATAGGGATCATAACCTCCTTCCTCCCAGGTTTCTCCACATTGTCAGTCCCTGGTGTTGATGCGGAAATAGCACTTCAGATGCAGGGCTGAGCCAAGACTCACGGACCACATCTCTTTTCACTTTCATGATAGTGTCTATTTTTTAAAATATATTTAATTATTTAGTTTTGGCTGCCCTGGGTCTTTGTTGCTGCTCATGGGCTTTCTTTCGTTGCAGTGTGCAGGCTTCTCATTGCAGAGGCTTCTCTTACTGTGGAGCATGGGTTCCACGGCATGCAGCTTCAGTAGTTTTGTGGCATGTGACCTCAGTAATTGCAGCTCACAGGCTCAGTAGACGTGGCATGTGGGATCTTCGAGGACCAGGGATTGAACTTGTGTCCCCTGCATTGGCAGGTGGATTCTTAACCACTGAACCACCAGGGAAGTTCATGATAGTGTCTGCTGATGCACAACATTTTTAATTTTGATGAAGTTCAGGTTGCTTTTTTCTTTTGCTGCTTTAACTTTTGATGTCATGTCTAAGAAATCATTTTCAAGTTCAAGGTCATGAAAGTGTACTCTCATGTTTTCTTGAAGAGTTTTAAGTTTGGTTATAGTGCAAGGAGATCCAACCAGTCCATTCTGAAGGAGATCAGCCCTGGAATTTCTTTGGAAGGAATGATGCTAAAGCTGAAACTCCAGTACTTTGGCCACCTCATGCGAAGAGTTGACTCATTGGAAAAGACTCTGATGCTGGGAGGGATTGGGTGCAAGAGGAGAAGGGGACAACAGAGAATGAGATGGCTGGATGGCATCACTGATTCGATGGACATGAGTCTCAGTGAACTCCAGGAGTTGGTGATGGACAGGGAGGCCTGGCATGCTGCGATTCATGGGGTCTCGAAGAGTCAGACATGACTGACCGACTGATCTGATCTGATCTGATAATGTTAGCTGTTATATTGATATGTATGTCTTTGATTCATTTTGAGTTGATCTTTGTTTATAGTGTGAGATAAGGGGTCTGGCTTCATTTTTTGCATTTGGATATCTAGTTGTCTCAGCACCATTTGGTGAAGAGACTGTTCTCTACTCTACTGAATTGTCTTGGCACCCTTGCCAAAAATCAGTTGGCCAAAGAAGAAAGGGTTTGGTTTTTTTTCTACACTCAAAATTATATTCCATTGGTCTGTGTTTCTATCTGTTTGTCAGCACCCCATTGTTTGATGCCTGTACCTTCCAATTATATTTTGAAATTGAAAAGTGTGTGTTCTCCAACTTGTACTTTTTCAAATATTGGTTTGTTATTTGAGTTCAAAACATCTCTTGATATTTTACATAAATTTTAAAATCAACTTGTCAATTTCCACTCAAAAGACCTTTGGAGTTTGGATAGAGGTTGCATTGAATCTGTAAATTGCTTTAGGAGAGTATTGTCATTGAAATAATATTAAGTCTCCAGTCCATTCACATGAGATATACTTCCATTTATTTAAATCTTCTTTAATATCTTTCAGCAATCTTGTGTAGATCTTTCATCTCCTCAATTAAATCTATTTCTAACTATTTTATTCTTATTGATGTTATTATATAAATAAATTTTGTTTTCTGATATTGTTTTGTAATTGTTCATTGGCAGTGTATAGAAATATAATTGATTTTTATGTCGATTTCAGATCTGCAGATTTGCCAAGTTTATTAATTCTAGTCCTTTCTTGTGTATTCTTTATGATTTTCTGTATATAAGATCATGTCATCTGTGAATAAAGAGTTTCACTTCTTCCTTTCCAACTTGAATATGTTCTTATTTCTTTTTCTTGCCTAATTTCTCTGACTAGAACTTCCAATAAAATGTTAAGTGGAAGTGGCAAAAAAAAAACTGGCATCCTTGTCTTAGGGAGAAAGCTTTCAGTCTTTCACAATTCTGTATATTAGCTGTGGATGCTTCACATATGATCATTATCAGGCTAAGAAAGTTCTCTCTATGCTTAGTTTATTGATTGTCTTTATAATGAAAGAGTGTTGGATTTTCCTGCATCAATCAGGATAACCATGTGGGTTTTTTCCTTTGTTCTATTACTATAGTATGCAGTGTATTGATTGATTTTTATATATTGGACACCCCCCCCCCCCGCCTTGCACTCTTCAGATAAATCTCACTTGGTCATGGTGTTAGAATTCCTTTAATATGAAAGACAGGGAAGCCTGGCGTGCTGTGGTCCAGGGGGTTGCAAAAGTTGGACATGACTGAGCAACCAAACAACAGCATGCCACTGGACTCAGTTTGCTAGTCTTTTGTTGAGGATTGTTGCATATATGTTGATCTGTAGTTTCTTTTGTGAGATAGCTTATCTGGGCTTTGTTGTCACAGAATGAGTTAGGAAGTGTTGTTTAAAAAGGTTTGATGTTAATTTCTTTCTATATTTTTAAAAAAATATTTATTTACTTGCTTGGCTCGTGCGGTCTTAGTTGCAGCATGTGGGATCTTAGTTCGAACCCTCATCCTTTGCATTACAAGGCAGATTCTTAATCACTGGACCACCTGGGAAAAGCCCTCCTCCTGTGTTTGACAGATGTCACCATTTAAGTCATCTGGCCCAGGACTTTTCCTCATTGGGAGATTTCTGACTACTGACTAAATCTCTTGACCTAGATTTTCTATTTCTTCTTGAATTTGTTTTGGTATTTTGTGTGTTTCTAGGCATTTGCTCATCTTCGAGGTTATCTAATTTGTTGGCATACAATTGTTCATAGTACTCACTTACAGTCCTTAAATTTTCTTTAAGGTCAGTGATAGTGTCCCCACTTTCATTGTCAGTTTTGTTGATCTTTCAAAGAACCTGTGCTCCACTCAATATGTCAGCAAATTTGGAAAACTCAGCAGTGGCCACAGGACTGGAAAAGGTCAGTTTTCATCCCAATCCCAAAGAAAGGTAATGCCAAAGAATGCTCAAATTACCGCACAATTGCATTCATCTCACACGCTAGTAAAGTAATGCTCAAAATTCTCCAAGCCAGACTTCCGCAATATGTGAATTGTGAACTTCCTGATGTTCAAGCTGGTTTTAGAAAAAGCAGAGGAACCAGAGACCAAATTGCCAACATCCGCTGGATCATGGAAAAAGCAAGAGAGTTCCAGAAAAACATCTATTTCTGCTTTATTGACTATGCCAAAGGCTTTGACTGTGTGGATCACAATAAACTATGGAAAATTCTGAAAGAGATGGAAATACCAGACCACCTGACCTGCCTCTTGAGAAACCTGTATACAGGTTAGGAAGCAACAGTTAGAACTGGACATAGAACAAGAGACTGGTTCCAAATAGGAATAGGAGTACGTCAAGGCTGTATATTGTCACCCTGCTTATTTAACTTATATGCAGAGTACATCATGAGAAACGCTGGACTGGAGGAAGCACAAGCTGGAATCAAGATTGCCGGGAGAAATATCAATAACCTCAGATATGCAGATGACACCACCCTTATGGCAGAAAGTGAAGAACTAAAGAGCCTCTTGATAAAAGTGAAAGAAGAGAGTGAAAAAGTTGGCTTAAAGCTCAACATTCAGAAAACTAAGATCATGGCATCCAGTCCCATCACTTCATGACAAATAGATGGGGAAACAGTGGAAACAGTGGCTGACTTTATTTTTCTGGGCTCCAAAATCTCTGCGGATGGTGATTGCAGCCATGAAATTAAAAGACACTTGCTCCTTAGAAGGAAAGTTATGACCAACCTAGACAGCATTTTAAAAAGCAGAGACATTACTTTGTCAACAAAGGTCCATCTAGTCAAGGCTATGGTTTTTCCAGTAGTCATGTATGGATATGAGAGTTGGATTATAAAGAAAGCTGAGTGCAGAAGAATTGATGCTTTTGAACTGTGGTGTTGGAGAAGACTCTTGAGACTCCCATGGACTGCAAGGAGATCCAGCCAGCCCATCGTAAAGGAGATCAGTCCTGGGTGTTCATTGGAGGGACTGATGTTGAAGCTGAAACTCCAATACTTTGGCCACCTGATGCACAGAGCTGACTCATTTGAAAAGACCCTGATGCTGGGACAGATTGAGGGCAGGAGGAGACGGGGATGACAGAGGATGAGATGGCTGGATGGCATCACCGACTCAATAGACATGAGTTTGAGTGAACTCCGGGAGTTGGTGATGAACAGGGAGGCCTGGCGTGCTGAGGTTCATGGGGTTGCAAAGAATCAGACACGACTGAGCGACTGAACTGAACTAAATGAGTTTTTGATGTGTTGTGTTTTTATTTCCATTAATCTCACAGTGCTTTCTAATTTTCCTCATGATTTCTTCTTTGGTTAGGAGTATGTTGTTGAATTTCCATATGGTGAATTTTTCAGTTTTCCTTCTGATTCTGAAGGAACAGAATTCTAGCCTCAATCAGCTGTTTTCTATGCGGTCAGTCTTTTCTACTTTATTCTAACTCATTTTGTGGTCTGACATCTATCTTGGAGAATGTTTTGTATCCACTTAAAAAGAATGTGTGTTCTGCTCTTCTTTGGGGGGATTGTTCTGGTCTACTGACTATTCAAGACCTCTTTTTTCTTAGTGGTCTTCTCTTTGATTGTTCTTTCCATTAATAAAAGTGGGGCATTGAAGTCTCTGCTGTTATTCTAGAACTGTCTGTTTCTCCCAGCAGTTACATCAATTTTGTATCATGTAGTTTGGGGCTGGTATTAGATATGTAGATATTTATAATTATTTTATCTTGAAGACTTGACACATTTATCAATAGTTAATGTCCTTCTTTGACTCTTATGACATGTTTTGACTTAAAATCTATTTTGTCTAATATTAGTACAGCAACCTCAGCTCTTTTTGGTTACTATTTGCATGGAATCTCTTTTTCCAACCTTTCACCTTCAACCTATATTTGCATTTGGATCTAAAATTATTATCTTGTAGACAGGATATGGCATCCCACTCCAGTATTCTTGCCTGGAAAATCCCATGGACAGAGAAGCCCAGCAGCCTACAGTCCACAGGGTCACAAAGAGTCAGACACGACGGAATAATTTCTCACCTCAGAGACAGGATATAGTTGGATCCTTGTTTTTAATCCATTCTGGCAATCTCTGCCTTTTAATTGGTGTTTAATCCACTTACATTAAAGTTAATTTGATAGGAAGAATTTACTGTGTCCTTTATTCTGTTGGTTTTCTATATTTTGTCAGATGTAGAAGATATAGATATTTTGTATCTATATCTTATATCATCCCTATGCCTTATATCTTATTTCTTCTTTTCTTGTTTAATTGATTTTTATTAGTATACTGTATTGATTTTCTTCTCATTTCCTGCTCTGTGTATTTTTTATTTTCTCAGCAGTTGCTCTGGAGATAAGTTAATAACTTAAACTTATAACAGTCTATTTTGAATTAATATCAACTTAGGTTCAATAGCATACAAAAATTCTGTTCCTATACAATGCTATTCTCCTTTAAGTTGTTATTGTCACAGTTCCATCTTTATATATTGTGTAGTCATTAACAGGTTTATAATTATTCTTATGCATTTGTTTTTTAAATTGTATAGGAAAAAAGTTATGAACCAAAATTATAATAATACTGGCTTTTATATTTACTTGTGTAGTTACCTTCACCATTGTTCTCTATTTCTTCCTATGGGTTTAAGTTTCTGTCTACTGTCCTTTCATTTCAGCCTGAAAGGGTCCCTTTTCCATTTCTTGAAGGGCAGGCCTACTATGATGAACAGTCTCAGCATTTGTTTATCTGGGAATGTCTTAATCTCGCCTTCATATTTTTGAAAGGTAGTTTTGCCTGATGTTGAATGCTTGGTTGACTGTTTTCTTCTCTTAGCACTTTACATATGTCGTCTCACTGCCTCTTGGGCTCCAGGGTGTCTGGAAGGAATTTAGCTGTCAGTCTTGCCAAAGATCCCTTGTACTTGATGTGTGTCTTCTCTCTCAACGTTTTTTTAAATAAGATTCTCCCTTTGCCTTTTGATATTTTGATGAAAACGTATCTCGATGTGGATCTCCTTGTGTTTATCCTACTTGGAGTTTGTTGGTCTTCTTGAATGTATAGATTCATGTGTGTGTGCGCGTTCATTCATGTCTGACTCTTTGCGAGTCCATGGACTGTAGCCCACCAGGCTCCTTTGTCCGTGGGATTTTCCAGGCTAGAGTACTGGAGTGGGTTGCCATTTCCTACTCCAAGGGATCGTCCCAGCCCAAGGATTGAACCCACATCTCTTACACTGGCAGACGGATTCTTTATCACTGAGTCACATCTTTCATCAAATTTGGGAACTCTTCAGCCTGAATCATGCAGCTGTAGTATACTGATTACAAACAAGCTCAGCAGCATCAGCCCCTCCCCACTGCGTAGCTTCAGCCAAGATCTCTCCCCACTGGTCCAGGCAGGGCCTGTTATCTGCATGCCACGGAGAGGGAAACTGAGTCTGGGGGAGGAGCTGTAACAGCCCCCCCATCCATTGGGTCCTTCTGTGGTCCACCAAGTGCTGGGTGCTGGGCTGGAGCAGAGGAGCCATGTGCCGGGGACTGTGGGTGTCCCGGGAAGTCCACTTCCCTGCTTCTTACCCCATTTCCCCAGATGGCAGAGGAGAGGCTAAGGTTGTTTCTTTCTCTCTCCTGCCCTCAACCCCTGGCAGAGCTGCTGCCTCCCTACAATCTCCGGGAAGTGCAGGTCTCCATCATAAACAAATCCAGGTGTTCCTACCTGTTCCAGCAGCCTTTATACCGCAGAAACATCAATCATGGCATGATTTGTGCTGGCTCTGAAGATGGCGACGCTGACAGCTGCAAAGTGAGTACCCCTGCCCCACTCCTCCAAATTTTGGTTCTGAGGGCAACCCTCTTGACTCCCTACCAATCCATCCTCAGAATGTATTCATCAGATCACTGTAGACCTCATTATCCAGCCTGTAAAACAAGCTTCCTGTCTCACATTCATTGTACCTCCTTGGATCCTTATGTGAAATCCAGAGGACAGACTCTGCTCTCAGTCTCTCCTGGGGCCCCTCCTGCCCCGCCCTTGGCCTTGCTCACCCACACTGCTTTCCAGGGTGACTCAGGTGGACCCTTGGTCTGCGAAAAGAATGGGCGGTGGATTCAGATTGGAATCGTGAGCTGGGGAGTGGGCTGTGGTAGGCGCAACCGGCCTGGTGTCTACACCAATGTCAGTCATTACTTCAGCTGGATCCAGTTGCTGACGGCCCGCAGCACACCCAGGCCAGACCCCTCTTGGTTGCTGCTCCCCCTCGCTCTGCTCTGGACTCTCTTACTCCTGCAGATGGCCTGTGCACACTAGAGTCCATGAGGATGCTGTAGTTACCGCAGCTCTGGGCACACTCACCAAGGGCTGGGGGCACCCTGGTGGCAGGGTGGCCTGCTGGATCAGGCCTCGTCCCCTTCTGTCCCCTTTGCTAATAAAGTGTGTATATTCAAGTTGACACCCTGCAGCACATTCTGTGGCTCCAGATGGCTTCCTGGACACCCTCATGGTCACCCGCGTCCTGTCCACCCCAAGACCACTCCTTAACTCCCAAATCATCATCCACCCAGGTCTGAGTTGCAAACAACAGAACCCTCTCAGGTGGTTCAGTCTGAGAGGACGTTAGGAGCAGCAGGATGGCTGGGGGCTCGGAGAGCTGGAGTGGGGGTGCTGTGGCGGAAATGCCCCCAGACTCCCCAGTGCTCATACCGTGCCCCCCACCACACAGATGCAGGCACTCTGGTCTCACCACGGTCCCCAAAGGCTGACCTGGGACCAGGACAAGGGTGTGGGTAGTTCATTTGGGAGGCAATGCCAAGAAGCCCCAGTGAAGAGCAGAGATGAGGCAGAAGGGGCAAGAGCCAATGACATTTGACCCTTGTGGCAGCTGACGCACAGTCTGGCTGGGGCCCCCCTGAGAGTTCACAGAGACACACCTCAGCATCGCCTGGGGGACAAAGACCCGGTGTGGCCACTTTTATCCTGATTCCCTGTGGTTGACGGTTGTCCTGGGGGCATGGAGGCTCCAAGTTCCATCACGTGGCCTGGGTGGAGGGGGCGGCATCAAGCATGTCTGCCCCACCCCCACTGGGCTCCCAGAACGCAGCCTCAGTGTGGCCAACGGACAGGTCAGCAGGGTTGTCTGGGGCCCCTGGGAACTGCTCAGGCAGATGTGTGTTTTCATGGGACCCACGGGTGCTGTGAGCACAGAAGGTGCTAGAAGCTCTGGTCCGGCTGGGGCTGGTCACTGTGCAGAGGCAGGTGGAGGAGTCTGGGAGGGGTGTCCTCATCACCCCTGCCTGCCCAAAAGCCACATTGGCTGTGACACCACTTTCATGCCCCTTAGCAGCCCCCAAAGCTGGAGCTTCCCCTTCCCCAACTACTGAGCCCACAGGCAGCAGTGAAGACCTGACTCAGCCAAATAAATAAACATTTTTTAATAAAATAAATAATTTTTAAAAATGATGAGGGGCTTCCTTGGTGGCTTGGTGGTACAGAACCTGGCTGCCAATGCAGCAGACATGGGTACGATCCCTGTTTTGGAAAGATGCCACATGCTGCAGAGCCACTAAGCCTACGCACCACAACTACTGAGCCCGTGCTCCGTAACGAGAGAAGGCCAAGCAGCACAACCAGAGAGTAGCCAGCCCCCGCTCGCCACGACTAGGGAAAGCCCACGCAGCAACGAAGACCCAGCACAGTCAAAAATAAATACATTTTTTTTAAAAAAACGATGAAACTGAGACCCAGAGAGGTGACAGAATCCTTCAAGTCACCTAGCTCACAATGGCCCATGTCGACCTCAGGCTGTGTGGCGTGCGTGACTCAGAGGGGCCAGCAGGTGCCTGGTGCCTGGTGTCTTCCACGTCTCCCAGGTGGGACTCACCTGCTTTGAGATTTCCACCCTCCGCCATCTGCCCTTCGGAGCAGTCAAAACCTGAGGACGTCCCTGCTCATCTCCCCCAAAGGCCCTCCGGGCTGACCCCACACAGAACGCTCACTGGTGTCCCGTGTTACTGGAGGACCGCATGATTTAATGCCTGTGAAGCGCTTGGCCCCAGACCAGCCGCCCTGCGACACTGCCCCGCAGGCCTGCCTGGCAGGGTGTTACGGCCCCTCCTCCAGCAGTGGGCCGAGTAACCTCTGGTGGCCTAGTGCCTGAGTGACAGTCTTGTCCACAGAAATACCGTCAAGCCCGGCCAGGCACACATTCCCCACAGCGTCCTGTTCAGGGCCACTTACCCCAGCCCGGTGCCACAGCGCACCCCTCCCTGTGGCCCGGCTCACCCCACACCGTTGTCCCTCCTTGCATGACTCTGGTTGGTGATGTCGGCATGGGGTGGGCTCAGGCTGCAGCCCTCCCAGAGGGCCTGGGTTGTGCTGGGACATCAGTGGAAAAACACCTGGGTCCCAGGAAGGCCACCCCTACCCCACACGTTCCACAAACCAGCTCTGGAGGCTGGAGCATGGGCTTGAGCCTGGTCCTGGAACGTGGACTGTGGAAGTCAGGCCCGAGGCTGCTCTCCCTCGCTTTGTGTGGAAAGACGGGCTGGTTCGCCACTAGGTCCCCTCATTCGTCTCCTTCACCCTCACCGCCCCCCATGCCTACTGGCCCTGTCCACTTACTCCCGAACACTCAGTGCCCACTCTGTGCTGGCACTGCTCTTGCCAGTGGGGACTGGATATTTGTGCACGTGCTCAGTCACTCAGTCGTGTCTGACTCTTCGAGATCCCGTGGACTGTAACCCACCAGGCTCCTCTGTCCCTGGGATTCTCCAGGCAAAAATACTGGGGTGGGTTACCATTTCCTCCTCCAGGGGATCTTCCTGACCCAGGGATGGAACCTGTGTCTCCTGCGTCTCCTTCGTTGACAGGCAGGTTCTTTACCACCGAGCCACCTAGGAAGAACATCTGTGAACTTTCCAAAATTTATATGTTGAATCTTTAACCCCAGTGACTCTGGAAGTAATTAAATGAAGTCATAGGGTGGACTTATTAGTGTCCTTATAGAAAGAGATACCAGGGGCTTTCCTGATAGTCCAGTGGCTGGGACTCTGAGCTCCCAAAGCAGGGGGCCCAGGTTCGACCCCTGGTCAGGGAACTAGATCCCACATGCCACAACCAAGACCCGGCACAGCCAATAAATAAATAAATAATTTTTTTTTTTAGAAAGAGAGACCAGGGGACTTCCCTGGCAGTACAGTGGTTAGGACTCCATGCTTCCACTGCTGGGGGCCTGGGTTCAATCCTTGGTCAGGGGACTAAGATCCTGCATGCCACACAGCACAACCAGAAAAGAAAAAAAGACAGCAGCGCCTCCCCCCACTACCCCTCATGCCCAGGAGACACAAAGAGAAGGCTATGTGATCATTCAGTGACATGGCAGGGCAGCCCCCTACAAGCCAAGAGAAGAGGCTCCCATCTGGCCAGTTCCTTGTTCTTGGACGTCCAGCCTCCAGAATGGAACTTAAGCCCCCAGTCTGTGGGCTCAGACAGTAAAGAATCTACCTGCCATGCAGGAGACCCAGGTTCAATCCCTGGATTGGGAAGATCCCCTGGAGAAGGCAGTGGCAAACCACTCCAGTATTCTTGCCTAGAGCATTCCATGGACAGACTATGGGGTCGCAAAGAGTTGGACATGACTGAGCGACTGACACTGTGGTGTTCTGTCCTGGCAGCCTGAGCTAAGACAGGGACAGAGACCCAGTCCCTGCCTCACGGAGGGGAGACAAACAGGTATGAATCAGATCTCCCCTGTCACACATCACCTCCTTCTGGGACACGGCCAAGGAGGGGGTGTGCTGGACAGGAAGGCCCCCAGGATGGGGAACCAAGTGGATGGCTGCTGGAGTGGGGCACTGACTTGGTAAAAGGAGATTCCGGAGCCTTTCCAGGAGGTGGGAGCAGTCCAGGCCCCCACCCCCACCCCATCCCATGCATCCCACCCCGCTACTCCATCCTTGCCTGGCTGGACTCAGGCTCCCAGCCCCAGTTCCGTGCACCTTGGCCCAAGCCAGGCTTCCTTCGAGAAACCCAGGTGTCGCTTTCTTTCCACGGCAAAAGCACTGTTCAAAGCATCTTTGTTCAAGGCTGGACTGAGGAAGCCGCAGCCCCGCCCTGACCTCCTTAATTACCTCCTGGCCCCCACCCTGCTCCTGGCTTTTTAAGCCCCCAGATCCTCCCCCAGCCCAGTTAGCAGGGAGGACACCAGCTGCAAGGGTGAGAAAAGAATCCAGGGTCTGTGGAGAACAGGGTTGGGGGGCATCTATCAGGGAAATACAAGATGGGGGAGGGGCTGGGCTCCAGGGCTTGAATGGAGACCTAAGGTGCCCAAATCATGCGGCACTTGAGAGGGCAGGGGTGGTCCCTGGGGCCTGGGCATAGGGCATAGAGCGTGGGCCACAGGGCTAGTTCTGGGACCAACCAGGGTCTGAAGGAAGACAAAAGGAGCTCAGGGTGGGGGGGCTAGATCCTCCTCTTCTCTCGGCAGGCTCCAGCCAGGCTAGTCCTGGGCAGCACCACCCTTACCGGGCCCAGCCCTGAAGACAGAATGAAGTGGGCTTCCTCCCTCCAGGTCCTGCTCCTACTGCTGCTGGGTGAGTGGGGGCGGGGCTGGGGGTGCTGACCACAGGAGCTTTGGCTTCCATCTGCCCAGCCTTCCTGCTTCCTCTAGAGCACTCTAAGGCATCCTACTCTTTTTTCTATTTTTGGCTGCACTGGGTCTTCCTTGCTCCTTCCAGGCTTTCTCTAGCTGCCGCACGTGGGCTTCTCACTGCTGTGGCTTCTCTCCTTGCATGTAGGATCTTCCCTGACCAGGGATTGAACCTGTCTCCCAATCCGCACTGGGAGGTGGATTCTTAACCACTGGATCACCAGGGAAGTTCAGGCATCCCATTCTTGGCTCCAGAGCTTCCCCAGTGACTCAGCGGTAGAGTCTGCCTCAATGCAGGAGCCACAGGAGACGCGGGTTCAATCCCTGGGTGAGGCAGATCCCCTGGAGAAGGAATTCTTGCCTGGAGAATCCCATGAACAGAGACCAGCAGGCTACAGTCCCTGGGGTTGAATAGAGTCGGACACGACTGAAGTGACCCAGCACACCCGCACTACTGGCTCCAAGCGTTCACGCTGTCTCTGTCACTGACCTGGGGCTCTCCGAATCTGGTTGTGCTCGTCTGTGTAATGGGTCTAAGTCCCGACCTCACAGGGCTCTGGGGAGGGTTTAATCCTGGTAGTCGATTGCACAAAAATCTGGCATCAAGTCAGTGCGACATATACATTCCACCCTCCTTCCTAATCTGTGACCGCCCTCCCCGTCACCCCGTTACCTGACACCAGACCCGTAATCCAGTCCCTTCCCTGCTTCCACCTCCAGGAGCAGCCGGGACCCTGGGATATGTAGGTAAGGAAGCCGCGGAAACCCCCTGTGCCTACCCCTCCCTAACCCCGCCCCCACCCGCCTCCCCGGCCCCACCCCTTCCTAACCCCGCCCCCACCCGACTCCCTAACCCCGCCCCCACCCGACTCCCCCGGCCCCCACCCGTCCATAAACCCGCCCCACCCTACTCCCCGGCCCTACCCAACCCGCCTCCCTAACCCCGCCCGCATCCGCCTCCCCGGCCCCCCACTGCTCTGCCCACCCCCAGTCCCCTTGTCCTCCCAGCTTGTGGGCAGCCTCGGGTGTCCAGTCGTATCGTGGGCGGCCGGGACGCCAGGGCCGGAGAGTGGCCGTGGCAGGCGAGCATCCAGCACCGCGGGGCGCACGTGTGCGGGGGCTCGCTCATCGCCCCGCAGTGGGTGCTGACGGCGGCACACTGCTTCCCCAGGTCAGCAGGCAGCCGGACCCCACCGAGGGACGGTCCCCTCCCCCTAGGGCTCCGCGTCGAGGTTTGCCAGGCCGGGGCGGGTGGAGCAAGACCCAGGGAAGGTCTTGGATCCGGGGCTGTAAGTGGCCACGTTTGTACAGACCCCCGGGCGATTGGGCAGGGCCCAGCCCTTGCTCCAGCGTCCCACACCCACTGGGACCCCGCGCCCAGACTTCGCGCAGGTCTCACCCCGGGCTCTGAGAGAGAGGGCGACGGGGACGAGCGCTCCTGGGCTGGAGGGGAAGCTGCCTTAATATTAGACCTAGCGCCCCCGTCACGCAGGAAGGCGCTGCCCGCTGAGTACCGCGTGCGCCTCGGGGCGCTGCACCTGGGTCCCAGCTCGCCCCCTGCTCTCCTGGCGCCCGTGCGGAGGGTGCTGCTGCCCCCGGACTACTCGGAGGACGGGGCCCACGGGGACCTGGCGCTGCTGCTGCTGCGCCGCCCAACGCCCCTGAGCACCCGAGTTCAGCCCGTCTGCCTGCCGGAGCCTGGAGCCCGCCCACCGCCCGGCACACCCTGCTGGGTCACTGGCTGGGGCAGCCTCCGCCCAGGAGGTGAGGCAGAGGGCAGGGCACGGGGGCACTGGGGGAGGGCCAGGGGCTCTCTCCCCAGCTCGCTCTGACCTCCAGGGACCCAGACATCCTCTCTGTAAGGCCAGGGAGCCCTGGGCTGTCAGGTGAGGCTTTTCCCACCCTCTGCGGGCTCTTCCTGGGTGTCCGATTCTTGCAACCCCATGGACTGTAGCCCACCAGACCGCCTCGGTCCATGGGATTCTCCAAGCAAAAATACTGGAATGGGTTGCCATGCCCTCCTCCAGGGGATCTTCCCAACCCAGGGATCAAACTCACATCTCTTAAGTCTCCTACATTGGCAGGTGGGTTCTTTACCACTAGTGCCACCTGAGAAGTCTCTGCCGCCTCTTAGACCTCCCCCTTCTCCTCCAGTGCCACTCCCAGAGTGGCGACCCTTGCAGGGAGTGAGGGTGCCACTGCTGGACGCTCACACCTGTGACCACCTCTACCACCTGGGCACCGACGTGCCCCGGGCAGAACACATAGTGCTGCCGGGGAGCCTGTGCGCTGGCTATGTCGGGGGCCAGAAGGACGCCTGCCAGGTGCGAGACGCTGCCCGGAATGTCTGGAGCCCACGCCCCTGTGGCCAGCACCCTACCTCCTTAGGACCTGGGACCCAGGATGTACCACCTCCAGGCTCAGTGTGCTGAACCCCGACCCAGAGGCACCCCTGAGGGATGGCAGCCTGGGACCCAGAGTCCCTGGGGGGCTGGGACCTAAGCTCTCCTTTCTCCTGCAGGGTGACTCTGGAGGACCCCTGGTCTGCATGAAGTCTGGGCGCTGGATCCTGGTGGGTGTGGTGAGCTGGGGCAAGGGCTGTGCTCTGCCCAACCGTCCAGGGGTCTATACCAATGTGGCCACTTACAGCCCCTGGATTCAGGCTCACCTCAACATCCCATGCAGTGACTGACCTGAAGCCAGACTCTGGGGTCCCTTGGCTGCCCGGTCTGTCTGGGGACCGACACATCCCTCACCCTTCTGGACTGAAGGCTCAGAGGCCTGATAAAGCCAAGGAGCCACCCATCCATCAATTTGTCTGTCTGTCCCCAGCATCCTCCGTGGAGCTCACCAAATGCGAGTTGCCAACCCTCCTCCAGGAGCCTCCCGTGTGTCTAGGGGTCTCACATTCCCTCTGTTCCCCTCCTGCTCATATTTCCCTCCTGAACTCCAGCCAGGGCACCCAAAGACAGGCAAGTGATTCAGTGCTGGGTCTGGTCTGCATGCCCCTCTTTTCCGGAAGGAGTCAGAGAGATACAAATGGGACCAGAACCCAACACCAAGGAGATGATTGTCCATTGCTAGCTTTGAAGATGGAGGGGCCACGTGGTGAGGAGCTGAGGGCGGCCCCTGGCCGACAGCCAGTAGGGAAAGGAGCACCTCGGTGCGACAGCTGCAAGGGACTAAATCTGGCCAATAACCTGAACAAGCTTGGAAGCCAACAACTCCTCCCGCAGCCTGCAGACCAGAGCCCTGACAGTCTATGCCCTTGGTTTCAGCCTGGTGAGACCCTAAACAGGAACCCGGTTGAGCCCACCCACAGAGTTGTGATGTAATAAATTAGTGTTTAAGCTGCTGTGTTTGTAGTCATCTGCCGTAGCAGTAGAAAACTCGTATTTTGCCCCACTGTAGTGAAGGTGCCCCAGGAGGCAGGTGGCGGCCACCAGACCTGCCCTTCCCATGCATTCAGGAGTCTGGGGCACTTGGCATCATCCCCTCTACCAAGAGGGGCCCCCAGGTAGGCGTGGCCGTAGCTTCTGCTGTCCTTAGCTTTTTCTGCCACTCCCCCATTCCGTGCCCTGTGTGGGTCTGGGGCTTCCCAGCCCAGGACCTCCCTTCCCCGCCTGCACCTGGAGACCGGCCTATGCCCTTTCAGCTCCCTGACCACCCTCACGTTCTGGCACCTGGTATTCTCGCCCCTCTCTGCCATCTCACCCCCAGGCCAAGGGTCATCCGTCTGTATAGACAGAGCTCAGTTTCTACAGCAACAGAAGGAACAACCTGAACGAAACCTAGAAACTCCAACCTTCGGAAGTGACAGGAGCAAGGGGGGCAGGGGGGCAAGGAAGGCTATCCCTGAAGGGGCAGCCTGGCTGGACGGGGCCAAGTGCGGCTGCCCCACGCAGGCCTGAGCCGTGGCTCCCTCCCTTTTCTTTCTTTTTTTTTTTTTTTCTGCCACTCCATGTGTCTTATGGGATCTTAGTTCCCCAACCAGGGATTGAACCCATGCCCTCTGCGGTGAAAGTACTGAGTCCCTACCACTGGACCGCCAGGGAACTCCCCCTCCTTTTTTTTCGTTTTCTCCCAGGGGAAAAAGTGACTGCAGCATGTGGTCGCTGCTGGGCCAGACCTGGCTGGGAGAGAGGGTGGGTCTGTGAACAGCGAGGGAGCTCCAGGCTGCCGCCTCCCCTCTAGGCTGCCCATTGGGGGCAGAGGCTGGCTGTAGCAGGCCAGGCGAAAGGCTGTGAGCACATCGCAGTGGGGTCCTAGTAGCCCTGGCTGGGCAATGCTGGCTGTCCTCCCATCCTGCCCTCAGCCTGGGGCCCGCCAAGAGAATATCCTCAAGACACCTCCCAAGGCATTGAGACCAGAACAAGCCAGGGACTGAGAGCCAGGATGCCTCAGTCTTGGGCCTGCCATGATCAAAGTAATGGGTCCCCATTCAGAGCTCAGTGTTTCTTATATATATATGTAATTTATTTCTGTATAATTTATATATTTTATTTATTTATTTAAATTTTGGCTGTGGTGGGCGTTCATTGCTGTATAGTCTTTCTCTGGTTGGGGTACTTGAGCTTCCCCTTACGGTGGCTTCTCTTGTTGCAGAGACGGGCTCTAGGGCACAGTTGTGGCTCTCGGGATCTAGAGAGGACAAGGGCTCAGGAGTTGTAGTGCAGGCTACACTGCTTCTCTGTGCCCCACAGGCTCAGTGGCACAGCACCCTGTGCCGCTGCATCCCGCCCATCAGCAAGGTCAGTGAGGCCGAGGGGGTGTGTGACAGGTGGACCGGGCCCAGCATCCGTCTCACGCTGCACCCCGTCCCCACAGGCCTCAGAAAGCCAGCCTGACCTACCAGGAGGGGCTTTCAGAGTAGTCCTGAGAACCACCCTTGCCGGGGACAGGATGCTGGGCTCCTGTCCATGCAGGTATTTTTTAGCCGTTCACCTGCTCCGGTTGGTAGCGCTGCGGCCAGATGGCCCAGCCTCTCCGAGAAGTACTGATGCACCTGTTTCCCCATCTGTGATCTGACCTGGTAACATCTGCCCCGTTATGGCTGTTGGGAGAGTCAAAATGACTCAGTTCTGCCCAGCAAGCACGCGGGTTGTGCCAGGCATTGGTGGGCTCTCAACTGATCTCTGAACACTCGGAAGGTGTTCCCATTTCATGAATGGAGAAACAGGCCCCGAGAGACTAGGTTATGTGCCCCACGACCCACAGCAGGCAAGAGGTGAAGGCAGATTTGAATCTGGGCCGTCAACTCAAATTCCACAGTGAGTTATGTCACTTCCCTTATAGAAAATAGTTGTAAAATGCTGCCAATGAAAGACACACTAGTAGCTAGCAGTGATTGACAATTACTATTTATTTATTTTTAATATGTGTTTTGTTTATTTGGCTGTGCTGGGTCTTAGCTGGGTCTTTGGCTGATGTGGGATCTAGTTCCCTAACCAGGGAATCAAACCCAGTGCGTGCGTGCTGAGTCACTTCAGTCGTGTCCAACTCTTTGTGCCCCATGGACTGTAGTCTGCCAGGCTCCTCTGTCCTTGGGATTTTCCAGGCAAGAATACTGGAGTGGGTTGCCATGCCCTCCTCCAGGGAATCTTCCCAACCCAGGTATAAATCTCTTATATCCCCTGCATTGGCAGGTGGTTCTTTACCACTGAGCCACCTGGGAAGCCCCCAGCTCCCTGCATTGGGAGCACACAATCTTAGACACTGGACCATCAGGGAAATCCCTGACAATTGCTATTTATTAATAACATTTTAAGAAATTTAAATACAGCAAAGGAGAAGGTCCACCAGCCGAGATCCTACATGCTTAGTTTAGAAGCCCGGGAGAGTTTCCATGGTGAGCTTTGAGTGGTTGAAGCAACAGGGCAGAAAGGACCGGGGAGGACTTCCTGTGCAGGGAAGCAAGAGCAGCTGGCCAGCTGCATCACCTGCCATCTGTAGGAGGGTCTGCACCCAGCTAAAGAGCTGGGGGCTGGGGGTTGAGCCTCTACACCTCCTTCAAGCCTCTCCTGACCCCATTCTCCCTGCAGGAGGCGTCACTGTACTCATTGACACGAGGACGGAAGTTACCTCTTGCAACCAACCACCCAGCACAGCACCATAGGGTACACAGAGATCCCATGTGAGGGGAAGGGCTGCCTTGAGGCCTAGAGAGGGAGGAGACCCAGGAAGGAAAGGGGCTTCAGAGGACTCCTGAGGAGCCAGAAGTCAGAAGTCAAAAATTATAACTATGGCTATAGCTTAGGGAACATCTATATTTATTGAGTGCTAACTCTTGCTGATATTACCCAAAAGCTGGGTTTGCTTCTTGGTGGGTATCGAGCAAAAAGATACTTACAACCAAGAAGTAAGGATTTATATTATTTGCGGCAAGTGAGGAGAACACTTTGGGTATCTCTTCCAAAGCAGTGTCTCCCTGGACAGCAGCACTGGGGGAGTTTTAAGCTAAGGGTACATGCACATTCACAAAGGGGGTTGCATTGAGGCCAGGCTTAGATCACAAAATTAGATCACATTTTGGCCCAGGCCAAAAATGGCTTCTCTTCTGTCAATAAAACCACACCAGTTTCTCTTTCTCCAGGGACACCCCCCACCCCATCTGCTTACAGTAATGCTCCACAAACTACAAACAGCTATTCTGCCACTTCAGAGAGGTGGACACTGGGCTTGGTGAGGTTAACTGCCCAAGGCTGCACACTCAGTGCCAGAGCAAGGATTTGAATCTCAGCGGGTCTGAGCCTAGAGCCTGCTTGGCTAGCCAGCAACCTGATTCAGGGCCAAAGCAGCATCATCTTCATGTTCCACCCACTCTAAAGAATTATCCATTTGTGGCCTCAGTAACTGCTGAGCTGTTCAGCATCCAGGATCATCACTGGCTCATTTCTCATTGGGTGCCACAGCATGCCTCTCTGGCACATGCCAGCAGCGACCCAGATGAGATTCTCCTTCTCCCCGAGAGAGGTTGCGAGAAAAGCCTCCTTGCCTTGCTCTAGCGTAACTGCCATTTGGGACACAGGAAAGTGTCCAAGGAGGAAGCCCTAGGCTGTTAGTAGGGATGAGGGGTGGCCAGACAGGGAAACCAAGTCCACATGCCCTTCCGGATCCAGAGTAGACCTGGGCAGAAGAGTAGGTAGGTGCCCAGGGCACCCTCTGCCTGGGAAGACTGAACACCAACTTTGGCCATGCATGGTGCTTCTAACAAGTTAGGCTGTTCAATGGCCTAATTAGTTATCGAATGGAAGTCCTACTGCTTGCCACTCACAAAATCAATTACATACTCACAAATGTTGGTGGCAAAAGAAAAGTACTTTTAATCAGAATGCTGGCAATCTGGGGAGATGGTGGACTCAAACTCCCCCAAAAACTTTTAAAGGGAAGAAATCTCAGTTAGTCCTTGAGATCTGGAGTCAGAATTGTCATGAAACTGTTTACCTCAGATTGGAACTTGAACCCATGTGCTGGGGCTCCAAATGAGCCAAAACGTTGCTTGGGACTTGAACTCACAAGATTGGGACTTGAACCCAGCCAAAACCAATAGTCTTCCAACTGAGATCACAGACCTGGTTTCAAGACCTAATGAACCTCGTATCAGAAAGAATTCAGTGAGACACAAAGTGGTAGCTAAGAAATGTATTTATTCAGAAAGAAACAACACTCCATAGCGAGCAGGGCATCGCAGAGGGTGAGTGTTGTGGTCTTGATATACGGTGTAGTTACTTTTTATGGGTTGGGTAATTTCATATGCTAATGTGTTAGTGTTAGTTGCGTCTGACTCTGCGACCCCATGGACCGTAGCCTGCCAGGCTAGTCTGTCCATGGGATTCTCCAGCAAGAATACTGGAGTGGGTTGACATTTCCTACTCCAGGGACAGGCTAATGAGTGGGAGGATTATTCCAACTATTTTGGGGAGGGGGTGGAGATTTCCAGGAGTTGAGCCACTGCCCACTTTTTGGTCTTTGAGGGTCAACCTTTGAGGTCTTTGAGGGTCAAAGTGTCATGGTGGCTCACATTAGCTTGCGCCTGTGTTACAATTAGTTTATACTGAGAAGCAAGGTCTAGTCAACTTGACTTGTCTGCCATCTTGGACCCATTTGGTTCTAATCAGTTTATGTTACGCCCTCTGGTTATGTCATTCTTTCAAAGCTTGTGCCCTGCCTGCTTCCCTCCTGTTTCACCCACGTAGTTAACTTCTTGTACTCTTCCTCTAGAGGCTATCTTGTTCATAGTTTGTTCAGATTACTGAATTAGAGACTAGAGAAGCAATCCAGTCACCTGCTGAAGTCTTCATTTCTCCTTTTTTGATCTGCAGAAATAACTAATATGGCAAGATATTGTGCGATTAAAATTTCGTAAGGTGTGCTTAGCCCAGGGATGGGTAAAGCATGGTTTCAAGGAAGGGATGTGTGTGCTGGTTCAAAACTTGTTTACAATTTAGCTTTGCTAAACTGACAAGAAAAGGAGCTTCCTGCCGAGGGCAGTTTCCTGCAAAGAGCTGCTTTCACACTGCCTCACACCAACAACAGCATCCAAAGGTCCTTATAGGACCCGCTAAACTGGTTTAAATAATCCTAAAGCCCCACAAAACTGGTTTAAATAATCCTCACAACCTAGGCTAGGGCGGGGAAACAGTACAGTTTTCTGATACGGTGGCCGAAAGATCCAGAATTTAACACCTCCTCAAAATGGCTACCAGGGAGTCCCATAATCATGAGTCAGACTACCAGGTCTGACTGTGATGAATACAGGTCTATGGCGGCCCAGGTCTCTCTGTGTTGTGACTGTCTTGGCGCCGCGATGACCAAGACGTATCATTCATACACTCTCCTTGGCGCGTGAGGCACCCTACACTTGGGAAGTTCAGCCCTGTATTCCCTGCAAGAAGGATGGACCTGCGCCCAGGCATCCGCCTCACTGCATCAACACGGGGACCTCGCCTTTGCCACAACCAAGATGGCTCCACCGCCCAGAGTCCCTCCCGCGCTCGGTCCCCGCCCGACTCCGACCTCCTCCATCACTCCGCCAACCGGCCCCGCCCGCGCCACGGCGCCAAGATGGCGGCCAGACACTCGGTCGGAGCGCCCCCTTGGCGGATTACTTAAAATGGCGGCACGGGGCGGGGCCGTCGGGCGCGGGGTACGCTGGGGCCGGCGCGCGGGCTGCCGGGAACGGGGCGGAGCGCGGCCGCGTCGGCGCGTCGAGGGGGAGAGGCAGCCGCCGCGATGGTGAGCGGGCGCGGGGGGAGGGGCGCCGGGCCGGGGCCCGGGTCGGGGCCGGGGCCGGGGCCGCGGGGCCGCGCGGGGGAGGGGTGGGGGCCCGGCTCCGCGCTCACGCCGGCCTGCCGCCCCCAGGACGTGTTCCTCATGATCCGGCGCCACAAGACCACCATTTTCACGGACGCCAAGGAGTCGAGCACCGTGTTCGAGCTGAAGCGCATCGTCGAGGGTATCCTCAAGCGGCCGCCGGATGAGCAGCGGCTGTACAAGGTGCGGTCCCGTAGGTTCCGGGCGCTTGGGGGCTGCAGGCGCCCGTGGGCGCACGGCGGCAGCGTCGTTGATGTAAACATCGGCGACCGGCCGCCGCGGGCCGGAACTCCCCAGCGTGGGGCCGTTGCTCGAACTCGGGGAGGTGAAGCCCCGATAGCGCTCGCTGCACTGGGGTTCTCCATCAGGAGGGCGTGAGCGGCTCGCGCCAAACCCTGTGCTGAGCGCCGAGGGCCGGCGTCTCATCTCATTCCTACAGCGGTCCCCCTGCGACGTTCTGGCTCTTGACTTCCTAGCTCGGCCGTGAAGAAAACTGAGGCTCGGAGGTGGCCTCTTGACCAACCCAAGGTCGTTAGCAGTCAGGATTCCAGCCGCGATGCTCTTATATCACTCGCCCCTCGGCCCAGACACTCCTTAATGTAAAGAAACGTAAAGAAACGGAGGGTGTTGAGATGAGTCAGGTCCCACCACTTCTTCTCTCAACAACTGTTTATTACTCCTCAGCTTACTGGTGATGTTCTAAAAGCCCCGCGCCCTACCCCCTTTCCCCTTACAAACCAATCGCAGTTATTCAGCAAGGATGGCTTGGGGTTTGGCGTTTCGGGGCAGTCCAGAGTGTCGGTCCCTCTTTCAGGTCTGGCAGCAAGAGGTCGCTCACCTAAGTGCATTGATCTGCTGCTGCCTGGAAACTGATCTTTTGCTCCACTCCCTTACTCTGTAAAGGCTTTTTTCCCTTATCTACTAGGATTTCTGTGATAAAGACCCTTCCTGCTGCTTGAGTTCGTTGCACTGTGTAGCCTTTGCTCATTGAAGCCTCTTGGCTGCCCTATGAGTTGGGAATTCCAATAACTTCTATTTTACAGATAAGAAAACTTCACATCAAAAAGAGGAACCTGTTAGTCCAAGATGGTAGAGCTGGGGTGCAACCAGCTCTACCTGTGGCCAGATTGGTTCACTGGCACTTGGAATTGCATTCACCTTAGAGTTAGTGGGTGGGGTGGGGAGCGGGGGAGATTCCAGAGCCCTATCCTGGGAGATTCTGATATGGAAAGTCTTGGGTGTAGCCCTGGAAACTTACATACTCTGGGGTGGTTCTGGGCCCTACTTGGGGCTGTCTCTCTTCCCTCTTCTGACTTTGAATGTAGGTATTGACCAGAGAAGTCTTTGTGACTTGCCTCTTCTGGGGCCTCTCCTGAGACCCTGCCTTCCTCTCTCCTCAGGACGACCAGCTTCTGGATGACGGCAAGACGTTGGGCGAGTGTGGCTTCACCAGCCAGACAGCACGGCCTCAGGCCCCCGCCACTGTGGGGCTAGCCTTCAGGGCAGGTGAGAGGGGCAGTGACAGTGTGGAAATGGCCAGTGAAAGGGGTGTTCAGGGAGCCTGCAGCTGTTCCTCCAAGCCTCTTAAACCCTGTCCCCCCTCATCAGATACAAGCAATAGATAGTGTGCTTGCTTCTCCACTACAAGCAGTGTGAAGCGTGTGAGATGCTTGTGGAAACTAAAGCCCATTTCTTGGAAGATTCAAAGATCCTTAGTCACAGTACTGGCTTACATTTACAGAGGACTAAGGGCCTGGCCCTGCAGTCTGCATTTTATTTCCATTGTCCGATCCAGTCCTCTGGCCAGCCCTGAGGGGTAAGCACTGCCATTCCCATTTGGGAGCTTTGGATGCCCAGGCTTGCTGGCAGTCACGTGGGGACCCCCCCAGTCCAGATGCAGGCTGCTGGGACCTTGTTTGAGCTGGGTGCCATGCCACCTGCTGTCTCCATGGTGCATCTCTGTACTGGGCAGACTTTTATCAGGATCATTTTAAGGATGAGTGAGCTGAGCCTGCAGAGGTTAGATTGGATCCTGCCCTTTCTTGCTCTCAGAGCCAGTACGTTCCTCAACCACGTGCCACCCTGACCAAAGCTTAGATACCTGAGTGGTGGGGGTTGTTTATGTTGCTCCAGTGTATCTCTTTTCTCAAGATTTAAATTTTATCCTTTGTTTCAGAAAATTTAAACAGAAGTTATAGGGTCTTTTCACAGCTGTAGACCCAGGAGCTGGTGAATCTGGATGAAGTTACAAGTTTATTTTTGTAGCTTGTAAGAAATCTTAGCGAGGGCTCAGGAGGGAGCATATAGCCTCAGTTACCTTTAGCCTCACAAATATCCTGTTCTGAGGACAAAGCAAGTGAAGCTGTAGCAGCTGTGTCCTTGGACAGCTACATCATGCCCGGTGCCTTCCAGACTGGGGTGGTCTCCAAAAAGGAGTATGATGCTGGGACCAGCCTCACAGCGAGGGGGTGAGCCCCCGTGCACCCAGGCCCCACAAGTGCTCAGGAAAAGGCAGTTCTAGGGGCCTTTATGTGGGTTCCCTTGAGTCTCAGTAATGGGCAGGCAGATGCAGTGCTCTCTAAAGGTGTTCTCTGAGGCAGGTAGTACGTGTGTTCTTCCTAAGCTAGGCCAGGCTGCAAGCATCTGCATGCATCCAAGAGAAGGTATCTGTTCCTCTGACTTGAACAAAGGCACTCTATGGACCGGCAGCACCTCAGCCATCTTGCAGGTGGACACGCTCACAGTGCAGTAAGGTGGTTGGTTTTCCCCATGACCCCCAGTTGTGGCATACGTTGTGACTGCGCCTTGGGTGGCAGCACCTCAGGTATGGAATAGCCGTTTTGATGAGGGCTGTGGTGTGGACTGAAGACAGGCTGATTCTACTCACAAAAGTGCATTTCTTGGGTTGGGGGTGGGGTGGGGCAGGTTGTCTCCCTGTGTAGAGAGACACGTCTCCCTACCCCACCAAAGTGGCTGCTTAGATAGGGAGGTGTGGCAAGTGTCAGGTGTTATATGGCAACTTTCAGACCGTTTCCAAAGAATGGGGAGAGGTGATAAGACTCAGATTTGTGTCTTGGAAGATGAATTGGTTATTAAGCTGGGCCAGGTGTCTTTAGCACTGTTGACATTGGGGCTGGATGATTCTGGGGGAGGTTGTCTTCCGCATTGCAGGATGTTTAGCATCTCCAGCTCCTAGTAGGTCATCTCTCCACTAGAGGCCAGTTTCAGCCGATTAGCCAGGGAGCCTAATTGGTTGAGAGGTTTTTCACGCAGAAGAAAAAATGCAGTTCATTTGCTCTGTGCTGAAGTCACAGCAAGAACAAGACAGGGAAAGCTTCCTGGGACCCGCTGTTCCTAGTAGAGCAGTGGTCACGAGAAACAGGGCATTCCCAATCGGTGGTTGTGTGTCCTGGGCGTTGGGAACACAGAGGGACTATATAGGGTGCCTGGGGAAGGTTTCTCTGAAGAGGGAAGAGGTGGTATCTGAATGCCCTTGGGTGCCTGGAGGCAGCAGCCATTCTAAGTGGCAGAGGGCAAAGCAAGAAAAAGTTTGATGTGGGAACATGTGGAGCAATATAATGTCATGATGCGAAGTGTGAAGGGAATGGGGGAGATTGTAGGCGGGTGCAGATCAGCCCGGAGGCTTACTCAGGGAGACAGAGTAAGGAAGAGGGTCCCCGCAGCGGAGGCCACCTCAACTCCAGCGAGGACCCCTTTTCTCTCCCTCAGATGAGGCATTCGAGGCCCTGCGCATCGAGCCTTTCTCTAGCCCACCTGAGCTGCCGGACGTGATGAAGCCACAGGACTCAGGAAGCAGCGCCAACGAACAGGCTGTGCAGTGAGAGGCCTCCCCCAACTGTCCCCTCAATAAAAGATTTGGGTGTCCACCTGGTTGCTGCTTCTTTCTGCACACCCTCTCCTGACTCAGGCATGCCCCTCCCTGGTGTGTGGCCCACCCTCAGCCTCTAGCCCAGCCTTCTCAGCCTGGGGACAAAAAGGTATCCCGCTTTGTTTCTTCAGGGCAGCCCCACTTGGGGCAGGGGACACAGCCAGAAAGCAAAGGCAGCTCCTCTCCTAGCCCTCCCACCCCCAATAAAGTTTGTAGACCCAATTCCTGCATTTCTCATTTTTATTTGACAGAAAAAGTTGCTCTTGCTGTACAGATTTTAAAAAACCAAAATGCCTTTAAGAAACGTGAAGAAAAGTTGGGGGGAGGGGCCACAACCTCACTGGGAGGCCAGGAGGAGCCAACTGATTTCAACTCCCCTTCCTTCTGGGTGTAACTCACACAGGTCCACAAGTTCCAAACCATCATCCCCCCCGCAGGAACTCGGGGTTCAAGGGGGGCAGTGCCTCCGAAGTCCTTTCTGAGTCAAAACCTGGGAGTCCCAAACCATATCCTCCCCTCCCACAAATCCCATTCTCATTCCCAACCCACCCCAAACCCCCCAAAACATGTGAACCAGGAAAAACTCACAGAGATTAACATTTCACAGAACAAAGAAAAAAAGGAGGGAGGGAAATAAGGGAGCCCTCCCCAACGGGATGCTGCCAGGGTTGGGGGGGAAGGCAGACAAGGACCCCTTCCCCCAGCTCTGTTGGGAAAAAAGAAGGGCATGCCCCGCAGCTCCAGAACTTGGGGCAGGATGGAATTCCCCTGAAAGGATTCACGGAGACCTGAAACAGAGGAGAATCATCAATGCAAAGGCCCAAGCAGCCCCGCGGCGGTCAGCAGTGTGCCCAGCCCTGGAGTGTGACAAGGACTCACCTTGAGGAGCGGTGCCGCACAGGGCGGGGGCTGGGCGTCTCCTTTCTGCGCTTGTGACCTGGGGAGCGGCTGTCCCCACGCTGGCTTCTCCGGGAACCCCGCTCACTGCTGCTGCAATGGAGAAGCGTCATGAGACCACACACAGCACATCACCAACACCTGGTACCCTGGAGCCTTAAAGCTTCACTCTGCAGAAATCAGCTGCTAGACCGGGCTACTGGCAGGAGAGCACAGTGGTAACTGTACCTCTGCTGGTCCCGCGGCGAGGGCTGGGGTGAGGGGCGGCGGCGCTCAGCGGGCGAATAGCTGAGGGACCGGGAATCCCGGAGGGAGTCTATTGGCTTCCGGGGGCTGCGGGACCTGGGGATCAGAGCAGGTCGCCATAGTGCCACACTCTTCCAAACCCAGCAGCCAACACTCAGGACCACCCCCATCCCACCCCAGGTCCTGACCGCCAAACCTCATACCACACAGGGCCAACCTCAGACCCACCTTCATCCGCTCACTCACCCATCCGCCCGCACACCATCCACCGAGTCCCCCAACAGGCGGGGCACGGTGCAGCGGGGGACGCAAAGATAAAGACAGTCCCTGCCCTTGGAGGGGCTCAGTCTGATGGTGAAGGGAGGCCAAGGGAGGCTCGCTGGGCCCCATGTGTGGGAAGCAGCCCCACAGTTGTACACAGGATGTACACGGGGTCTGGGGACCCAGGGGAGGGAAGACAAGGGCAGGGCAGGGAAGGGGCAGGGCAGTCTTCTCGAAGGTGCTGTTTGAGCGGAGTCTTGCAGAACGAGTTCACCAGGCAGACAAGGGAATTCCAGGCAGGAGGAACAGCATGTCCAAAGGCATGGGGTTCTCCTTAGACTGCAAGGCGCTGTTGAGTGTGGCTGGAGCACAGGGCATGTGTGGGGGCGGGCAGGAGAGGAGAACACAGGGCAGGCAAGGCCAGTTGGTGAAGAGCCTCACACGCCATTCCCGCAGAGGTGGGGCTTTATCCTGCAGGCCACAGGGCGTCCCGGAAGGATTTGTGGAGTGAAGGGAGTAACCAGATGTGCGGTTTTAGAAAGATCCCTCTGGCTACATGTGGAAGAGAATGGCGTGGAGGCAGGGAGACAGGGAAGAGGCTGTGGACAGAGTCGGGAGAAGATGACGGTGGCCAGACCAGAGCCCTGGTAACAGTAACAGGCTGACTTAAAAAGCTAGAATCCCTGGGACCTGGGACCAGGCTGTATGTCATGGGCAGGGAGAGGAAGGAATCTAGGACTCCCCAGTTCTGGCTCACGCACCCGCTTGGATGGCGCAGCCCTCCGCCAGCACAGGGCACAAGAGGAGCAGGCAGGGAGAGGAAAGCCCAACTCCTCCTGTACGAGCAGACACACCCAGGGTCACACCCCACCCTTGTGTCCAGCAAGGCAGCACTCACCTCCGCTCGCCAGGGGGTGGCTTCTTGGGGCTTGCAGGTTTGGGCAAGGCCTGAGGGCCAGGCTTAGCAGGGGAGGGAGAGGAAGAAGTAGAGGAGGAAGAAGAGGATGAGGAAGAGGAGGAGGAGGAGGAAGAAGAGGAGGAGGAAGAGGAGGAGGATGATGAAGAGGAGGAGGAGGAGCTGGAACTGGAGCTGCTAGAACGCCTCTTCCGCTTGGCTGGGGCTGGCTCCTGAGGACGGCCCTCTCGAACAGCCTCCTTGGGGGCTGGGGCAGGGCTGGGGACCCTGTGGGAGAAGAGGGTGTCACGTGGAGACGAGCTGCCCCAGCCCCAACCCTACCTTCCTTGGCCTGGAGGAACGGCAGTGGGGGAGGGGTGCTGAGGAAGGCCCTGGGAGCTCTCTGAACTGAGAGCTGAGCCGGGAGCCTGTGAGCGCATTCTCTGGAGAGCGTGGCCCCAGCCGACCCAACAACTGCTAACACAAGCAACAGGCTGGGGCCCGCAGCAAAAGGGATCAAGGTTAAACCTCAAGAATGTCCCTGAAGGAGAAATAAGGCCCCTGGGCTCAGGTGTGGAAGCCGAGCTGGGTGGTCTCCGTCCTCGGAGAGGAGAGCCGCAGCTTGGGGAGGCCACTGTGTGTGCGGGTTGGCTGGGGGAGGGGCCGTCCTGCCTGGAGGCAGGGAGAGGGATAGGATGACCTCTGAAGATCCTTCCAGCCCAGGGAGTTCCTCTTGAGGTCTAACTGCCATCCCTCCTGCTGTAAAATTAAGTCCATTTCCTCTAGTTCTGTCCTCTGTAGAGACGGAAAACTTATCATTATCCTCTAGAGAATTAACCTTCGGAGACTTTTACCTGTCCCATCCCTCCCCCCTTTAACCCCCACCCCAGCATTCTCTTCTACCCCCATCTTAAGGGTCAGGGTCCCATACCTCCTCTCAAAGAGCAAAGAACCTCTGGATAGGGCTTCTCCCTCCCCACTCCCACCAACCATCCCCGAAGCCTTCCCGGTACAAGAGTTCTACAAGTCCCCTCACCTCTTCAGTGCTACCTCAGGTTGCGCAGGAAGGCTAGAGCCCTCCGAGTCACTAGAGCTGGAGCCAGAGGAGGAGGACGAGGACGACGAGGACGACGACGAGGAGGAAGAGGAGCTGGAGGACGAGGAGGACGAGGAACTCCGCCGCTCCTTGGCTGGCTGCAGGGCAGCCAGTGTGGAAGGCTGCTGGGCCCCCGCACAGGCGGGTGGTTCCCCACCCTCTGGGTGGGACACCCCGGGGACAGGGCCAGAGAGCATGCCATTGTGGTCACCAGCAGAGGACGTGGTCTTTGCCACCGTCCCAGAGGAAAGGGACTGCGACCCTGCTACAGGGGTGGTCTGGGCAAGCAAAGATCGAGATTGGTCAGAAAAAGCAGATGGCACAGGGGACCTAGGCCGATCTTGAGCTGGAGGAAGAGCAGACTGTGAGGGAGCCTGGACCATTCTAGAAGCAGGAGACAGAGCCCTCTCAGAGGTCACTCTAGACTGGCTTGGGGCAGATGGCGGGGTTCTGGAGCCTGGGCCCCCTGGTGGGGTTCTGGACCTGGCTCGGTCAAGGAGTGGTGGTGAGGTTCTCCCACTAACACGCTCATAGGCAGAGAGGGGCACCCTGGGGCTGGTGAGGTTTGCACCAGACAAGGCTGGAGCCATTCTAGCACTAGTGAGGTTTGCAGGGGCCAAGGCTGGAGGGGTTCTTGAGCTGGCGATATTCACAGGTGCTGTGGCATGTGCAGACCTAGGACCCACCAGGTTTGCAGGGGCTGGAGCCTGGGGTGCTCTGGAGCTGGACGGATAGTTTGCAGCAGTTGGAGCTGTGCCAGAACCCGTGAGACTCAGAGCTGCCAAAGCAGCAGGGGTTCTGGCTCCTGCTAGATTCACAGCTGGGGCTGTGGGAGTACGAGGGTCAGCGAGGTTCACGGCCGAAGGTGCCACCGCTGTTCTGGGGCTGGCCAAGTTCATGGCTGCTGCTGCAGCTGGTGTTCTGGAGTCAGCCAAGTTGACTGCTGAGGGGAGGGCAGGTGTCCTGGCGCTGGCCAGGTTCATGGCTGCTGCAGAGGCTGCAGGGATCCTGCTGGCAAGACTGGCTGCAGGGGCCGTTCGGAGACTCATGAGAGGCACTGGAGCTGGAACCTGGGACATTCTCGCAGCAAGGCCAGCGGCAGACATGGACGGAGGCGGCCGAGCAGTGCCAAGGCTGATGGCCGTCAGGGCAAGTGCAATTCTTGACTGAGCATGGTTTTCAGGTACAGATGCTCTCGGGTGATCAGGAATTCGGGGACCTGGACCATCCATCATGGAACCGCCAGCTTGCTGCAGGACAGACATGGGTGTTCTGGAGCTGCCGAGGGGCTCAAGCACTCCGGGTGACCTACAGCGGTCAAGAGGAGTTGGTGACATGCTAGGACGGCTGAAGCAGCCCATTCTGGAGCTATTGAGAGCTACAGGAGGTGTCCGAGAACCAGAATGGTTTCTTGTTGCTGGAGGAGTAGCAGAACGTGATCGATCGGAACTGCTTCCAGAGGCAGAACGCCTGCGGATGGCCGGAGGAGATCTTGTTAAGGACCGTTTGCCCCGAGTTGTTCGTGGAGTACGGGATCGGGAACGGCGGCGAATAGCAAGTGGCGAGCGACTTCGAGAGCGCTTTCGTGGCAGCAATGGGGTTCGAGACCTGGAGCGGCGCCGAATAGCTGGAGGAGTTCGGGACCTCGATCGGCGGCGTGTCACTGGAGAGGTTCGCGAGCGAGACCTCCTTCGAGTTACTGGAGAAGTGCGAGATCGTGATCTCCTTCGGGTGACTGGGGATGTTCTGGATCTCGATCTTCTGCGAGCGATAGGGGAGGTTCGGCTTCGAGATCGCCTTCTGGTTACTGGTGGAGTCCTAGATCTGGACCTTCTTCGAGTCACTGGTGGCGTTCTAGAACGGGAACGCCGGCGGGTCGGTGTTCTCGACCTTGAACGTCGGCGGGTTACTGGTGGTGTTCTGGACCTAGATCGCCTTCGACTCACGGGCGAAGCTCTTGATCGGGATCTTCGTCTAGTCACTGATGTCCGGGACCTGGATCGTCTCCGACTGACTGGTGAGGTTCGAGACCTGGACCTCCTTCGGCTAACCAGGGGTGTTCTGGACCTGGATCGCCGGTGGGTAGCTGGAGAAGCCCGAGACCTGGAGCGTTTCCACGGTGCTGGTGATGTGCGTGAGCGGGAACGCTTCCGACTGGTTGGGGGTGTCCGAGAGCGACCTCTGCGACGTCGAGAGGAGGTTCTGGAACTCTCCTGCCGAGCAGGAGATCTTGAATGGTAACCAGAGCCTCCCCTCCGACGGCGAGTAACCCGAGACCTCGACCGGCTCCTCTGTCTTCTCCGAGAGGTTGACTGAGAAGATCCAGACCTATCCCGACGTCGAGTGGCCCTGGTTTTCTCCCTCCTCGAGCGGGAACGGGACCTCTGGAGCCCACGAGGCTTTGGTGAAGGAGAACGGCCTCTCCTTGAAGTTGTCTTAGTGCGTGGAGAGGATGCTGAACGCCGCCGGCGTGAGGATCTTGACTTTTCAGCCGGCTCTGGGGAAGACACTGAGGGACTTCTTCGGCGTCTTGGGGGAGTTCTAGAGCGGGTCTCTGGTGAGGATGACGCAGAACGGCTCCTACGGGAGAGCCGGGCCTTCCTAGTCAGCTCAGGAGATGACCGGGAGCTGCGACGCCGCGGCGGAGTACGAGACTTAGTCTTGGGCTCTGGTGATGACCGAGAGCTTCTTCTAGCAGTTCTGGATTTGGGAGGGTGTTCTGGAGAGGACTCGGAACTGCTGCTTCCTTCAGGAGAAGGGCCTCTGCCTTTGCTTGATGAACCTGATCTGCTTCGTCTTGGAAGGACTCGAGGGGCAGGAGCCTTGGGTTCAGGAGAGGAATCAGAACCACTCTGTGCCCTGGGTGCTGCTCTTGGCTTCTCTTTAACCTCAGGGGATGAGCCAGACCTGCTACGCCGAGGAGAAGGCCGGGATTTGCTGTCCACCTCCGGAGAGGATCCAGAGTGACTCCTCTGCCTGAGTGGCATTCGTATCTTAGCTTTAGAATCTGGAGAAGAGTCTGACTCACTTCTCTCCTGAGGGGATGCACTGGGTTTCCCATCGAGTTCCTGAGAAGATCCAGACCGACGTCTCTGCCCAAGAGGTGTCCTAGCCACAGTCTTCTGTTCAACTGATGACTCTGACCCACTTCTCTCTCTCTGAGGGGTAAGACACTTATTGTTGAGCTCCGGGGAAGATGGAGAACGACTCCTTGGCCTAGGAGTCTGAGGCAAAGCTTTTGGTTCTGGAGAGGAATCACATTCACTTCTCCCCCTGGATGGTGTTCTAGGTATATCTTTCATTCCGGGAGACGACCCAGATAGGCTGTGCCTGGAAGGAGTCCCAGATCCATCTCTAAGTCCTGGGGAAGACCCAGACCTGCTTCTCCTTGAGGGAGTTCTGGGTAAGCCATCTTTCAGTTCAGGAGAAGATGCAGAACTACTTCTTTCCCTTGAAGGTGTTCTGGGTATAGCATCAAGTACTGGTGAAGACACACTCTGGTTTGAAGACATTCCTGCTTTTTCCACCACATCTGGGGATAACTCAGAGCTGCTGTGTCTGGAGGACCTTGTTGATTGTTCTTTCACATCTAGAGATGGATCTGTCTCTAGCTGATTAGGAAAAGGTCCATTCAAATCTTTACCCTCAGGAGAAAATCCAGTATTCATTTCTGCAACAGGGCCTCCTGAGTTTCTAAATTCTAAAGGTGATCCAAAGCTATTCTCCCTGGGAGGAGAGTTTGACAGTTCTTTATGTTCTGGAGAAAAGTGTGGCCCGCTCCAAGCTGAGGCCATTGCAGGGACTTCTTCCGAAGAAGCCTGCAACTGGCTTTGGTCAAGAGTCAAAGGTACAGCAGGCCTTTCTATTTCTGGAGATGATTCAACATTACTTCCAGCAGTTTCTTTACGTTCTGGAGACAAATGCGGCAGAACTTGGTTTGATGATTCTTCAGATTTCTCTACTACCTCCATTAATTCTTCATCTTGGCTTGGCTTAGCTAATGCAGAACTTTGGTCTTTTGTATCTGGAGATAACCTAACACCACCACCTCTTTCCCTTGATGGAGTTCTAGGGGTATCTCTGAGTATTGGTGAGGACTCAGGCCTATTCTGCACTGGAGGAGGACTCAATTTGTCTCTTAGTCTTGGAGGTGATGCACTAACATCCTCCTGCAGGAGTAAGCCAGTTTTTTCTTTTGATTCAGAAGGCTCTAATCTGCTCTGCCCCAGAAGAGATTTAGAGTCTATGGCAGGATATGAGAAAGAGTCAGACTGGGACCTGCTCTGTTCTGGAGATATTTCGGATTTCAGTCTAGGACTTGCTGACAATTCACCTCTTGTTGGAGATCTGGGTGCCAGCTCAGCGACTGGAGATGAGGACCTAGAGCAGCTGCCCTTAGGAGGTGTTTGAGATTTGCTCTGCAGATATGGAGACTCAGAATGACTTGGTCTCATTTCTGGGCTTGAAGTACCAGATCTGGAGTCTGGTGAAGTTGGAGATTGTCCTTTCTGTTGCAGAAATGAGGGTGGTGTGCTAGACTTGACTCCTGGACAGAGGGAGAAGGATTCAGAGCAACTCTGTGCTAGTGAATCTTTAGACTTCTCTTGGGAACATGGGGACTTTGATCCAAGATTATGCCCTGGTGGAGTTTGGGGCTTTGCTTTGGGGCACGGCGAAGTAGACCCTGAGTGACTTTGTCTTGGTGGTGTTCCAGGTTTCACTTTGGTATCTGGAGAGGAAGATCTAGAATGGCTGTGTCTTTGCAACAACCTAGATTCTGTCTTAGAGCATGGAGACACTGATCTGCTTTGCCTTGGAGGTGTTTTAGATGTCATCCTACTAGGACTTGGAGAAGAGAAGCCAGAATGGCTTTGGACTGGTGATGTTACTGCCTTTACTTTGGGTTGTGGAGATGACGACCCAGATCGGCTCCGTCTTGGAGGTGTGCCAGATTTCACCCTAGAAGGAGAAGACCCAGAGCAGCTATGTCTCGAAGGGGTCCTAGACTTCACCTCAGGGTCAGGTGATGATTCCGAACGGCTCCCTCTCTGTGGCGTTGCAGACTCTTCATTTATCTGGGGACTTGTTACGGACCCTTGCCTTGGTGGCGTTCCAGACTTCATTTTAGGTTGAGGAGATGAACTGGAATGACTTTGCCTTGATGGTGTTTTAGATTTCTGATTACCAGGCGGAGAAGAACCAGAGCGACTTCGTCTCAGTGGCGTTCTGGATTTAGCTTTGCGTTGGGATGATCCAGAGCGACTGCGCCTTGGTGGTGTCTGAGACTTTTGTTTAGGGCACGGAGAGGACTCTGAAAGGCTTCGCCTCACAGACAAACGGGATTTTGCTTTGGACCTTGGTGAAGAGAGAGACCTGCTCCGCCTAGAAGAAAGCCGCGATTTCTTCATTTCTGGACTTGAGTTGGACCTGCTCCTTCTCTGTGATGTGCGGGATTTGTTCTTCCGCTCTGATGATGAGCCAGACCTGCCCCTTCTTTGTGGTGTTCTAGAGTGAGATCTTCCCCGTCTAACTAGGCTTCTACTATGGGATCTTCCCCGTCTTGCTGGTGTCCTAGACTGTGATCTCCCTCTCCTGTTTGGGGTTCTAGAGCGTGACCGGCCACTTCGTCTAGCTGGCGTTCTAGAGCGTGACCGGCCACTTCGTCTTGCTGGTGTTCTAGAGCGTGAGCGCCCACGCCTGGCTGGGGTTCTGGAACGTGACCTGCCACTTCTCCTGGCTGGTGATCTACTACGAGACCTCCGTCGTACAGGTGATCGGGTCCTAGATCTGCGCCTAGCAGGTGTTCTAGACCGAGACCTGCCTCTCCGGGCGGGTGTTCTAGATCGTGACCTCCGCCTGGCGGGTGTTCTAGATCGTGACCTCCGCCTGGCAGGTGTTCTAGACCGAGACCTGCCTCTCCGGGCAGGTGTTCTAGAACGAGATCTGCCCCTAGTTGCAGGGGATCTAGAGTGTGACCTGCCTCGTCTTGCTGATCTAGACCTGCCTCTTCTCTGTGCATTTCTGCTCCTGGACCAGCCTGGCCGCTGAGGAGACCTAGAGCGGCCACGTCGCTGGGGGCTTCTAGATCGTCCCCACCTCTGTGCAGAACGTGATCTACGCCACTGAGGTGACCGGGACCGAGAATGCCCTCTCTTGGTAGGGGTTCGAGACCGAGACCGCCCCCTCTTATTGGTGGTAGGACTACGGGACCTCCCCACCCTACGGGAAGGAGTATGAGAATGTGACTTAGCCCGTTTTGCTCGCCCATGAGAGCGACTCTTGGATGCAGGAGAAGAACTCTCTCGGCGGGACCCAGGAGCTGGTGCCGGTTTAGGGCTTTCAGGGGAAGAGCTGGCATGCCGAGAAACTTTGGTAGGTTGAGGGGATGGTGGGCAGCTCTCTGAAGAAGATTGGGGAGGTTTCTCAGGAGACTTAGGTGGTGAATGACCCTGGGCTGGAGAAGCCTCAGAAGGGGGGTTCACTGGCTCCTGACTTAAGGGGGTTGTTGCAAGCGGTTGTGGGGAGCCGCCATGTTGCTCAGCAAGGAGCAGAGTGGGAGCCGGTGGTTCTGGCCCTGTGTTGCTCCTTTCCGGAGAGGGACTAGGTCGAACTGCAGATTTCTAAGAGTGGAAAAGAGAGTAGGGGTAGGGATAATGTAAGCACCAAAACTTCCTATCATCTGTAAGGTCCCAACACCCCTTCCAATGAAACACCTTTTCCTCACCACAGGCGGTCACATTCATTCAATAATCACACAGTACAAAATACAGTTAAAAACATATGAAAACAGAGTCTATAATAATCTCAAAAGTCATATAATCTAGAAAAAAACAATGCAATCTAATGTACTATTAGTTCACAACAACCACTATAACATGCTGACTGCAGAAGAATATTTTTAAATGTAAAGATAAAGCAACTTCCCAAAGTGACTGACTTTACCCTTTAAAAATAACTACATTAAAGGGAAAAAACTGAGAACATGGCACGTGAGTAACAAAAACTAGGATAAAGTATAGGAAAACACAGAAAAAGAGACCAAGTTATAAAAACCTTAAAACATAATCCAAGAGAAATAGGAAGTAAATTATGCTTCTGAGGTGATCAAACTTGCAGTTTGGAAAAGCAACTCTGGAGAATGTGAAAAATAACAGGAGAGCTACAACTTTATCAAAGAGCAATTAAAAATATATTGTGATGATAGAAATAAGAAAACATGATTAGAGTCTGAATTAGAATAGCAAGTATAAACAGAGAAGGCAATGGCAACCCACTCCAGTACTCCTGCCTGGAAAATCCCATGGACAGAGGAGCCTGGTAGGCTGCAGTCCATGGGGTCGCTAAGAGTCGGACACGACTGAGCGACTGAGTGACTGAGCGACTTCACTTTCCACTTTCATGCATTGGAGAAGGAAATGGCAACCCACGCTAGTGTTCTTGCCTGGAGAATCCCAGGGACAGCGGAGCCTGGTGGGCTGCCGCCTATGGGGTCGCACAGAGTCGGACACGACTGAAGAGACTTAGCAGCAGCAGCAAGTATAAAAGAAAAGGTATGGAAAAAATATTTCCGAAAGTAGTTTTCAGACTGCAAGCAGCAACTCAGCGGACTGAGAAATTTTAGTAAGCCACAACCAGCATTTAATGAAATAAATACTAGAGACACTGAATAGTAAATGGCTAATAGGTGTAAAGAAAATTTTTTGTTCCGAGTTTTATCTTACATTTACAAACAAAATAGTAAGGTAAAATCTATTATTAATACCTAGTGAAGTTTGAAAGTCACAATTCTAAATGATTTGCAGATGCAAAAGAGAACTTTATGAATACCAAGAGACAAATCAGAAAACAAAACTTGATCTTACTTTTTCCTTAACTCTGAACAGCTATCCTGAATCCACAGCCTTGCAACCCCAAGAACATCCATTAATTCAGGAACATACCTCCTTCTTGTCTTTGTCTTCACAGGGACTGCTAGGCTGCTTTGTAGAAGGCTCCGGACTACTAGGCTGCCCTATGTTGGTAGTACCTGGTTCCCTGGGAGGTACATCTCCCTCCCCTCGACGCCCCAAAGCAGGCGAAGGACTTCGTCCAGTCAAGGCAGTTGTATGGGTTTTAGCTGCAGCACTTCGAGACCTGCGAGAGGTAATTGAGGACGGGAAGAGAGAAAGAAAATCAGTTCAGGAGAGAACAGAAAACCCCCTCCCCAGCTCCCATCTACCTTTCCTGACTATAACCCTCCTCCAAAAAACCTTCTCTCACTCACAAGATTCAAATTACTCATATTGAAATTCAGGTCCAGTTCATTTTGCTCCTTCTCTTCTCAACATCAATCCCCAAAAAATATTCTCCCTCTACCCCTTCATATTTACCTCCCCCAAACCTCCCAGAACCCTCCACCCAGTCCATTCCCTACCCGCTTCATTCACCACTCACCTCTGAGCCCACCTCCTTCAGGAAGCCTTCCCCGATTAAGGAAGCCAGGGTAAGGATTCCTTCCTCCCCCAGACACCACGAACAAACCACCACCCCCCCTATTCTGGCAGTCCATATATATCAGAACAAAACAAAAAATAACAAAATAAATAAAATAAACAAAAACAAAAAAACAAAAAAAAAAGAGAAGGGGAAATGTATATGTCTGTCCATCCTGTTGCTTTAGCCTGTCAGCTCCTAGAGGGCAGGGACCGTGTCTTCCGAATGGTCTGTGCAGCGCCTAGCACACCGTGGGCGCTCAATAAATATTAAATTGATTAACCCACAAGTCCCTCTCCCTCCCTTCCTCCTGGACCACCCCTTACCGACTGCGGGAAGTATCTGAAGAAGAAGCAGAGTCAGCAGAAGTTGAACGGTGGGCCCGTCGGCTCTTGGGGGCTGGAGTTGTACTTCGAGATCTGCAGAAAGACCAATATCACAGCTCAGGGTACTGTCAAAGGTCTACAAGGTTCCCCTTATCCATCCCTCAACCTTCTACTGGACTGCCCTATCCCCAAGTGGCACTCATCTACCCATTAAGCAAATTTCCCTCTAATTTACTCACCGCTTCCGCTTCTTGTCCTTAGATTTACGTTTGCTCTTTGGAGTAGGAGACCTGGGAAATAAGGCAAAGTTATTTAAAATAAAAATCATTTTTAAAGAAAAAAACAAGCAAAAGTAGAAAGGGAAGAACTGTCATTCAGGAGAATCACCAGCAGGGAATCAAGGAACTGAGCTTTAAGGAGAAAAAAAAAAAAGAGCAAACAAAGCCATCAGGTAGCAATGGCTCACCACTTCATGTGCCACTGTCCTCCCTATGCCACAAAGAGCTCTTACCTATGCTTCCTTTTCTTGGATTCAGATTCTGACCTGTGGATAAAAAATAAATAAAACATAAACCATTATCTATGCCTGAACTCACCAAGCTTCTCCCATCACTCCATGTACGCCCACCTCATACCTGTGCTTCTTCTTCTTAGAACTCTTCTTCCTCTCTCGTCGAGGAGAGCTGCTCTCTGACCTGCTAAACATGGGTTCAGAAACAGGGTCATTCGGCTTGCCTCCTTCCCTGGCCCACCCTACTTACGATCCATCCTCAGAAGGCTGCACAGAACAACTCCAACAGCACCTATGTGCCAGATCTACACCCAGAACTTTACTAAGCAGCATAAGTACCTATAACAACAAACCTCAAAACAGAACAGTACCAAAATTCTGATCAATTTTGTACAGCTGCACAATCAACCCTTCCCCACTGAAGCAGCACACATATTTTTGCTCTCAGCTGAGACCTGAATGGTAACTCCTCTTCCCTGACTTTCCTGACAACTCCCTCCTGCTTCCTAGAAATAAAAATCCTCTATTTCCAAAGAGAAAAAGCCTGACAGGTGCGGTCCTCTGGCTACTAAAATAACTTTCCAACTAACTTACCGTCCTCGATCTTTCTTCTTTTTCTTCTTCTTTTGCTTTGGCGTTGGTGAGCGAGAACTGCTAGACTCCCGGACAAGGCTGAGTGAAGATGAAAAGAAGCAAAGATGGGTGCTAAGATGAATTTTCTGAGCCATTTCAACTTCAGAACAAAATCTTAAGAATATGAGAAGAAATAATCCACACACAAAAAATGGAGCAAAGCACTTAGAATTAGGAAGAGAAACTGACACTAATCTCGTGTACCTGTAAGGTTTGGGAGGCTCAGGAGCTGGTTGTTTAGCTTCTCGAGCACGACGCTGGGGATCAAAAGAGCTGCCATCCACATAGGAATCACTGATGCCAAAGGCAGCTCGGAGTCGCTCATTCTTCTTCTCATTCAATTCTGCCAACTGGTGAGTCTCAGTTACCCTAGAGAAGAAAAGGTCAAAGGTCTAAAGGAGATAGACAACAAAATGCAGAGTCATATTCACACAATTGCAGGCATGGACCAAACAGCCACGAGAAAAGGCAGAGAGCAGGGAGAAAGTCCACAGTAAGGAGAGAGAACAGCAAAAGCAGAAGAGAGTCCAGAGAAAATGGAGAGGGAAACACTCACGCTGGCCTCTGCCCTGGGTTCTCCTCCTTCCCCCCAGGGTTCACATCCTTCTCCAGCAACATGAGTCGAAAGGTCGCCACTTTTTCCTGAATTTGCTGTTCCTCGTACCTGAAGAACAAAAGCCTTCAAGGTTAGAGCCTGACCAGACACTCTCCCCAGACCCGGGTTTACAATTCCCTCGTTCCCAGCAGGACCCCTTCCCTTTCCATGCACACATAAATGTTTCACTCACTGTCACCCAAAGGGCCCTCCTTTCAAATTCTGCTCTTTTCCTGTAATCTTTCTTCCCTGCACTGACTACACCCTCTAGAACAGTGGATTTTAAACATGCTACACTCCGGGGCCAAAAGAGGAAAGTTAAGCAGGCAGAGTTCCAAGTGTTCCTCCCCAACTTCAATCAACATAACAGGTCTTTCATTTCATGGGATTCCAAAGTAACATGCATTGTCAAAAAAAAAACAAACAAAAAAACAGGGGGGACGCCACTGCTGAAGTTTGAAAACCACTGCTCTAAAAGGTTTTCTGCCTGAACGTGCTCCTTTTCCACAAATCTCACTTCCCTACCCAACTCATGATCCCCTTTATCCAGGTGTTATTCCAATATCCTGTTTTCTTTCCTTTGCTACTCTCAAAGGCCTCAACCCTTACATCCATTCACCTTCCTTTTCTCTACCAATGACAACACATATCAGCTTACCAAGCTCTTGTGTCTTGCCTGGTCTGCTTCCCCACCTCTCCCTTAAAGCATGTATTTCTCAATGGCCCCCCTCATTCCCCCTGTGCCTTCATCTAAATAATTCAGACTCCCTCAGGCTCCCTTTTATGTTCCAGACACAGGTTTCACTTTGAACTGCCCCTCAACTCCTTTCAATTCGCTATCTTCTTTACCACCTCCCCTCCTACAACTCACTTCTCTCCAGGCCTCTTTCAACTTGCCCAACGCTCCCTACAGCCCACCTAACTCCCCGGCTCTGCACTCGCTGGGTGCGTGGCTCTCCCCCAGACCTCCCTCACCCCTGCTCCTCCATCATCTCCTCCAGCTCGAGGCATCGCAGCTCCACGCGCCGCTTGCGCTCGTGGTCCAGGATGTCAGGATTAGGCCGCTTCACCAGGGCAGCCTCCAGGCGCCGCAGTTCCTCCTCTCCCTTGTAGTCAGGCCGCTCACCCCGGCGGCCCCGCACCAGGGACAGGTTGCGCTGGACGTAGCCGTTGGTGCCGCTGCCCCGGGGCGTCGGCAGCCCGATCCCGTTGTACATGGCCCCGTGCCCGGGGGGGCACCACCGCTCCTGAGGGGGAGCGGGGAGACACGGGTCAGGCCCCTGGCCCCAAACTAGCCACTCACCACCACCCAAATCCCTGCTCTTCTTCAAACCTACTTCAACAGGTCTCTCCACACTAAACCTCCTTTGGCTGCATAATCCTCCTGGTCTCCTAAACAAACCCTTCCTTCATCCTTCCCTCACTTTCTTTCTACCAAATCAAGACCAACTCTTACAGTCTTTACCCTCAGTGTGCAAAAGCCACTTGTTTGTACCTAGCTTTTCCTTACCCACCCCAAAGATCCAATTTCTCCCAAATTTCTCCACACTATCCCTTTATTCTCCTTTGAACCCAATATGCACAAGTGATATCTTTACCAACTATTCTGATTCCTAACCCCTGGCAACTGACTGAGGCCTCCAAACAGGGCACAACAAACACCAACAAAAAATAAAAACAGAGAGAGAAAGAGATCTGTGGCACACAAAGGCCTGCAGTCAAGTCTAGAGTCTTCCAAGAACTAACCTAAGCATTTCAGGCTAGCTACCCTGAACGTAGTCAGAAATTATGAATACAAATTGACTCAAGAACCCCTAGATATCCAAAAGGAGGCCTAACCTAAAAGGCCAGCACGCGCTGCAGAAACACATGAAGCCTAGATACGTAATCCTCATATACTTCATCTCTCAGGTAAGAGGCATGTCCAATCAACCATCCTGACTGATATGTTATTTCCTCAATTTCCTTCCCAATAGGATTTCTCACATGGTTTGTGGCTCACCCAAGTCTCCCTAGCTCCTGTTAAAAGATTGCGTTTTCAACTCAACACTCTATGTGTATCAAAGGGGCCTCTAGTCCCACTGTTCCCCATACCTTCTCTACATCCTTTCCCCACACCTAAGTCACAAAAACCCCACTCTTTCTCCCTCTCCTTCATTAAAGTCAAACTGTTGACTTTAACAGTCCCCTCATTACCTTACTTCCTAGTTTTTCTCATCCAGCCCCACATGACTCTGAAGAAACCCTCAAATGCTAGTTCTTTCCTGATTAGGTTTTTTGCCTACAGACTCTATGCCTTTCTCCTGCTCTATGTACTCTCTTTCTTCTCCAACTCCTCCTGTCCAAGATAGTGTCACAAGGGAAATGCGTGAGTGAAAAGGACCCCAGGAAAAGAACCCAAGGAACAAAGTGGAGATGTTAGTGAAGGCAGAAGGAAAAGAACACAGAACTGGATAAAAAGGAAAGTTTCATTTAAAATACTCTGGAAGAAACATTATACAAACTCCTGGAAAAATGTACTAACCTCCCCCTTTATAGGTAGATGTTGAATAAAAAGAAGACAGCTCATCTCTAGAACAGTTTGGTACCCCTTACCCCTCAACTCTAAGGCTGGGTCCCTACCCAATCCCAGTTGCAGACTCTAGAGATCTGAAAACAAAACAAAAAAATAACCATATTGGGGTAAAGGATGATGCTAAATCTAGGAAAGGCAAGCGAAATTGTGTGAAATGAAAAATTTCTTTATACTACAAGAAATCTTCCAACCTTCGCCTTTACTTTCTCAAAATTTCTCTTTACTCTTAAGCTAGATTTTCTCTGGCTCTCTATACCCTACCTAGTTTCTGCTTCCCTTGCAGAAAGCTTCTGACCTGCAATTAATTCTTCGGTTTAACCATTCACCCACACTTCCATACCACCTCACACAATAATCCTCCCACTCCCTGGAAAAGGATAACCAGCAGCTGCTAAGCAAAGGGTATTCAATCACAACAGACTACTTTTAGAGAATGACCCAGCAAAGAAAACAAACAAAAAACAGGAATACCATGGCATCCAAGACAATGCTCCAAAAGGACAGATGGACAAGAACGGTGTATCAATAATACATATACACAAATCACCAAAACCTAAATGGAGATACTTAAAACTGGGATCCACGGACTATGGGCATGCAAAAGTCACCCAAGCTAAAGGCAGATAGTAAAAGCAAGCTGCAAAAGAAAATAAAAAGCAGTTTTTTCTGTTGGAGAATTATCACATGTTAAACTAACAAGACAAAAGGAGTCTTAAAATTCAGTATTATGACAGTCAATGAAAGAAACGCACCAAAAAGGGAGCGGACGGTGCAGGAAAATGAAACTAAGTAATACGTAAGCACATCAAGTTCAGCACGGGGCACCACAGTAGCTGACTAGGGACTATGGAACCCAAAAAGCTGAAGTACTGGCTCAGTAAAAGAGGCCTAGATTCAACACACTCAAAAGCAAAGACAACACAACTTTTAAAATTTTTGACCCAAAAGCTATCTTACATAAGCGTTTGCGTGAAAACCAAGGTCTGGAAGAGTTTTGAGTCGAATTATAACAAAACCCTGCGCTTTCTCAAGAAAGGGCTGGCAGCCGCCTCCCCAGCTTCAACACAACTTTGGAGGAGATCATGAAAAGGTGCAAAAAAAGAAAAGAGCACGTGGTCTGCCTTAACATACCTAGACTGAATACTTAATTAAAAACAACAAAAAAAACGTTTTGAACGCTTCGCTTAATACTTCACGGCAGACAGTAACGAATCCAAAATGCCGAAATCTAGGAGACATCTAGTCAAGACCTTCTTTGCACAGGCTGAGCCGCCAAGACCTATTTTCGGCCTTGAGGGATGGGGGAGGGGGCTGCGCGGCGCCCGGTAGTCTGGGAGGCTAAGGGCCAGACCCCAAGCCCCGGGTAGGGACGGACGGGCCGGACGCCGGCGAGGAGCGGGGCAAAGGAGCCGACAGCCGGCCCCCGCCGCCGCAGCCCCCTCCCCGCAAACAAAATGTCGGCAAGGACAGCTGCAACAGGGCCTCGTCGCCGCACGCGTCCGGGAGACGAGAAGCCCGAGCCGCGCGCTACCCACTCCTCGCCGAGAACGCGCGCGAGCCCTAGTGCACTCGGCGGCGCGCGCCGTTGCCATGGGGGAGGGGGAATAAAAGCCCGCGCGCGACAAGAACCGCGGGAGAGGGGGAGGGGAGGCAGGCGAGCAGGGACGTCCGCGCGAGCTAGGGGCGGCGAGCGCGCGTGCGCGCGGCGGCCTGGGCCGTTCTCCGCGCGCTTTGGCCTGGCGCCGGGGCCGCCGCCCCTCCCCCACCCGGCTCGCTCGCTCCCTAACCCTCTCACCCGCCGCCGCCTCCGCCCGCCGCCTCCGAGGGGGAGAGGTGCTGCCGCAGATCGAGCTCCTGAGTCCTTCGGGGCCTGGAGCCGCGGCCCAGCCTCGCCTGTCCGCCCGACTCAGCCGACACCGCCGCCTCCTCGCTTCCTCAGGGGCCGCAGCGGGCTCCGACTGCGCCACTCGCACCCCGCCTGGGCCGCGTTGCACGTCAGCACGACCAACTAAACGCGTCAGCACGCAACCGCGCGCGTCGCAAGGCCCGCCGGGAACGGTAGTACGCTCCGCGGCTTTGTGCGCAGGCGCGGAATCAGCACGGGATGTGTAGTTCCTTGAGTCCCGAAGGAGATTCAACTCTGTTGTCGATGAACTACGAGTCCCGTCAGCCAGTTGCGAGGAGGGTCTGGGGAGGGGCCCGGAGCAAGCAACGCATTCCAGGGGGTTTCCGACGGGGAGCAGGAGGACACAGGGCCTAGGGACGCTAGCCCTCGATCGCTCCCGCCTTCGGCCCAGAGCATCCTGGGAGTTGTAGTTCTAGCGTGGCGTGGAACCCGTAGGTAGCTTCGCTCTCCCCCGCCCCCACCACGAGGCCGCCATTTTGTCTCCCCATGTTAGGAGGCAATGGGCCCGAGGCCAATAACACCGCTGCCTCCAAGTGACCGCACGCCTCCCTGCGTGAGCCCGGGGGCCATGCTGCACCTATCATTCCGGACCCAGGAGTACCCGCCCCCCAGACCCCGGGCGGCGGACACCCCGGTAATCCCAGAGCCCAGCTACAGGCCCAGGGCTTGAGCCAAGAGCTGAGCCAGCAGACCGTGGTGTTCGCAGCTTCCATCCGCTGAACCGGGCTGGCTGCCCCTGAGGAATGAGTTTTTTTTATGACTACGAGTAAGGGGGCCAGACAGAGGTGCAATTTTCTCCTGCAGAACATGAGGCGTGTTACATACGTGGCAGGGTAAAAACGTTACAACCTCCCCCCCCCCCCCCCCCCGCCCCAAGTTTGTCAGCCCTCTGCAGAATGTCTTAGGTTAATGTTTTTAAGTCCGTTTTGCTTGAGCCTGAGGACCAGCCAGTCTCCCTCAAAGCAGAGTTGGGAGAAGCTGAGTTTTACAGGCAGGCCAGTCGTCTGGGTTATCTCTGTTTGGGGTGGGGGTGGGGGCAGCCTATACCAGCAGCCAGTTAATGAACTGTGGTCCCTTTGACTTTGTATCTGATGTTACTAGGTTTTCTTTGTAATCGTGGAAAGATAAACTCACCTCATATGCTGGAGTGGGGCAACCTACCGCTTGGTGTAGGAGCTGTAGCTTTGGCTTAAAGGTGCCGGGGCTGATATAATCTTACCTTCTTGAACTCTTGGCAAGTGCTTACCGGAGTTGGACGCATCTTTGGAGTGATTTATGGCAAAGTGGAAAAGCCTGTCCTTTCTGGGCTTAAGCTGATATTTCTCAGGTGAGGGTGAAGGTGATAGTTTCTTCAGTAAGACCCTTTCCTGTAACCAAATTCCCAATGATACTCTTCCCAGGAGATAGGAGGGTAGGAGGTGGGGCACAATCTTTCAAAAAATGATATATCCTTAGGACCCGAGGTAAACACTGATTAGAATTAAATGGGTTCAAGATGGCAGACAAGTCAACTTTGACTAGAATGTGATCCTCAGTATACACTCATTTTAACATACCAGTGAGCTAGATGACCCATGGAGAGGACCCATGACAGTTCAAAGCCAACCATCATAGACCAAAAACTGGGCAGTGGTCCAATTCCTGGAAATCTCTGCCCCTTGCCCAAATTAGTTGGAAGAATCCTCCCACTCATTAGCCTATGAAATTACCCAGTCCATAAAAGCTAACTATACCACCTTGTGAGGCTGGGCTCACCCTCTGAGATGGCCCACACTCTATGGATTGAGTTTCTCTCTAAATAAATTAACTTCTTATATATCACTATCTCTCTCTGAGTTGTTTTTTTTTTTTTTTTTTTTCAGTTTATTGATTTAATTGGAGGACAATCACTTCACAACAATGTGGTAGCCCCTGCCACAGGACAGGGATCAGCCAAGGGGCACGTTCACACCCCCGCTCTGCCATCCTGATCTCACTGAGTTCTTTTTGCCAGGAGACACCAAGAATCTGTTGCTTCATTAGGTCCTGAAACCAGGTGTGTAATCTTAGTTGGAAAGCTGTGGGTTTGAGTCCCAAGCAGAGATTCGGCAGTTCAAATCCTGGCACATGGGTTCAAGTCCCAATCTGAGGTGAATAGTTTCACCTGTATTTACTGAATATTTTGTGCTAACCTCTGTATGTGAATCACTGCATTTAATGCTTGTGAGAACGTCCTATTCCTATGAGAAAAGAATGGATTATGAGAACTACGAGTTCATTTACATATCCACAGTCTGTGTGCTCAGTTGTTCAGTTGTGTCCAACTCTTTGCAACCCCATGGACCGTAGTCCACCAGGCTCCTCTGTCCATGGAATTTCCCAGGCAAGAATACTGGAGCAGATTGCCATTTCCTACTCCAGGGGGATCTCCCCAACCCAGGGATCGAACCCACATCTCCTGCATTAGCAGGTGGATTCTTTACCACTGTGCAACCTGGAAAGCCTACATATCCACAGTACGGTTTTCAAAATAAAGTAACATTGAAATAATCTACAAACTTTATATAGACGTTATCAATTGTTCTGATAATATCCTGAATAGCAAAAGAAAATTCAAAATCATAAATGTAGTGTTCTTAGACATCTTAATCTGGAAGGGTTGCTGATTCTTTGTAATTCATGGCATTACCATCTTTGTAGAGTACAAGCCATTTATTTTGTAGAAGGTCCCTCAATGTGGGTATGTCTGGTGTTTCATCATAGTTTTAAAATGCAGGTTACACATTTTTGGCAGGAAGACCAGGGAAGTGATACATGTTCTCAGTGTACAGTAGGAAGAGACACGTTCTGCCCAGTGGTTGCATTACTGCCAACACTGACTTTGAGCTGATTCAGATCATTTGGTTAAGAAGGAGTCAACCAATTTTCTCATGAAATTTCTAGTTTGTGAAAGTGAAAAAGTGTAAAAGGGTTTGTTGTTCAGTGATGTCCAACTCTTTTCAACCCTGTGGACTATAGCCCACCATCTCCTCTGTCCATGAAATTCTCTAGACAAGAATACTGGAATAGATAGCCATTCCCTTCTCCAGGGGATCTTCCCAACCCAGGGGTCAAACCCAGGTCTCCTGCATTGCAGGCAGATTCTTTACCATCTGAGCCACCAGGGAAGCCCTACTAATTTTTTTTTAGGAAGCCCTAAATTAATTGTTTCCAGTGTTTTGTGATCACAAACCATGCTGCAATGAGTAACCAGGTGCATACATATTTTCATATTTGTTGGGGTGTATATCTTCAAGGTGGGCTTCCCAGGTGGGTCAGTGGTAAAGAATCTGCCTGTAATGCAGGAGACCGGGGTTCGATTCCGATCGGGAAGATCCCCTGGAGGAGGAAATGGCAATCCCTCCAGTGTTCTGTTTTTTTTTTTTTTACCCTCCAGTATTCTTGCCTGGAAAATCCGATGGACAGAGGAGCCTATTGGGCTACAAGGCTATAGGGTCGCAACAACAGTATCTTCAAGGGAAATTCCTAGAAGTTGGATTGCTAGGGCAAAAGGTAAAGAGAAACAGTTTTGTTAGTAAGGACTGATCCCTCTCTGTAAGGGTTGTACCAGTTTGCATTCCCACTGGCAGAATATAGAGAGGGCTCGTTACCCACGGCTTCACCAATGGACTACCTCACAGTGCTTTTCCATTCTGGCTAACCTCATAGGTCAGGAGTGTTAATACAGTGTAGTTGTTTTGTGTGTGGTAAAGTGCACATGAATATAAATTTTATCATTTAAACTAATTTCTGAATGTACAATTCCGTGGCATTAAATACATTCATGGTGTTGTGTGACCATCACCACTATCCATTTCCAGAACTTTTTCATTCCCCAACTCTGTACTCGTTAAACAATAACTACTTCCTACCCTCTCAATTCAGTCGCTCAGTCGTGTCCGACTCTTTGCGACCCCATGAATCACAGCACGCCAGGCCTCCCTGTCCATCACCAACTCCCAGAGTTCACCCAAACTCATGTCCATCGAGTCGGTGATGCCATTCAGCCATCTCATCCTCTGTCGTCCCCTTCTCCTCCTGCCCCCAATCCCTCCCAGCATCAGGGTCTTTTCCAATGAGTCAACTCTTCGCATGAGGTGGCCAAAGTATTGGAGTTTCAGCTTCAGCATCAGTCTTTCCAATGAACACCCAGGACTGGTCTGCATTAGGATGGACTGGTGGGATCTCCTTGCAGTCCAAGGGACTCTTAAGAGACTTCTCCAACACCACAGTTCAAAAGCATCAATTCTTTGGCGCTCAACTTTCTTCACAGTCCAACTCTCACATCCATACATGACCACTGGAGAAACCATAGCCTTGACTACATGGACTTTTGTTGGCAAAGTAATGTCTCTGCTTTTCAATATACTATCTAGGTTGGTCATAACTTTCCTTCCAAGGAGTAAGTGTCTTTTAATTTCATGGCTGCAATCACCATCTGCAGTGATTTTGGAGCCCCCAAAAATAAAGTCTGACACAGTTTCCACTGTTTCCCCATCTATTTCCCATGAAGTGATAGGACCAGATTCCATGATCTTTGTTTTCTGAATGTTGAGCTTTAAGCCAACTTTTTCACTCTCTTTCACTTTCCTACCCCCTAGCCCTTGGTAAACTCTATTCTATTTTCTAAGAATTTGCCTATTCTTACTGAAACTGTCCATCCTGGCCAGGCACCACAGTTACCATTCGCGTGAGTTATTCTACAACAGGAGATCCTAATAAGGAAAATGAAACTAACAAGCCACCGCCAAACAAAAGAACTATCGAAAGGTCGAAAGGACACACCAGTCCATGTGTCCTCCCAGAATCCTTCTTCCTGGAATCCACCTTGGCTGAGCGACGCGCTGGTCACCAAGCAGCACCCTGAGTCAGAAGGATTGGCCAGAAACTAACCCCATCACCATAAACCCCAAGACTGCTAACCTTGAGACCCCTGAGTTCTCTTACCCTGGGGCTCTCTGCCCAGGCACTCCTCCTCAGTAAAGTCTCTTGCTTTGTCAGCATGTGTGTCTCCTCAGACAATTCATTTCTGAGTGTTAGGCAACAGCCCATTGTCGGGCCCTAGAAGGGGACCCCTTCCTGCATCAGTTCTAGGTTCCTCATTGCTCGATGGGGCCCCTCAAGAGGGCTGTTCTCTTGCTCCCTGTGCATGCCCTGTGCATGCCTTGCTCCCTGTGCAGGCCAGCGCCTGCTTCACTTGCATTTTAAGCACAAGACTGACCTTCTGACGTACTTGCCCCCAGGACCCAGCTAGTGATTGTTCTTATTAAAGGGGCACTAAGGAGTGTGCCTGGGAGCCAAGGCTGCCACTTTATCCTGCCCACTGTCAACCCCACGTGGTGAGGTGGTTGCTCCAGGACCTTGCTCAGACATGTAAGTGAAAGTTGCTCACTTTTGTGCAATTCTTAGCAACCCCATGGACTGTATAGCCTGCCAGGCTCCTCATCCATGGAATTTTCTAGGAAAGAATACTGAAGTGGGTAGCCATTTCCTTCTGAAGGGAAGGAAATTTCCTTCCCAACCCAGGGATCAAACCCAGGTCTCCTGCATTAAGATTCTTTACTGTCTGAGCCACCAGGGAAGGCCTGCCCAGATGTGTTAAGATCCCCCTGTTCATTAAACCACTGATGTCTCTGTTGCCGATCCAGGCTGTTTCTGCATCCTTAAAGCTGGGAAAGTATATTAGGCCTGCTGTGTGCACCCCAGCGCTCACAGGGTGGAGTCTATCTGTCCTTTCACACCCATCTTATTGTACTTAGCATAATGTTTCTAAGATTTATGTTGTAGCACGTGTCAGCAGTTCACTCTTTTTTAATGACAATAATACCCTGTTGAATGTATATATACCACATTTTGTTTACCCATGCATTCACTGACGGGCTTTTGAGTTGTTTCTACATTACAGCTATTGTGAATAGTGCTGCTGTGAACGTTAGTATGCAGGTTACTGTGGGGACAAATGTTTTCATTTCTGGACTTTACAGACAGTCTCCTCTCCAGGCGCCCAGCCTCTGGGCTTCCCCTCCAATCTTCATGAAACCTCCTAAAAGATTTTTTTAATTTAAAAATTGTATTTATTTATTTATTTTTGGCCGTGCTAGGTCTTCGTTGCTGCTCAGGTTTTCTTCTGGTTGCAGCGAGTGGGGGCTACTCACTAGTTGCGGTGCTCTGGCTTCTCATTGCAGCGGCTTCTCTTGTTGCGGCTCCTGGGCTCTAGAGCACAGGCTCAGCAGTTTTGCCACTTGGGCTCAGTTGCTCCACCGCTTGTGGGATCTTCCCAGATCAGGGATCAAACCCGCGTCTCCTGCAATGGTAGGCGGATTCTTTACCCCTGAGCCACCAGGAAAGTCCCCAGAAAGATATCTTAATTTTTCTTTGAAATGTAATTTGTATCCTACAGTGTAGCATGTTGACTAGTGGCCCCCCCAAACTTCGTGTTCATCTGGAACCTCAGAATGTGACTTTGTTTAGAGCCAGGGGCTTGGCAGAGGTAACTAGTGAAGGATCTCCAGACGAAATCACCATGAGTTGAGGGAGGAGACGGATGCACAGGAGAGAAGGCCTTAGGAAGATGGAGGCAGAGATAAGAGGGATGCAAACACAAACCGAGGGGTGCCAACAGCCACCAGATGCAGGAGAGCTGGGAGACTCCTCCCCCAGGGCCTCTGGAAGGGTGGGAGACTCTTACTTCTGGCCTCCAGACTGCGGGAGACAAATTCCTGTTTTGAGCCACGCCGTTTGTGGCAATTTGTTATGGCAGCCCTGGGAAGCTTACGCATACAGGTAAGCCACAGACCAGGATGCACTGTGCTCCCCACCCTTTTCTTCTCCAGGTGGATGCTCTCTGCAACTTGGGGGTTTCTAGAACTTTTTTTAGAGCACTACCTTTATTTCTTAGCAGTTGAGGCTTCATGAAAATTCAAATGAAGTATGACAATTTTTTAATCTTAAAAAAAATACTGAGGGGAAAAAAACCCCTAAACACTGAAAATAAAAGACCAACCAATCAAAATCCCATCACTTAAAAATTACAAATGTATTTCATAAAAATATAAACATAATTTCATTAAAATACAAACATTTTATATAAATATTTTATATTTTATAAAAGACCAATCAAAATCCTATCACTTAAAAATTATAAGCATATTTCATAAAAATGTAAACATTTTATAAAACATGTTATAAAATATAAATGTATTTTATGAAAATATAAATATTTTATAAAAGTGCAAACGTTCTTTATAAAAGTGTAAATGTATTTTACAAAAATATAAAGTGGCACTCCCTCAGCTGGTACCCTAAACCGTGGAGCCCTCGGAGCATTGGTGGGAGCCACTCCCTGGAGAGGCCACAGAGCATGATGCCAGCTGAAGATCAGAAGGAGACATCCATGCATGCATAGTATTGGCACAAATTCATAATACGAAAAAAATGGGATAAACCTAAATGCCCATCTATAGGATAGTACTTAAAATAACGGTGAAAAAACCTTGCATTAAAAGAGCAACTCTGTTCTCCTGGTTGTCAAGGCACATGCATCAGGCAGGCTGTATTCTCTGCCAACATAGGGAAGTAGATGATACAGGGGTGGTGGGTGGTGGATGGTAAGATGAGGGGTATTTTGTATGTGTCAGAGACTCCAGGCCTCCTCCTGCAGGACCTGTCCCCAGGAAGCCTCAGGCTTCCTCCTGCTAGCTAGCCCTCCCCAGGACACAGCCCTCCCCAAGTCACTGCCCTCCCAAGACCAACTGTCACCTCCTCCAGGAAGTCTCCCAGGACTGAAGGCTCCCGGCTGGGACCTCCCAGAGTAAACGTCTGCTGCCAAACCTATTGGCTACAGGGATTCTGATCAGTAGGAGCTGGAGGCTACTGAGTGGGCAGGGACTGGACTGAGCGGCTGGACTTGCAGCTGTGTTTACGCACGAGCTCAGCCTCCTCTCCAAAGGGCTCCAAGTTATGGGGTCTTTGGCTCCATTTTCTGCAGCCTGTGGCCTACAGCCTCTCCATGCCTCCTTTACCATCTACGTGGGAAGCCCGCCCAAGTGCTGGGCGCTCCCTCTCCCCCTCATCTGCACCCATGGAGCCCTGAGTTGTCTCACAGCTGGTACCTTTAAAAGCTTTTGTTGCAGAGCAGACGAAAGAGAGCAATGGAACAAACCATTGCTTCCCAGTGGCGGTAGTGGTAAAGAAACCGCCTGCCAATACAGGAGATGTAAGAGATTTGATCAGGTTTGATCTCTGGGTTGAGAAAAGCCTCTGCAGCGGGGCACGGCAATCCACTCCAGTATTCTTGCCTGCAGAATCCCATGGACAGAGGAGCCTGGCGGGCTACCGCCCGTAGGGGTCGCAAAGAATCAGCCACGACTGAGCAACTACGCATGCGTGATCTCAGAAACTTGGTTTCCTGGAAACTGCTGCTTTTCTAAGAGGCCGCGGTGGTGCGGTGCGGTGCACGGGAGGGAGGAGAAAGCAAATAGCAGTACCAAGTCCATTTGCTGATCTGGCCTAGTTAGAGCTGAGAGTCGGAGAGGAGAGAGCTCGGGTTCCTTCAAAAGGTGAGGGGGTGCCAGACTGGGGACCAGAGTGGGATTGCTGCTCCACCAACATGTTGGGGTACCTTTGAACAGGCTCAGGGTGGGGGCAGTCGGGCAGGAAGTGGGGGGGAGTGGGGGAGGGGACCTAGGTGCTCCTTTCTCCACACCCAGCAGTCCCTGGAGTGGCCCAGCCTACACCCCACTGTCACCTTCCAGCGGACCCCCAACCCCCAAGGTCAGCTCCAGGCAAGTGGCACTTTTCTCTTGTCTGGGCGACCCCTCCAGAAGGGTTGGGGAGGGGCTTCAGTCTCTGCGGGGGGACCTGGGGGACCTTGGGGGAGTCGGAGTGTGTGGGAAGGAAGATGACTACAGGTGTCCCCCTACAGGGGTGAACTCTGATACCTTGAGAAGATGACAGATGTGAAAAGCGGGATAATCTTCTTCGTGGTGAGAGACAAATCCACCCCTCAAAACCAGCTGGACCTGACCAGGCCCAGCCAACAGCTACCAGCACAAGAGCAGGACCCTGGTTGTTTCCAGAACAGATTAAGTCTCCAGGGACCTGGGGGTGAGGGTGGAGGGACTGCTCCCCTTGGACTGAGACCCCAGCACATCCCCAGCAACAGACCAGGAGGTTCAGGGGACCTGAGGGAGCCCTTGGCCTCCACCCCCTGCTGGGAGCCTGGGTCTGGCTGGAGCCATGCTTGAGGAGCCAGAGTGTCCCCTCGCCCCAGACCCTAAAGCCCATACCTGGCTCACCCAGAAGGGCTCCCCACAGGCAGTCCTGTCCGAGGTGCCCCCAAACCCCGTGGGCACTTGTTTCCTCCCACCAGTCCAGGAGGCAGAGAGTGCCGTTTCCATGAGGGTCAAGTCGCTGCCCTGAAATTACCGGATTGTTACTGCAGAGGGAGGGGCAAGGCCGGCATCTGCCTTAGAGTTTATTCTTTCTGCTCAGCTGGGGGTGGGGGGGCAGGATGGGACCATCTTGTTGAGTGTCTCTGTCTTTTCTCTGGTTCCTGCACCTTCTCCTGTCAGTCTGGGACCCCGAGCCCTACCATCCCCTCACTGTCTCCATCCTGTGAGGTCACCCTGGTGTCACTCAGGTCACCTGACCTCATTCCTCCCTTATAGGCAAAGGGTTCTCTGTCTGCGGGTTTAACGGCCATAGGGTCTGCGGTGTGGCCTGCTGCGCTAGTAGTGGTCGCTGGGATGGCCTTGTACGCCTGGAAGAAGAGCACTGAAAGACCATGCCCTAAGAGGTCCTAGGTGGACATCAGGTAGGGATCGGGGAGTGTGTGAGTAAGAGGGAGGCCTGGGTGTGGTTTGGGGGAGGCACAGGTGCGGTGGGGAGAAGGTGGTGGGACTCCCTCCATTGGCCTGGAGGCCTAGTGGCCCCACCCAACTGGCCACCTTTGTCCTCCTCCCGTGGTCAGTTCTGGGCCCTGCCTGACCCCACCCGCTTCTCTTGCAGGTAAAAATGAACAAGAACCCTAAAATGTATTGAAAGGAATCCTCTCCCAGTCCCCTGCAGACTGGAGAGTCCACCTTCCTGGGGTCAGGAATTCTTTGAAGCAACATTTTATCTTTGGGGTTTGAACAAAATCAACTTGTGGGCAAAAAAATAAATTCATTGAATGTGCCTGACTCTATTACAGAACTGGTGTCTGAATCACAGGATTCAGGGTCCTTGGAGGCCCAGCTCTAACCTGAGCAGCCCTGAACCATCCCCACCCCAACCAGGCTCCTGACCCTTCTCCAGGGCTGCCTGGCCCGGGCCACCTCTCAGCCCATGGGGAGCCTTTTGGGGCCTCTGTGCTCTGAAGCCCTGACAAGGGAAAAGCACCCGCTTTTCCTCTCCTGCACTCACAGTCACACACCAACACTTCTCACACCAGATACGTGGGATTTATCACACCTGCCAGTTTTCCGATTTACTGTGGACAGCAACTGAGATGTTTATGACAACTATGCTTTGATTTATTTTACTGACGTAGAGTTGATTTGCAATGCTGTGTTAATTCCTGCTGTTGTACAGCAAAGTGATTCAGTTATACGCATATATATATATATATATACTCTTTTCATATTCTTTCCTGTTATGATTTATTACAGGATATTAAATATAGTTCCCTGTGCTATACAACAGGACCTTGTTGTTTATCCAATTTATACATAATAATTTGCATCTGCTAATCCCAAACTCCCACATTTATTATTTTTTCTTTTCTTTTTCTTTTTATCTGCATGCTGGATCCTAGTTCCCGGAACAGAGATCAATCAAACCTGTGCCCCCTGCAATGGAATCATGAACTCCTAAACACCACAGGGAATTCTCTGTTTTTTTAAAAAAAATTTTTTAACTGAGATTTAATTCACATGTCATAATATTCACCATTTTTTATTTAAACAAAAAAATTTTTGGCCACACAGCTTGCAGGATCTCAGTTCCGCCACCAGGGATGGAATTCCCCTCCCACCACCACATCCCTGCAGGGTTGTGAAAGCCCTGAACCCTAACCACTAGACCAACAGGGAATTCCCAGTATTCACCATTTTAGAGTGTACAGCTTTGTGGCTTTTATTAATAGTATATTTACAACCATCACCATTATCTAATCACAGAACGCCATCATAACCACCAAAGAAACCCAGTCCCCTTTCAGTGGTCACTCCTCATTTCCCCCCAAATCTCTCAGCCCCAGCCATTGCTAGTCTACTTTCTGTGTCTATGGATTTGCCTTTTCTCTGCGTTTCACATAAATGGAACACGCAGTATTTGTCATTTACTGTCTGGCTTCTTTCACCCAGCAGTGAGGTCTCCCAGGTTCCTCCACGGTGTACAGGAATCTGTATTTGGTCCCTTATTATGGTGGCTCAGACAGTAAAGAATCTGCGAGACATGCGGGAGACCCGGGTTCCACCCCTGGGTCGCGAAGATCCCCTGGAGAGGGAAATGGCAACCCACTCCAGTATTGTTGCCTGGAGAATTCCATAGACAGAGGAGCCCAGCAGGCTACAAGTCCATAGGGTCACAAAGAGTCGGACACCACTGAAGCGACTTAGCACAGACACAACACATGGCCGAGTAACGCTGCATTGAGGGATAGCCAGCATTTATTTATCCACATATCAGTGGATGGACATCTGAGTCACGTCATATTTGTTTAACTGTTATAAATAATTCAAAAAGCCTGAGGCTAAATCCGGATCACCTCAGGATAGGCCAAGGAGTGAAACTGGCCATGAAACAACTATGTCAGAGGATAAACAGGAAGTCTTCTAGTTATTCAGTAATGAGGTGGGGGGAACAGGAGACCAGAGAAACCAAATAGCCCTTCTGTGTGCATGACCTCTGTGCTTGTCCCAGGAGAGGTCCCATGGGGGTCCCATGCTGTCCCATGGAGAGCAGACCCACGTTTCCCACCCGTGACACTGCAGCTGATGCTCCTGGTGGCAAGGAAGGGGCGCGTGGGGGTGCCGTCTGAGCCAGCCGACCTCGGAGGCCCATCCAGGTCCTTTGAGGCCCGGGCACCGGCTCTAACTTGTCTTCTGCAGGGGTTGGGGGAGGGTGGTGATTCATCCAGGAAGGATCTCTGACAACCTGACAGATGGCTGGCTATCTGAAGAATACAGGCGATAACCTTCACTCCAAAGTCCTCCGACATAAAGCTCAATGCTAATTGCAGGCCCCTCTTCCGTCTCCTTCCTCTCTTTCTTTTTTTCTTTCCTCCCTCCCTTCTTTCTTTCTTCCTTTCACAACACTTATTTTTTACAAAAGCAATGTCCTTGAAGTACAGTTGACACAGAATAAAATTTTCCTTTTGGAAATATACATTAGTCACTATTAGACATGTATTTGTTGAATAAATAAATCCCAGGGGACTTCCCTGGTGGTCCAGTGGTTAAGATTCCCAGCTTCCACTGCAGGGAGCATGGACTTGATCTGTGGTCAGGGAATTAAGATCCCACATGCCAAATAAAACTATTTGATAGGGGCAATGAGAAATTCAATTTTCAATCGATTAAAATTATAGACAGGTCCGTAAGCATTATCAGGGTTTTGAAACAATTTGGCAATATATTTTAAAAATAAATAAATTCCAAAACAGAGAATCGAGCGGAAAGGGAGAAATAATCAAACCATTAGAAACAAGTCAAAGCAAATGCTATGAATTGAATTGTGTCCCCACTCCCCACACAAAGAAGTTCAAGTCCTAATCCCCAGTGCTTGTGAACATGACCTTGTTTAGAAATAAGGAGTTTGCCATTAAGTCCTTAAGATGATCGTGTTAAGATGAAGTTGCTAGGGTGGACCCAATTCAAATGACTTATGTCCTTATGAAGAGGGGAGATATGGACACAGAAAGGCACACGGGAGGACGCTCTGTGACGGTGACAACAGAGATCGGGCTGACGCGTCTAGAAGCCAAGGAGGGAGGCCTGGAACAGACTCTCCCTCCCAGCCCTGAGATGGTCGATGGCACCACCCGCGTTTGAGCATACTCCGGGAGACAGTGAAGGACGGGGAGCCTGGCGTGCTGCAGTCCACAGGGTCGCAAAGAGTCGGACACGACTGAACAACTGAACAACAACTCAGCCCTCAGAAGGAACCCACCCCGTCCACACCTTGACCTCAAATTTCTGGCTTCCAGAGCTATCAGATGAGAAGTTTCTGTTGTTTCAGCCACTCCATTTGTGATCCTTTGTTCCGTACCACTGACACACTAATACTAATATGGGAAGAATTTGCTTAGGATTATTTTATTTATTTTTTAAAAATTTTATTTATTGATCTATTTTTGGTTGTGCTGGGTCTTCGTTGTTGCATCCAGGCTTTGTCTAGTTGGGATGCGAGGGGTCCACTTTTCATTGCGGCGCAAGGGCTTCTCATTGTGGTAGCTTCTCTTGTGGAGCACAGGTTCTAGGCACATGGGCTTCGGTAGTTGCAGCATGTAGGCGCTAGGGTGCTCGGGCTTCAGTAATTGTGGTACACGGGCTTTAGTTGCACAGGGCATGTGGAATCTTCCTGGACCAGGGGTCAAACCCATGTCTCTTGCACTGGCAGGCGGTTCTTAGCCACTATACCACCGGGGAAGGCCAGGATGATTTTTTAAAAATCAAGAAACTCAAATTGGAAAAGACCATTAGATTTAGCTGAATATGGAATTCCCTGGTGGTGCAGTAGTTGCCCTGCTTGTACTGTCAAGGGCCCTGGTTTGATTCCTGGTTGGGGACCAAGATCTCACAAGTGTGTAAGGCGTGGCCAATAAATAAGTAAATATTCAGATGTGTAGATGCATACACCAATTTTCCCAACCACCTCCCCCACCAGATGCAAATGATAATGTTTCCATCAAATGTGGATTGCTAGGGTTAACTGAATTCAGTAAGGTTTCTTAAATCAGTAAGGAAAAGATGAACAAGTTCATAGAAAAATGAACAGCGCAGCAGGTCTCAAAGTGTATTCTGGTGGCCTCTAGGGGTTCCCAAAGCCCTTTCAGGAGGCCCATGAATATTTCATAGTATTAATAATACTGAGGCAATTGTGGCCTTTTTCACTGTGATGAGTTTGCACCAATGATGCGAAAGCAATGATGGTTCTTAGTGTGAATCAAGGCAGTGACACCAAACTGACAGAATTTGTTACCAATAATAAAGTTCTAAGGCTTTTGGCAAAAAGTACAATTTTGGAGATTGTATCTGCCACCTTAAGCTTCACAACTTCCCAATATTGCCAGAGAGTTGCAATATTCATGAATGTTATACTTTTTTTTTTCATATTGTGTAATAGGATGTGTCAACGGTCGCAAGATCTACTCAGTGAACAAATATGTTTGGAAACACCAACATGTGATTTACAAAATCACATGTGAATAAAAGATCCTTTCAAAGCGCAAGATAGATCCATGGGTTCTCATGTAATAGAGTACAAAAAGCACACAGATATCAGCTGAGATTCCACGTTGCAGCTAACCTTCAAAAAACCACCACATTCTGAGTGTCGGTGTAGTATCAAAGAAGAATAGCCGCAATTATCTGAAAAGGCTCTAAAAAGACTACTTTCTTTTCAAAGTTTTTTTTTAATCTGAGGCTAAATTTTCTTCATGCACTTCAATCAAATCAATGTATTTTTATAGAGTGAAGGCAGACACAGATATGAGAAGCCAGCTGTCTTTTCTCAAATGTGATATTAAACAGATTGTTTTTTGGGCCATGCCACAAATCATGTGGGGTCTTATTTCCCCAACCAAGGGTAGAACCGATGCCCCCTGCAGTGGGAGTCCTGAATCTTAACCACTTGACTGCTATGGAAGTCCCCAAATAGATTTTTTTTTTTAATGTGGCACACCGCCATTCTTCTCATTCATTTTTGGTTTGAAGAAATAGTCAGTGAATTTATCATTGCTATTTTATATTTTCAGATTAACTTTGATATTGGAAGTATTGCTAGATGAAACCTATAAAAACAAAAGCTCTTTGAGCTGCTCAATAATTTAAAGAGCTGTGGTCACATATGGATGTGAGAGTTGGACTGTGAAGAAGGCTGAGTGCCGAAGAATTGATGCTTTTGAACTGTGGTGTTGGAGAAGACTCTTGAGAGTCCCTTGGACTGCAAGGAGATCCAACCAGTCCATTCTGAAGGAGATCAGCCCTGGGATTTCTTTGGAAGGAATGATGCTAAAGCTGAAACTCCAGTACTTTGGCCACCTCATGCAAAGAGTTGCCTCATTGGAAAAGACTCTGATGCTGGGAGGGATTGGGGGCAGGAGGAGAAGGGAATGACAGAGGATGAGATGGCTGGATGGCATCACCGACTCGATGGACGTGAGTCTGGGTGAACTCCGGGAGTTGGTGATGGACAGGGAGGCCTGGCGTGCTGCGATTCATGGGGTCGAAAAGAGTCAGACACGACTGAGCGACTGAACTGAACTGAACTGAACTGAATCACTCTTTAAAAGGATTCTGAGACCAAAATTTCTGAGAACCACAGGACTAAGAAATATAAATGTTGGAACCCATGGCCCACAGAATGCTACTCTGTGAATTCTCACAATATCTCCCAAGTGGGTGGTATTATTATACCCATTTACTAGATGAGAAAACTGAGACACAGAAAGGGGAAGCAATTGCTTGTCACACAGCTAGCTACCGCCAGAGCTGGGATTTGAATCCAGGCATCTGACTCCAAGCTTGTGCATTTCCTTAGGGACAATCTGGCAATAAGTTCTAAAAGCCCTTAAAGATATTTGCCTTCTTTAACTCTTTCATTTTGAAATTTTATGAAAGGACATAATCAGAGATAATCAAATTTGTATACAAAGATATTTATAACATAATAAAATTAGAAACAACCAGTAGTCAGTGGATTCAGTTCAGTTGCTCAGTCATGTCCGACTCTTTGCCACCCCATGAACCGCAGCACGCCAGGCCTCCCTGTCCATCACCAACTCCCGGAGTCCACCCAAACCCATGTCCATCGAGTCGATGATGCCATCCAACCATCTCATCCTCTGTCGTCCCCTTCTCCTGCCCTCAATCTTTCCCAGAATCAGGGTCTTTTCCAATGAGTCAGCTCTTTGCATCAGGTGGCCAAAGTATTGGAGTTTCAGCTTCAGCATCAGTCCTTCCAATGAATACCCAGGACTGATCTCCTTTAGGATGGATTGGTCGGATCTCCTTGCAGTCCCAGGGGCTCTCAAGAGTCTTCTCCAATACCACAGTTCAAAAGCATCAATTCTTTGGCCCTCAGCTTTCTTCACAGTCCAACTCGCACATTCATACATGACCACTGGAAAAACTGTAGCCTTGACTAGATGGACCTTTGTTGGCAAAGTAATGTCTCTGTTTTTTAATATGCTATCTAGGTTGATCATAACTTTCCTTCTAAGGAGTAAGCGTCTTTTAATTTCATTGCTGCAATCGCCATCTGCAGTGATTTTGGAGCCCAGAAAAATAAAGTCAGCCACTGTTTCCACTGTTTCCCTGTCTATCTGCCATGAAGTGATGGGACCGGATGCCACGATCTTAGTTTTCTGAATGTTGAGCTTTAAGCCAACTTTTTCACTCTCCACTTTCACTTTCATCAAGAGGCTCTTTAGTTCTTCTTTACTTTCTGCCATAAGGGTGGTATCATCTGCATATCTGAGATATGCAGATATTATTGATATTTCTCCCAGCAGTCTTGATTCCAGCTTGTGCTTCTTCCAGCCCAGTATTTCTCATGATGTACTCTGCATATAAGTTAAATAAGTCAGTGGACTATTAATAGATAATGGAAAATAAACTTACCAAGGCCTTTGAATGAACCTAGAAAATACCCAGGAAATGAGGTGACCCCTGGAGAAAGGATTGGAGGGTGTTGGAAGTCTGGCTGCTGAACCTGAACCAACAGTGGGGATGAGGAATCTGCAGATGGGGAGGTAGGGACAAGGAGGAAGCTGGGAGTCTTTGGGAGGCAGACACAGGTTCTGCTGATGTTTGGACTTGAAGATACAGGAGAATGTGGGTGAGCTGAAGGACACAGGATGGAGAAGATGCAGAGGACGTGGGAAATGCCTGGCATCCCGGGTAGGCAGGCCCCAAGGGACCTGGACCTGGCCTGCCCAGGGAGCCTAGGAGCAGCCTTAGAGGAAGAGGAGGGAGGCGGAGGCGGAGGGGAGGGGTGTCAGGGGAGTGGCATTTTCTAGAGGAACAGTGTCTTCATTCTGTCCACGTGAGGACACCCAACCAGAAGACTGGGGGCTCCAGCCGGGCGAAGGGCCGGGGTTGGGGCGGCGAGTGGAGGACTGGAAAGGGTTGAGGCGAGCAGAGGGCGCAGGCGCTGTGCGGGAGGGGAGCAGGAGCGTCGTTGCACCTAGGGCGGGTGAGAGGCAAGGCCGGCCTCAGCTCGGAGGATGCTGGACCACTCGGATCTCCACCCGCCAAGTGTCCAGGAGAGCACTCCCAGGCCTCGCAGCTCCCCGCACCAGAGCAATCCCGGTCCCCACCACACAGGGTGGTCAGAGAATAAGTGGGCAGTGACTGTGCGCTGTGAGTGGGGGCTGGACCTATGGGCGATAGACAGACCGAAAGATGAGTACTGGACCTGTGGGCGTTTGAAGGTACCAGTGGCGAGGAAGAGACCAATGGCGAGGGTTGAACCGAGAATCCAATCAATGCCAAAGATGCTGTGCCCTCAGGGATGCTGGGGACAGAGAGGAATCAGTAGCTTTGATGAACATAAAGGAAGTTCTCTCTGTTCGCTCAGAAGAACGAAGAGGACGATCGAGGCCCTTAAACAAATGCTCAGACTTCCTCCGCGTCGAGCCGGTGTCAAACACTGGGGGAGGTCGCATGGTCTCAGTTAAACCCACCCTCCAGTCCTGGGAGAGCCCCGCCCGAGGTTTGTAGCCTGGCAGGCCCCTGAACTCTCAGTCCCGCCCAGTACCCGCATGGCCCCGCCCCCGCGCGCCGATTGGTCAGACCGCCAGCTCGGCCCTGCGCGGGGAAGACCCGGAGAAACCACTTAGGCTCAAGGAACCGGCACCTCAGAAGCCCTGCTGCGCATGCTCGTTCCTTGACCCCAGCCTGAGGTGACTGCCCGAACCTAGGCGGGGGCCCCCAGACACCTAGGCCGAGGGACCTGCCGCTGCTCGGCCTCCGGAGAGAGAGGGCCCCTCTGCCGTCGCCGCCCGGCCGGTGCCCGGTGAGGACGGGCCCCAGCGGATCGGGGAGGGTCTCAGGTCCCCGCCGGGCTCTCCTGGGGGTCCCCAAGGGCTACTGATGCTGGGGTGGGCGGGGTGCTCCCCACCTCTGCCTCCCGGCGCTCAGGCCACCCCCTTGTCCTTCATCCGCTATTCAAGCTCCTTTCTCCTCGTTCCTCCTTGCCCCCAACCACCCCGACCCCAGGAATGAGCCCTCACACCCCAAATCAGGGAACCCCACTCTGGGTTGTCTATCCTTGACCGCGTCCGCCCCACCCAGTACCGCCCCCGCCCTGCACCCAGCCCCTGCCCCGTCCCATCCTTGTGGCTCTAGCGATGCTCACAGGGCTGGCGGTTGGCGGTCTGAGATGTTGGGACAGGGGAGGCACTCAGGGAGCTTGGTCAGGAGGGGCGATCATGACGCGAGAGGAGAGAGCTGGGGAGCGGGGCGCAGCTCCGCAGCATAGACAGGTCTAGGGGCAGATTACAGCGGGTAAGGAGTAAAGCTAACTCTAAGACTACCTTTGGTGATTCTAAGCCGTGGTGATTAGGGGAAAAGAGATGTCATTACATGAAATCCCCACTTTGGGGAAACCTTCCCGTACACTATCAAGCAGCAATTCTTGACCCATTTTGGATCTTACTGCTGCTTTGAAAATCTCCCTGTGAGGATGTGTACCTGATGCCTAAGTGAACCCATCACCTCACCAGCAGCCCCATCACAGCCCTCCAAGAAGCACATGGGACAATGATTATGGAGTGGCCGAAGAACAGTTCCACTATGGACCAGGGAAGAGACTAGAAACTTCCTAAGCTGAGGACCCATGGCATCAGCCATGTTTCACAAAGTATCAGAATCAAATAGAGTACAGGTTAAAAATAAATAAATAAAAGTAGATTCTCAGGGCCCTCTCCAGACGCACTAAGAAAGAAGTCTGGGGTTGGAGGAGTCCAGGATTGGGCATTTTAAATAAGAATTCTAGAAGATTCTTAGGTATCGTGAAGTTGGGAAACCACTGGTCATAGACTTAATTTCCCTTTTCTTAATACATGAGTTTTATTGAGATAGTTTACATACCATGAATTCACTCACAATGTGCAATTTAATGGCTTTTAGTAAATTCACCAAGTTCTGCAGCCTTCATCACCATCAGTTTTGGAAATTTTTAATCATCCCAGAAACCCCCATATTAGTATTCACTCTTCTGGCCCCCATCCCTCCCACCCCTAACCCTAGAAAACCACAAATTTACCTTCTGTCCTTATGGATTTTTCTACTGTATCAATTTTCTAGAGACTTCAGATCATTTTATAGAAATGGAATGTATAATTTGCAATCTTTGATGACAGGCCCTTTTTTCCACTCAGCTGATCTTTCCAAGGCTTATTCATGTGTGGCATGAATTTGTCAAATTATCAAATAATATTCCCTTGTGTGGACACATCACATTCTGTTTATTCATTTACCTGTTGATGGATATTTGGGCTGTTTCACTTTTTGGTGTCTGAATAATGCTGCTGCAAGCATTCTATGTACAAGTTTTTATGTGGACATCAGTTTCCATTTCTCTTGGAGAAACAACTAGGAGTGGAATTGCTGGGATATGTGGTAATTTTGTTTAACCTTTTGAGAAATCGCCAGATTGTTTTCCAAACTGGCTGCGCCTATATACAGCTCCACCAGTAGTGTATCAAGGCTCTATTTTCTTCTCAACCTCACCATCACTTCTTATGGTCTGTTTTTTGCTTTGTTTTATTACATCCATCCTAATAGTGTGAAATAGTATCTCATGATCCATGTTTCCCTCACGACTAATGATGTTGAACATCTCATGTGCTTACTGGCCACTTGTATATTTTCTTTGGAGAAAGGCCTTTTCAGATTATTTGCCCATTTTTAAATTGAGTTATTTGTCTTTTTATTACTGAGTTGTAAAGGTTCTTTATAAATTCCAGATGCAGGTCCTTTATCAGAGATGTTGTTGTTTTAGTCACTAAGTTGTGTCCGACCCTTTTGCGGCCCCATGGACTATATGCCAGACTCCTCTGTCTACGGGAAATCCCAGGCAAGAATACTGGAGTGGGTTGCTGTTGCCTTCTCCAGGGGATCTTCCCGACCCAGGGATCAAACCCGGGTCTTCTGCATTGGCAGGTGTGTTCCTCACCACCAAACTACCCGGGAAGCCCTTTATCAGATACGTGATCTGCAAAAATGTTCTCCTATTCTATGGATTGCCTTTTAACTTTCTTGATTGTGAGTCTCTATGACTCACAAAAGTTTTAAATCTTGATGATGTCCAATTTACATATTTCTTCTCTGGTTGTCTGTACTTTTAGTTCTTTGCCTAATCCAACTCTTTTTTAAAGAGTTTTATCACTAGCTCTCATGTTTAAGCCTGTGGTCATTTAGAGTTAGTTTTTTGGATATGGTATGAGGAAGGGGTCCAACCGCCTGGAGTTTCATCCCTGGACCACAACGATTTAGGCTAGGCCCGGAAGTGCCCCAGGGCCAATCAGGGGCCTGTGGGCGGAGCTTCCCACCACAACCCTTTCCTGCCCAGAGTGGCTCTGCCAGGGGAGGCACTGGCAGCATCTTTTCCCTGGACCCTGTGTCCCCCCAAGGCCCCGATACCACCATGTTGCCCACCCTGTGGGGCAGGGTGGGCAGAGCCGGGAAGGACCACATGGGAGGAGCAGGAGTTGGCTCATCCAGAAGCTGGACCAGGGACAGGAGAGATAATGAGACATCAATCCTAGGGGTGCCAGTGGTCAGGGGACTTCCTACCAGGCGGCATAGACCTGAGGACATCACCACCCCCCCCCCGCCCCCGCCCCGGAGGTGTCCTCCCTGTCACTTTGGGAGGTTTCTGCTCTCATGTCTAGTTGTCAGGGGAACTTGTGGGGGGCAAGACACCCCAACCACACATTGATCTTGCACTTCAGGCTCTTGTCATGAATGATGGGGTCTTGAAAGACTATGAAGTGCGGGGCATGGACCCTTCAAGCCATGTGAGTTTGTCGTTCAGTTGCTCAATCGTGTCTGACTCTTTGCAACCCTATGGACTGCAAACTCAAAAAAAAAGTTCAAAGCCAGGTCAGAGAAGCAGGTCCAGGGGGGCAGGCAAGAGTATGGGCTTCACTGCCCCCTGGGCCCTGGACAGGGTACATGAGACATCTGCCAAGGTGACAGCCTTGTTTCTGGGCTAAACTGAGAAAGACCCTCACCATCTGCTCACTACCCATTCACCCCCAACAGACACCCCCACACCGATGCCCCAGGGCCCGGGTCTCCAGGCCAGCCCTGCCCCTGTCAGCCATCCTTTCTGCTCTCCAGTCCAGCAGCCAGGGAGCCCTCAGTGACCACGGCTCCTCTGGACACCTCCACAGCCCTGTCCCCACTCAGCAGGGGCAGCGCCAGCACCAGCTCAGACAGAAGTCGCTGCCCTCGTGGTGCCCTGGCATCCCCTAGCCCTGGGGGGCCTGGGCCTTTGGCCTGGGCCTCTGGCCTGGGATGGGGACTGGATCTATTTGTGAGTCCAGAGTCCGGCCTCCCAGGGCCAGGCTCCCCTCTGGGGCCTGCAGAGTGCCCTGCGGGCCCAGCCCCCGCTCCTGGTGACACAGACAGAGTGTTGGGGTGAAGGGCAGCGGGCCTTCTGGGAGGGTCAGTGACCTGAGCTCCCATCCCCCAAGTGCTTTTCCCCGAGGCCCGTTGCTCAGGAAGCCCGGCTCCCGTTATCCTGGAGCAGGTAGCCCGGGTGCAGTGCGGGGCGGGCCCTGGACCCGCTCGACTGGACGCCCAGCTCTACTCCCTGGCCGTGTGCCTCCGTGTTCTCATCTGTAACCTGGGTCGATGAGAATGATCAATTTCCACAACGTGGAGTGAAGGTGAAATGGGACAAACCCATGGAAGCACTCCACCCCGAGCTCAGCACCTGTGGGCCTGGGTTCCTAGTAACTCAGCTGTCAGTACCTTGGTCACGCCAGCAGCCCCTGCAGAGCCCTGTTTCTGGCACATTTTACAGATGGGGAGTGAGGTTTGGCTGGGAGAGGTGATGGTCCCAAGGCTGCCAAGACAGCAGACATGCTGGCCCGGGTTCTCCAGCTCCATTCAGGTCCTTCCCCAAGGTGGGGGCGGGTGTGGGGGGCACGGGGAAGCCCCCCCTGCCCTGACCTCCAGCCCAGATTCCTCCTGAACCCTGGCCCAAGGGCCCCTCCACTGATGGGATTTTTTTATCCCCATGGGATCCCTTAGTTTCCCAACCAGGAATCGAACCTACGCCCCCTGCATTAGAAGCGCAGGGTCTTAACCACTGGACTGCCAGGGATGTCCCCGCTGATGGGATTTTGCCTCCTCCCTTAGGACAGAGCCCCTGGACTGCCAGGTTCCTTGCAGGGAGGTGGAGGACAAATCCTACTGAGACCTGAGCGTGGCCTGGAGGCCCGGCTGCCTGTCCCAGAATGCCCCTGCCCGAGCCCAGCGAGCAGGAGGGCGAGAGTGTGAAGGCCGGCCAGGAGCCCTCCCCTGAGCCCCCTCAGCCGGGCACAGATGTTGTCCCCGCAGCCCCCAAGAAACCCAGGAAGTTCTCCAAACTGGTCCTGCTGACGGCCTCCAAGGACAGTGCCAAAGTGGAAGGGGCCAAACGCAAAGGCGTGCACTGCATCATGTCCCTGGGGGTGCCTGGCCCTGCCACCCTCGCCAAAGCCCTCCTGAAGATCCATCCTGAGGCTCAGCGGGCCATCGAGGCCGCCCCCCAGGAGCCTGAACAGAAACGCAGCAAGCTGGACACAGGTGAGGCCTGGGCCCAGCACGCAGGACAGGAGCAGGGCCTTCTGAGGGCTGATATCAGGGGGACCGCCAGGCTTGGCTGGCCTGGAGAGGGTGCGTGTGCCGTGGACATTTGTGTGTCTGTCTAAATACGTCTTGGTGTGGATCTCCGCGTGTCTGTAGACCTCCATGCACACGTGCATGTATGTGTGTGTCTAAGGTTCTGTCTGTTTACATGTGTATTTGCCTAGAAGGGTAACTTTGTGTGGGTCCTTGTGTGTCTGTGTTCCTGGGCCTATTTCTCCCCTATTTCTGCATTTACATATTCATGTGTCTTTTTCGTGAGATGGGGGCATCCCCAGCCACCAGCCTAGAGTTCTCAGGGAACCTAAGGGACCCCTCAGGCTCCATCGCCTGCTAGACGGAGCCATCCTCAGGGAGTCAGGGAACCCGGAGCCCGGAAGCCCCTCTGCAGGGGGCCTGGCTCACCCTTGAGCCCTTCCGCTGGCCTGTTCCATTCCAAGTGCCTCCTCGTGTCCACCTGCCTCTCTGGGAGGAGAGGGTCCTTCCTGGTGACCTGTGGGGAAGCAGGGCTCAGAGGAGCAAAGTCACCGCCCTGAGGCCATCAGTTGGTCCCTGCAAAGGATGGGGGTGCATCTGGCTCAGAGCCCGTTTCTCCAGCTGGGCTGGGTGGGACAGGCCATCCCCGGGGCTCCCTCCACGCCAGCTGAGACCTCTGCTCACTTCTCAGATCAGCCTGGGTTCTGGAGCCATGTAGGCCTCAACCCATAGGGCGCCTTTGTGAGAATTAGGATAAACCCACCTTCCTCGGACGCAGAGATGGGGCGTGGAACAGGGGCTACACGCAGGTCCCCAGGCGCCCCTGGGCAGGCGCTCATGGGCACCCTCGGCCTGCCCCTCCACCTTTACCTGCAGACCTGTCCACAGCGCTTCCCGCCTCCTGCTCTGTCCCCTGGCCAGGCAGTAGGGGTAGCAGCGGCTTCCTGGTGCTCAGCCCAGAATTGGCCTCAAGTTTTCTGGAAACAACCTCTGTGTCCCCGGGCCAGTGGCCTTTGCAAGCATATCTGGAGTCAGCAGTTACTTCTCTAAGTCAGCCAACAGCTCCGCACCCCTCCCCTGGCAGCCAGGACCCCCAGGTTTGCCCCCCTACCCCTCCAACCCCTGTTCCTTTGACAACAGCCTGACCCACCCCCTTCTCTTCCAGATGGAGAAGAAGATGGGAGCTTAGCAGGGCCTTCTGCCCCCAGCCCCTTGGTGGACGGGGAGGAGTCCACCTCGGCCCTCGTCAAGCCCAGGGCGGCTCCGTAGCCCTGACAACCGTGGGTGCGTCCTGCCCCGGTCAGTGAACTTGGCTGCGCTTTCTACACGTTCCACTGGGCTTCTCCTGGGGCCCAGCCCCTGACTGGTTTTCACTTTCAGCACTGTAATTTTTTCCCTCCCAGTCAAGCATAATTTACTTTTGTAGCAGAAAAAAAATTTTTTTAAGAGAATAAAAGAAGCTGTACACTAGGTCCCATCATAGATAGGCTTTTAAAATTCCATGACTCTGGATCCTTTGAGACCCCAGCTCCAACCGCCACTGCCCCCCATCCCCCTCCCCTCCACCCCCACCCCGGGGCGTCCCCTCTAGCACTTACCTCACCCTTCCTGGCCTGGACCATCTCTCAGACCCCGGAGGGCTCTGCAGGGGCCTCCATCCCCCAGGGCCTCACACCCCTGGGCCTCCTCAGCGTGGACACCCAGCCTCTGACCCAGAGATGAGGTGGAGACTCGGAGGCCTCCTCTTTCTGCCGCCTTTGGTCTCCAGCCCAGAACCCCTGGGAAGTGGATCCTGCCTGTCCCTGGCTGTCCCTCCAGAGCTAGTCCGCAGGAGGCCTCAGCCCGCTCCTTCCTCCTGGACCCTCAGAAAGGCCGCCTCCTTCAGGGAGCCACACAGGACTGACAGCCCCCCTGCACAGGGACCCTAACGTTCATGGCAGCCCCAGGTTCTGCTGAGGAGGAGGTGGGCCTGCAGTCTGAGGGGGCACCCCAACAGAAGTGTATGGTGCCCTGTTGTGTTCCCTCTGGGTGGTGTGGGGGCTGAGGTAGATTCTTGGGAGCCTGAGCACCCTGCCTCCAGGTCCCTGGGGTGCTGCCCTGCTGTTGCCTTCCTTCAACCAGAAGTCAGGGTTCCCTGAGAAAAGGTGTCAGCCTGGAGAAGGAAATACCAACCCACTCCAGTGTTCTTGCCTGGAGAATTCCATGGACAGAGGAGCCTGGCGGGCGACAGTCCATGGGGTCACAAAGAGTCACAACTGAGCGACTGACACCTTCAAGACGCTTCAGCCCACGTGCTCCTGTCATTTGGAAACTGCCTTTGAGCAAAACGAAATGGATTATTTTTTTTTTAAGGCAGAGTTTAGAGGACTTCTGTTTTCAAGCAACATTTTCCAAATTTAATCTGTTATCTGTTGAGTCGCTCTTGGGACAAGTGAGTTACGTGGCATCTTCCTTGCCCAACTCTCCATTCTGCTGTTATTTTTACAGCGAGGTTGTCTGTAACATTTACATTCTGTACCCATAACTTGGAAAGTTCTTTTGTCTGGATTCTCTATTTAAATAGATTCCCATCCCCCACCCTGGTTCTCCTTTCCTGAGGTCTGAGTCATCCCCGTGGTGGGCTGGTTCTGAGGGTGCTGAGGGGCTGGGGGGGACCGTTCGATGGTGGAGCGGGCCTGGAGAAGAGGCAGTGGGGAGAGAAGCCAACCCCTGCCCCTCAGCCTGGTCTCCAGGCAGTCCTGGCCTGAACAGGGTCTCAGCAGGCATCCACTCCCTTGAACTGTGCTGTGGCACCATCGACCCCTTCTGCAACTGCCAGGCAAGGCTGGGAGTGGCACTCGGGGCCCCAGTGAGGGGGCCTGGTTGACTCGCTGGTCCCTGGAGGCTGCGTGGGGGATCAGCAAGGGGGTACCTCCCTCTGGGGGCTCAAGTCACCCTGCCTGAAAGGTGGTTAGGACTGTGGGGCAGGAAGCCACTGCCGAGCCAGGATGGGAGCCCACACGCTGGATCTGGAGGTTTTCTTATTTTTTAAATTTTGAAACATTGCAAACTCCCGTAGTAGTTGTACAAGCATCCAGAGAGCACCACCTAGATTCACCTGCCCTTTCCCTCCTGCTGCTTTCTTTAACACACCCAGACCAATATCGTATATTTTATTCTGTCTTATATTCATTTTAATTCATATTTATTTGGCTGCAGCAGGTCTTGGTTGGGGCACATAGGATCTTCTGTGCCCCATGTGGGATCATTAGCTGTGGCACGTGGGATCTAGTTCCCTGACCAAGAATCGAACCCAGGCCGGCTGCATTGGATGTGCAGACTCTTAACCGCTGGACCACCAGGAAGTCCCACCTTTGGAGAACCTTAATGTCTTTCCAGAGCAGGATACACAGGACCCAGTGGTCAACAGATCACAGCCCAGGTTCCCAGAGCTAGACAGGAAGCACGCAACTTCCTGCGACAAGTCCATGAAAACTGGGGCTAAGAGCTGCCGGGGAAAAGGCCAAGAGCTCCTTAGCGTATGACGGGGCCCTGGGGAAGCCCCGTGAAGGGAGCTGAAGGGTAAGGACGGCATGCTTGGGAGAGGCGAGACTTGGGCCCAGAGAGAAAAGGACAGGAAGGCCACGGGGCAGGCAGGATGGGCAGAGGCTAGTGGCCCAGAGCCCAGGGGCCTAGAGGCCACAGGTAGGTCCAGGTTCATGGAAGGTGGGGAAGGATTCTCCCAGAGGGGGAACCTAGTCAGTGTGGTTTTACAAAACTCTTCAGACACCCGGAGGAGAACGGATGTGAGGTGGGGTGGGGGCATCCAAAGTGGGAGCTGAGAGAAGAGTCAGGAAGCCACCCCACACACAACTCCCTACACCCTGCCCCAGGGTAGAGGAAAGGGAAGGGGAGTGGAGATGCTGGAAGGGGGCTGAAAAGGGCTCAGCGATGGAGGTCTCTTTCAGGGAACTGGGTTTGAGGGAGAGAGGACTGGCCTGCCCAGCCGGTAGCTCAGTGGTAAAGAATCTGCCTGCTAATGCAGGAGACACGGGTTTGAGCTTTGATCCAGGAAGATCCCACATGCCTCAGAGCAACTAAGCCTGTGGGCCACAACTACTGAGCCTATGCTCTAGAGCTCAGGAACCACAACTGTTGCGCCCATGATCTGCAATTACTGAAGGTGGAGGGCCCTAGAGCCGGTGCTCCAGAGCAAGAGAGGCCACCAAAAGGAGAAGCCCCAGCAAAGCAATGAAAAGTAGCCCCCGATGGCTGCAATTAGAGAAAAACGCTCACAGTCCAAAGACCCAGCACAGCCATAAATAAATAAATAAATAATAAGATTTTTAAAAATACATAGGATGAAGGTACACTTTCTTTTAAAAAATAACTTGCATTGGTCTTTCAAGCTAAAAATAATGTAATTTATGGTTATGAAATAAATAAGAAAATATTGATTAAGAAAAAATATTACAAATATCTCCAATAATTCCATCACCTAGAGATAGGTTTGTAATAAATATTTTTATATTCAGAAAATTGGGGTCATTCAGTTCTTTTTTTTTTTTTCTTGGATATTCCCTCTGACTTGCGGGATCTTAATTCCCTCCGGAGAGTCAAACCTGGGCAGCGGCAGTGACACACCGAGTCCTAACAACTGGACAGCCAGGGAATTCTTAATATATTACAAAGGTCTTTCCAGCGTCCATTTTACAGTGTAGCACAACGTACCGCCACAGGGGTGGTGATCATTCATCCAGCCAGTCCCGCTGGACGTATCCTGTTCGTGTCCAGGTCGGTAACGATCCTCTCAAAAGTCTCGGGTGAGATAGCGGCTCCGGGGGAGGACACCGCTTCCAACATTTCCACCCGGCGCTCAGGCATCCTCGCCAACACCCGGCAACACCATTGAAAAGAAAATATTGACAACGGGCCCCCTCCCCCCCACCCCGCTTTATCCGCCGGCACACCCCCTGCGTGTTTTCTCCTGGGGGCTGCCACCACTAGACTGGAGGGCCGGTCCAGAGATGCCCCCTCCCCCGCCCCGCGTGGCTGATGCTCCGGGCGGCCGGAAGGCGGCGCGCCCGGAGGCCGTCTGGCCCAGCGGACCCAGGACGCCCACCCACGCCCTTTGCGGTCGGGGCACCGGCTCCAAAGTGACTTCTGCTGGGGGCAGGAAGGCGATCAGTGGCGATCCGGCAGATCGCCGGCTATCCGAGATTCGTGCTCCCAGTCCTTCTCCGACAGACCCTCCTACCCAAGTCGCAGACCCTCCTCCTCCGTATCTGATTTCCCCCAGCAGGTACCGCTTCCAAGACACCACGTGACCCACTGTTTATTAAGATCTATGGCTTCTCCCCCCACCCTCCTGCTCCGTAACTTAGGCTCAAGTACGCGGGGGCGGCGGTTTTTGTCGATTTCCGCACGGGAGGCGCTCGGGGCCGACAGGCAGGGGTGCCGGACGCGAAGCCCCAGTAAGGGGCGGAGATGCAGGGACCCCGAGCGCCGAGCCGGAGGATCGCCGGAGCTTTAGGCCCGAGAAGGAGGCGCAGGACGGAGAACGCGGATGGGAAAGGGGGCAAGAGAACGCAGGAAGGAGGGGATTCGACCGAGGTTGCGGAAAATGTGGGCAGGCTGGCCTCGCGCGACCTGGACCTGCACCTGCCCGGAGTGCGGGGACGCTGCTAGGCGCGAAGGAGGGAGGCGGAGGGAGGGTTGTCAGGCGAGCGGCATTTTCTAGAGGAGCAGTGCCTTCTTTCTGTCCACGTGAGGACGCGCGGCCAGAAGTCTGGGGGCTCCGGCCGGACGAAGGCGGAGCCGGGTTGGGCGGGCGGAGGGCTGCGAAGTGTCGCGGCGAGCAGAGGGCGCAGGCGCGGTGCGGGAGGGGAGCCGGGGCGTTGCTGCACCCGGGGCTGGTGAGAGGCAGGGCCGGCTTCAGCTCGAAGGATGCTGGGCCACTCGGATCGCCACCTGCCAAGTGTCCAGGAGAGCACTCCCAGGCCCCTCAGCTTCCCGCACCGGAGCAACCCCGGTCCCCACCGCACAGAGTGGTCAGAGAATAAGTGGGCAGTGACTGTGCGCTGTGAGTGGGGGCTGGACCGATGGACGATGGCCGGACTCAGGGACGAGCATCGGATAGCTGGGCAGGGGGCTGGAGCACTTCGGAAAAAGATGCTTTCCCCTCACTAAATGCCAAAGGGATAGGTTTTTTTTTTGTCTGACGTTTTATTTGGACATAATTTCATGCAGAAAAATTGCAAGAAATGTACAAAGCATTCCCATATACTTTCACCCAAGTACCCCGAAACTTAGGAATGAAACAGTCACAGCAGCAATAGTAAAATTTAGAAATGAGTGTCCAATAGGAAAATAGCTAAATTGGGTAGCCAATCATATGTAAATAAGCTTATAATGTTGGGGAGCGTTATAATATACAGGTAGGTGGGAAAAGCAAGAATTACTTGAAAACAATTGCCATGGAGTGTGTTTGCAATGATGTAAAGTTTAAAATAAAGATCTGTTTTCGAAAAGACTGACAAGAAAGATGACAACTGTAAACTTAAGGGGTCTAAAGCCATCCTGGGAAAGAATGAAGTTGGAGAATTCACTCTCTGATTTCAAAACTTTCCACAAAGCAACAGTAATTGTGTCAGGGTGGTGCTGGCACAAGATAGACACAGACCATGAATAGAAGTGAGAGTCCAGAAATAAATCCTCATATTTACAGTTAATTGTTTTTCAACAGCTAAGCCAAAAGAATTACAGGGAGAAAAGAACAGTCTTTTCAACAAATGGTACAACTAGGATGTTCATATGCAAAAAAAAAAAAAATGAAATCACAGCCCTACTTTGCCTGTGCATACTTAGTTATTAAGTTATGTGCAACTCTTTGCAATCCCATGGACTGTAATCTGCCAGGCTCCTCTGTCCATGGGATTTTCCAGGCAAGAATACTGGAGTGGGTTGCCATTTCCTTCTCCAGGGACTACTGGAGTGGGTTGCCATTTCCTTCTCCAGGTAATCTTCCCGACCCCAGGATCGAACCTGAGTCTCTTGCATTGGCAGGCGGATTCTTCACCACTGAGCCACCTGGGAAGCCCCGTACTTCCCCATATACAAAAGATAACTCAAAATGGGTTTAAGTCTCAAATGTAAGAAGTAAACCACCAAACTTTTTAGAATACGTGGGGGTAAATCTTTGTGAACTTGGACTAGGCAATGATTTCTTAGATGTGACATCAAAAGCACAAGCAAAAAAAAAAAGATGAACTGGACATCATCAAAATTAAGAACTTCTGTGCTTCAGAGGACCCTGTCTTAACTGGGGGCAATAAAATGAAAAGACAATCCACAGAATGGGGGAAACTTTTTGCAAATCACATATCTGACAATGGACATATATCTAGGATATATAAAGAATTTTTAGGCTTAATAATAAAATGACAACTCAACTTTGAAATGGGTAAAGGCTCTAAATAGACATTTCTCCAAAGAAAATATGCAAATCGAAAATAAGTACGTGAGAAGAGAATCAACGTCATCAGCCATCAGTTCAGTTCAGGTCAGTCGCTCAGCTGTGTCCAACTCTTTGCCACCCCATGAATCGCAGCATGCCAGGCCTCCCTGTCCATCACCAACTCCCGGAGCTCACTCAGACTCACGGCCACTGAGTTGGTGATGCCATCCAGCCATCTCATCTTCTGTCGTTCCCTTCTCCTGCCCCCAATCCCTCCCAGCATCACAGTCTTTTACAATGAGTCAACTCTTCACATGAGGTGGCCAAAGTACTGGAGTTTCAGCTTTAGCATCATTCCGTCCAAGGAACACCCAGGGCTGATCTCCTTTAGAATGGACTGGTTGGATCTCCTTGCAGTCCAAGGGACTCTCAAGAGTCTTCTCCAGCACCACGGTTCAAAAGCATCAGTTCTTCGGCACTCAGCTTTCTTCACAGTCCAACTCTCGCATCCATACATGACCACTGGAAAAACCATAGCCTTGACTAGACGGACCTTTGTTGGCAAAGTAATGTCTCTGCTTTTCAATATGCTATCTAGGTTGGTCATAACTTTTCTTCCAAGGAGTAAGGGTCTTTTAATTTCATGGCTGCAGTCACCATCTGCAGAGATTTTGGAGCCCCCAAAAATAAACTCTGACACTGTTTCCCCATCTATTTCCCATGAAGTGATGGGACCAGATGCCATGATCTTCGTTTTCTGAATGTTGAGCTTTAAGCCAACTTTTTCACTCTCCACTTTCACTTTCATCAAGAGGCTCTTTAGTTCTTCTTCACTTTCTGCCATAAGGGTGGTGTCATCTGCATATCTGAGGTTATTGATATTTCTCCCGGCAATCTTGATTCCAGCTTGTGCTTCTTCCAGCCCAGCATTTCTCATGATGTACTCTGCGTATAAGTTAAATAAGCCATCAGGGAAATGCAAATCAAAACCACAATGAAGTGCCACTTCACTTCGCAATGAAATGCCATGCTAATCAGAAAGACAGATAATAACAAGTGTTGACCAGGATGTGAAGAAATTGGAATGCTCATACATTGCTGGTAGGAATGTAAAATGGAGCAGACCCTGTGGAAAACAATTTAGCAATTCCTCAAATGGTTAAACATTGACCCAGCAAGTCTACTCCTAGGTGGAAAAATAATTGAAAACATCTGTCCACACAAATTTGCATATGAATGTTCACAGCAGCACTATTCACAGTAGCCCAAAAGTGGAAACAACCCAACATTATTCGACAGATGAATGGGTAAACAAATTGGGGTATATCTATACAGTGTAATATTATTTGATGATAAAAAGAATGAAATACTGCTGGCATACTACAACATGGATGGACTTCGAAAACAACTGTACAAAAAAGATCTTCACGACCCAGATAATCACGACGGTGTGATCACTGACCTAGAGCCAGACATCCTGGAATGTGAAGTCAAGTGGGCCTTAGAAAGCATCACTACGAACAAAGCTAGTGGAGGTGATGGAATTCCAGTTGAGCTATTCCAAATCCTGAAAGATGATGCTGTGAAAGTGCTGCACTCAATATGCCAGCACATTTGGAAAATTCAGCAGTGGCCACAGGACTGGAAAAGGTCAGTTTTCATTCCAATCCCAAAGAAAGGCAATGCCAAAGAATGCTCAAACTACCGCACAATTGCACTCATCTCACACGCTAGTAAAGTAATGCTCAAAATTCTCCAAGCCAGGCTTCAGCAATATGTGAACCGTGAACTTCCTGATGTTCCAGCTGGTTTTAGAAAAGGCAGAGGAACCAGAGATCAAATTGCCAACATCCGCTGGATCATGGAAAAAGCAAGAGAGTTCCAGAAAAACATCTATTTCTGCTTTCTTGACTATGCCAAAGCCTTTGATTGTGTGGATCACAATAAACTGTGGGAAATTCTGAAAGAGATGGGAATACCAGACCACCTGATCTGCCTCTTGAGAAATTTGTATGCAGGTCAGGAAGCAACAGTTAGAACTGGACATGGAACAACAGACTGGTTCCAAATAGGAAAAGGAGTTCGTCAAGGCTGTATATTGTGACCCTGTTTATTTAACTTATATGCAGAGTACATCATGAGAAACACTGGACTGGAAGAAACACAAGCTGGAATCAAGATTGCCGGGAGAAATATCAATAACCTCAGATATGCAGATGACACCACCCTTATGGCAGAAAGTGAAGAGGAACTCAAAAGCCTCTTGATGAAAGTGAAAGTGGAAAGTGAAAAAGTTGGCTTAAAGCTCAACATTCAGAAAACGAAGATCATGGCATCCGGTCCCACCACTTCATGGGAAATAGATGGGGAAACAGTGGAAACAGTGTCAGACTTTATTTTTCTGGGCTCCAAAATCACTACAGATGGTGACTGCAGCCATGAAATTAAAAGACGCTTACTCCTTGGAAGGAAAGTGATGACCAACCTAGATAGCATATGCAAAAGCAGAGACATTACTTTGCCAACAAAGGTCCATCTAGTCAAGGCTATGGTTTTTCCTGTGGTCACGTATGGATGTGAGAGTTGGACTGTGAAGAAGGCTGAGCGCTGAAGAATTGATGCTTTTGAACTGTGGTGTTGGAGAAGACTCTTGAGAGTCCCTTGGACTGCAAGGAGATCCAACCAGTCCATTCTGAAGGAGATCAGCCCTAGGATTTCTTTGGAAGGAATGATGCTAAAGCTGAAACTCCAGTACTTTGGCCACCTCATGCGAAGAGTTGACTCATTGGAAAAGACTGATGCTGGGAGGGATTAGGGGCAGGAGGAGAAGGGGACGACAGAGGATGAGATGGCTGGATGGCATCACTGACTCGATGGACGAGAGTCTGAATGAAGTCCGGGAGTTGGTGATGGACAGGGAGGCCTGGCGTGCTGTGATTCATGGGGTGGCAAAGAGTCAGACACGACTGAGCGACTGATCTGATCTGATGCTTAGAGAAAGAAGCCAGACACTAAAGACCAAAGGTCGTATGATTCCATTTAAGTGAAATGTCCAGAATATGCTTATCTATAGAGACGGAAAGTAGATTAATAGTTGCTTAGGATGGGAGGATGGGGGACTGAGGTGTGTTTGTTTTGAAGTGATGAAATTGTTCTAAAACTGATTGTGGTGACATCCGCATCTCTGTGAATATACTAAAACCCATTCAATTGTACATTTTTTTTCTTTCTTTTTATTATTGCTTTTTAATTTATTTATTTTTTATTTTTTTAAAATTTTATTTTATTTTTAAACTTTACAATATTGTATTGGTGGGTGAATTGTATAGTATGTGAATTATATCCAATAAATCAGTTACCAAAAAAGATACAATAAAACTTTTATGTGTTAGCATAACATTTTTATGAAAATCATTGTATTTTCCAAAACAAATTTTATAAGAATGGTGTTTTACATATTTTTGTGGGGGGGCATAAATCTCTTTAATGTAGGTAAATGGAGCACTGCTGCTGCTAAGTCGCTTCAGTCGTGTCCGACTCTGTGTGACCCCATAGACGGCAGCCCACCAGGCTCCCCCATCCCTGGGATTCTCCAGGCAAGAACACTGGAGTGGGTTGCCATTTCCTTCTCCAATGCGTGAAAGTGAAGTCGCTCAGTCGTGTCCGACCCTCAGCGACCCTATGGACTGCAGCCTACCAGGCTCTGCCATCCATGGGATTTTCCAGGCAGGAGTACTGGAGTGGGGTGCCATTGCCTTCTCCGAAATGGAGCACTACACGATCTCATATGTGCTTCAACATTCAACCTGTTACACGTCATGCAACCTTTGGAATATCCCATGAGGACTTCCAGAAACCCCAGAGACTTTGAGGACGGTTTCTCTACTGTAAAATTCATATTTCCCCTCTTGGAATTAATTAGTATCTTGTGGAGAAATATGTATTTTGGGAATATGCAAATACTAGTTCCTTGTTGAACTTTCACCCTCCGGTCTTAGAGGCCATTTATTTTTGTCCAAATCAGTTATTATTTAATGTCATCGTCGTGAAGTTTCTCAGTCGTGTCCGACTCTTTGCGACCCCATGGACGGTAGCCTACCAGGCTCCTCCATCCATGTGATTCTCCAGGCAAGAACACTGGAGTGGGTTGCCATTTCCTTATCCAGGAGATCTTCCCGACCCAGGGATTGAACCCGGGTCTCACGCATTGTAGGCAGACGCTTTATCGTCTGAGCCATCAAGGAAGTCCATCCTATTACTTAATGATGGTCGCCAAATGGTGATTTTCTGTTTCATTCCTTCTTCATTTATTAGTCGGCATCCTACTGTAAGAGATTTCTCATCTCTCCATTTACTTATTTACATCACTATCGATCATGGATGCTTGTTTTACTCAGTTATAATCTGTTATTATTATTATTTAGTTTGAATCAAATTGGCCCAACTTTGAGGTTAGTCATTTTAACCTGTCAGTGAAGTGCAGAAGAAATCTTCCGCAGCCTAAGGAAAGTGACGGTCCTAAGGATGTACCACAATGATCGCTTCCGCTCAATTAGCACAGAATCAAATCCTGGGGAGGTTCGGGAGTGTCAAGGCCCCCCAGCTCTCTCTGAGCGTCACCGCACAGGACCTCCAGTCCAAGTCTCAGGTCTGAGCGACTCTAGGTCCGCGGACGCCGCTGCCCAATCCTGGGCTTGCCCCGCCTCTTTCGCGAACTCTGGCCCCGCCTCCCCGCGCCGATTGGCCAGGCCGCCGGCCGCCGCGCACTGAAGACCCGGAGAAGCAGAGTTTGTCTGAAGAATGGAGCTCCGCGGCCCTGCCGCGCATGCTTGCGAGGAACCCGCGAGTGCGCTCCTAGAGACTGGCTCTCCAGCGGGGCGGCGCGCGCTCCCTACGGCCAGCGGGGCGGAGCGCGCGACACGGGGCTCGCTCCCGAGAGGGCAGGTGGGGGCGGGGGTGGACACCCGGGTTGCGGTGGCCGGAGGGGCCTGGGCCGCGAGGTCGACGCCTGTGGCTGCAGCGGCCCGAGGCCAGAGGACCCGCCGCGCGGCTCGGTCTCCGGAGAGGGAGGGCCCCGCTGTTGTCACCGCCCGGCCGGTGCCCGGTGAGGACGGGCCCCCGCGGATCGGGGAGGGTCTCGGGTCCCTCGGCGTGGTTGCGCCCCCAGCCGGGCTCTCCCGGGGGTCCCCAGGGCTGCTGATGCTGGGGAGTGGGGTGTCCTCGGACTCTACGTCCCTCGATCAGGCCGCCTCCTTGTCCTTCACCTGCGATTCGCAGCCTCCTTTCTCCTCCTCCCCCGCAACCCACCCGACCCCCGGGACTGAGCCCCGACACCCCAAGTCAGGAAGCCCCACATGGGCTTGCCCTTCCTTGATCGTGTCCGCCCCACCCAGTACTGCCCCCGCCCTGGCATCCACCCCAGCCCCATCCTGACTTTGCAGCTCCAGAGGTCCAGTGACCTTGCACTTTTTGCTGTTGTTACACCTGCTTCCATTGCTGAATATATAGATTGCCTGTTGGTGCTTTCAAACTTTTTAGACTCAACCTATAGTGAGAAATATATCTGACATGCCTGTAGATGCCTATTACTGAGAGAGAAGTTTAAAGGGAGATTCTTACCCCAACCTCACATGACGCAGCCAGATCTACTCTACGTGCTTTCTAATTCTATCTTGTTCTAGTCTATTTTCTTCTTTCCATTAAAAAAAAAAAAACAGACTATTGCTAACCCATTAAACTGATTTCAGCACCTAATGAGTCTGACCAGTTTGAAGCCCTTGCTTTAACCACCACAGGGGTCCAAAAGAGCCTGACACGACTGAGCACACATACGCGCGCACACACACACACACGCATACACACACACACTCTTTTGCTTCCATTACCCCTTGTGTTTGGAGGATGCTGAACTCCAGTAACAGATAATCAATCACGTGTAAACTTCAGTTCCAAAGAAAGGGTATATTTTTTATTATTCTGACTTTAATGCTTTTCCAGGCCAAAATCATTTCTAGGACTTAGTTCAGTTCAGGCAGTTTTACCTTGTTCCTCTCCCAAAAGCTCCTAGATGGACTTGGGGAAACTGGAGCCTAGATTGTGGAGGGTTTATAACGGAGATGGACACCACTGTCATTGGAGAAGGAAATGATTCGAGCTGAGCTTTAGGAAGTCAGTACTTCGTAGGGAGAATCAGGATGCTGGGCAGAAAAGCAGTTGAGGAGATGGTGGAGGGACTTCCCTGTTGGCCGAATGGCTAAGACTCTGCTCCCAGTACAGGGGGCCTGGCTTCAATCTCTGGTCAGGGAACTAGATCCTGCATGCCACAACTGAGTTCCCAGACCCAGACCCTCGGGTCCCTGCAGCCAAATTTAAAAAAAAAAAAAGGAGGCAGAATTTCCCTGGTAATCCAGAGGCTAAGACTCTGTGCTTCCAATGCAGGAGGCCCAGGTTTGATCCCTGGTCAGGGAACTAGGTGGTGAAAGAATCTGCCTGCTGATGCAGGAGTCTCAGGCTCCATCCCTGGGTCAGGATGATCCCCTGCAGAAGGAAATGGCAACCCACTCCAGTATTCTTGCCTGGGAAATCCCGTGGACAGAGTAGCATGGCAGGCTACAGTCCGTGAGGTCACGAAAGAGTTGGGCATGACTGAGCATGCATGCCCAGGGAACTAGACCCCCCCACCAACTGAAAGTCCACACGCGGCAAGGAGAAGATCACCAGTGCTGGGATGATGACCAGAGAGCCCGCACACTGCAACCAAGACCCGGCCCCTCCAGACGCATGCAGAAATATTTTTTTTAAAAAAGGAGGTGGTGGGAGAGGAAGCCCCAAGGTGATGTGGGGTTGGAGGACGTGGAAGATGGTATGACCCGGTGTCCAGGGATGTGAGGACGAGTCAGGCCTGATAAAGGAAGCATGGAAATCGCCACGGTTGTGATCTACGGGGGTTAGGAGATTTGGGGCTGGGAGTCCCATTAGCTGGAATCTCCCTTTCTGTCCCCTCTGCCTATAAACTGCTTTGGAGCAGCGGTCCTCCGGGGACATTCAGCAAACCTGGGTTGTCAGGATTCGAGGAATGCGACTGGCATCTTCCAGGTGGCGTTGGTGGTAAAGAACCTGCCTGCCAATGCAGGAGACTCAAGAGATTCGCATTTGATCCCTGGGCTGGGAAGATCCCCTGGAGGAGGAAATGGCAAACCACTCCAGTATTCTCGCTTGCAAATTCCATGGACGGAGGAGCCTGGTGGGCTACAGTCCATGGGGTCTCAAAGAGTCGGGTACGACTGAGCACACAGTGGCAACTTGTAGGCAGAGGCCGGGGATGCTGCTGAACATCCTTCATTCCACAGGATAGCCCCCATGACAAAGAATTATCTGGTGCAAAAGGTCAGCGATGCTGAGGTTGAGAAGCCCTGCTTCGGAACAGAATCCTTAATCTTTGGGGGGATCACTGCCACCTTCGCCTCTCCCAGCATTAATGCCCGTGTGCACACTTGGAGACCACGTACAGATCATAGGAGGGCCCGTGAGCCAATCAGTGTGCACGTCCTAGTGGGGGGCGGGCAGCTTTTAGAATCATCCAGGACCTTTTTCAAATGTCAGGGCCTTTGCACCTCCCCTTTCTATCAATCATTCGGATCCCCTCCTGGGCCTGGACAATGTACTCCCTGTTCGTATGTGATGTTTGTTGTTCATTCAGTCATGTCCGACTCTTTGTGACCTCCAAAGAGTGCAGCATGCCAGGCTTCCTGTCCTTCACCATCTCCTTGAGTTTGCTCAAACTTATGTCCATTGAGTCAGTGGTGCCATCCAACTGTCTCATCCTCTGTCACCCCCTTCTCTTATGTGATGACTCACAGTTTATGGAAGAATTTCACGTACAATATCTCATTCACCACTTTTCCTGTTTCCAGGTGAAATTAGTCCAGAGAAGTGATGGGATTTGCCCCTGGTCTCCCACCCAGCAAGCCAGCGCTGACGATAGCTGTTGGCGGACCGTGAAGGTGGTTCTCACTTGTCTATGAAGGTAATTCTCTTGCTACTCCATCAGCAGCTGAGCAGGGATCTTAGAGCTTGGACCCACTGGTGTTTGAAAACAGTTTGCATGTAATATTATGTGTCTCTTGGGTGTTGGGTTTACCAGAGCAGGCAAGCTGAGTATTGCACTCAAATTTGCTCTGTACTCCATTTGGCTGCAGAGGAAAAGAGCATCAGAGAGCGATTAACCGTGAACTGTGAGGTTCTCGCACTTACCATTCACATCTGCCTGACTTAAAAATACTCCAGTCACTCTTTACTGAGTGAAAATAAAATATTATAAAACAAACACATTAGGGCCCAAGTATTTACCTCCAAACAGTGGTCATCCAAAAAAAGAAAACAATTTAAATCCACCTAGAACAAATATACAAATGTAATGCAAATAGAAGTTTCATAAAATAATGCTTACTTTTATTACATGCAATGCAGGTTAGTTATTTCCTATGTGATTTTTAAAATTGCTGATTGGGGACTTCTCTGGTGGTCCATTGGCTAAGATGTGCACTTCCAGTGCAGGGGCCCAGGTTCGACCTCTGGTCAGGGAACTAGACCCCACGTACTGCAGCTAAAGATCCCGCATGCCGCAATGAAGACTGAAGATCCCGAGGGCCACAACTAAATCCTGGCACAGCCAAACAAAATTGTAACATAAATTTAAAAAAACAAGTAAATAAAATTGCAGACTAGAGCCCCCAGATTATAATACCAATGACCAGGGAGATTTGAAAAGCAGAGGCTTAAGACCAAAACGGAGGAAATAAAACTCTTTCATGCAGATATAAAATGAATGCGTATTCAAGCTTTTGCTTAACCCATTAATCCAGGAACCCGTAAGATCTTATAACCAGTTTGCAAGGGAATCCAAAGAAGATTCTAGAAGACTGTAGGTCAGGAGTATTGACATGAATGCGTACATAGAGGCAAACCTGGAGAAACTGCTTACTTATCTGTATTAATTTACATGGTGAGAAAGCTAGAACTATTTTGCCTTGTTCTGCTACCTGTGCAGAGTTATAAAAGCAACTCAAAGGCAACAAGAGGCTAGAATGGTATAACCTGAAAGGCTGTGCTCCAGACAAAGCCCAATTTTCCACTGATGCACAATTTTCCCCTACAGCCTCATAATTTCAATGAAAGATCTTTTTTGCATGAAATGAGGGTGGTCCTGTCAGATGGAGTGGGAGGTCTGATCATTTACACAGGTGTGGCACGATTGCTAATTCACCTTGTAGGCTTTCTTGAGTTTGCTTTGCTGGAAGTCTCTGTAAGGAACCTCAGTTTGGACTTTTAAAAGTCTGGTATATGTTATCTCAAGGTACTGAAGCCATCCCCAACAAGCTTTCTCCCCCAGATTTCATCTGTACTACTTAAAAATTTGGGCAAATTCCACTCTTCTCGAGGTCCCCAAAATACCTTAAGGTGTCTGAGACCTGTTAGATTGTTATTAAAGGATCATTTTAACGAGATGCAATCATGACTCTCCCATCGATGTAAAAATAAACAAACATTAACGATTCTGTTTAACACACCAATGAAGGAACCTGTATGTTGTGACAGATGAAATAACGTGTGAGAAACACTTCACGTGATGCCCTGCACAAATGAAATGTCAAATCCTTCTCAGGGTGGCCATGGATCTTCCGGGCACTGAACCTCAAGGGCATCTAGTCCAGTGTTTCACAAAGCCGAGTCCGTGATCCACCAGGACCAGAGTCTCAAGGGGTACTTGTTAAAAATCCAGATTCTTGAATTTGACTGTAGACTCACCCTCATAATTTTGGGTGGGAAATCTAGGCATCTGAATTTTTTTTTTTTTTTTTTTTTTTAAGCAGTGAAAGGTTTATTGCAGGGCCAAGCAAGGAGAATGGGTGGCTCATGGTCAGAAACCATCCTCAACCTCTCGACGACTTTCAGGGGAAAGTTTCTATAGGCAAAATTTGGTGTGGAGGCTGCAGGGTGCGTGACTTTCTTCTAATTGGCTGGTGGGGAAGTAAACAGGCAGAGCTCCAGGAATTTCCAGCCCCAAGCATCTGCATTTTTATCAAGTGCTCCAATAAAAAGTAAATTTAAAAATAAAAGTATCAAACACCCCAAGTAATTCTTACGGAGACCAGAATTACATACACAAATAATTGAAATAAAAGCTTCGTGAAAACTGAACTTAACCTCACTATATGGATGCACCCTTTCTGTGCTGTTTTTTTAAACAGTGCTCTTCAGCAGGCTTTCTCAGCCTCAACCTTGCTGCTGTTTTAGACCAGATCCTTCCTCCTGGGGGTGGTGGGGGCTCCCCGAGATCTGAGCTGCATCCTCGGCCCCCACCCACAGAGGCCAGGAGCCTGTCCTGCACCCTATTTGTGACAGCTAGAAATGTCTCCTGACCTTGCCACATGTCACCTGGGGGGCAGACCACCCTGACTGAGAACCACCGGCCTTAACCCTACTCCGTTGTCGATACCTGTTGATACCTATGGGTTAGAATCCTCAACTTTAAAAGAACCATTTTAAACTTATTTTAGGAGTATAAGCTCTGAAACAGACACAGGAGGTTCGCACACTGGCTGTCCTTTAGCGGCACAGCTCCCCGGGTCACAGAAACCTAAAATTGAGCCTCAGTTTCCTCCTCTGTGAGTGAAAGAAAGTGAAAGTGAAAGTCGAAGTCATGTCTGACTCTGTGACCCCCATGGACCCCACCAGGCTCCTCTGTCCATGGGATTCTCCAGGCGAGAATCCTGGAGTGGGTAGCTGTTCCCTTCTCCAGGGGATCACTCCCAACCCAGGTCTACCACACTGCAGGCAGATTCTTTCCTGCCTGAGCCACCAATGAATGAAAGAACAGCAGGCCTAATGGAGGCAGCTATTTGGGAGATAAAATGCAATAACCTATGCAGAGCCCTCGCCTAGCCCCAGGCACCTCAATTGGCATTTGGCAACTGTGAGGCATTGTAACCACAGTCCTTCAGATTCCTGAAGCACATGTGGTCGGAACCCACCTGGGAAAACAGAAATTACTGTAAGGTTTCACTGGGAGTTGCATCGCTCTCCCTGCTGGTGAAAGCTGAGAAGCTAAACCGGAAATGGCTTAGCACTGGCGCAGCAGCTGGGGGTGGGGGCACTGAGCAGACAGCGGCTGCTGGGGCAGCCACGCCAGGCAGGTCGCTTCTCCCTGAAGCTCCTTGCTCCCCATGCCACCCTCAGTCCCCCACGGTGGCTCCTGGTGGCCAGATCAGCTGGAAGCCACACTGTGTTAGATGCTCAGTCGTGTCTGACTCTCTGTGACCCCATGGATTATAGCCAGGCAAAAATATTGGAGTGGGTTGCCATTCCCTTCTGCAAGCCACAGTACTAAACCATAAAACAGATGGTATGTAGGGCCAATCAGTGCAGCTCTGAAGGCCTGGCTGTCACTACCCATGTAGTCACTACCCATGTGGTCCTGAGCCACTTGCTTCAGGCCCGAGCCTCAGTTTCCCCAGAAGCAGAGGGGGCAATGGTGCAGAGAGATCGATGGGTCCCTGCACTTGGGGTACCCATGATGTCATAGGATGTTTGTTCTTGGCTCAGGTCCCAGCTCGAGGACCAGCCTCATGGCTCTGGGTTGGAGTGTCCCCTTGGTATCCCTTCCTCTCCTCCACCCCACTCGCTTCTCTCTTCCTGCTTCCACCCAGAAGGCCTATGGCTCACTTATTTTCTCTGTCAACTTTCACTGTGTCTATAGGTTTGAAACTTGGGTTTTCAAAATCCTTTTATTTTGAGTTAATATTAGACTCTTAAAAAACAACTGCAAAAAAAAAAAGAAAGAAAGAAAGAAAGAATCCCCCTGTGCTCATCACCCAGTCTCCCTGAATGTCAAGATCTTACCAAACATGCGGTGATCAAGTCCGGAAATCCACACTGGTCCTGTACCATTAACCTGAACTCTTGGCCTTATGCACATTTCACCAGCTTGGCCCCTAATGTCCTTTGCCTGTTCCCAAATCCCATTTTGCATCTTGTCCTTGTGTCTCCTTCGTCTCCTCCACTGCCAGGTCCTCAGTCTTTCTTTCTCCGTGATGACCTTGACACTGTGACGCGTCCTGGTCAGTCATTTAGAATGTCCCTCCAACCGACTTGTCTGGGGGTGCTCATTCGGGGCAGGAACATCCCCAGAGATGACGCTGTGCCCTCCTCAGTGCGTCTCGTCAAGGAGGTCGTGGTGCTGGTGTGTCTTGTTCCCGGTGAAGCTGGCCTGGAGCCCTTAAAGGCTGTGTCTGCGCGATTTCTCCACTGTCAAGTCATTCTCTCTCCCTTTGTGGTTAATACATGTCTTGGGGGAAGTCTTTGAGGCTCTGCAAGGCCCACAGCGGAGACCACAGGATTCTTGATTTTTCACTTGTTTCTCTGCCCCATGATCTGTATTCCTCTTTATCTTCTTTTGTGACACATCTTGCAGAGGAATGGAATCCCTGCTTTTCCTCAGAGATATGGAGTTAAAGAAAACAATTATCAAGCAAGGAGGTGCAGCTTATCTTTAAAGTGTGAGATATTTCCCCACTGTAAAGAGCTCACGCACATTGTAAACAATGTTGAGAAAACAGAAGAAATTTAATGGAAAAAAATTAATCGCTTTTCTTACTAGTTTTAACGTTATGAGGTATTTCCTCCCAGTGATAGGGTTTTTTTTTTTAAGTCACAGATACATAAATCAGTCAATAAATAACAAATGTGACCAGACTTGAGATGAGCCAGAAGAAATGAAGTGTATTGAGGTCTAGAGGCAGTGTCACCATCCAAGGAGTATTTTGGTCTTTTTTAAAACAATAACAACAACTTAGCTTAGAAATTGTAATCTTTGCTGAATTTGTTCACTGGATTTTGCTTTCAACCTAATATATTTTGTAAATACAAACTTTTTTTTTGGAAGTCTTCCTGAATTATTTGTCCAATGTGGAAAAACTCCCAAATTCTAGTTCCATAAACTGTGCGCGCTAAGTCCCTTCAGTTGCGTCTGACCCTTTTCGACGCCATGGACTGTAGCCCGCCAGGCTCCTCTGTCCATGGGATTCTCTAGGCAAGAACACTGGAGTGGGTTGCCATGCCCGTCTCCAGGGGGTCTTCCCCACCCAGGAATTTAACCGGTATCTCTTAATGTCTGTCTCCTGCATTGGCAGGTGGGTTCTTTATCACTGGCGCCCCCTGTGGTACATCTAATTCTACCAAGGATGCTGTACTTTCAAGGAGCAACATCACCCTCTTGTGGCTCTATTGTGGTATTGCGCTGAGGACTTGGATTTGTGTTCCTGTTGGGGCCTGGTTACACAACGTAATACTTTGGCCCTTTACGAGGGATCCATCTGGTCTGCAGGTGGGGGCCTCCCACTCTATAAAGAGGAATAAAATAGCAAACATGTTGAACACATGTATGTGCAACAGAAAGTTAAATGTATATTAAAGACACTAATACAAGAATAGAAACAAGTGCATTTGAGTGGCAGAACTGAGGATAATTTATCAGCGTTACGTTCTCAACATTTAAAAGTGTTTTCAGTAAAGTTTTTACAATATGACATTAACAACTTACAAAATATCTTAATATACAGTTCATGCCCACTTTTGTGAAGAAATCAAGCCCAAGAGTGAGAAGCCTGTTTATGGTGAAGACTGTTTTTTATCCAGGTGACCCTGGGGACTTGAGTCGTACCTATAATGATTTGGTTTTTCTTTTGGCTGCACTGCTTGGCTTTCAGGCTCTTAGTTTCCAGACCAGGGACTGAACCTAAGCCCACGACTGTGAAAGCACTGAGTCCTGGTCCAGGGAATTCTCTATAAGGATTTTTTTAAAACAACTTTATTGAGATATGGTTCACATAGCATACAATTCCCCCATCTAAAGTGTAGAATTCACTGTTTTTAGTGTATTCACAGTCCACTTTATAACATTTTCATTCCCCCAAGAAGAAACCCTTAGCATCACTCCTGAATCTCCCCCTCATTCCTGTCCAACCCCCATCAACCACAAGTCTGATTTCCGTCCCTAGTAGACATCTCATGTAAATGGGTTCATGCCACATGCTGACTTTAGTGTCTGGGATCTTTCACTGAGCATACTGTCTTCAAGGTTCATACACATGGTAACAGGTATCAGAACTTCATTCCTTTTGCTTTGTTGTATAGTTGCTCTGTCGTGTCTGACTCTTCTGTGACCCCATGGACTCTAGCCCATGAAGCTCCTCTGTCCATGGGATTTTCCAGGCAAAGTGGGTTGCCATTTCCTTCTCCAGGGGATCTTCCCGACCCAGGGACTGAAACTGTCTCCTGCTTGGCAGGTGGATTTTTTTTTTTTTTTTTTTTTTTTTACCACTGAGCCACAGGGAAGCCCTCATTCATTTTTAAGGCTGAATAAATTCCATTGCATGGATAGACCACATACAGGCCAGACCAGGTGTTTTGGAGAGAAGCATGGATTGTGGATTAATCCAGCAGGTGCTGATCCTGCACGCAGGCCAAAGAGGAAGATGGTGGTCTGAAGAGTCGGGGGGCAGGTGCTAGGTGGCCTGGCGGAGAAGGGAGGGGTGTGGACTGTTCCAAAAAGTCTAACTGTTGAGGGAGGGAGGGGTTTTGTGAGCTTTTGTTTTAGGATGTAGGAGACATAAGAAGCTTAGGCATCTTTAACTCAAAGGACATGAGTTTGGGCAAAATCTGGGAGATGATGAAGGATAGAGAAGCCTGGCGTGCTGCAGTCCACGGGGTCGCAAAGAGTCGGACACGACTGAACAACAACAATGAGAAGCTTAGTCCTGAAAACTCTAAATGCAGAGACCCAGAGGAGGCAGAGGTTTGGGGACTAGGGAAAGCAGATCGTTCAGATGGAGAAAGGGCCCTGGTGTGGGGGTACCAAGGGAACTGGATTGGACACTTTGTTCTCCAAATCAAGATAAAATTTGTATGCTCTCTTTATCCAGACAGTGATGAGTCATTAGAGCTTAAGAAGCATTCATCCTCAGTGTATGAACTGTGAAAGAGAAATTGTAAAATTCAGAATCATGGAGGAATAACTTTCATCAGAAATGTGCATTGTGGGGGGAACCTCATTCATCAGTATGATAGATGGAGCATTACTATGTATAGTTTGCTATAGTTGTGGGGTTTTAAAAAATAATTTTATTTGCATGTGTGGTAAAATAAACATAACAAAAATTTACTACTTTAACCACTTTTAAGTGACAGTTCAGTGGCATTAAGTACATTCACATTGTTGTTCAATCATCACCACCATCCATCTCCAGAAATTTTTCATCTTCCCAAACTGAAACGGTCCCCATGAGTGCACGCGCAGTCGTGTCTGACTGTGACATGGCCCACCAGGTTCCTCTGTCCATGGGATTCTCTGGGCAAGAATGCTGGAGTGGGTTGTCGAACCCATATCTCCTCTCCCATGTCTCCTGCACTGCAGGCGGGTTCTTTACCGGGGATGACCAAAACGGTCTCCATTAAACACTAAGTCCCCATTCCTCCTCCCCACCAGTCCCTGTCAACTACTATTGGACTTTCTGTCTCTATGAATTTGACTAGCTACATCATGTAAGTGGAATCATAGAGTATTTGTCCTTTTGTGTTTGGCTTATTTCATGTTACAGATTCTTAAAATGCACAATTCTCATTTGATATCCTTTATACTTAATATTTTGTTCCTCTCACCGAGTTACCAGTCTTTCAAATGTGAGCATCTGAGGGATTTAAAATTGGTGTTGGATGGCCCTTAGAGTTCAGGAGTTCAAAAGCACTTTGATATTGGATATTCCACATCCATTAGTATTATCCCATCTATCAAAAAGTCAAAACTGACTATGTTCAGTTGCTTGCCAAGAATATCAGTTACTGCTGCATAACAAATGAGCCCTGATCTTACTTGCTTAAACTAACCATAGTCTATTATTGATCAGGGTCCCATGGAGTGCCTGGGCCACTTTCCCCTGGCTCGCTCTTGTGGTTACACACAGCTGGAGGGTCACTGAACTTGACAGTGGAAATGGTCTCCCTCCAGGCCTGGCAGTGCCTCCCTCCCCTGTGTGTGGCCCCTCATATAGCTTCCTTCTCTGGCAGTCTCAGGGCCCCTGTCTCAGAGGGTGACCCCCCACAGCAAGCTTCTGCCATGCTCTATTGGCTACAGCAAGTGACCAGTCTGGGCTGGAGACCAGTTCAGATTCAAGACCACATTGCAGAGGGACCTGCATACTTTATGAGAGGATTTGTGGTCATTAAACAGTCTACACTTTAAGGCCCTTTAGTGGCTGAGAATGGGAACCCTCAATCAAATCTAAATTGAAGCCCGTTGCAAGGACCCAAGTCTTTCCACAGCCTGTGGTCAGCCACACTTCGAGGTCTTTTGTTGCACTGGAATTTGTTCCATATCCTTTGAGGTACATGCACAGTGCTTAGTCGCTCAGTCATGTCCCACTCTTTGCGACCCCAAGGCCTGCAGCCTGCCAGGTTCCTTTTGTCCATGGGGATTCTCCAGGCAAGAATACTGGAGTGGGTGTATTTTAAGCTTTGTAAACAGAAGCTTCAGTTGAGAGAATTACACTGCCTCGGGGTGCCCATGACTCTGGGTGCAGTTCCACCGGAATGTGGGGGTTCTATGTCGGAAGGCTTTGGCCTCTGATCGCATGAGACTGAGGTCGGGGTCCTTGCCTCCACTGCGGACCGAGCGCAGGGTCTCACAGGAATGTGCGTGCTGGGAGGGCAGTGACCGCAACGTTTTGGCGGCTTGAGCTGTCTGAACGGCCTGTGGAAGGGAGGACCGGCTCCCTACGGCCTTTCGCCGCGTCGTGGGAAGGACGCGGGGTCGACAACGCGTTCCTGAGCCCCTCAACCTCCAGCGCTCAAGCCCCGGAGGCGGGCTCCCGGCGGACGGACGTGCGCCGGGGCCAATCAGCGAGGGGGGCGGGGCTGCTCGCGGAAGCTTTTTCCGCCTGAGCGGCCGCGGGCGCGGAGGCGCCGCCGCTGTCCCGTCTCTGACATCACACGTGCCCCCGGGTCCCCAGGGCCGCCGCGCCCGTCAAAACAGGGCTTTGCTGCTGCCCTCGGTAGCCTTGGCTCTGCCACCACGAGGACCCAGGAGCGCCGCGCGTGGTCTGATAGACCTTGGGGAGCTGCATGTGGGCCCCAGACCAGGAAACGCCACGCGGCAGGAATGGGGGACCCGGGGTGACAGCTCGCAGACGGGGAAGCCGGAAGGTTGAGGTCCGATTCTGGGCTGTCACCGAGAGGTGGGAAAGGCCCTGACATGCATCCCACCCAGTCCACCAAGAAGACAAAGCAATCACTGATGCCCCCACACCGATGCCCCAGGGCCCGGGTCTCCAGGCCAGCCCTGCCCCTGTCAGCCATCCTTTCTGCTCTCCAGTCCAGCAGCCAGGGAGCCCTCAGTGACCACGTCTCCTCTGGACACCTCCACAGCCCTGTCCCCACTCAGCAGGGGCAGCGCCAGCACCAGCTCAGACAGAAGTCGCTGCCCTCGTGGGCCCCTGGCATCCCCTAGCCCTGGGGGGCCTGGGCCTCTGGCCTGGGATGGGGACTGGATCTATTTGTGAGTCCAGAGTCCCGCCTCCCAGGGCCAGGCTCCCCTCTGGGGCCTGCAGAGTGCCCTGCGGGCCCAGCCCCCGCTCCTGGTGACACAGACAGAGTGTTGGGGTGAAGGGCAGCAGGCCTTCTGGGAGGGTCAGTGACCTGAGCTCCCATCCCCCAAGTGCTTTTCCCCGAGGCCCGTTGTTCAGGAAGCCCGGCTCCCGTTATCCTGGAGCAGGTAGCCCAGGTGCAGTGCAGGGCGGGCCCTGGACCCCCTCAACCAGACCCCCAGCTCTGCTCCCTGGCCGTGTGCCTCCGTGTTCTCATCTGTAACCTGGGTCGATGAGAATGATCAATTTCCACAACGTGGAGTGAAGGTGAAATGGGACAAACCCGTGGAAGCACTTCACCCCAAGCTCAGCACCTGTGGGCCTGGATTCCTAGTAACTCAGCTGTCAGTACCTTGGTCACGCCAGCAGCCCCTGCAGAGCCCTGTTTCTGGCACATTTTACAGATGGGGAGTGAGGTTTGGCTGGGAGAGGTGATGGTCCCAAGGCTGCCAAGACAGCAGACATGCTGGCCCGGGTTCTCCAGCTCCATTCCGGTCCTTCCCCAAGGTGGGGGTGGGCGTGGGGGGCACAGGGTAGCCCCACCTGCCCTGACCTCCAGCCCAGATTCCTCCTGAACCCTGGCCCAAGGGCCCCTCCACTGATGGGATATTTTTTTCCCATGTGAGATCTTAGTTCCCCAACCAGGGATCGAACCTATGACTCCTGCATTAGAAGTGCAGGGTCTTAACCACTGGACTGCCAGGGATGTCCCCGCTGATGGGATTTTGCCTCCTCCCCTAGGACAGAGCCCCTGGACCACCAGGTTCCTTGCAGGGAGGTGGAAGACAAATCCTACTGAGACCTGAGCGTGGCCTGGGGGCCCAGCTGCCTGTCCCAGAATGCCCCTGCCCGAGCCCAGCGAGCAGGAGGGCGAGAGTGTGAAGGCCGGCCAGGAGCCCTCCCCTGAGCCCCCTGAGCCGGGCACAGATGTCGTCCTCGAAGCCCCCACGAAGCCAATGGAGTTCTCTGAACTGGTCCTCCTGGCGGCCTCCACTGAGAGTGGGGATGGAATGGACACCCAGCCCGAAGAAGTGCACTGTGTCCTCACCCTGGAGATGGCTGACCCTGACACCCTGGCCGGGACTCCCCAGATCCTGCCAGTAGAGGAACAGTGTGGGGTGGTCCAGCCAAGGCCCCAGACCCAGGCACTGAAACCCAGCAAGCCAAACATTGGTGAGTTCCAAGCCAGCTGCCCCCAGCTGGCCACCTTTGTGGCCCCCTGTGCTCAGACTTGGGTTTTTCCAGCAGGGTGACCTTGGCCATCCCTTCCCTGCTCTGAGCAGGGCCTCCCTGACCTTATCCCAGGCTGGTTCGACGAGGGCAGGAAAGCGTCCCTGGGCGCCCCAGTCCCTGTATTCCTGTCCGTGGCCCTGACTGCAGGCCTTGCTCCGGGTCAGCTCACCTGCCCCCTATCTTGTCTTCTGCAGTCACCCAGCCCCTGGAGTTCCTGAGGACCCCATTTGGGGGCCGCCTGCTGGTGCTGGAGTCCTTCCTGTACAAGCAGGAGAAGGCCGTGGGGGACAAGGTGTACTGGAAGTGCCGCGAGCACACTGAGCTGGGCTGTCGGGGCCGGGCCATCACCCGCGGCCCGCGGGCCACAATCATGCGGGGCCACTGCCACCCGCCCGACGAGGAGGGCCTGGCAGCCCGGCGCCAGAGACAGAAGAGGCTCGGCCCGGCCCTACCCGAGGGCTTGGCGGGTTCCCAGGGCCCCAGCAGCCTGGTGGAGGAGCCCCTGGAGGGGGCGGGCCCGTGGCTGTGCCCCGTGGAGCCAGATCCGACCCCAGGTCCGATGCTGAGCTACCTGGTCCCCGAGGAGGACGAGGGGCTCCGAGCCCTGGCGCTGCTGAGATTGCCCCCGAAGAAACGCTCGACGCTGGGGAGCAGTGAGTACCCCCCACCCTGGCCTTACCCTTGAGCAGGCGGGAACCACTCCCCTTTCCTCTGCCCAAAGACACACCTGGGTCCTCTGTGGCTTCTTAACATGCTCAAAGTCAAAAAACGATTTTAAAAATATAAAGGCGTCCCAGTAATCATGAAGCCCGTGGGGGTAGAAGCAGTGCTCATGGGCCAGGCGGCCCAGGTCCTCCTGGAGCTTCCTGAGGCACAAACCTGAGGTTTGTGGGCCCCACGGAGTGCTGGCAACCTTTGAAGTTTGGGGAGGTGGGCCTGGTGGGAGATGTGAGCTTCGTGGCCCGGGTTCAAGGTCCGGCCCCACCTCACGCGCCTGGGCAGGCTTGATGAAGTTCTGCAGGTTCACAATATAGGCGATGGCCTCGCTGTAAGGGGACTGGGTACTGATGGGTGGGAAATGCCAGCCCTAGTCCAGTGTGTGTTGTCGCTGAGTCACTGCTAGATGGAGTCTTTGCAGAGGTTTTATTCTTCGTCTGTTTGTTGGCTTTCGTTTTGTTTTTGCAGAGGTTTTATTAGCAGTCACTGGGAGGTGGGCTTGGTTCCTGAAGCCGTAGGCCTCCTAACCTGGAAAGGATTGAAGAGTTCAGGGATTTAAGGGGCTGGGGGCAGGGTGTGTGTCTCTCAGGTGTGTCTTCTGGTCCCATTTTATTTTACGGAGTGTGCCTGTGTTACTCAAATACTAGATCCAATTTTCAAACAAACCCTACGCAGAAGTATGCCTGGGAGTAACACGTCAGAGCCGGCTCAGGCCTCCCCTCCTCCATCCCGAGACCCTCCCCCCACTGGCCATCAGGAGAGGGGCATGGTCCCTTTGGCTCCCTGGGCAGGCGGTCCGCGGGGGCACACCTGGAGCCCCGGCAGCGGGTGCCCACCCAGCCCCGCCTCTACCCGCTTCCTCCTCCAGGAGGGCCCCCTCCCCTGGAGTTCCTGCGGACCTGCTATGGGGGCAGCTTCCTGGTGCACCAGTCCTTCCTGTACAAGCGGGAGAAAGCCGTGGGGGACAAGGTGTACTGGACGTGCCGCGACCACACGCAGCACGGCTGCCGCAGCCGTGCCATCACCCAGGGCCGGCGGGTGACAGTGATGCGGGGCCATTGCCACGCGCCCGACCTGGAAGGCCTGAAGGCCCGGCGGCAGCAGGAGCGGGCCATGGCGGCGCTGCGGGCCCAGCCGGGCGGCCCCGGGGGCCCAGAGGACAAGCCGCTCCAAGGCGTGGACAGCCTGCTCTACCGCAGAGGGCCCGGGCCCCTGACTCTCACCAGGCCCCGGCCCAGGAAGCGCCTGATGGCCAACGACGAGGAGCTCCCGGCCGAGCCCCAGGGCGAGGAGGACAAGGACGAGGACCCGGGTGAGCCCACACCTGCTGGACCGGACCTCCCTCCAGTCTTGCTCCCCGAGGTTCCAGGAGGCGGGAGGGGGTGACACCAGCTTCTGTCCCAGGGTCCCCCCACCTACCCACGCTCCCATCTCTCCCCAGGAGGCCCCGAGTTCCTGAGGACCCCTCTGGGGGGCAGCTTCCTGGTGTACGAGTCCTTCCTCTACCGGCGGGAGAAGGCGGCCGGGGAGAAGGTGTACTGGACATGCCGGGACCAGGCCCGCATGGGCTGCCGCAGCCGCGCCATCACCCAGGGCCGGCGGGTGACGGTGATGCGAGGGCACTGCCACCCGCCTGACCTGGGGGGCTTGGAGGCGCTGCGGCAGCGGGAGAAACGCCCCGGCACAGCCCAGCGAGGAAGCACAGGTTGGTCAGACAGATGGAGTAGGGGGTGGAGGCAGCCTCGGTGGACAGGCGGGAGACCCAGACTGCCCGCCGTGCCCTCTTGACCTCCAGCAAACATCCTTCTGTCCTTACTGGAAACATCTGGAAGGTTGCAGCTCCCTCCTGGCTCCTCCCCTCCCTGTCCTCCCCTCCGGTGCCCCCACCTCACCTCATCCCCTTCCTCTCCCTCCTTCCCAGACCAGCCTGGAACCTCTGCACACCAGATCAACCCGGGCCCCCTTTACTCCTTCTCGTCTTTTCCTTTCTTGTTTCACATGTATAGGATTTATGGTGGTGGTGGTGGTTTACTCACCAAGTCTTGTCTGACTCTTGCAACCCTATGGACTGTAGCCTGCCAGCTTCCTCTGTCCATGGGATTCTCCAGGCAAGAATACCGGAGTGGATTGCCATTTCCTTCTGCCATTTCCTTCTCCAGGGGATCTTCCTAATCCGGGAATTGAACCTGGGTCTTCTGCATTGTAGGCAGATTCTTTTCCAGCTGAACTATAAGGGAAGACTACAATAGGATTTATAGAGGAAGCTGATTGCACAGGGCAGTTTCTCATTTTTCCGGGGCGGGGTGGGGGGTGGGCAGTGGCTGACACTGTGCCCAGTAACAAGCATTGACGGCTGAAGGTGACACAGTCCTGTGATTGCTTCGCTCTCCCCCAGCACCTGCCATCGTCCCTCAGGGCTGGGCAGTGAGGGTCCCGGGCCCTCCTCCCACCTTCGACGGCCCCACAGGGCCTGTGTCTGACCCTCGCGAGGCCGCAGTAACTCACATATTAACGTCTCGCCAAGAGCGACCCTGGCCCAGCCTTCTGCTCACTGGGGTTCTCCGCTCAGGTCCGTCCATGACTCCACTTGCCTCTCCTCCGGGGTTCCCAGTCCCAGACTCTTTTGAGTCACCTTCAGAGCCTGGCTGGCCCTAAAATTCTCTAACTCGAGACTTCTGACTCCTTCTTTTTTGTTCCCGACTCTCTTTTTGTCCCATTTCCTTGTAACTTCTGTGTACCTGAGGATGGTCTCACCCCTTGCCAGCCTCACCCCCAGCTCCCATCCTGAGTAACCGCTCAGCTCCTTTGTTCTTTGCCTCTTCTCTGAAGCCTGCCTCCTCCCACCGTGTCAGCTGGTCTTGTATCCCCTTGTTGCCTGTTGACCTCCGACCAGAGATGGGGGTGCCCAGCAGTTCCCCGCGCGCTGCCCCCTCCTCTCAACGCAGCTGCTGTACTTTTGTTCCGTAAACCGTCCCGGCCGAGTGGGACCAGGCTGTTTGTGGCTCCTTCTCAGTGGCCGTCTGGTCTCTGTGCTCGGGACTGATCCTACGCATGTGGAGGGGTCTTTGCTTGAAGGTGTAAGGTCGTGTCTCTGCCCCTGGGGTGCGTTGCTGTGCTGGGGGCACTCGGGGCCTTTCAAGCCAGAAACTCGTGTCCTTCACTCATAGAAATTTCCTCATGTTCCATGATGTTCAACTCTCCGTTTTTCACACACTTCTTTGATTTTGCTTTCCAGTCCTTCAATTTGCTTTCTAATTTTCGCTCTCATACTTGAGCTCCTTTTTGACCCATCCTTCCAGAGCACAAAGCCCACCCCACCCCCACTCGGCCCCTGGCAGCGGCACTTGTCTCTAAGTGCCTTTTCTCTGTGGGTTTTTCTGGTCTCTGCCTTTTAGGGTAAAGCTTGTCTCTCTTTCTTTTTATTTATTCATTTATTTTTGTCAACAGGTGAAATTTTCCAAGCAGGTATATGCCATTCACTTCCATTTTCTGTTGATCACATAGTTGTATAAAGCAGCACAAATTGAAGGGGAATGATTTTTTTTGGCGGGGGGGGCATGCTACACAGCTTGCAGGATCTTAGTTTCCCGACCAGGAATTGACCCCTGCCCCCGAGTGAAAGTGAGGAGTCCTAAGCACTGGACCTCCAGGGAATTCCTAGGAATGATTGTTGTATCCACGTTAAATTGCTTTGCATGGTCTCATATGAGATACTTGGTATAAGAATCTTGACTTTTTGATTGTGGAAGATGTGAGAATCTTTGATCATGTGTCCAGTGGTCCTTGGCTGTCTGCCAGGTTGAAGGTGAGACCCACACGCTCTGTATGTGGGCGCCAACCTGGTGATGCGACAGACCCCAGACCTAAGCGTCCAGCCTGGCTGCCGGTTCCAGGGACTCAGGCAGGGAAACAGGGTGGGCCGCAGACTTCCTTCTCCTCTCCCCACGCCCCACTCTTCCTCTCCAAGACGGGCACCTGTCTCATTGCCCTTCAGGCACACAGCCCTTGCCAGTCTGCTGTTTGCAGCCTGCCCTGGGCTCAGCTGCTGGACTCTGCCTGTTCTGCCCCCCTCAGACTGGGCGAGCCTTTGCTTTGCCAGCTCTGTGACCAGGTGCCCCTCTGCCCAGCCTCTAACCTGCGTCAGCATCTCTGCCCGCTCCTCCCCTCCCCTCCTTGCATCTCCGGTTCATGTCCTGTGCTTTTTTGTTCTGTTTTCATCGAGTGCAGGGAGAGCAGAAACGTGCCCCCCGTCCCATACCTCCCCTCCGGCCACGCACCGGCCCCACTGACGGCTGCCACTCCCGCTCCTGACAGAACCCCCAACCCCTCCCGCTGAATGGTCCCCGTGTCTCGACGGCGGGGAGTTCTCGAATCAGAACCTCCTGGGTCCCCCTCTCAACACCTGGGAACAGCAGCCCACCCTCCCTGCCTCCCTCCCCTGACACCATCCCATCTCTCCCCAGGAGGCCCCGAGTTCCTGAGGACCCCTCTGGGGGGCAGCTTCCTGGTGTACGAGTCCTTCCTCTACCGGCGGGAGAAGGCGGCCGGGGAGAAGGTGTACTGGACGTGCCGGGACCAGGCCCGCATGGGCTGCCGCAGCCGCGCCATCACCCAGGGCCCGCGGGTCATGGTGATGCGCAGACACTGCCACCCGCCTGACCTGGGGGGCCTGGAGGCGCTGCGGCAGCGGGAGCAGCTCCCCAGCCCGGCCCAGAGGGAAGGCTCAGGTGCGGGAGGTGGGCGGGCCAGGGCTGGGTCTGGTCTCCCTGGGGACAGCCCAGGGCGCGGACTGGAGGGAGCCTGGTGGGACAGTCCTCCTGTGGCCCAGGTTGGGTGGGTCTGTCCCCTGGGCAGTGAGCTCCCAGGGAGAGGGGCCCCACACTCCCGCTCTGGTCCTGGTGGGGCTGGGGTCTCAGGGGGAGACCCCCTCAGATGGCTGGAGAAGGGCAGGGGTGATACTGGGAGCTGCAGGAAGTGCTCCCGGACCTGGGGGACCCTCTGTCTGCCCTTCTGTCCCCACCCCCCCTTCCAGCCACCCCAACCCCAACATATCATGAGCTTTCAGTTCAGAGTCTTAAAACGTCTCCTGAGGGAGAATTTGACTAGTCACCAGCTGGCCGAGGGGCGGGTGGCCCCAGAGCGGGGAGGCCCCTGGTGCACTGTCCAGAGCAACCCCAGGCCTTCCAGAGTGTTCCAGTCCAGCCCCTGCCCTGGGGTGCCTGCCAGCCATTGTGGCGGTCGAGCTGGGTCAGCAGGGGCCTGCGGGAAAACTCAGGGTTTGGGCGGCGGGCCCAGCTTCCTCGGTAGCCCCAAGGGCCTCAGACAGACAGACAGCCCACACCCCAAGGTGACAGGGCCAAGGCAGCCTGAGCTTCAGTCCCCAGGGCCCTGCGGCGCAGGCTGGGGTGGGGGCAGGGGTCCCCACTTTTCTGGCTGGAGCTCTGCGCCTTGCTTCCGGGCCGGCCAGGCGCCCCACTCACATGGCATGTTCCTTCCAGAAACCCCCCAGCCCCTGGAGTTCCTGAGGACTTCCCTCGGAGGCCGGTTCCTGGTGTACGAGTCCTTCCTCTACAGGAAGGAGAAGGCGGCCGGGGAGAAGGTGTACTGGATGTGCCGGGACCAGGCTCGTAAGGGCTGCCGCAGCCGCGCCATTACCCAGGGCCCGCGGGTGACAGTGATGCGAGGGCACTGCCACCCGCCTGACCTGGCAGGCCTGGAGGCGCTGCGGCGGCGGGAGCAGCTCCCCAGCCTGGCCCAGCAGGAGGACCCAGGTACAGACAGGGCCGGGGCAAGGCTCTTTGCCAGGCCGAGGTTCAGACATCCCAGGGGGCTGACACCGTCTGGGGAGCTTTGTTCCCTGGGCTTCCTGCCTTTTTAGAGTCTCCTACCCTACCTCCCACTGGCTCCTTCTCCTGGATTGAGAAATACACCTAAGTCTGTCCCATCCCTTTTTTTTGGGGGGTGGGGCTGTGAGGCCTGTGGGATCTTCATCCCCCCATTAGGGAACTGAACCCACGCCCCCTGCACTGGAAGCACAGTCTTAACCTCTGGACCACCAGTTGTTCAGTCGCTCAGTTGTGTCTGACTCTTTGCGACCCCATGGACTGCAGCATGCCAGGCCTCCCTGTCCATCACCAACTCCTGGACCTTACTCAAACTCATGTCCATTGAGTCGGTGATGCCATCCAGCCATCTCATCCTCTGTCATCCCCTTCTCCTCCTGCCTTCAATCTTTCCCAGCATCAGGGTCTTTTCCAGTGAGTCAGCTCTTTGCCTCAGGTGGCCAAAGTATTGGAGCTTCGGGTTCAGCATCAGTCCTTCCAATGAATATTCAGCAGGGTTGGACCACCAGGGAAGTCCCTAAATCTGTCCCATTATTAAAAACAACTTCCCTGGGAATTCCCTGGCAGTCCAATCATTAGGACTCCACGTTCTCACTGCCTGGGTTCAATCCCTGGAGCTAAGATCCCTCAAGACACACAGTGCAGCCAAACACATCTAACAAGCAAACATTCCCATTCTAACTGCCATTTTCTTTCCTCTCTTTTACGCTAAGAGGTCTTCATTTTTTACAGATGGTAGTATCTTTTGAAAATCTGTTTAAAAAATATAGACTGTTCTAGAAGAATGTACTAACGAGTATGCGCACACACGCATGAGCACATGCACGCACACACAGAGTTTTGCAAATAATTAACCATGTTGAACTGAACTTGGTTTTGCTTCAAATAAACAGAATGTAAAACCAGTCTTTAGAAAGTGTCTCATATTAATTCATGGAAATAGGAAGGGCCACATCTTATACAGGAATGAATCCTGTTGTATAAAACAACCAAAGGAAACTTGATTTCTGCTTTAAAATTTTTCTTTTCCATGAGAAAGCCAGTTTAACTTAACCAAGGAGGAGGTGCTATGACTCGCCTTTGGCAGGATGAAGGGTGTGGCCTCTTCGAGATCTAGTTGCCTTCCAATCTTTTTGGTTACAAGGTGAAGCCTGATTCGCAATCTACAATAGCTTAGTTTGGGGCTTCTTTGGTGGCTCATCTGGTAAAGAACTTGCCTACCAATGCAGGAGACGCAAGAGTTCAATCCCTGAGTCGGGAAGATCCCCTGGAGAAGAAAATGGCAACCCACTCCAGTATTCTTGCCTGGAGAATTCCATAGACAGAGGAGCCTGGTGGGCTACAGTCCATGGGGTCGCAAAGAGTTGGACACGACTGAAGTGACTTAACACACGTGCACGCAGTTAGTTTGGGGCATCAGAAAACCAGAATTCCCAATGACTTCCCCAGTCAGAGTCATTCCGCCTGGTTTTCTTCATCCTTAAGGCCTTGAGGTCATTGTTCCAAGGGGTGTGCCTTTGCCTCTGGCAACTTCAACAAGAGAAGAAATATTAATTCATGTTTTCAATGTTTTTCCCTCAGAAAAGGTAAAACTTCTGCCTGAAGTTCAACTGTGCCTCGAGACGTGTGCTCCTGAATGCCAGCAGAGCTATGGGTAACTATATTGGTTGTCTAATGCTGCATCACAGATTACCCCAAAGCCTCAAGACGAAGAACAGCAAATACTTACTGCTTTTCCCAGGGTCTGTGGGTTGAGATTTCAGGAGGGGCTAGTTGGGATAGTTCTGGCTCCGGGTCTCTTGTGAGATTGAAGGGAAGGTGTCCGTGCAGGTCAAGCTTTCAGCCATCTGAAAGCTTGAGGAGAGGGGCTGGAGTAGGTGTTTCCAAATGACCTGTTCGCTCACAGGGCTGTGGGCTGGAGGCCCACACCACGTAGACCTTTCCTTAGGGCTGCTCGAGTTTCCTCAAACAAGACAGCTGTTTTCCCCCAAAGTAAGCGATCCGAGGGAGGGAGTATATTAAAAAGCAGAGACATCACTTTGCTGACCAAGGTCCATGTAGTCAGAGCTATGGTTTTTCTGGTAGTCATGTACAGATGTAAGAGTTGGACCATAAAGAAGGCTGAGTGCCAAAGAACTGATGCTATCGAACTGTGGTGCTGGAGAAGACTCTTAAGAATCCCTTGGACTGCAGGGAGATCAAACCAGTCAATCCTAAAGGAAATCAACCCTGAATACTCATTGGAAGGACTGATGCTGGAGCTGAAACTCCAATACTTTGGCCGCCTGATGCAAAGAGGTGACTTATTGGAAGAGATCCTGATGCTGGGAAAGAGAAGGGGGCAACGGAGGATGAGATGGTTGGATGACATCATTGACTCAATGGACTTGAGTTTGAGCAAGCTCCGGAGTTGGTGATGGACAGGGAGGCCTGGTGTGCTGCAGTCCATGGGGTCACAAAGAGTCGGACACGACTGAGCAACTGAACAACGAGGGAGCAGGGCAATATGGAGGCCACCACCTACAGCAGAATTCACATTCTTAAGCACACGTGGGACATTCCCCAGGATGGACCACATGTAGGCCATCAGACAAGACCCTTCAAATTTAAAATGACTGAAATCATAGAGTATGTTGTATCACCACAGTGGAGTGACATTAGAAGTCAATAACAAAAATTTGGGAAACTCATAAATACATGAAAGTTAAACAGCATATTTGTAAATATATCCAGTGACTCAAAATTACAAGGGAAATTAGAAGATACTTCGAGAGACTTCCCTGGTGGTCTTAGTGGTTAAGACTTCCTGTTCCAATGCAGGGGACCTGGTTTGATTCCTGGTCAGGGAACTAGATCCCAACTCATCCTGTAAGGCTGGCGGTAGCCTAGCACCAAAACCAAGCAAAGACATCACAAGAAAAGAAGACTAGAGAACAATATCTCTTAGGAATACAGATACAAAAATTCTCAGCAAAATACCGCAAACTGAATCCAGCAACGTGAAAAGGATCCTACACCATGACCAAATGGGAATTATGCCAGGAATCCAAAATTGCTTCCCCGTCTGAAAGTCAGTATCATACAAGCTTGTATACAGAAGAGACTTAACACAGGAGGCCGCCAACTCCTGTCCTTAGAACATCCTGTTTGTAAGGCTGACCCTGAGCTTCCAGGGTCCAGATCAGGATGCTTCCAGGGCTTGACTGATATTCTCCCTAAATGATGACAGTTGCTCACTCTTACCTGTTTGTACAAAGAATTTGATTTTTGCTGAACACTTGCTTTTCTTCATGGGCTTCCCTGGTGGCTCAGACAATAAAGAATCCGCCTGTAATGCAGGAGACCTGGGTACAATCCCTGGGTTGGGAAGATCCCCTGGAAGAAGGCATGGCAACCCTCCAGTATTCTTGCCTGGAGAATCCCATGGACAGAGGAGCCTGGCGGGCTATAGTTGTAGCCTACCAGGCTCCTCTGTCCATGGGGTTGCAAAGAATCAGACATGACTGAGCGACTAAGCACTGCTTTTTTCCTGAGATTCTGGAATATCAGTGACTATAGGTACCCTCTGCTTAAAACAAGATATAGTTCATTCATACAATGAAATGTTGCTGCTGCTGCTGCTAAGTCACTTCAGTTGTGTCCAACTCTGTGTGACCCCATAGACGGCAGCCCACCAGGATCCCCTGTCCCTGGGATTCTCCAGGCAAGAGTTCTGGAGTGGGGTGCCATTGCCTTCTCCAACAATGAAATGTTATTTGGCCTTAAAAAGGAATGAATTGCTGACACACGCTACAACACGGATGAATTTCAAAAATATCATAAGAAGTGAAAGAGGCCAGACACACAAAAGACCACAACTTGTGTGATTCCATTTCTATGAAATGTCCAGAATGGGCAAATCTATGGAGATGGAAAGTAGATTAAAGTTTGCCTAGGGTGAGGAATGTTGGGGGTGCAGTTAAAGGGCATGGGGTTTCTCTTTTGTTGTTGTTTTCTTGGCCACGCCTCTTGGCTAGCGATATCTTAGTTTCCCCAACCAGGGATTGAACCCTGGGCCATGGCAGGGGAAGCACCAACTCCTACCCACTGGACTGCCAGGGAGTTCCCAATCCCATGTTTTCAAGGCACCAATGTGATGTATGTGTATAAAAATGACCTAGTTGATGGTGATCTGTAGGAGGAAGGAATCCTTAACTGTCTTTTTTTTTTTTTTTTGCATTTATTTATGCTAGGTCATTTTTTATTTTATTATCCTTAACTTTCTTCATTATCTCCTGCCATGTTTGGATTTGCATGACGCACCTGTGCTTCTGTGTCATCAGGAAGGTGGAAAGTACACAGCTCGACAACGAGTCCCAGTGAGGCCAGCCTCCGGCCTGACAGCAGAGGAACCAACCCAACCTAACATGTCACCAGTGTCAAGGATGCTCCAGGTCCTTGCAGGACCCTGGCACTTCCCACCCAGTTAGATTTTGCTCGACAAAGCCTCTCTTTCATTCTCCAAAGCATCCACGGGCTTCACATTTCCTCCAGAGGCCTCCCAGGAAGAACGCTTGATGGTGTCTCCCTGCTGGCAGAGAAGAGCCCTGGGAGCTGGTGGCCTGCAGCAGTGCGTGATGTGGGGTGACGTGGCGGGCGGGGGGACCCCCGCGGGGGCCTCAAAAAGCTCAGAGAAAGGAAGCACCATTCACAAAGATACCTCCCCCCGCCCCAGCCTGCTGAGCCGCAAACACCCAGCCATCCTGAGAGCCCACAGCTTTGCCAAGGACTTCCCTGTTGGGTGTGGTCCCACTTGGGCTCCATAAAGTAGAAAGTCGTCGTGGCAGCCACGTCAAGATGAAGGTGGGCGAGTTTGGGGAAGTCCCTGCCTCTTTGGGCTGAGCTGCCCCACATGGTGTTTGCCGGGCAGGTGCCGGGCGGGCCTCCGGGCTCCTTGGGCACCTACTGCCTGGGTGTGGCCGTCCCGTAGCAGAGCAGGCATAAACCAGGGGACTTTTACACCATCTGTTGGAGTTTCCTTTGCTCTTCTCCAACTTAAATCAAGCGCGATGTCAACGATGCCCAGGGCAGGTGGTGTTGGGCCATGGGAGCCCACGCTGGGCAGACTGCCCAGGGTTGCCCAGGTTTGCCTGATGCCGGAGGAGAGGGAGACCCAGAAGACAGAGGGGCAGAGGCATCCCCTTCTCCTGTCTTCTGGTACAGCCGGGAGCAACAGGCCGATGTCCCCCACCAACCCAAGGCTGCAGCTTGCTAAGGGGGCCGCGTCCCTGCCAGCGGCTCCTTGCCCCCACCCTGTGGTGGCTGGGGGCTCCCCCTCTTCCGCCTAGCTAGCTGTGCGGCCTGCCGTCCGGCTGCGGGGCAGTAACAGCTTGGATGCCCCCCGCTGTCCCTCTACCTCCACACTTCCCGCAATAAACCCGATTTTATACCTCGCCGTGCTGTGTAAAGCTGCTGTGTGTCTACATGCCCGCTGCAGCAACAGATGGCCAATAGCAACCAGGAGGCCACACACTCCACGCGTCCCTGTGCCATGTGGTTGGAAGTGATGGAGTTTGGTTGGGCAGAGGGAGGCCTTCACACCTGGGGCAGCATCTGCTCACCTGGCCCAAGTGTCAGCTGGACCAGGCACGGGTGGGAGTCCTCGGAAAGCTCACGGATGGGGTCTCCTACTGGCTGTTCCCTCAACCCTCATGGAGCTGAAGGAAAGGCCTTGGACCTCTGCTGACTCATCCCACCTCCTCCATGACTTGTTTTCACAAGCCGGGCCAAGCTGGAAGTGGAAGTGGCCCCCCCCAAACTAGGGCCACCTGGACCCCCACCCCAGACCATGGCTACCTTCCCAGGCAGGTAACTGACCCATTCCTTGACTGGACTGCCAGTTCCACGGGGCCCTCGCCCACCAGCCTGGCCAGCAGTCATGGAGATGGCCCAGCAACATGACCGGATGGCCCACCCCACCTCCCAGGTAGGAGGCCCGTCCTGCTGCTGGCCCCACACAGTGGACACTCGACACGGGGGCTACGTTTCAGGCAGTGCTCTTGCCCCGAGACACCGAACTGTTCTCAGCCAAGGCCAAGGCCGAAGACACAGCCCTGGGAGGAGCAGATACACCCCAATCCAGACCCACAGACGAGCATGCCCATGGCAGGCAGCTGCAACTGAACATCAGTGGACAGGCACATCTGTGCCACCACCAGCTTGCTCTCTGCTCAGTCTCTCATGAAGGGGAGCCTCACAGAGCCCCGAGGTGTCAGGCCAGAAGCACTGAGTCCTAGCAGCCAGCGTCACCCCAGCCCCACAGGGTCACTGGACCCCCCGCCTCTGCAGCATGTCTGCCCCGCCCTCTGAGGGGGCCCATCCGCGCAGCCCCCGCTCTGCACCTGCTCTGACCTCAGAGGGCAGGTGGCTGGTCCGTGTTGCTCAGACCGAGGACTCCCCAGTGGACGCAAACCTGGATGCCATGGCCGCCTGGGGTGGCCCCATAGCCACCCACCCCCGAGCCCCCTTCAAGTGGCCACCTCTGCCCTGGTTCTAGAGCCACAGAGTTGCCCCCGCCCCAGTGCCGTCCCAGAGGAAACAACCAGCAGGAAGCTGGCCCCTGGCAGACAACACCAGTGGGACGCAGCCCTGCCCTCCTCCTGCCCTGTCTCCGCCTGGCTGCTCCTTCCTGAAATAAACCTTGCTTCGGTATGTCTTCACCACGTGGAGCTGGTAGAGTATTACTGTGTTCCTTTGGGTGATGGCACAACAACCTCTCAATTATGAAATTTTAAGTAAAAGTTCATAAGGAGAAGGGAAACTACCGACACGGAACCCAAATTTTAACAATGGGGCAGCGGCGGGCTCTAGGGGCTCCCACCCCAAGTCCTGCCCCCGGGGGTGTGAGGCAAGCATCATTGAAACGCTTCTCCCAGCCCAGCCTCCTGCCCCCATGTCCTGCATTGAGATGGCTCCGGCAGGATGGCACCACGAGTCACTCAAGTCAGCGGGTGCATCTCAGAGCTCGCTCTCCTGCACGGGCTGCCCCTCCTTGATCCTGGCAGACCTGAAGCGACCCCCGGGTTCTCCGCGCCCACCCCCAACCTCCTTCAAGGGCCCCTCGGCCCTGGTCCAACCCGTCTGCAAGGTGGTTGGCTCTGGGGACTGGACCTCAGCCCTCTCTGCCCAGCCACTTTCAGGGTTCGCGGTTTGTCAGTGTGCAGCTCCAGCCCCCCACTCCCTTCTGCAACCAAGCCTGTGTATCCTGCTGCCTCCAGGACCTTGGCCCCAGGTCTCCCGTGGCCACCAGCCGAGCAAGGAGCAAAGGGGACTGTCCTCCACTCCTCCGATGGCTCCACCACAGTAGAAACCCAGGGCCATCCTTGACACCGTCCCTCTTGTCCCCATGTTCCGTCAGTGGTCAGGCTCTTTTCAGTAACAGCCTTCTTGAGATACAATCCACATAGCATCCAGCTCACCCACTCAAGTGGGTGGTCCAATGGCTGTTAGTATATTCACAGGGTAGGGTCTCCATCACCTCTAACTCCAGAACATTTCATCATCCCGAAAAGAAACCCCAGATCCATCAGTCAACACTGTCTCTGCAGTGTCCCTGTGATGGGGTTCCTTCCTCCGGTGCTGGGAGAATCTGGGGAATCCAAGTGTCTTAGTCTGCTCAAGCTGCCGTGATTATGCCATAGACTGGACTGGGAGGGGAGGATCTTAAACACCAGACATTTATTTCTCACAGTGCTGGAGGCTGAAAGTGTGAGATCAGGGAGTAGACAAGTGGACTCAAACTCAAGTCCATTGAGTCAGCGATGCCATCCAACCATTCCATCCTCTGTAGCCCCCTTCTTCTCTTGCCCTCAATCTCTCCTAGCATCAGGCTCTTTTCCAACAAGTCGGCTCTTCGCATCAGGTGGCCACAGTATTGGAGCTTCAGCATCAGTCCTTCCAGGAAATATGCAGGGTTGATTTGCAATCCCGTCACACAACACCTGTCCCGGGTGTTCTCTCCTGGGTGCCCATATGACCTGTCCCGGGTGTTCTCTCCTGGGTGCCCATATGACCTGTCCCGGGTGTTCTCTCCTGGGTGCCAGGTATGACTACCTGGTCCAAGGACCGGAAGCCAGAGGCACCCAAGGAAGTCTCCGAAGGCTGGGACAGCTGCCAGCCTCAGGCCGCAGCCGCACCACAGCTCTGCAGAGCGCAGTCTCTCATGACTGCCCTGCCACCGCAGGGCTCTGGAGGCCCTAGAATGGCTCCTCAGCCGCTTCTGAGGACTCTGAAAAGACTCTGGCTGCTGGAGAGACTGCTCCTGGAAACCATGGGACACTGGGCCTCAACTGAGAGAGTGATTAGTCCAAGTAGGAGAGGGTGGGGGCCCAGATGAGGGCGGTGGCAGGAAGGATGCAAAGGGACAGGAAACAGACGAGATGTTAGGAGTTGAAGTGTGTCCCCCAAAATTCACATGTAGAAACCCTAAGCCCTAGAACCTCCACAAGTGAAAGTGTTAGTCACACAGTCGTGTCCAACTCTTTGCAACCCCATGGACTGTAGCCCGCCAGGCCCCTCTGTCCATCGAACTCTCCAGGCAAGAATGCTGGAGTGGGTAGCCATTCTCTTCTCAAGGGGATCTTCCCAATCCAAGGATCAAACCTGGGTTTCCTGCATTGCATGTAGATTCTTTACCGTCTGAGCCACCAGGGAAGCCCTGGAACCTTAGAATGTGACTTTATTTGGAAATGGATCACTCCAGATGTGATTAGTCTAGACAGGGTCAAACTAGGGTGGCCCCTAGTCCAGTGTGGCTGCTGTCCTTATTAAAAGGGGAAATTTGGACACAGGTGCTCACACAGAGAGACGCACGTGAAGATGAAGGCAGAGATCGGGGTGATGGGTGGCTTCTACAAGCCAAGGAATGCCAAGACAGCCAACAAGGCACCAGAAGCTCGACGAGAAGCACAGAACATTCTCCCTCGTCAGCTCTCAGTAGGAAGCAGCCCTGGAGACAAGAACTGGATGAGGGTGAGAGGATGTATTAGTTAAGTTGCGCCAGCTGCTACAGCAAGCAAGGCCTGGATCTCAGTGGCTGAATACATAGATGTTTATGCCTCCACTCACGCAGAGCCCCATGCTGATACTGCTGATTGGCAGGCTCCTTATATAAGGTCACTTGGGAATCCAGCTCCATCCCCCCTGCCCTGGGTCCTCAGTATCCTCTCCATTCAGTTGGCGAATGAGGGAGTTAGAAATTGAGGCTGCTATAGGCCAGACCTGGCAGGCATCTACATCCGTGCAGCCCAAACTTTAAGATCTGGGGAGCTTGTTAATGCAGGTTATGATGAAGGAGGTTAGGGGTGGAGCCTGAGAATCTGCATTTCTGAATTCTGCAGTTCTCCCCAGGGATGACAATGCTATTGATCCTGGCTATTACTTTGAGTGTTGAGAGTAAGAGGCGTCACTCCCCCCGTCATGCCTCATGGCCAGAACTCATTCCTGTGGTCACACCAAATGCAAGGGAAGCACGGGAATGAAGTTCAGCTGTTAGTGCAGGAGCTGGAGGAGGCAGGGTCAGTCGACAGCAGGGGGCAGGCAGGGGCCATGCAGCAGGGACCCAGCTCTCCTGGGACAGCGTTGGTGCAGCAAGACCAGGGGGAAGTACTGACTGGAACCGGGGACCCTTGTTCGGCAGCCTTTCTGAACTCCCCAGAAGAGGAGGAGGGGGGTGAGGGCCCAGGCCTTCCAAGTTCAAGGTTCTGTGAGCCAACTGGGACTGGAGCAGGCAGTGGGAGTTCTGCCCCTTGTCTTGGTACCTGAGTTCTGGAACTAAGCACCCCCTTCCTCTCATCCCACACTCCTTTTGCAGGAGATCAGCCTGGCCTGGTCCCCCAACTCCTGTTAGGGAAGGGCTCAGTTCTTCCTCCAGGTCCCCGCTGACCCTCTTTTTGCATGCAGAGTACCGGTGGTTTTTGTCCTCCACCTCACCCTTCTCTCATGTGACCCCTGAGAGTGAGGATCTCCCTGCAACCCCGTCGCCCTGGCCATGGCCCAGGCCAGAGCCTAGGACAACACCACAGAGCCACAGCGGACCCCAAGTTCACAAGCAAAAGGGAGAAGGGGGCCCTGGTCGATGGGTGTTACTGCTCCCTCCTTAGCTGGGTTCACCTGTGCAGTGAGACACCCGTCCAGTGCTAGGCAGGGCCAGGAAACTGGGAGGCGAGAGGGCTCCCCCAGGAGACAACCAAGGCGCTGGCCTCCAGTCTCAGTCAGCCAGCTTCTTAGAATGCTCGCCACCCCAGCGTGACACATGCACTCCCCCACCAGCATGTGTGTGAAGTGCCTGCTAAGTTGCTTCAGTCATAACTCTGACCCCATGAGCTGTAGCCCGCCAGGGTCCTCTGTCCATGGGATTCTCCAGGCAAGAATACTGGAGTGGGTTGCCCTGCCCTCCTCCAGGGGATCTTCCCGACACAGGGATCAGACCCAGCAATCAGATCCGCCTCTCTTCTGTCCCCTGCATTGGCAGGCGGGTTCTTTACCACTAGCACCACCTGGGAAGCCCCCTAGCCTGAGGCACTGACTTCTAAGCAGAGGTCTTCAGGGGTCCCACCACCACCACCAGCAGCACTCTGGGTTTCCTAGAATCTTCTCTGATGCCCCCAATCTTCCAGGAGAGACAGGGGGAGTGTGGATACTGACAGGGCGGAGATAGGTCCTTCCAAGCTGGGCAGCGAGGTGGGGGTCTGGTGAGGGGTGGGAGGCTGGACTGAGGGGCAAGACATCTGGGCGACTGGGGCTCTGGCCCCCCCATCTCCTTCCCCTCCCCCCTTCCCCCCCCACCCCTCCCCGCCGCGCTCTCCCACGCACCTGCGCTGGCCTCCCCCCAAGCCCTTGGGGCAGCCGGCGGGCGCTGCTGGGAGATCAGAGGACTCGGAGGAGTTGGGCCCAGGGGGACGGGGCGGGGAATTTCCCCCCACGCCTGCCTGGGCCTGCTCCCCTCCCCCTCCCCCGCCAGGTTGGGGGGCACCGCTGGGGGAATTCCATCGCGCTGCGAGCCCGGGCCGGGGGTCCTGGGGAGAGGAGGAGGCGAGGAGGGGAAAGGCTGGGACCAGGGGCGCAGCTGCCTTCCTCCCAGACACCAGCTGCCCCTGCCTGTCCCGGGCTGAGCGTCCACCCTTCCAGCTTGTCGGGCGGGTGAGGGGGCTGGGAGTGACGCTTCCCCAGGCCGGAGGCGTCGGGACCCGGGAAGGGAGAGGCGTGAAGATCCAAAGACGGTGTGCGTGTGAGCGTCTCACCATGAATGGTGACTGAGTGGGAGAGTGCGCGCACTTCATTCAAGGCTGGCTGTGAACGGGGGACGCTGGCGAGTCCCGGGACATGTGGCCCCGGGAGACGGTCCTGTATCTCCCCCTTTAGGGTCCTTCTGTCTACCAGCTCGGCCTGTCCTCCTGCACACGCTCCCACCCGAACCTTCACTGATCTGGGGAGGGGGAAGGGCAGGGAGGGGCGCGCCGGGCCACGGAGGGTCCCGGAGATGGGGGGGCGGGCGTGGGAGGCGTCTGGACCTGCTGCCTCGGCTCCAGTCTCGGGCGGGGCTTCCCGGCCTCGGGGGGTGGGGTGCAGAGGGAGGGACCCAGGGGCGAGGAACGCGCGGAGGGACGCGAGGGGGGCAGGAGCCGGCGCGTTAGAGACCTGGGCGAGGGAGACTTAGAGAGCGAGGCGCAGCGGGAGGGGGCGGGTGTGGAAGCCGAGGCAGGACCCCGAACCCCGAGAGGCAGAGACCGGAAACGTCCCTGGCCTAAGATCGCCCCCCCCCCGGGGTAACTTCCCAGTTGGGTCGGGGCAGAGAGACGCCTTCAAGGCCAAAAACCTTAGGAGGCAGATACCCCTAGGCGATACTCCCCCGCCCCCTCATCCTCTCGCCCCAGACCCAGAGCGGGCCCCAGAGAGGGACGAGGACGGACTGTCAGAGGACAACGCCCCCCTCCCCAGACGCCTGGGAGACCCTGGGGGCGCCGAGGGCCTTGAGCGGGCCAGGGCGACCTCTCCTCGGTTGGGGGCGATGGGGACACGGCCCCCCAAGGCCCTGCTCCTCCTCCTCTTGCTCCGGCTGCTGCCGCCACGCGGGGCCTCGGCGGGGAGCCTGCAGAGCCCAGGTGAGTCCCGGCGTGGAGAGTGGACCGAAGGCCGCACTCCCAACTCGGCCTGCGCGCCTAGAACCCGACTGCCCAGCTCGCGAGGGGCCAGAGCAGGTGGAGGCGGCAGTCGAACAGCCCTCGGAGGGTGGGGAGAAGGTCCGGGCGAGGGTCAGCCTCAGGCCCCGCCGTCCGCGCGCAGGCCTGTCCGAGTGCTTCCAGGTGAATGGCGCCGACTACCGCGGCCACCAGAACCGCACCGGCCCCCGCGGGGCCGGCCGCCCGTGCCTCTACTGGGACCAGACACAGCAGCACAGTTACAGCAGCGCCAGCGACCCCCAGGGCCGCTGGGGGCTGGGCGCGCACAACTTCTGCCGGTGAGGGGCGGGGCCTGCGCGGGGCGGGGCTGGTGCAGGGTTGAGGGCGTTGTCCTGGGGCTGGGCCGCGGCGTGGGCGGAGCGGAGGTCTCCTCTGGGCGGGCCCAGGAGCCACCTTGAGGGCCTGCTTGTTCATTCGTTGTCCTGTCTGACTCTTTGCGACCCCGTTGGCTGCAGCACACCAGGCTTCCCTGTTCACTGTCTCCCGGAATTTGCTCAAACTAATGTCCACTGAGTCGATGATGCCATCCAACCATGCCATCTTCTGTCTCCCCCGTCTCCTGCTCTCAATCTTTCCCAGCATCAGGATCTTTTCCAATGAATCGGCTTAAGGACCTAAGGGCGGGGCCTAAGCGATGAGTGGAAACCTTTTCTGACCTGGGTCAGGCCTTAGGAGTCCAACTTTTTGCAGAGCCTCAGGTCAGACCTGGGCACCAAGGCGCCCATGAGCATGGGGCCTAGTCAGAGGGCAAGCTCTAGAGTGGGCCGGGCCCTTAGCGTTCAGCTCCTTTGAGAGACGTCTACTAGCGGTGACTGAGGGATTGGGGGTTCAGAGCCATAGCTGTGGTCTGAAGCGACGGGGACCAAGTTAAGTGGGAGGGCACTTCCCTGCTGAACCGCAAAGCTTAGGGTCATCACGTCTGCTTTAAAGCAGGGTTTCAAGACAAGGGACAGTGGCTGAGGCCCAGGGCTGAGTGGGGGGTGAACACAAATGGCCTTGAAGTCCTCATACATGAAGTCATGTCCGAGCAACAGCTGAAGACCTAAAATCAGCCCCGCCCCCCCCCCCCCCCCCCCGCCCCGGGCCCCTTTAACGACTTCCCACCATGCACTGGGAAGTCGACATCCATTCTGGTGGGCAAACCAGGATTTGCTCTAACACACACAGTGGCATTCTGCGAATAAGCCGTGGGTCAGGGCCTGGAATTCATGGTTCTTGGGACGACAGTATCCCAAAGATTTCTCCCGGGCCTGCAGTAACCCAGACGGTGACGTGCAACCATGGTGCTACGTAGCCGAGACAGAGGAGGGCATTTACTGGCGCTACTGCGATATCCCCACGTGTCACAGTGAGCTGGCCGGGCTTGATGACGGGGGCGGCTGGGCTGCCGGGGTGGAGTTCGCTTTTGCAGGCCCCACACTGAGCCTGACCCTGCTGCCCCCTCAGTGCCTGGGTACCTGGGCTGCTTCGTGGACTCTGGGGCACCTCCGGCCCTCAGCGGCCCCAGTGGCACCTCGACAAAGCTCACCGTCCAGGTGTGCCTTCGCTTCTGCCGCATGAAGGGCTACCAGGTACTGCCCACCTGCCCAGACCAGTGACCCCTGACCTTGACCTCAGCACCCAAATCAACATCCGACTCTGAGGCCAAACCTTGATGCCAATTTCCAAACCTCCAGCCCTGATTCCCACTTCCAACCCCAATCTCTGGCTCCCACCACCCCACCCCCTCCCCCAGCCCCTGTCTGGGGGAGTCACCCAGTCTGTGCTCCCAGTTGGCGGGCGTGGAGGCCGGCTACGCCTGTTTCTGTGGCTCTGAAAGCGACCTGGCCCGAGGACGCCCGGCTCCGGCCACCGACTGTGACCAGATTTGCTTCGGCCACCCGGGCCAGCTGTGTGGTGGCGATGGGCGCCTGGGCATCTACGAAGGTGAGGAGTGGGCAGGGATGAGGGGCCTGGGTGAGGGGAAGAGTGACAGGGGGAGTTATCTGGAAAGGGAAGGCATGGGTTGAGGGCAGGGCCTGATTAAGAGATTAGGTTGAGGACTGGACCGAAGAAGGAACTGGGCTGAATCTGGGGGTCAGGGGTCTGGGGCTCTAGAGAAAGGAACTGCTTGAGGACAAGACTAGAGGAGGGGACTAATGGCTTGATTAGAAGGGGTTGGACTAGAGGAAGGAATTGTTTGAGGTCAAGACAGTTGTTGTTGTCAGTCACTCAGTTGTGTCCGACTCTTTGTGACCCCATGGACTGTAGCCTACCAAGTTCCTCTGTCCATGGGATTCTCCAGGTAAGAATACTGGAGTGGGTTGCCATTTCATTCTTCAGGAGACCTTCCCGAACTAGGGATCGAACCCTGGTCTCCTGCATTGCAGGCAGATTCTTTACCATCTGGGCCACCAGGGAAGACTAGAGGAGGGGACTAATGGTTTGATTAGAACGGGTTGGACAGGGCCGGAGGAGGGAACTAACTTGGCTGAACTTGGGATGGAAGAAGGTCCTGCCAAGCCGATCCGGGCCAAGCGGGAGAAGGGGCGGGGCTTCTACATAGAGCCCCGCCCCCGTTAAGGAGGAGCCCGCGGGCCTCCGGGTTCTGACCGCCGGCCCCGCCCACAGTGTCCGTGGGCTCCTGCCAGGGGAACTGGACCGCACCCCAGGGTGTCATCTACTCCCCGGACTTCCCGGACGAGTACGGGCCGGATCGTAACTGTAGCTGGGTGCTGGCCCCTCCGGGCGCCGCGCTGGAGCTTGCCTTCCGCCTCTTCGAGCTGGCCGACTCGCATGACCGGCTGGAGCTGCGAGACGCCACCTCGGGCAGCCTGCTCCGCGCCTTCGACGGCGCTCGGCCGCCGCCGCCGGGCCCGCTGCGCCTGCGCGCCGCCGTGCTGCGGCTCATCTTCCGCAGCGACGCGCGCGGCCACGCGCAGGGCTTCGCGCTCACCTTCCAGGGTGAGGCCCCTCTCCCCGCCCCCCCCGCCCCCGCCTCGGGTCTTCCGCTCCGCCGGCCGGTCTCACACCCCTCTCCTCAGGGCTGCAGGACGCCGACGCCGACCCGGCGCCCCTCGAGGGCTCGACTCAGACCCCAGCAGTGCCCCTCGACGGGGCCAACGTGAGCTGCAGCCCCGGGCCTGGCGGTCCAGAGGCCTCGATGGGGGGTGAGACGGGCGTGGGAGGCGGGAGCGAGTTTGGGGGCGTCAGGCCCTTCCAAGCTCCGTGCTCACCGGTCTCGTGTGCCCGCAGCCCAGGTCTTCTCGACGGTGACGGCCGTCTCGGTGCTGCTACTGCTGGTGCTGTCGCTGCTGCGCCTGCTGCGCGGACGGTGCGCGCTCTGGGGCGGGGCCTGAGGGCGGAGCCGGCGGGGAGCCTGTCGCTCCGCCCCTGTGCCCCCGGGGCGTGGAGGGCCCTCTGGGACGCTAGGGTACAAGATGGGAAAGGGGCTGGACGGAACTCCTGGGTTCTTGAGGGACGAGGCCTTGGGTCCACAGAGGGAGTCGCTCGTGAGATCACAGGCGAAGCGAGGTGCTGAAGGTGAGGTTGATTGGAAGGTTCGGCTGACGTCTGCTCCCTCTCTAGGGGCTGCCTGCTGGCTCCGGGCAAAGGGTCCCCAACGTTGGGGCCTTCCCGGGACCCCACAAGAAGCTGGGCCGTTTGGTACCGCCGGCCTCGAGGGGTGGCCCTGCCCTGTCCTCCCGGGGACCCCCAGGTTGAGGGTTTAACCGCAAGTTACCGGCCCTTGAGCGCCTCCAGCCAGAGTTCCCTGCGTTCACTCATCTCTGCTCTCTGACTCGGGGACCCCCAGGGTCCACTGGATCTTCCTGCGGCTGGATGGACTCCGCAGACCCTATGCCACCCTCTGTGTGCCTTGGCCTTCTGCCCCTTTGAGGGCAGCTCTAGTCATCTCGAGGAGGCCAGACGTTGGACAGGAAGCATCTGGTACTATTGAGAACTTGACCTGACCCTCGGGGTCCGGATGGTCAAGGCCAAAGGACAAGAGGAATCCTGCTTCCCTTCCTCTTAGACCTCGGTTCGTGGGTCTTTGAGCCCTGCTTGGGGGTAGTTCTGGACTACTGCCCAAAGTGAAATGTAAGAGGTCAACAAAAGTGGTCAAAAGACCAACCTTAGACTTTGAATAAAAGACCTGTTTTGGTACTAGGGGCCGGAAATTCTTCTGTGCGGGAGGAGCTATGTTAACGAGGTACTGTGCTTAGACTGGTTGTGGGCAAATTAAGGGCGTTCCACGGAAAGAGTTTCGTGTAACCGCCTGGAACGCAGAGGATAGAGAAACCGAGGCGGAAGGATGAATGGGCGGGATCCTGAAGAACGGGAGGAGGTGGAGGCGTAAGAAGGGATACCTTCGTGGATGTGATTTAGAATGAACCCTGCGGGGCGGGGGTGGGGGTGGGGGAAATACTGAACTTTCTTCCCTTATTTCCTGCTTTCTCTCCTTCACTGTTTCCTGCCGGTCCTAGGCGGGGCGCAATATGCTTCAACAGTGAGCGAGTATCGCCCACCCTTCATGGTTCAGCGAGGAAAGAACCCGCCTGCAATGCAGGAGCCGTCCATGCGGGTTTGATCCCTGGGTGGGGAAGAGCCCCTAGAGGAGGAAGTGGCCACACACTCCAGTATACTTGCCTGAAAAATTCCATGGACAGAGGAGCCTGGCGGGTTACAGTCCAAAGGGTCGCAAAGAGTCAAACACGACTGAGCGCGCGCGGGCGCGCATGCACGCACAGACATAGACACACACATACGCTCAGAGAATCCTGGCCCAAGGGCAGGTCCTCAGTGGAGGGCACCGGGCAAGTCAGGCACACCCTTAGAGGCCCAGCCGCCTTGGCGCGCCTTGCTGCGCTCCGGGGAAGTCGTGCGAGTGGAGCGATCACCCGCGGAGTGATGGCGCTCAGGCTCTAGACCTGACCCGTCCGAAAGTCCCGGGCCGGCAGCACCTTGGACAGAGCCCGGGCTGTGGGGACTGGGCAGGGTGGCTGGGCAGTATCCTAGAGGGTGAATACCCAAGGGTGGGTCGACCCTGGGGCTCGCGCGGAAAGCCCGGGCGCGCACTGCAAGGGAACGCGAGGCTCCCGGGTCACTCTGGCAGAGCCACCGGGACTCAGAACATTGCATCCCAATCCAACAGGCACCCCATGCAAGTGAGACTGGGACCGAAAAAAATTATACTAAGAGGGTGAAGGCCTGAGCTGCCGCTGGAGGAACCTCCCCGCCAGCCGCGCCCATTGGCCCTCGCAGCTGCAACGTCAGGAGCCCGGAGCGCGAAACCCTGGGCGGGATGACGGGGGCGAGCAGCTGGGGCGGAGCCTGGCGTCCCCTCCCGTGTCCGGCCGCGCCCGTCCTCGGGGCCGCCAAAAGAAAACTGGCCGCCGCCGCCGCCGCCGCCACGAGCTGTCCCTGCAGAGAGCCTGCCCCAGTGGAGCGGGCCGCACCGCGCTCAGGCGCCCGGCACGTCCCCGGCCTCCGCCCCAGCGTGGGGTCGCCAGGCCCGCGCGTGCGCAGCGCGGGAGGGGCGCCCGCCGGGACCCCCGGGCCAGCGCGTGCGCGGACAGAGCCCTGAGAGGTGGGCGGGCGCCTGGACTAGGCTCCGGGTGCGGCGGGCCCACTGAGGAGACCCGGGGGCCCAGAGGAGCGCGGACCGACCTCGCGGGACCGGGCCATGGCGTTCCTGGCCGGGCCGCGCCTGCTTGATTGGGCCAGCTCGCCGCCTCACCTGCAGTTTAACAAGTTCGTGCTCACTGGCTACCGGCCGGCCAGCAGCGGCTCGGGCTGCCTTCGTAGCCTCTTCTACATGCACAACGAGCTGGGCAACATCTACACGCACGGTGAGCCTCACCCCGCACCCCGCATCCGCAGCAGCCCTGTCCGCGCCGGGGCCACGGCCCGAAGGCCGAGGAGAGCCCCAGCGCTCAGATCCTGGGCTGTCCCGGCCCTGGCACGGCCAGGAGCCGCAGTGACAAAGCTGCCATTATCCCGGACGTCGCTACCCGCTTCTGCTCCCCCGGCGGGGCCCCGGGGGCAGGCGAAGGAAGCGAGGGAGTGGGGGACCCAGTCCGCTTAATCCTTCTGAGCCCTGGGAAGACTGAGCTTGGTGTCTGGCCACTTCGTAATCCCTGCGCCCTGGCACCCTCTCCCGCCAGCACCCATCCCGGAGATGGGTGTCGAGGAGGGGCCCAAGAGAGGAAGTTAGGCCGGGCGGCCCTGCGGCCCCTGCCCGAGCCGCTCAGCCGCGGGGCTCCGCCTGGTGGCGGCTCCTTCCTCCCCCCGCAGGCACCGGGCCCCTCCTCCGCTGCCCCGCTGAACCGTGCTGACACAGGCCTGCCCGTCCTTGGCCTGCCCCTGGCAGACAGGCGGCTGAGAGAGGGGCGCTGAGTGCGCTGGGCCTGGCCTTCGTACCTGCTCCCTGGGGGTACTGTGGCCTGGCCAGGCCCCGCCAAGAGTGGTCAGTCAGCGGCCCCAGCCCGCAGGCGCTGAACTCTGACTCCTGTGAAGGCAATTCCAAAATGCCTGCAGGAAGTGGTAGGAATGACCCTGGAGGCCTGGGCTGGGAGGCATGGAACTCCCCAAAAAGGTGCTAGGGAAGGAGACGGAGCAGGTTCTTTCAGCCCCTTCCCCTGCCTCGCCTCAAGACGACAGAAAGGCCCCCCCATTTGTCTGGTCGCTTCTGGAGAGGAGAGGGCACAGGGGTTGGGAAGAGCAGGCAGAGTGGCCCTGGCATGTTAGCATCGCCCACATGTCCTGTTCAGAGCTCAGCTTGGGGTCACCCCTCCTTCTGACTTCTGCTGAAGTCAGGTTTAGGGGTTGGGGCCCCTGCTTTCCAGGAAATCTGCCACAAGGGTGAGAGCAGCTTTGGAGTCAAGAGTGCCTGGGCTCTGGGCTGCTTCCATTGCTTCCTTGCTGGGGTCACCTGGGGCAGTGACTCAGTTTCCTCACCGGTCAGTGGGGATAAAGGTCTGTCCTTCCAAGAACTACTGTGAGCTCTGCTAAATCAAGTGATCAGAAGCCCAGGACCCGCTCCTGCCCAGGGCCAGCCAGCAGCTGGCCCACAGCCTCCTCAGGACCTGAGTTGCGCTCACCCTGCCGTGCTGTCTCTAGACTGGGGCCTCCTTGGGGACATGCCTTGTCCTCAGTGTGAAGGTGTCTGATGGAAAACTGTCTCCCTCCCCCAGGACTGGCCCTGCTGGGCTTCCTGGTGCTGCTGCCCATGACCATGCCCTGGGGTCAGCTGGGCGAGGATGGCTGGCTGTGGGGCACACACTGTGTGGCCTGCCTGGCCCCCCCTGCAGGCTCTGTGCTCTATCACCTCTTCATGTGCCACAGAGGGGGCAGCCCTGTGTACACCCGGCTCCTTGCCCTGGATATGTGTGGGGTCTGCCTCATCAACACTCTCGGTGAGCAGGGCGTGGGGTGGAGGGTGGGGGGCTTGAAGGATGGGAGCTGAGGGTTGGGTCCACTCACGTGAGCCCTGGGTAGAAAGGGCAGGAGTCAGGAAAGCTGGAAGCAAGAGGGCAGGTGGACCCGCAGACTGACGTGCCCTCTCCCGCCTCTCTCCTCTGCGCAGGGGCCCTGCCCATCATCCACTGCACCCTGGCCTGCCGGCCCTGGCTGCGCCCTGCTGCCCTGCTGGGCTACACCCTGCTGTCGGGTGTGGCTGGCTGGCGGGCCCTCACCGCCCCCTCCACCAGTGCCCGGCTCCGCGCCTTTGGCTGGCAGGCTGCCGCCCGCCTCCTGGTGTTTGGGGCCCGGGGAGCAGGGCTGGGCTCCGGGGCTCCAGGCTCCCTGCGCTGCTACTTGCGCATGGACGCGCTGGCACTGCTTGGGGGGCTGGTGAACGTGGCCCGCCTGCCGGAGCGCTGGGGACCGGGCCGCTTCGACTACTGGGGTAACTCGCACCAGATCATGCACCTGCTCAGCGTGGGCTCCATCCTCCAGCTGCATGCTGGCGTTGTGCCCGACCTGCTCTGGGCCGCCCGGCACACCTGCCTCCCGGACTGAGCCACCTCCCACCTGCCATGCCCTCAGGCTTCTAGGGCCAACGGCGCCATGCTTCTGTCTTTCCGCTGGCCTGCAAGGGGATGGCTCCCTGGACGCTTCACCAATGGGACTTCCTGGCAGGGGCCTGCGTCTGTTCATCCCGTCTTCCCTGTGGACTAGCTGCTTCTACTCACACCTTGGAGCTCCAGTGGCCCTGCCTGCCTTCTTCCAGGGAACTTAGTCTTACTGCGTAGGTTGAAAGGCAACCTTCCTTTCTCTGAGCCTCCAATTACCCTCTGTGTGACTTCTGACAGTTGGGCCAAAGGGACAGTTGTGATCCTGCCAGCCCAGAGCCATCGCCAACTCTGGGCCTCCTCGGTACCTCACATAAGGCTCCTCACGGCTGCCCAGCCTCCTGCCCTTGCTTCATGGCCTCTGTCCATCTACCCTGTGTGCCAGCCCTCCCAGCAGCCCGAGGTTCGCCCACTGATTTTCCCTTCTGTCCGGAGACTGTGGATTGAGGGGTCTGGGCATCAGGACTAGACTCACCCCCGGACCTAAGAGCAGGAAAGCAGCTGCTGGTTTTTCCAGGCAACTGGCACAGAGACCTAAAATGCTGGAAGGCCCTGGACCCGGCCCTGCTGGACTGAGGGCCCACCCTCCACCTTGAGTGCTCTGACAACTGACCTGCCCACCAGCAACACACCTGCTCAGGAACTTTGCCCCACACAGTCGGTGGCTCCCAGTTCATCTGCTGGCCTGGGACTTGGGGACTTAGAACAGAGCTCAGCCTGTCCCGGGGGGCCTCAGGCCCTAGGCGACGTCAATAAAAGGGGGCAGGAAGCACTGTGTTGCCACACAAGCAAGCTTGGGTGCGCCCCAAGATTCAAATACCTTTTATTAGACACAGCCAGGCAGAAGGGACCACTGGAGTCCACACAGGGACCCCAGCCTCCAGGATGATGGAAGGGAGGGGCTAAGAGGTTAAAAAGCACTGAGCCTGGGCCAGTGGGCTTAGCTCGGGCCCAGGGAGTCCTCAAACAGGCTGAGGAGGTTCCGAGGTTCAAAGGCGGGGAAGGTGCCCCGAGGGGGCTCTGAGTCAATGTCACTCAGGTCCAGAGCATCCCTGGGGGCAGGAAGAACAGAGAAGTGACTCAGGGCCAAGAGCTGCCCCCTCCCACCCCAGGACCCTGGGCCAGCTCACCTTGGCGTGTGCCTGCTCCGGGGGGCAGGGGAGCCACTGCAGGGGGTGGAGGTGCTGCTGGCAGCCCTGGCCAGAACGGCCTCTGGAGACAGCGAGGGCCTGGATTGGGGTGTAGGGGGTGGGCAAGACCAGCAGGCTGTGGAGGGGAGGGTAACGGAGCAGCAACGCCCACCTGTCCCTGGGTGGATCTGCCTGAAGCAGGCGGGGCTGGTGCCGGACAATGGGTGTGCGGTGGAGTTGAAAGAAGGGCTTTGACAGCTTCAAAGTCCACCTGACTGCACACAAAGGCCACCTCTGTCCCTTAGAGCACTGAGGCTCTGACTGAGCTGACTGAAATGACCTTGTGGTAAATGAAGCTCATCTGGCAGTCCGTCTGCTGTAATGTGCTCCCGGGGGTGAATGGTGTGAACCCTCCAGAGAGCTGCCTGCCCCGAGCATGTGCTTTCCTTTGCAGTAGTTTCTTAATTACGGCCTGTCACTTGGCCACCAGGCACCTGGGACTAAGGAATTACTCCTCCCAGGGAAGGGGCTCGCCAGGCTCTGGGGGTTTTGTTCCCCAGAGGAAAGATGACGCCTTGTCTTCGGGTGGCGGGGGTGGGGGCTGCACCGCCCGCCTCTCGGCAGTGCAGTGGGCCCTGTGCAGCCCCCCAGTGTGGCAGCACCCTTGGTGGGAGGCTGCCAGTTCTCTGCTCAGTACAGACCCTGCTCCGTGCACCAAGTTTAGAAAGAACTGCATTCAAACTAGGCCAGGCCACACCCCCATCAGCCTTGGTTTCCTTCCCGGGGCTTGAAGGCGGCCAGGTCTGTGGGTGCGTTCCCAGTTCACCACGCTGACGCCTGCCCCCCTCCCTGCCCTCAGCCGCCACTCCCGAGTCCTCACCCACCCTATGCTGTCGTCGTCCCAGGTGCTGGAGAGGCTGCGGTCCAGGAGGAGGCCACAGGGCGGCGACCCAGGTGGGGTGGCCGGCGGACCCGGGGGCTGCAGCCAGCTGGCGGGGTGCGCCAGCCCGTGCCAGAGCCAGCAGAGCAGGGAGAGCAGGGCCTGCAGGGACAGGGGCTCAGGGGAGGCCAGGCAGGCCCTGGGCAGGGAGCAGAGCCAGGCGGCCCATCACCCTCCCCGCTTACCTGCCACAGGGCCCAGCCTCGACTGAGGGCCTCGGCGGCCATGAACCACAGGACGCTCCAGGGCCGTGGCTGCCTGAGCACGGGCAGGGCCAGCAGGGCCTCGGCGGTGGCCCGCAGCTTGGGGTCAGGCTCCAGCATCGTGACGAGGACAGAACGCAGCTCAGAGGACAGCCCTGTCCCCGGGCAGGGCCACGTCAGGGGCAGGGCCTTGCACCTCCCAGCCCCTTGCCACCAGCCACCCCGACCCCCAGAGCCTGTCCTCCCCGTGGCAGACAGCCCCCCGGCCCTTGCCCCCCAACTCACCAGCCGTGAACTCAGGGGGCAGATAGCCCTGACGCAGCCGCTGCCAGCCCTCCCCACCGCGGGGCAGCTCCATGTTGCATGCCACCTCCAGGATGGTGAGGCCCAGGCTGGGGGACGGGGACAGAAGCGGGGCGGGGAGGGCCGTGAGATGCAGAACCTAGCAACTCGGGTTGACCCCATGGAGAGGGCTGCTGGCCTCCACCGTGAGCCAGGGCCCTGGGGGAGGAGGGGCTGATGACAGGGACCACTTCGTGGAGCGTGGATCTCCGGGCCAGCACGGCTCACACACCACCGTGGTGAGTCCTCCCAGCAGCCCCCGCCCCCACGGGACTGGCACTCTGGTTGCTAACAGTGACTTAACAGTGAGGCTATCCTCGTCCTGTTGAGGTGACCAGGTGCTACTGTCAGGCAGGGGAGGGGTGACTGGCTTGGACCTTGGAACCCAGCACCTGGTCCAGGCCCAGCTTTACCGCCTGCTAACTGTGGACTTGGGGAAAGTCTCTCCACCTGCTGTCTGTTCCCCTGTAAATGGAGTAATACGGTCCCTCCCAGGGACCAGTGAATCACGAAAGGTGGCTCCTGAGGTTTCTCTACTTAGACAGCCTAACTCTCCAGGCCCTCTCGATTGGAAGGCGGGACCTCCATCCCCCTGAGGCAGGGTCTCCTGGCCTGAAACCAAGTCTTCCTGACTCTGGGCTGGGCTGGTGTCCCTCTGCTGACCACGCCCCACCCACCAGGAAGCCCCCCCAGCCCTCACCTGAACACGTCTGCTGCTGTCCCGTAAGAGCCCTGGAGCAGCTCGGGGGCCATGTAGCGGGGGTCTCCTTCCTGGGCCTCGCTAGTTCCCGACGCGCCCAGCTCGACCAGCAGCCCGAAGTCGCCCAGCTTGCAGCGGCCCCGGGGTCCCAGGAAGATGTTGGCAGGCTTGACGTCCAGGTGGACCAGGCCCTGGCCGTGCAGGTGGGCCAGGGCCAGCAGGGTATCCCGCAGGTAGCCCCAGACCTGGGTTTCGGGCAGGCTGGCGCCCCAGGCCTCACAGTGCTGCTGCAGGCTGGGCCCACACAGCTCCGTCTGTAGGTACAGGATGCCGCCCTCCTCCCAGGCTTGCTCCAGCCGCACACAGCGCGGGTGCTGCCCCACCTTCTCATGGCCACCCACCTCGGCCAGCTTGCGGGTCCGGTCCTTGGGGCCCCGGAACGGCGACATGGAGCGCTTCACTGCATAGAGCCGGCCATCTTCCTTGGAGCGCACCTGGAAGGGAGGGGGCACAGGCACTTGGGACCACCCCGAAGTTCAGTTAAGATCTCAGTGTGCAGGAGGTGTCACGTGGCAGCCACTTTAGAGGACCCCCTGTGTGCAAGAGCAAAGCTGGACAAACCACACCATGTGCCAGTTTGCTGGAGACCCAGCGATGGAAGAGACAGGGCAGACCTCTAAGTACTGGTCCGGGAGGATGTGTTAGATGAAGAAGCTGCCTAGAGAATAGCAAGGCAGTGTGGTCTGCATGCAGCCTATGAAATGGTTTCGTCTTTATGTGGTCAACTCCAGAGAAAAGTCTAGAAGCAAGACTCCCACCTGACAATCATCTGTTTCCTCCAGAAAGGAGAGCTGACCTAGGGGTTCTTGTTTGTACTTTTTAACAAAATTGTCTTCGTGTAGTACTTGTGTAAGGAAAACTACATTTTAAAGTAAATATACATGATTGGAAAATATATTTTAAGGAACAAAAGGTGGCATGGAGGAGTTGCCTGAATGCTTGCGGCTGGAGGGAGATGGGGGCGGTGGTTCTGGCTCAGGGGCCAGGTGGAGCTGCCAAGACCCCCAGATGGCTGGCTCCGGGCAGGAGGAGATGGCAGGCAGGAGCCACCGCAAGGCATGCCAGGCTCTGGACAAGGGGAGAGTATGTACTGAGGGGCCTCAAAGGGGCCTGTGTAGGGGGGTATGAGAAAGCAGCCAAGTCCAGCACTGACGGGAGCCTGCCAGCCTGTGAGGGGGGCCGTCAGGGGAGGGTGGGGAGCAGGCTGCCTGGACACCCTCCCACCCTGGCTGGGGTAGGGTAGCCGCGGCAGGGGGGACCCCAGACAGACCCACAGAGCTGTCACCAACTCACCTTGAAGACCTCCCCATAAGAGCCGTGGCCCAGGCGGCCGAGCCTGTGGAAACTCTGCTGGAAGAAGGACTCCGGTCGGCTTGGGTCATACCCGGGGCTCTGCAGGGGCTCAGAGGCCTGGTCCCGGAACGACACCCGCCGGGCGTGGGGCTGATGCCAGCCTGGGGTCCGAGGAGGGAAGAGGCGGCTGACGGGGATGCTGCCCTTGGCAGGGGGCCGGGGTGGGAGGCTCCGGCTGAGCCCTCTGGGCCTCTTGAGGGAGAAGCCAGGTTCTGCATGGCGGAAGTAGGCTGGGACTGGGACGGGAGTGCCACCCAGGGGTGGCGGGGTGCCCTCGGCGGGCATGAGCATGTCCAGCACAGGCGCCCCGGGAGGCAGAGTATGGTGAGTCACTCAAATGGCGCTTGGTCCTGTGGCCCCAAAGAGGCTGCAGAAGACAGCCGCATCGACACCACACACACACTCCGCTTTAGGCATGGAGGCCGCGGCACCTGGAGCACCTGCAGGAAAAGGTATACAAATGAATGCCCTGTCACTGGTCCCCGAGGGTAGAAAAACACAAACTGAAAACCACAGCATCCTGTCCTGGAGGCTCCCACAGCCCGACAGAGGTTAACCAAGGCAGGTTCTGAAGCCAGACCACCTGTGTGCACAGCCCTGCCTGGGTAGCCTTAAAATATCCAAGCTTTGGGAATTCCCTGGCAGTCCTGTGGTTGGGACTTGGCACTTTCACTGCCCTGGCCCAGGGTCCAATCCCTGGTCAGGGAACTAACATCTCCCACGCCACATGTGCTGTGCTGTGCTTAGTCGCTCAGTTGTGTTCGACCCCTTGCGATCGCATGGACTGTAGCCCGCCAGGCTCCTGGGGCATGGCCAAAAACATTAAAAAAAAAAAAATTAAAACTTACAAAAAAAACGTCCAACCTCTTCCGAGACTGTAAGGTAAAAATATTAACACAGGCCCATTACCCCTTATCTCCGATTCCAAAGGAAAAAAGAAAGTCTGAATTACAAATGTCTTTCTTGTTTCCTTTTTTGTGGTTGAGCTGCTAAAACTCAGTTAGTGGGGTTTCTTTCCAGCTCCATGTGGCAGAGGCTAAGCTTCCACTGAGTGTAGCAGAGAAACTGGGGCTCCCTTCTTTCACCAGCCACTCATGGGGCAGAAGCTCTAACTGAGCTGCAGGAAGCTGCAATACAGGAGCCCAGCAGTTCAAGTCCCAGCTCATTCCTCAGGAGAAGATCCCACACTGGCAAAGGCCAGCCAAGAAGCCTGGGGACTACTGCCTCACTCTCAGGCAGCAGTGATATTCAGAGACAGGCTCCACTGTCCATGCCCCCAGTTCAGAGATTCTGCCCAGGGGACAGGCAGGTCAGGAAACAGAGAGCTCCAAAGCTCTCTCTGCAAAAAACTGACCTGACTAGTAACAGAGTATGAGAAGTTCAAGCCTAAAGGTACTCTTAAAATCAATGGAGGCTTTGCTAATAAGCAATTAGCAGGAAGCTGGTACTTCCGTTAGTGCTATTGGCTGAACCACAGGCCAGCTAGTGTACCAGATAGAACTATTGGAAAGATATAGCTAAGATGAGGCTTCCTGGGGTCAGAACAAACTTAAGTCTGGAACTCCAAAGATACCCCTTTAAAGTCCAAATTTGATTTGATCAGTCTATGGAGCAATTGATGCTCCAGGGCATTGTCAAAAACAATAGAGCCATCAGCCAGCAACTGGTGGGGCCTGACAGCTGGGTATGATCAGGGAAGAGACAAACAGAGCACCCCTAAAACCACTAGTGTCCCAGGGTGACTGTGCACAGGCCCAAGGCCAGGGCCTCTGAGGAGCAAAGTCAAAGGCTTCACATTGCAGAGGAAAGAGACATCACTGTTGTGGTCTGGCTGGTCACTAAACGAACAAGCAAATAATCCCAAGCTCCCAGATGCAGAGTGAGGAACCAATCTAAAATGTCCAGTTTTCAACAACAAATTACAAAGTATATAAAGACATAGGAGAGTGTGACCCATACACAGGAAAAAAACACAGCAGAATCTGCCTGTGAGAAAGACCAGATGTCTTTAACAGACAGACTTCACAGTTGTTCAGTTGTGTCCAACCCCCTGGACTGCGGCACACCAGGCCTCCCTGTCCTTCACCATCTCCCGGAGCCTGCTCAAACTGATGTCCATTGAGTCGGTGATGCCATCCAACCATCTCATCCTCTGTCATCCCCTTCTCCTCCTGCCTTCAATCTTTTGCAGCATCAGGGTCTTCTCTAATGAGTTAGCTCTTCGCATCAGGTGGCCAAAGTATTGGAATTTCACCTTTAGCATCAGTCTTCCAATGACTATTCAGTGTTGATTTCCTTTAGGATTGACTAGTTTCATCTCCTTGTAGTCCAAGGGACTCTCAAGAGTCTTCTCCAACACCACAGTTCATAAGCATCAATTCTTTGGCACTCAGCTTTATGGTCCAACTCTCACATCCATATATGACTACTGTAAAAAGTGTAACTTTGACTATATGGACCTTTGTTGGCAAAGTAATGTCTCTGCTTTTTAATACGCTGTCTAGGTTGGTCATAGCTTTTCTTCTAAGGAGCGTCTTTTAATTTCATGGCTGCAGTCACCATCTGCAGAGATTTTGGCGCCCCAAAAAATAAACTCTGACACTGTTTCCCCATCTATTTCCCATGAAGTGATGGGACCAGGTGCCATGATCTTCGTTTTCTGAATGTTGAGTTTTAAGCCAGCTTTTTCACTCTCCTCTTTCTCATCAAGACACTCTTTAGTTCCTCTTCACTTTTTGCCATAAGGGTAGTGTCATCTGCATATCTGAGGTTATTGATATTTCTCCCAGCAATCTTGATTACAGTTTGTGCTTCATCAAGCCCAGCATTTCATATGATGTACTCTGCATATAAGTTAAATAAGCAGGGTGACAATATACAGCCTTGAGGTATTCCTTTCCAATTATGAACCAGTCCATTGTTCCATGTTGGATTCTAACTGTTGCTTCTTGACCTCCATACAGGTTCCTCAGAAGTCAGGTGATGTGGTCTGGTATTCCCATCTCTTTAAGAATTTTCCAGTTTGTTGTTATCCATGCTTTAGAATAAGCAATGAAGCAAGCCACTATAAATAATGTGCAGAGAACTAAAGGAAGCCATACTTCAAGCAAACACGATGACAACATCTCAACTAAGTAGAGGATATCAATAATCAGATAGAAATTATAAAAGAAGCAAATGCAGAGTTGGAAAAGTACAATGTAACTGAAATGAAAAAAAAATCACCTAAGGGGTTTGAAAGTAGATTTGAACTGGCAGAAGACATAATTAGTGAATTTGAAGATAGATTGATAGGAATTATGCAATCTGAAGGCCAGATGAAGAAAAGGGAAACAAGCTGCAGAGAAATATAGGATAGCATTAAGTGAAGAAAAGTTATGACAAACCTAGACAGCATATTAAAAAGCAGAGATATCACTTTGCCAACACAAGTCCATATAGTCAAAGCTATGGTTTTTCCAGTAGTCATGTACGGATGTGAGAGTTGGACCATAAAGAAGGCTAAGTGCCAAAGAACTGATGCTTTCAAACTGTGGTACTGGAGAAGACTCTTGAGTCCCTTGGACTACAGGGAGATCAAACCAGTCAATCCTAAAGGAAATCAACATTGAATATTCATTGGAAGGACTAATGCTGAAGCTGAAGCTCCAATACTTTGGCCACCTGTTGCAAAGAACCTACTTAATGGAAAATACACCAATGCTGGTAAAGATCGAGGGCAGGAGGAGAAGGGAGCGGCAGAGGATGAGATGGTTGGATGGCATCACCAACTCAATGGACATCAATTTAAGCAAACTCCAGGAGATAGTGAAGAACATGGAAGCCTGATGTGCTGCAGTTCATGGGGTCTCAAAGAGTCAGACACAACTTGGTGACTGAACAACAAAGTGAACCAACATATGCATGATGGGTACACCAGAGAAGAGAAGAAGCTAGAAAAATATGGATTACAACTTCCCAAATGTGATTGTAAAAATAACCAAGAAGCTCAATGAACTTCAAGTAGGATAAATGGAGATACACACACACCGAATCAAAAGTGCCGAAAACCAAACATGAGGGGAAAATCTTGGGAGTAGCAAGAGGAAAATGACTCATTACTGAAAAAGCCCACCCTGCCTTGACGTAAGGATGGACATGAAGATCAGTCGAATAGAAATGAGAGTTCAGAAATAAACCCTCACACTTAAGGAGTCGATTGATTTTCACAAGAGTGCCAAAAGAATTCAGTAGGAAAGAAATAGTTTTTTCAATAAATGGTGCTGGAACAATTGGGTGTCTACATGCAATACGCATTTAGAAGAAAAATCCGACCCAGCTTATTCTTCCTTCTAAGTATAAACATTCATATAGAAATACTAATGTATTTGATTATGAGATGATGTCCCAGATGCTTGAATGGGTAGTGTTACATATGTTGGTTGGTTGATTGGTTTAGTTGCTAAGTTATGTCCGACTCTTGAGACCCCATGGACTGTAACCCGCCAGGCTCCTCTGTCCATGGGATTCTCCAGGCAAGAATACTGGAGTGGGTTGCTATTTCCTTCTCCAGGGAATCTTCCCGACCCAGGGATTGAACCTGGGTCTCCTGCATTACAGGTAGATTTTTTACCAACTGAGCTATGATGTCTTACATGCACCCTATTAGCTTTCTAAAACTGGAGACATTATAGAATTTAGACATTTAGTCCAGGACACACACCTGGACTCAGGGGCTTGTGGACCTGTAATGCTGGCTTCATGGAAGGCTTAGTCTAGCATCTGGTATGCAGATCCCTCAGTTCAGTTCAGTTCAGTTTAGTCGCTCAGTTGTGCCCGACTCTTTGCAACCCCATGAATCGCAGTACGCCAGGCCTCCCTGTCCATCACCAACTCCCGGAGTTCAGTCCCAGACTCACGTCCATCGAGTTAGTGATGCCATCCAGCCATCTCATCCTCTGTCGTCCCCTTCTCCTCCTGCCCCTAATCCCTCCCAGCATCAGTCTTTTCCAATGAGTCAACTCTTCACATGAGGTGGCCAAAGTACTGGAGTTTCAGCTTTAGCATCATTCCTTCCAAAGAAATCCCAGGGCTGATCTCCTTCAGAATGGACTGGTTGGATCTCCTTGCAGTCCAAGGGACTCTCAAGTGTCTTCTCCAACACCACAGTTCAAAAGCATCAATTCTTCGGCACTCAGCCTTCTTCACAGTCCAACTCTCACATCCATACGTGACCACAGGAAAAACCATAGCCTTGACTAAACGGACCTTTGTTGGCAAAGTAATGTCTCTGCTTTTGAATATGCTATCTAGGTTGGTCATCACTTTCCTTCCAAGGAGTAAGCGTCTTTTAATTTCATGGCTGCAGTCAGCTTCTGCAGTGATTTTGGAGCCCCGAAAAATAAAGTCTGACACTATTTCCACTGTTTCCCCATCTATTTCCCATGAAGTGATGGGACCGGATGCCATGATCTTCGTTTTCTGAATGTTGAGCTTTAAGCCAACTTTTTCACTCTCCTCTTTCACTTTCATCAAGAGGCTTTTTATTTTTAGTTCCTCCTCACTTTCTGCCATAAGGGTGGTGTCATCTGCATATCTGAGGTTATTGATATTTCTCCTGGCAATCTTGATTCCAGCTTGTGCTTCTTCCAGCCCAGCGTTTCTCATGATGTACTCTGCATAGAAGTTAAATAAGCAGGGTGACAATATACAGCCTTGACGTACTCCTTTTCCTATTTGGAACCAGTCTGTTGTTCCACGTCCAGTTCTAACTGTTGCTTCCTGACCTGCATACAGGTTTCTCAAGAGGCAGGTCAGGTGGTCTGGTATTCCCATCTCTTTCAGAATTTTCCACAGTTTATTGTGATCCACACAGTCAAAGGCTTTGGCATAGTCAAGAAAGCAGAAATAAATGTTTTTTTCTGGAACTCTCTTGCTTTTTCCATGATCCAGCGGATGTTGGCAAACAGATCCCTCAGTATCTGTTATATAATGCTCTGAGTAGTAATTGAAAGAATACACAAAAGACAGTGGTCCCATGGGTATAAATGACTTTTCTGTTGGAGTAGAGAGGGCTATTGTGTGGCTATAATGTTATAATTGAAAGAAAAAAGAGGGGAAAAAAAAAAAAGAAGAGTCTAATCTTGAGAGGAGCCACAGTGTATCAAAAGGAGTCCATACTCAGCACAGGGGGGTGAGTCAGTAACTGAAACTGGAAGGAGCGGTCATCTGAGGGTGTCCTCCAATGCCTGAGTAAGTGAGGGGTGAGGGGAGGGACCCCACGAGGGCTTGCATGGAGAACTCACCCTGCAGTCTGTGGGGACGCTCCCTCTGCCTCTATCCATCTCAGGAATCCTATCCCAGAGTTTCTCAAAGTGAGGGACCAGGGTGTCAGGACCCCGTAGGGTGCTCGTTGAAAGTACGGCCTCCAGGCCTTAAACCAATTCTCACACCATCCCACAGTACTTAAACGTTCTAGCATGGCCAAACAGCTTTGGGGGTGGGGGAGGTAGGAGAAGTTGGGGCTCCCGGTGAATCCAGGGCGGCCCGAAGCAGAGGCCAGGCCGGGATGACCTTTCAGGGGCCTCACCCTCTCAGTGGGTAGGATGCCATCTGCTGACCACCGTCTACCGCACTAGACTGTGAGTTCCTCCAGGGCAGGGCCGAAGCTGATTCACCTCCGTGGGCGTGGGGAAACCCTGGCGAACAGAGTGGAGTAGACCTGCTGTCACGGGGGAGGTGCTTTTCTTGGGGAGGGCAAGTAAAGGAGGAGCAGTCGCCGGGGTAAGGGGCTCCCAGCAAGGGGGATAGGGAGGCCCGGCGAAGGAGGCAGGAGCCTCTAGAGGGGAAGTGGGCGGAGCCGGCCGCGCAGAGGGGGCCCAAGGAGGGCTGAGCAGTGGGGTTGGGCTGGCCCAGGGAGGGCTGGGCTGACGGAGGGGTGAGGAGGGAGGCGGGAAGGGGTTGGGGGTGAGGCAGATCCAAGGAAGGCCAGTCAGGGGGACTAAGAGTTGTTCGGGAGGCGGCAGAAGGGAGGAGAGGGCGGTCCCTTCCGGGAACCCTCAGGGCCGAGTGTGGGCTCACCTGAGGCGGGTGGGCGGGGCGCAGCTCAGCAAAGTCCCAGATTCCGGGTCAGCGGAAGGCGCGGGAGACCTCGGGGCGGTCAGGCGGGCCGCGGTCTTCGGCCCACCGCTCCCCACACCCGGGCGGGGGGACTCTCGAGGGGGAACGGCCCGTGAACGCGCGCGGACCCAGCTCGCGCCAAAAATTCCAAACCGGCCTCGAGGCCCCGCCCAGGAACGCCTCTTACCCCTACCGCCTCCCCGATGCGGCCTATCAGAGGCGCCCAGCCTGCTGGGGCTCCGCCCCAACGTCCCTGCGTGCGCGTCGTCGACGCCGTGCCGCCGGCCCAGCGCTCTTATTGCGCAGGCGCTAAGTCTCCTTAGCCGGGGCGGAGGAGGGTGGCTACGCGGTGCGGCTAGGAGGCTGAGGCGCCACGCGGGGTCTGAGGCAGCTGTTGGGTCCCTCCTGCCTGGTTCCCGGGTCGCCAACCGACCTCCAGACCTCCGTGCCGGCACCTACGGCCCTCGCTGGGCTGGCTTAGTTTTTGCATCTATAAAGGGAACGGTCACTGTGTTTTTTGCCCCTGAGGTGTAGCCCCAAGAGGCGGTCTCTTGGGGGCTGGACAGGAAGTCTGCTGCCTCCGGGGTTTTGTCGCGGTCGAGTGCCTTGGGGCTTACTGTACCCTCCTCATACCTGCCGTGCACCGCACTGGGGCGATCGGGCTGCCATTCCCCCATTCCTCCACCCGCCACACACACACCCTCCACCCGCTGAACAAGAATGAACCAGAAAATTCTGCCTCTTCCAAGAAGCCTCCCTTCCTCCAGGTCTCAGCTACTTCGGAGGCAGCCCTTCCCAGTCTTTGGATTTGGGACTTATGCGCAGCTTAAACCTCTCTCAGCCTCTTGGCCTAATGACCTTGGGAAGGCACTCTGTCTTTCCAAGCTTGGGACTTAAGTCCCTTCTGTCAAAATGGAACTGATGACGCTTCCTTCAGGGAACTGGGGGTTCAAATAAGATGATCCCCTTAAAGTTCTTAGCAGCGGGACTGCCAGAGCAGACGCTGATTCCTAAGTAGTGACTGGGAGTTGCTTCTTCTTTCACCTGACGGGACTTTTTAATAGGATCAAGGGAGTCAGGCTTCCAGGCCACAAGGCTCCCCATCTGGTCATGTTGTAGCCACGCATTCCGGGAAAGAAACTCATTCAGAAGGACAATGCAGATAGTGCAGTGCAGTTTATTACACCGGCAGGCCCAAGGGAGAGTCTCCTTTTAGCCAAGGACCCCAACCAGTTTTTGTGAACACCTTCTCTGATGGCTCAGAGGGTAAAGAGTCTGCCTGCAATGCGGCAGACCTGGGTTTGATCCCTGGGTCGGGAAGATCCCCTGGAGAAGGAAATGGCAACCCACTCCAGTAGTCCTGCCTGGAAAATCCCAGGGACGAAGAAGTCTGGTGGGCTACAGTCCATGGGATCACGAAGAGTTGGACACAACTGAGCGACTTCACTTTGACTTTATATACCCTAAGTGTATAAGGTTCCCTGAAACTAGTCTGAACAAAGGAAAAAGATACAATCAAAGTTAACCCGTGTTAACTACCTAGGCCTTAAGCCTAGGTAGTTAACAGTGGACAATTATCAATAGGCCTGTGGTCATACCCCAATAAGCATAATAGAATGTATGATTCTATTCGGTTACACAGATAATTAGGATTAGGGTATTCTTTTAGGCGATGGAGAGCCCTGGGTCTCTTCCTTCCAGGGGCCTGGTTTTCCAGTTGGTATGTCATTTCCATAGATATTAGGCATACAGCTGAAAGTCCACTGTCTGGCCCAAGATAGAGTCCTGCTTTTAAGATAGAGCCTGTTCTGTTTCCTCCTTCATTCCCCCCTCTTGATGCTCTTAACTCTTAGTATCAGCATCACTTATAAGGCTATATTGCACCCTGGCTCTCTGACCGCCAATGTGGGAGAACAACACCAACCTTTGGGTTACAAAGTTCATAATACATTGTGAAATGCAGGGTCCACAAAGCAGAACTATCAAGGCAACTATAACAATGGTAAATATAGTTTTCCACCAATCACCCTTCACCCAAAATAGTACCGAACTCCAGAAAGGAATGTTTTCATTTGACATTGCTTTTACCTGGGTTTCTTTTTTTGTTTTTTCATCTAAAGCAGTTGATACATTGCCAGATAAATCAGGAATGTATACACAACCTTAATTATAGCACAGGTCCCTCCTTGAGCAGCTGTGAGCATGTCCAAAGCCATTCTAATTTGAATTACCGCTTCTGTTACTTTTATGAAACGGGTGTTTACATAATATGTAACCTCATGACCGGAGTCTATTGACTGTAGATCTGGCTTATACCTAGAGAGCAGGGATAGATTATGATTGACAAGAGAAAGGAAAGTCTCTTTTTGTTGTCCCAGAAAAGAGCAGAGTGGTTTAAAATCTCCTTGGCGGAGCGGTGACACCCACCAAGGAAGTCCATCCATCATAGACAGAGGCACAGCCCCACATACCGAACAGTTGGAGGTATTGTGGAAGTCCACATAGGAATGTGCATGTTGATGAGAGCGAGCAGCAGGAGTTGATTATGTGGCTTCATCCTTAAAGGCCTCGTCCGGGATCTTCTTTTTTTTCTTAAGGATGATCTTGGTCTCTCAAGCGTCAGTGGGGTCCCTCTGCGCAGTCCACTCAGTGTTTTCTGGGTCTGCGTGGTATACTCTTTTCACCCTCATATGATAGATCCAAGGGGCAATACCTGTAACTTTAACTGCAGTAGAGGTAGTTAGAATAACAGCATAAGGGCCCTTCCACTGAGGGGCTAGTGAATCATGTTTCCAATCTTTGACCCATACTTGGTCACCAAGCATAAACTCATAAATCTGTTCCCCAAAGGGGAACACCACCCTTTCTTGTACAAACTTAGTTACTTGATTTATTACCTTATCCAGTTCCATCTGCTGTGAAATCCTATCCCCACCCTTACCTGAGGCAAATTTGTTGACACCTGTTTTATTATGGGAGGGGCCTCCCATACACAACGTATAGAGAATAGCCTTGGGCTGTGGGGTCATCCTGAGTTTGATCAGAGCCATCGGGATCAAGTCCACCCAGGAGCAGTCAGTCTCTCTGATGCACTTGGAAAGTGTCTCTTTAAGTGTCCGGCTGGTTCGTTCCACCATCCCAGAACTCTGGGGCCTATATGCACTGTGCAGTTTCCATTTGATGTTTAAAGTTTTGTTTTCTTGTTGTACTAAATCAGTCTGGTCCAATGCTGGAAGGAAATCCAAATCTGGGAGCTATTTTCCTAAGCAGGCACCGGGCTACTTCTGATGCTCTTTCTGTCCCGGTAGGAAAAGCTTCTACCCATTCCGAGAACGTACCAGCAGGTACATACCAGCAGATAACGGTAGTGTCGGTGAGGTTTCATTTCAGTGAAGTCCACTTCCAAGGGTGTTCAAAGGGCAGCGTGCCTTTCAGCTGAACCCCTGGAGGTTTTTGTCTGTGCTGAGAGGCAGCATTAACCTGTGAGCAAGCAGTGCAGTCCAGAGATTCTGTCCTGCATAGGGAATAGAGGTGGGGAACCAAGAAATATGTTTGAATTAGCTCTTCCAGTTTTTCATGGCCTAGGTGGGATGCTTGATGTGTTTGACTTACCAGAGTGGGTGCCAACTCCTCTGGTACCAATAATTTGCCACTTGGCAAATCCCACCATCTCTTTTTCAGTCTTGATGGCCCCCTTCCGCTTTGGCAAGTCGGTTTTAGGCTTCAGTGTATTCCAGCGTTAGCTCAGGCATCTCCGCCACTATGAGAGCTTTAATAGGGGCTTCACTTGTCACCCCCAAGCCCTCGGCTGCTTGTTTAGCCGTCTTATCTGCCAGTCCGTTTCCCTGAGCCTGGGGCGTATCCTCTTTTTGATGTCCTTGGCAGTGTATGACTGCAACGCTTTCTGGTTCCCAGACAGCATCCAATAGGGTCAGAATTTCTTCTTTATTTTTAACGTCCTTTCTGTTGGCTGTCAAAAGACCCCTTTCTCTTTGTATAAAGCCCCATGTACATGTAAAGTAGCAAAAGCATACCTGGAGCCTGTGTAAATGTTTGTCTTCTTACCTTTTGACAGCAGGAAGGCCCGGACTAGAGCATACAGTTTGACCCGTTGAGCAGACCAGTGTGATGGCAGAGAGCTAGCCTCAACATGGTTTCTTCCATGTCTACTGCATATGCCGACAGTCATTGTTCTTGTTTCAACAGGCTGGTGCCATTGGTGTACAGGACGCAATCTGGGTCCAGGATTGACTGGTCTCTCAAGTCAGGTCTGCTGGCATAAACTTCTTCCAGGATTCCTTTGCAATCATGTGAGACCCACCTTCTCCCAGAGGAAGGAGAGTGGCCAGATTCAGGGCCCGACGAGGCTCAATAGTAACATGGGGGTTCTTACATAACAGTCCTGGGTATGAGTAATCCGGGGTGTCAACAACCGTTTATGAGGGTCCTCTTGCAGGAGACTGTTGACCTCATGCGGGACTTTTACGATCAAATCTTGGCTCAAAGTCAGCTTGGTTGCCTCCCGGACCAATAAGGCAACCACAGCAGCTGCCCGTAAGCATCCCGGCCACTCAGTGGCAACAGGACATAAGCCACAGGCCTGTCCCACGCCCCCACAGTCTGGGACGACACTCCCATAGCCACCTTGTCCTATTCAGTCACTCATCTCACACGCTAGTAAAGTAATGCTCAAAATTCTCCAAGCCAGGCTTCAGCAATACGTGAACCATGAACTTCCTGATGTTCAAGCTGGTTTTAGAAAAGGCAGAGGAACCAGAGATCAAATTGCCAACATCTGCTGAAACACGGAAAAAGCAAGAGAGTTCCAGAAAAACATCTATTTCTGCTTTATTGACGATGCCAAAGCCTTTGACTGTGTGGATCACAATGAACTGTGGAAAATTCTTCAAGAGATGGGAATACCAGACCACCTGACCTGCCTCTTGAGAAACCTGTATGCAGGTCAGGAAGCAACAGAACTGGACATAGAACAACAGACTGGTTCCAAATAGGAAAAGGAGTATGTCAAGGCTGTATATTGTCACCCTGCTTATTTAACTTATACGCAGAGTACATCATGAGAAACGCTGGACTGGAAGAAGCACAAGCTGGAATCAAGATTGCCGGGAGAAATATCAATAACTTCAGATATACAGATGACACCACCCTTATGGCAGAAAGTGAAGAGGAACTCAAAAGCCTCTTGATGAAAGTGAAAGAGGAGAGTGAAAAAGTTGGCTTAAAGCTCAACATTCAGAAAACAAAGATCATGGCATCCGGTCCCATCACTTCATGGGAAATAGATGGGGAAACAGTGGAAATAGTGTCAGACTTTATTTTTCTGGGCTCCAAAATCACTGCAGAAGCTGACTGCAGCCATGAAATTAAAAGACGCTTACTCCTTGGAAAGAAAGTTATGACCAACCTAGATAGCATATTCAAAAGCAGAGACATTACTTTGCCAACAAAGGTCCGTCTAGTCAAGGCTATGGTTTCTCCAGTGGTCATGTATGGATGTGAGAATTGGACTGTGAAGAAGGCTGAGCGCCGAAGAATTGATGCTTTTGAACTGTGGTGTTGGAGAAGACTCTTGAGAGTCCCTTGGACCGCAAGGAGATCCAACCAGTCCATCCTAAAGGAGATCAGCCCTGGGATTTCTTTGGAAGGAATGATGCTAAAGCTGAAACTCCAGTACTTTGGCCACCTCATGTGAAGAGTTGACTCATTGGAAAAGACTGATGCTGGGAGGGATTGCAGGCAGTAGGAGAAGGGGACGACAGAGGATGAGATGGCTGGATGGCATCACTGACTCGATGGACATGAGTCTGAGTGAACTCCGGGAGTTGGTGATGGACAGGGAGGCCTGGCGTGCTGCGATTTATGGGGTCACAGAGTCGGACACGACTGAGCGACTGAACTGAACTGAACTGAAAGAGTAAACGGCTTAGCAAGGTCTGGCAGGCCCAAGGCAGGTGCTGACATAATTGTACCGGATTCGAGTTCTATTACCACCAGGACTTGTTTTGCAAGCCTGACGGGGCGTAGCGGGTGGGGGGCTCGTTGTGGTGGTTGTCTTCTGCCCAGACCTCAGGAAATATGTTGAATTCTCTCTCTCCACTGTTTAGCCTGTCCGGTTTCCCTTCCGGGAGATCATGCAACCTCCATTCATCTTGAGGGGTTACCGAGAGGAAGAGTAAATAGGTGGTTGAGCCCACTCGAAGAGTGGGTCTTTCGTGGGGGAAAAGTCACTTGTGCCCCCAATTTAGACAGCAAGTCTCTTCCCAACAAGGTACTGGTCATTCAGGGATGTATAAAAATTCATGAGTCACTTGGTGACTGACATTTTTGGGGTAGGCTTGAGACACAAAGGCTGCATTTATCACCATCTGAGACCCAGCAGCCCCTGGATCTATTGGCGTATAAAGTATACTGGCTTCGCACAGTCTTTCGTAGAACTCAGAGGGTGATTCTTTCCCTCTTTGAATCACTTCAGAGGGTTTTGCCATACTCATAGGTTTTGGGGTCCCGCCCTGAGGCCTTGTAAAATAGCCGCCCAATATCTCTCCAGGTGGCCCCTCCCTTCCTCTGTGTTACAGTCTCAATTGGGCCTCTCATCGGGGTGGCTAGTTCTGCCCACCGCTGCAGGTCTGCAATACCCTCAGGTGCCACTGCTCTTAACCATTTTCTGGCCTCAGTTAGGATCCTGTGTCTGTCCTCAGTGATGAAGAGAGAGACTAGAAGTTGGATTATGTCATCCCATGTAGGGCAGTGGGTTCGAAAAATAGTCTCCATTGGCCTAATCTTGTAATAATAGGTTACGGGGGGCTGATGGTAGTGGCCATCTGTCCCCTGAACTGGAGGCTGCTGTAACTCTCTGAGGGGCATTTGTAGTGGGGCCCTTTCCTCTGGCTCCTTAGTGGAGCACAGCCTCTGTTTGATTCTGGTGTCTCCTTTTCCCTTCCTGTCAGTACTCACCAGGAGAGACGGGTATAGCTTGGGAAGTTCAGCTGGAGGCGGATCCTGGAAGTGTTGGCCAGAGGCTTCTGCCACCGGCATCGGAGCCTGCCGAGGTGGCGGCTCTATGACCTCCGGGAGAGCTGGTGGAGGAGCAGTGGCTGCTGCAGGAACTTCACCTGGCCCTGGATCGGGCATTACGGTGGCCTTGGGTCCTGGCGGTGGGCACATCATCATCCAGTATGGGGGAAGGGCAGGTCATCCTTGTCCAAATCCTGCCAGATCCCAGAGGGAGAAGGGGGATCATCATGTCTTCACCTGCTGGTCAGCACGGCCGAACCAGAACACCACGTGGTCCAAGACTGTTTCTCCCTTAAAGTCTGTTCTGCCTTGGTGGGCTTGATCAGGTGTGGATGAAAACACAGATGGGTTAAATATCCCACTCCAGAAAAGCCAATTCATACTCACTTATGTATCCCCCTCCGTCTAGCCTGACAATTTTGAGGGGGTCAAGAATTTCACAGCAGACGGGATACCTCCTAGGGGAGGCTAGAATACAAGCACACGAGGATCAAGTTTCTTCTCCTAAAAATCCCCTGGTGATTGCTTGGTAATAATTTTCCCCAAGACAGCGTGGACACACCTCTGAATAACCTTCACAAATTTCCTTCCTAAGCCCTAACATGCTCGTTGACCTGTGTACCAAGCAATCGCTGCCACCTGCATATTCCAGGCTTCTGTGGGTCCGTGCCCCTTCCAGTCCCTCCCAGGGGGGTGATCAGGCCCCCTCTTCCACCTTCCGGGTGGGTTCCTCCTCACCTGAGCGCTCAGTTCCCCTGCTGCCGTCCACTACCTGCTAACATGAAAGGTCCGGGTGTTGAGAAGCAGAATCCTTCCTGAAGGACAAGGCACCTTTCCCCTCTAGAAAATTCAAGCCGCAAGGCCTCGGAGTAGTCCCAAATGGGACTTATCTCCTCAAAGTGAGGAGTTTCCCAGCCAAAGCACCAAATGTTGTAGCCACGCATTCCCGGAAACAAACTTACTCAGAAGGACAATGCAGATAGTGGAGTGCAATTTATTACACTGGGGGGCCCAAGGCAGAGTCTCCTCTTAGCCAAGGACCTCAACCAGTTTTTGTGAAAACCTTATATACCCTAAGTGTATAAGGTTCCTTGAAACTAGTCTGACCAAAGGAAAAAGAAAGATACAATCAAAGTTAACCCGTGATCATATGCCTTAAGCCTAGGTAGTTAACAGTGGACAATTATCAATAGGCCTGTGGTCATACCCCAATAAGCATAATAGAATGTATAATTCTATTCAGTTACACAGATAATTAGGGTATTCTTTTAGGCGATGGAGAGCCCTGGGTCTCTTCCTTCTGGGGGCCTGGTTTTCTAGTTGGTATGTCATTTCCATAGATACTGGGCATATAGCTCAAAGTCCACAGTCCGGCCCAAGATGGAGTCCTGCTTTCAAGACAGAGCCTGTTTTGTTTCCTCCTTCAGTCAGATTTCATTTCCCACCTTATTTAGTTCATTTGTGGATCAAGTCCCCATGTCTCTGAAAGATCATGGACTGCAGGGCTGCCCGATTGCTGTGGTGTGCCCCCGTTCAGGGAACACTCTCCAAGCCATAGACTGGGACTGGAGGCCTGGCATCCTGGGTTGGGCCCAAGACCCAGAGCCTCAGCCAGCTGCAGCTCCCCTCCCTGTGCCCTTCCTTTGCATTAGCATATCTGGCAGTCACAGCCCTTGTCCCTCAGGCTGAATCCCTGCTCAAGAGCCCAGGCGTGTCCCCAGGAGACCCAGGGAGCTGGCAGGCCCCTCCCTCTCCAGCTGTCATCCCCTCTGCCAGCCCCACCTCTGGGAGTCCTGGACTCGGTTCCTTTTCCTCCTTCTGAAAAGTCTAGTTCACAATGACTTAAAAATATCTTTTTTAAGTTCAAAATGTGCTTTCTGTGGAAGTGTGGAAGGGCTAGAATATAAAGTTAAGTACAGATAGCACAGGCCATGGAGTCAGGGAATTTAGGGCTCTGCCCCCCACAGAGGCTGTGCAATTGTGGGTAAGTTGCTTCATGTCTCTGGGTCTGTTTCCACATTTTCATATTTCCCCATTTTAGGGGAAAATAATCATAGTTCCTACTTCCATGGGGTGTGAAAGTGAAGTTGCTCAGTCATGTCCGACTCTTTGCGATCCCATGGATTGTAGTCTACCAGGCTTCTCTGTCCATGGGATTTTCCAGGCAAGAGTACTGGAGTGGGTTGCCATTTCCTTCTCCAGGGGATCTTCCTGACCCAGGGATCGAACCCAGGTCTCCTGCATTGCAGGCAGATGCTTTACCCTCTGAGCCACCAGGGAAGCCGTGGGGTGTATGAGCACTAAAAGAGAAAATGCGTGTGAGAAAAGGACAGTCAAGCACACAGTGGGAACTTACTCACTCTTAAATAACAGTTAACACTCCCTCATGTGTCTGCGTGCTAAGTCACTTTAGTAGTGTCCAACTCTGTGATCCTATGGACTGAAACCCACCAGGCTCCTCTGTCCATTGGATTCTCCAGGCAAGAATACTAGAGTGGGCTGACACGCCCTCCTCCAGGGGATCTTCCCTGACCCACATCTCCTGGGTTGGCAGGGGGTTCTTTACCACTAGCGCCACCCCAGTATTTTGTAGTTTTCAAAGCAGCTGCCTGGCTCAAAAGGAGGACCCAGGAGAAGAGCCGGACCCAGGACCTCTGCTCCCACCTGGGGGTCTCAAGGTTTGAAACCAAAGCCCTTAGCCGGGGCTCGGTCCGGGAGGAAGCCCCCCAAGCCCCGCCCAGGCGTGGGTCCCTGCAAGTCCAGGCAAGAGCCGTCTTGAACCATGCGCCCCCTTGTGACCTGTCTCGGAAACAGCACCTCGGACCCACTAAGATTCCCAGAAGCCCCATTCACCACTCACCCAGGAAGGGGCCACAAAATTGGATTAACGTGGCTTTAGAAAGGCAAGGAAAAGACGACCACAGGTGCAAACATGGCTACCCTAACAGCAAGAGGAGACTGTGATGAGCACTCCCGGGGAGTCTGCTGTGTTCTGTTTCTTGACCTCAGCTTGACCTCTGTGCCAGCCGCGTAGGTACTTTGTAGGTTCGTGTCATATTGTTCATTTCTGTCTCGTGCACACTTCTGTATATACGCTATACTTCACCCTGGCCTGTAGCTTTGTTTGTTTACTTGTTTGTCTTTTGGACAGCCATGCTGCCCGGCTTGTGGGATCTTGGTTTCCTGACCAGGGATCAAACCCAGTCCCAAAGCAATGAAAGAACTTAACCACTGGACCGCCAGGGAATAAGAATCTTATCCCTGGCATAAGATTTTTTTTTTGTTTTTTTTAATAATCCGACAGGTGTGAGGAGGAGTTTAATAGAAGTCAGCTTTGCACAGTGCAAGTGTCTGGGGCTGACAAAGAAGTCCCAGAGGCGGCAGAGGCAGGGATCTGGGCTAAAGAGCTGCCACCGGGTGACCTGAGGGGCTTTTAGCACAGCTGCATGTTCAGATGTCTGACCCGCAGGCTCCTGGCCTCTCCTTCAACTGGCGTCCCCCAGATTCCCAGCAGGCAGGCGGTGCTGCTTCGAGCGGCTGGTGGGAGCCTCGACCCAGGCTGTGCCATTTTAAGCGACACACTTCCCACACCCCAGCTGTCACCCTGCTCTGGGCTCCCAGCTCTGCCCCCTCAAAGCTGCTCCTCTATTCAGAAGCTGGGCTGTGTGTGTCCCCCACTTCTGGGAGCAAAGGGGAGCCCAGACCCTGGCTCTGCCAGGGGCTCTCGTGACCCCTGAGTGGTTCCCGTGCTCTCAGGCTGCCCTGCCAGGGTGGGGCTGAGCTCTGGGGTCTGGCCGAGCTGGGCTGGGGGCAGGGGTGGTAGTGGCATTGCCAGGGCCAGGGTTCCCAGCTGGGCCAGGCCATGGTCCCGAGCAGAGTCGGTTGGCCCCAGGCCCCAGACTGTTTGGCATTTTCTGCAGGCACACGCCAGCACCCAGGCAGCCTGGCAGTGGTGGCGGGCCCTGGCTTTCCCTCTGGCAGTGGCCAAGCGGGCACCTGGCCCGTACCTCCCACAGGGCCCCTCCTGGTCTCCCTGACCGCCTCCTCCTGGGCCAAGCTTCCCCGGCGCCCAGTAGGGTGGGCCTTGTCTGGATCTGTGCAGGGGGTCCTCAGCTCTCCCGGGTCTGAGGCAGAGGCCTCGAGCCCAGACTGGCATGAGGTGGGCAGACAGCAATGTGACGACTGGGGTAAGAGGGTCTGCTGCCCAGGCGTGTGTGGGTCTGCTGCCCAGGGTGGAGGCCTGTGGGCTGCCTGCCTTCAAACCCCAGCCCCCAAGCTTGGCTGTATGATCTGGGCCCAGTCCCTTCTCCTCTCTGCCTCTGTTTCCCCATCTGTAAAATGGGGTAAGAAGTAGCTCCCTCGTTTTAGAGGAGAGTGAACAGACGCAGGGAAGTGGGCTTTCTGCTCAAGCTCCCCAGCCAGAAGGAGCTGGTATGTGAACCTGGTCTGAATCTGAACCCAGCACCCAGGCTGCTGATCACAGGCCACTTAGCCACCCTCCATGAGCAGGCCAGGGAGCCAGTGCCTGCTGCCATGGGCCGAGCAGGTGGCCTGGCAGGAGAGTAAACTGCCACAGCTGCCCTGGGCTCTCGGGATTGGTTGGGGCCAGGGGCCAACCCTGAGCCCTCCCAGCCTCCAGGACTCCAGGTCACAGACACCTGCCCCCCGGCGGGGCAGGAGGTGGGCCTGTGGGGTGCTGGGCTGGGGAACCTGGCTGAGGAGATCGTGTTCACAGGGGGGTCTGCGGGGGGAGGGGGGTGGGTGTCACGGGCATGGTCACATCACGTGTGCACTCATGTGCGCGTGCCCCCAGGGGTGCCGGCCCTCGTGTGTGGGCAGAGTGAGCAGCAAGGGTACAGGGTGTGTGGGGGAGGCAGAGGGGGCTGTGCTGGGAGCACCACCAGTGAGGAGGACCTGGGAGAAGCCCCCCCACCATTGCCCACTCCTCACTGTAGCCCCACTCCACGCCTCACCCTCCCAGGCTGCCTAGTGTAGCTGGCTGGACTCTGGACTCCTCAGCTCGAGATGACAGGGGTGGCTGGCTGGGCAGGGGGCAGGCTAGCAGACAGAGAGTGGAGGCTTCAGGACTAAGGTCCAGGGATCCTGAGTCCCTGCTGTCCCCCTCCAGCCCAGTGGGGGCCCACAGGAGGAGGAGGGGCTGGAGTCTAAACCCCCCATGCCTGGCATGTCTTAGGCCTGCCAATCCTGGCCTCCAGGACTCAGCTCTCCACCAAGCCCCCTCCCCGGGCCCCAGCTCTAGGCTCATCCACCGCGAGACAACCTGCTTGCACCTCTGCCCCCCACTGCAGCTTAAGCAGCTCCCCTCCCGGCCCCCATTCTGTCCCTAAAGTTAGAGTCAGTGCTGATGGAGCAGAGCAGGAGAGGGAGATGAAGCTGGAGGGTGGGGGGGGCGGCGGGTGGAGCCTCGTACAGCGGATGGGCCCCCGCT